>NC_140517.1:43367711-43990211 GCF_964339955.1 Pipistrellus hanaki | reverse complement strand
GGCTCTCGAAAGAAATTTCAATCCTTGTACTGTTGATATTTGGCTCTGTTGACTAATGAGTTTGCTGACCTGTGGCCTAGGCATCTGCTCAGACATTTTCCTTGCTGGTGTTCACTTCTGTATGACTCACCTGCCCTCCTGTCCAAGGCTGTGGGTAATTGCTCCAAACCTCTCTACAACTACCTTTTTTTAAAATATAAAACAAACAAACAAACAAACCATTTTTATTAATTTCAGAGAGGAAGGGGGCGGGAGAGAGAGATAGAACATTCATGATGAGAGAGAATCATTGATCCACTGACTGCCTCCTGCACACCACACACTGGAGATTGAACCTGCAACCCGGCTGGGTGACTAGGAAATGAACCATGACCTCCTGGTTCATAGGTTGACGCTCAACCCCCGAGCCACGATGGCCAGGCTACAACTACCTTTTCTGATCTAATTTTATCTCTACTCTCCCTTCCCCGGCCTCTGCCTGCTCATCATGTGGGTTTGTAACGTCCAGCTGGTGTTCCTGGAGCACAGCCAGGGGCAGAAAATCCCTCCAAGCTCAAGCCAAGGCCAACCTGGAATTAGGTGATGGAAATAAACAGCTCCGGTCCCGAGCGGCACGCAGGGGTCCCGTGCCAAGTGCCAGCCTAAGCCCTTTGCGGGCCTGATCTCACTGGGACAGCAGGACAGCCCCATTGGAGTGTAGCACTTTCCGTCCAGGGATCTGGAGGCAGCCTGCTGGCGCTCACATCGTGGCTCCATCGCTTGTCAGTGGTGTGACGTTGGGCAAGTTCCTTACCTTCCCCGTGACTCAGAGAGTCACTCCTGGAAGATGCGTTGGATGGAAGACACTGCTCTCTGTAGTATGTTGAGTTATTGTTTCCAAATCTCCACCCCCTCCACGTTATAGAACTGTACATCCATGACTTTATCAAACACATTCCTCTGGCCCATTGGTGTTGGGCTTGGCCATGTGACTTTTTTTGACCAATGAGATGAGAAAGGTGCTGTTGTCATCTCTCTCTCTTTCTCTCTCTCTCTCTCTCTCACACACACACACACACACACACACACACACACACATACACACACACAAAGACACCTTCAAGCAGGATGTGCCCCCTGGGAGAAGGACACAACACCTCTGAAATACTTTTACCACAATAATTGCACCTGAATCTGATTAAGCTTCCAGATGTAACTGCTAGTTTACAGAAAAGACCACCAACACAGGAACAGGTTAAACAACACCATGAAAACACAGTCAGCCGGATGTAGCCTGCAGGAAAGTCTAACCTGTGCTGTCCACTAGAGGGCTCTATGGTGATTAAAATGTGCTCTGCTCTGTCCAATGTAGGAGCCTCTGGCCAGGTGTGGCTCCTGAACACTTGACATGTGCTGAGTGTGACTGAGGACCTGAATTTTGGGGGTAGCTCACTATTTCTTTTTCTTTTTCTTTTTCTTTTTAATATATAACTTATTAATTTTTTACAGAGAGGAAGGGAGAGGGATAGAGAGTTAGAAACACTGATAAAAGAGAAACATCAATCAGCTGCCTCCTGCACACCTCCCACTGGGGATGTGCCCACAACCAAGGCACATGCCCTTGACCGAAATTGAACCTGGGACCCTTGAGTCTGCAGGCCAACGCTCTATCCACTGAGCCAAACCGGTTAGGGCTGTTGTTGTTTTTTAGATTCCATATATATGTGAAATAATATGGTGTTTGAATTTTCTATCTGCCTTGTTTTACTTAGCATAGTACTCTCCAGGTCCATTCATGCTGTTGCAAATGGTAAGAGTCCATTCTTTTTATGGTTGAGCAATATTCCATTGTATGTATGTACCACATCTTTTTGATCCAGTTGTCTATGAATGGACACTTAATTGCGTCTGTATCTTGGCTATTGCACGTAAAATATCCTCCTTTGCCTCTTATTATAGCCTTTGTCACTCATTCATTCATGCATCTATTCACTTGCTCATTCATTTAGGCATTTATGGTGCATCTCTTCTCTGCCCAACGCAGGGCAAATAGAACTTCATTAGAACTGTCCCTGCTCACCAGGGGCTCCAGTCTAGAGGGTGGGCAGACAAGGCTCAGACAGGCACTTTCACTGCCCACGTGTCCACATGCATACCTGTTCATGTGATTGTCATTGTCACACACATAGGTGTCAGACAACAGGCTGCCACTAACACACAAGTCAGTATCAACCCATGTGGACTCTGACAACACACATAGTGTCAAGATGTATGTCTTAGCCTTAGGCATGCTGTGCTGAATTAGCATGCTGTTGATGTTGCATATTGGAGCCCGCACTAAGAATGGTGACACAGGTGCATATCTGGGTTCTGTACATAAGGGCACCCGACATCAATAAAACATGAGAAAGCACACAGTCATGTATGCGGTCACACACATGTCATATTATCATACGTGTCACGGTCACCTGTGTAGGTGCTAATGTACATGTTGGTGTTGGTGCAGATAACTGCCCTGGACAGCGGTTTGATAGGAACTGTGTCCCAAGTCCCCTGCTCAGGCCCTCAGTGTTCTGGCGCCCCCTACAGGAGAATCTCTCACTCACAGCAGGGAGGCCAGGGGTCCCTCCCAGAGCCCTGAACCCCAACTCTCCTGCACATACCTCTGTCAGAGCTCAGAGAGCAAGTCTCTGCGGCCATGGCAGGTCTCAGGGGTGTATGCACAGCCCTCACTGTCTAGCTGGGCCCTCTGCTTTTGCGTCTCTCACAATCTACAAAGTCACATGAGTACTCTCAGTTAGCCCTTACTTCACAATGTCAGAAATAAAGAAGAACAGACATTTGGCTGAATATTGCCTCATTCACCTTAAACCTAAACTCACCATCCATTGGAAGCAGGAACACCTGGCTCTGTGTGTCCGTGAGCCCTGACCTCCTGGAGCACCTCTCGTGTCTTACAAACCACAGGCTCACCATCCACAATCCCACAACCCATGGTCCAAGCAGCTGCACAGGAGAGACTCCGTCTAACTTGCCTGATGGCCAAGCCTGACACAGGCTCGTGTGGCGTCTGCATGCATCCCGCTTCTGTGTGAAAGGTTCAGGTTTCACCGTGGAAACATGGATGTGCTTGACTCCAGGAGCCTCCCAGCGGGGCCTGATACCATCTGTGCCACCCACGAGTCACCTCCCCACAGTCCCACTCCTCCCCGGTGCTCACACACTCATGTCTGGTCACCTTCCCACAGTCCCCTCCTCCCCGGTGCTCACACACTCATGTCTGGTCACCTTCCCACAGTCCCACTCCTCCCCGGTGCTCACACACTCATGTCTGGTCACCTTCCCACAGTCCCCTCCTCCCCGGTGCTCACACACTCATGTCTGGTCACCTCCCCACAGTCCCCTCCTCCCCGGTGCTCACACACTCACGTCTGGTCAATGGCTGTAGGCTGCATTTTCTCTTGTTTTTTTCTCTTTCTTACAGAGAATACCGCAATGACTTTGAGACTAGTGATTATATACCGGGATGGGGAAGTTATGCTGTGTATGAATCTCATTCCATAATAATAAAGGAAATCTTGTAAAACGTTAATTTTTTAAAGGAGGATAAAGGATTGAAGAGACTTCAGAACAGAAAGGCTAGGCCAGAGGTTCTCAAAGATTGGTCCCCGACCCCTGGGGGTCACTGACGTCCTTTCATGAGGTTCCAAGGTGAAAACCAGTCTCATAATAATAGTGAGAGGTTCTGTTCCTCACTCTTCCCCCCCGTGTGAGGTGAAGTGTTCCAGAGGCCACGTGAGATGTGCTAAAGTCATTGCTCTGACATTAACATGGAATGGATGTATTGTTGCTATTTTTTTTAAAAATATATTTTTATTGATTTTTATACAGAGAGGAAGGGAGAGAGATAGAGAGTTAGAAACATCGATGAGAGAAAGTCAACGATCAGCTGCCTCTTGCACACCCCCTACTGGGGATATGCCCGCAACCAAGGTACATGCCCTTGACCGGAATCGAACCCGGGACCCTTCAGTCCCCAAGCCGACGCTCTATCCATTGAGCCAAACCGGTCCCGGCGTATTGTTGCTATTTTAAAACAAATACATAAATCTCTAAAAGATGCCTTGGTTTGAATTTGTTTAAGATGAAGATGAATAGCTATCCCATGGTGCACCGGTGCCAGCCCCTACTGGACGCAGAGAGCCACATGTTCAATTCTTAGGCATGTGAGCCAGTTGTTAAATCTTTGGTAGCTTGAGAGGGGCCATGGTGAGAGTATTTACCGCACAGAAATGCAATAGCATACAACCTTCCCCTCAGAGAGCTGGTTTACCAGGACGCTTACTGTAATCACACACATAGCCCAAAACACGTTGGGGGTCCTCAATCATTTTTAAGAGCATAAGGAGTTTGATACTAAAACATTTGAGAACCACTGGTCTATTTAAATTACAAGACAAGCCCTAACCTAACCTAAGGCTGACGCGCCCTCTGCTGGTACAAATTAGAATGGGTGCGATGTTATACATCCTGACTTTCCCAGCTGAAAATGGGTGTTTCTTGTGAAGAAACAGCTACATACAAAGATCACCTTGGCCACACGTTTTTAGTGTCTTGATGTTGTATCATAACATCTTCGATTTATTGAAGGATTATGTGCCAAGAACTGCTATAAGATTTCACACCCTGTCATTTAATCCTCACACCTATCCTTTGAGATGAATATTATGGCTTAACCTGTTTCCTAAACCTTTGGAAAGTACGTGGCCAACAGATTGCCTCATCACCTCACCTCTGCACCTGCTGGTGGGTGCAAACAAGGGCACCTGCCTGCACAGCCAGATCCAAGATCGGGAAATTCTCATAACATGTCACCACCACCTCATCCTCACAGCTCACCCCGGTCCACCCAATGCTCCCACAGCTGCCTTTAGAACGGAAGTGCCACCCTCAGAAGCACACGATGCATTTCATTGTCATGTCTCACTTTCACCTGCATGGTCCCCACACTTATGGAGATGATAGGACAGTTATTTCCAGGACGTCACTCAGTGTAGGTTTGTCTGATGTTTTCTCAGGATGAGCTTCGAGGTTTGCATCCCTTGTAGGAAAGCACAGCAGTGACTCCGTGTTCTCCTCGCTGCATCCTCTCGGGTGAACGGGATTCTGGTTTGTCCATTCACCATGAATTCACGTGGATCACTTGGTTAAGGTGGTGCCTGCCCAGTTTCTCCTCTGTAAAGTGGCTCTTTCTCTCTTTGCAATTCATAAATATTTCATGGAGAGAAAATTTCATAGTATGCAAATATCTCTATCTCTTCCTCATCTAACTTTGACCCCTGTACAGTTTCCATTGATGTTACTTGGCTGAATTAGTTATTAGTATGAAACTTGTCACATGATAATTCTCTAATTCTGTCTTTCTGTTGTTAATCCTCTCCAAAGGATATTTTTTCTTTTTCTTTTTCTTTTTCTTTTTCTTTTTTTAATTTATTTATTCTTTCTTTTTTTAAAATCAATCTTTATTGTTCATATTATTACAAAGGTTCCTCACTTCTTCCCCCCTCCACAAGGTTCCCACCCCAACCTCTGCCCCCTCCCCATCCCCCATTGTCCTCATCCATAGGTGCACAGTTTATGTTCAGTCTCTTCCTGCCTCCCTTTCCCCGATAGTAAATCCCTTTCCAGATAGTAAATCAGTTACTTAGCATTTTCTCATATCAATAATACCTCCACATGCCCAAAGATACACTTCATACAAAAGACATTTCCAAAAAGGTCAACCAACCTCATCCAGGCCCCGCACAAGGCACTCACATATCAACACCCCAGCACTATACTAACTCAACACATCCAGATCTAAGCCTTCCTCACTTGATTCAGCAGACCCTCAAGTTCCCGCAAAAGTTTCCAGCCATATTTGAGAGGCAGCCTTGGGGCAGGGGCAGGCGAGGAGCAAGCTGTTCTGGGCCTGGCTGCTCCGGGCCTGGCCTTTGTTGCTCCGGTCCGTTCCACAACCAGCTGCTCTGGGTCTGGCCACTGCCACTCCCGACCTGGTTGCTCTGGGCTTGGCTGCTGCTGCTCCGGGCCAGGCCACACCCGACTCGGCTGCTCTGGGCCCGGCCGCTTCGGGCCCGGCCGCTTCGGGCCTGGCCGCTCCCAGCCTGGCAGCTGCTGCTCTGGGCCTGGCCACACCCGACCCGGCTGCTCCAGACTTGGCCGCTCCCAGCCTGGCAGCTGCTGCTCCGGGCCTGGCTGCACCCGACCCGGCTGCTCTGAGCCTGGCAGCTGCTGCTCTGGGCCTGGCCACACCTGACCCGGCTGCTCCGGGCCTGGCCGCTCCCAGCCTGGCAGCTGCTGCTCAGGGCCTGGATGCTCCTGACCCGGCTGCTCTGGGCCCGGCTTCTCCAGGCCCAGCCACTCCGGGTCTGGGTGTTCCTGGACTGGCCACCCTGGGCTTGGCCGCCTCCGGCCTGGCTGCCACTGCCCCTGGCCGCCGCTGTTCCAACATTCTGTCCTTTTATTTTTTATTTTTTATTTTAAAAACGCATTTATGTTGCAATGTTGGCTGCTGAGTTGAGTTCTGACTTAGTCTTTGATTTTTCAAGATCTTCTTTGTGTTCTTTCTTAAGTACTTTTACTATCTTTTGCTCTCCCTTGATTTCTTCACATTGAGAACTTCTTCGGTTTCTTCCTCCTTGTCCTGGAAGCTCAGCAGGTTGGCCTGTGGCACCCCTTTGTTCTCCGCGGGCTCCCGCGCTGCTTCAGCCTGTTGCCGGGGTCGGCACTGCTGCCCAGGAAGTAGCCCCTGGCCTCAGCACCATTGCCCTAGCTCAGCGGTCGAAGGCTCGGGCCCCCCCCCCCCCCTCAGGGGCCCCGTCACCCGGTTCCTTGCTGGTGCCCGGCTGGCCGGTGTCGGGCAGGGGCTCCTGCTCCTCGTCGCGTTCCTCCAGTCTGGAGCTTTTTTTCTCCTTCCCGCTAGGGGAGTCTAGCATCAGAGTCAACAGACTGTCCTCTGCGCACAATGTTCGCGACTCCGGGGGCTCCGCTTTTCGCCGCTCCCCCAGGACTCCGCCTCACAGTCCAGTTCCCCCTGCCCGAGCCTAAGTCCCCAGGGTCTGGCCTAGAACTGGGGTTCAGAGCAGTCGAAACTGGTGCCCAGCACGGCCAGAGCTCCTGTTTCCTTCCCTCCAGGGCAATCCAGCATCAGAGTCAACATTCCGTCTTCTGCAAGCAATGTGCGCGACTCCAGGGCTCTGCTTTTCGCCGCTCCCCTGAGATTCCGCCTCACAGC
Organism: Pipistrellus hanaki; assembly: GCF_964339955.1. Lineage (NCBI taxonomy): Eukaryota > Metazoa > Chordata > Mammalia > Chiroptera > Vespertilionidae > Pipistrellus > Pipistrellus hanaki. The sequence goes on along the minus strand of NC_140517.1, from coordinate 43,982,938 downwards.
CCCGTCTCCCCCTGCCGGAGCCTGGGTCCCCAGGGTCTGGCCCATAACTTGGGGCTCAGCGCTGTCGGTTCGGGGGTTCAGCCCAGGCTGGGGGTTTTATTTCCTTCCTGCTAGGGAATGCCAGGCAGCACCCAGCCCTCTCCTCCTCTCCGGCTGCGACCTCTCCACGCGTGCGCATGTGGGCATGCAGCATGTCTCCGTACCTTAGGCTTTTTTCAGCTCCTCTGATTTTCCTTCTGGTTTTCTCTTTCCTTCTTGTTGTAGAATTTTCAGTCAGTCGACTACCTGTAGCTCTGGGCAATGTCCACTCTACATTTTAGTTGTATTCCATTGAAATTGTTGTGTGCTGCTGCGGTTAGGTGTCTACCTGAGCAGCCATCTTGGATCCTCTCTCCAAAGGATATTTTTTCATTGATTTTTAGAAAGAGTGGAAAGGAGAGAGGTAGGGAAAGGGAAAGAGAGAGAGAGAGAAGAGACAGGGGAAGGGTTGTGATCAGTCGCCTGGACCAGAGATTGGACCTGTAACCCTGGTACCTGTCCTTGACTGGGAATCGAACTCTCCATCCTTTGGTAAGAGGGCCGATGCTCTACCCACTTAGTTACACCAGCCAGAGTTCCAGTTCTTTCTTCTACATTTGTTAGTTGTCATTTCACTGTAAGAATAATACTGGTATTCATCTTCTCGTGTGCTTTAATTCATTACTTATGTCATTATGAGCTTCTAGAATTCTCTTTCATTCATTAGGTTATAATTAATATCATTATTTTGACTCTCTAATTGCCAACATTTGGTGAGTGGGAGCCCCTACTAGCTGACTTCTGTGTTGTTTTTAAAAAAATAGACTTTAGCCAAAACCGATTTGGCTCAGTGGATAGAGCGTCGGTCTGTGGACTGAAAGGTCCCAGGTTTGATTCCGGTCAAGGGCATGTACGTTGGTTGTGGGCACATCCCCAGTAGAGGGTGTGCAGGAGGCAACTGATTGATGTTTCTCTTTCATCCATGTTTCTAACTCAGTATCCCTCTCCCTTCCTCTCTGTAAGAAAGAAATAAAATATATTTTTTAATAGACTTTAGTTTGCAGAGCAGTTTTATGTCCACAGAAGAGCTGAGCAGAAAGTGCAGAGCTCATATATGTCTCTTGCTCCCACACTCGTACTGCCTCCCACACAATCAACCTCGGGCTTGTTTGTTTCCTAATTGTTCCAAAAACAAAGGGCCTACGCACACGATGCCCTGCAGCAAAACAAACACTGAACACCAAGTTTCACTGGTTGATTCCTGTACGTGCTGTGACCCGAGACAAAGGCTGCCTTGGATTATCCGGAAGATGCTCTAGCAACTGAGCTACACACCCAGGCCTCCCCGATGGTCTTTCATCAAGGGCTTTGAAAGGCAGCGATCACATTCTAGGGGTTGGGGGTCACAGGGGCAGCTGATGGGTTAGTTCTGTGCCAGCTTCAGTGCTTTTTCTTTGATTAACTCAGGTCCTGATGCGTCTGGTCTGGTGTCTTTGTCACTGTGGTCAGGTGGTCAGGTGACCTAACTGGATTGAAGAACCAAGATTTTCCAAGATAGCTCAGGGTTGTGCATCAGTGATGTTATCTGAGAGAGAGAGAGAGAGAGAGAGAGAGAGAGAGAGAGAGAGAGTGAGAGAGATGGGGAGAACTTATTTTTCAAAATACTGCGATATATAAAAATATATATACTGTCATTCCAATCAGTTGTTCATACAATTTGAAAATCAGAATGTGAGTTTTCTGGAAAAAATATTTTCAAAGACAGGCAGAAAAGGTAGGGTTGGGAAAATTGTCAAAAGGTAGAGTTGGGAAAATTGTGATGCTAATAATATTAAATCAAAGCTCTGTGTGTACATCTATGTTCATGAAAAGCAGAGTGGACAAAAGGGGGGACATCTGTCATACTCTCAACAACAAAGACTAAAAATTAAAATAAAAGCAGGGTGGTCATGTGACAGGTGCATGGATACAATCAGGTGAGCAAAATAAAAAGCTGGTCCATTTATATCTGTGCATTTATTATGTGGTGGAGATACAATTTCAAATCAATGAGAATAAATTGAATAACTTTACAAATCTTAGTTATTAATTTAATTTTAATTTAAAAATATATTTTATTGATTTTTCACAGAGAAGAAGGGAGAGGGATAGAGAGCTAGAAACACGGATGAGAGAGAAACATTGACCAGATGCCTCCTGCACACCCCCCACCGGGGATGTGCCTGCAACCAATGTACATGCCCTTGACCGAAATTGAACCTGGGACCTTTCAGTTCTTCATCCACTGAACCAAACCGGTTTTGGCAAGAGAATAAATTTCTAATTGGGCAAAGTCAGCCTGACTAAGTGGAATAACCTGGGGGTAGGGAGGTGTGAAGCCCCGCCCCCTCTTCTCCCATGATCCACCGAGCTATTCTTTGGCTCCTCCCCCTTGTTCAGGTTGTGTCACTCCACTTTCCCAGTTCATCTACAGGCCTGAGAGCGTCTGGGGGGAAACATTCAAGGTCACTGGTGGCCTGTGATCTTGTGTATCCCTGTCACATCCCAGGTGCATGTCCCTGGGTCCCTCTAGGAGGAGGGAGGGGGCTCTCTTTATTTTTTATTTTTATTTTTTATTTTTAAAATATATTTTATTGATTTTTACAGAGAGGAAGGGAGAGAGATAGAGAGCTAGAAACGTCGATGAGAGAGAAACATCGACCAGCTGCCTCTTGCACACCCCCTACTGGGGATGTGCCCTCAACCCAGGTACATGCCCTTGACTGGAATTGAACCTGGGACCTTTCAGTCCGCAGACCGATGCTCTACCACTGAGCCAAACCGGTTTCGGCAAGGGGTCTCTCTTTAAACAGACCTGGGGCTGAGTTCAGGTTATGGCGAGAGTGGGCATCAGCTGAGCCTTTCATAACGTGGCCACTGCCAAGGCACTTGCCCAAGGTCGGGACACCCATTCACCCCAGTGCCCCCACCTGGGGCCTCCCCACCTCCCTGGTCGGTAATGAGGCAGGTGAATCAGAAAAGAAAACCTGGAGTTTCCACCTGTCACAGGCTCCCCACCCTGCATGCCTGACCTGCTTGGAGCAGAGATGGATTCCTCATATTCTTTTTTTTTTTTTTAATAAATATATTTTATTGATTTTACACAGAGAGGAATTGAGAGGGATAGAGAGTTAGAAACGTCGATGAGAGAGAAACATCGACCAGCTGCCTCTTGCACACCCCCCACTGGGGATGTGCCTGCAACCAAGGTATGTGCCCTTGACCGGAATTGAACCTGGGACCTTTCAGTCTGCAGGCCGACACTCTATCCACTGAGCCAAACCAGTTTTGGCGGATTCCTCACATTCCTGTCTCCCACAGGGAGGGTCCCCGAAGCCAGGAGGAAAGCACACCCCAATGCTGCCCTGAGGAGGCTCCGCCTGCTGAGCTGCTGGGCCCCACGTGGCAGGAGGAATGACTCACTTCCTTGTGAACTTCCCTACAGTTTTGCTGGATTTGGTCCAGTTTTTTTAAATGTACATTTTCATATGGAGTTCAAAGAGGAAGGGAGAGGGAGAGAGAGAAACATCAATGATGACAGAGAATCATTGATGGGCTGCCCCCTGCATGCTGGACGGAGCCCACAACCTGTGATGTGCCCTGACCGGAATCACACCATGACCGCCTGGTTCAGAGGTGGACACTCACCCACGGAGGGCCACCCACCGGGCCCGTCCGAGTTTTTAAATAAAAAATGTCAGTCTTCTCCGTTGGACAGTGCTGTTCCCGGGCTCGTCTGGGGTGTCCCCGGGAGCACGTTCCTGCCGCCAGAGAGCTGACCACTCCCCCCTCTCCCCACTCCCGCCACCACCCCCTGTCCCACGGCCCCTCGTGCTCACACTGGGGAGCGGCTCCTGGTTGCTGAGGAGCCTCTGAGCAGGAAAGGAGGTGGGAGCCCTGCAGGCGGTGATCAGGAAGCCCAGGTGCAGGGATGCAGGCAGCCTGAAGCCTGAGGAGCGCAGGCGGGGCCCAGGGCACTGCCCTGCAGCCAGCAGCTCAGGGCAGCCTGGCCCTGGGCTTCCCCCTGCATGCCTGACCTGCTTGGAGCAGAGATGGATGCCTCACCTTTGGCCTGTGCCCAGGGAGGGGCCCCCTCACCCGATATTTTCCCACTGACTTTTAGAGAGAGTGGAAGGGAAGGGAAGAGGAGAGAGGGAAATGTTAACGTGAGAGAGACTCATCGATTGGTTGTCTCCTGCACATGGGGTCGAGCCTGCGATCATGGTGCTTGCCCTTGACTGGAATCAAACCCAAGACCCTTCAGTTCACAGGCTGATGCTTTACCCCCTGAGCCAAACAGCTGGGGCCCACGTCCTCTTTGACGGTGCAGAGTTGAATCCACATGTCCCATGGAACCAAGACAACTGCTTAGGTACAATCCACAAAGTAAAATCAGTTATTCCTGCAGTATTGATGGGAACCTACACACAGTGCATACATATAGTACTTTTTATTTTCTAATAGTGTCTTTAAAATGTATGCTCTTTTTAATGCCCCCCTTTTATTTATTTTTTATTTTTTAAAAATATATTTTATTGATTTTTCACAGAGAGGAAGAGAGAGGGATAGAGAGTTAGAAACATCAATGAGAGAGAATCATTGATCAGCTGCCTCTTGCACACCCCCTACTGGGGATGTGCCCGCAACCAAGGTATGTGCCCTTGACCGGAATCGAACCCGGGACCTTTCAGTCTGCAGACCGACGCTCTATCCACTGAGCCAAACTGGTCCCAGCCCCCCTTTTATTTTTCATTATATATATCCCTGCTCCCTGCAACAGGTGACAGGGGAACGGACCTGGATGGCCCGCCAGACCCGTCCTTGCTTCCAGAAGGAGGTGACAGGTTCCCAGGCAGGGGGATGTGCAGACTCACATCAAACATTTAAAAACCAGAGTCTATGGGGCAAAACCAAAGAGAAGTCCCCAAGGGCATGAGCCATCCCTTCCCTGTGGATGGGGCCCCACAATTAGATGCCAGGTGTTGGGGGACATTCTGAGGTGTCCCAGTATCCCATCCATGGACACAGGTCTGTGAGATGGCACATTGTGCACCAGTTCAGATGGTGTCCACCCTCACCATGAACTGAACTAAGACCAAAGGGATTGCTCCTCCCTCCTCTCAGAGGGACATAAGGAAATACAAGGAGGCGGTGACGGTGGTACAGGAGAGGACAGGAAGGTGATGGCCATGAGTGTGTCCCCGCACCCTCTCAGGCCTGTCGGTGAGCATGGAGAGTGGAGTAGTGCTGCCTGGACAGGGAGGAGGAGCCACAGACGCACAGATACATTGGAGCCCGTCAGAGTTAAAGCTTTCACTTCTAAAAGCACCAGCGCAGTTGTGTAGCTTAGTGCATGGAGCAGCTTCCCCTGGACCAAGAGGTTCCAGGTTTGATTCTCATTCAGGCCACATGCCCAAGTTGCAGACTTGACCCACAGCAGGAGACAGCCAATCAATGTGTGTCTCTCATCGATGTTTCTATCTCGCTATCCTTCTCCTTTCCTGTTGGAAATCAATAAAAATATCTAAACTAATAAAACCCCAGGCGGCCCTCAACATCATCACAAGATGTCCACCACAAGATGGCCAAAGGCACTGCGGAGACCGGGTCCATCAGAAGCTCCACTCGGTGAGGCCTGGGAGTCCTGAGGTTCCCAGATTGGAGATGGTGCAAGCCAGGCTGAGGGGCAACCCTCCCCCCTCCCCCAAAGCACGAATTTTGTGCACAAGGCCTCTAGATCATGGATTAAAAAAAAGAAAATGAAAATACAACTCCCAGTATGAAAGAACATATTTGCAAACCATATGCCTGATAAGGGAATTGTATCTAGAATATAGTAAAAATTTACCCATCAACAATAAAAAACCAAACAATGAATGAAAACGTGTGCAAAGGATTTGCAGGGATTTCCCCAAAGATGACATAGAAACAGACACTGAACCCATGAAGAGATGATCGACATGCTGAATCATTAGGGAAAGGGAATGAAAACCACACACCTCTTCACACCCACAGGGACAAGTGTGTGTTCATAGCACAATTATCCTTAAAAGCCTCAAGTTGGAAAGGACCCAGATGTCCATGAGCTGGTGAACGGTGAAGTGTGGGTCTCCACTGTGGATGCTACAGGGTAGGAATGCTGGGGCCTTGCCTGGGCCTCTTGTCCTTGTGGCCAGACCCACAGGAATTTCCTGGGCTGCAGTCCTCAGGTCCATTTCCTGGGACCAGCCCTCGGAGTTGTTATGATTGCAGGACACACCTCCACACGAGCCATTAGAGCGGTGGTGCTCAACCTTCCTAATGCCACGGCCCTTTAATACACAGTTCCTCATGTTGTGGTCACACTGACACTGTTGCGAGTGTGTCTTCAGAGGAGAGGGAGACAAGGCTGAGGATGGGGAGGAGCTTTGCTTTGCATGTTGTTCAGTCCCCAGCTTCTCATATTTACAACCTCATGGAGGGAGGAGCAGGTTCCTCTGAGCCTGGTTTGGGGAGACCCCACTCAGTGACCCAGAGGTCCCTGCCCTTTCTGTCCAATTTGCATGTGATTGTTTACAAATAAAATTAGTACACGGAATGTAGTCTTCATTTCTTTCAGAAGTTAGAATCTGGAGAGGACTGGGCATTTGACCCCTCTGTCCAGGGTCCTGGACATGCCCGGTCCAGGCTGTCACCACCCCCGCAGGCTGAGGGGCGTGGCCTGGTCCCCTGTGATCCTCACCACGTGTCCTGGATGCTCCTCCTCCCTGAACCCTTGTCTCTCTAGGGAAGATCTACCTCAGACATGACACAGCTCCACCCCTGTGACCTTGGTTCCCGCCTGTGTGTGTGGCTGGGTGAGCCCAGGAGCTTAGGGAGGAATTCCACCCGCGGTTTGGGGAAAACCCAATGGGAAGGGCTGACACCTCTTGGGATGACGCCCAGACCGTCTTTTGGAGGAAAGCCAATTCTTTCTGTGAGAGTGCCAGCTCCAACCACAGCCCGCTGGCTGGTGGGGACACGTGGAGAGCCCCGCCCTGGGGTTGGGGTGCAGGAGAGGCACCTTGTCCTTCCCCAGCACTGGGGGCTCCTCCCTGGTTCTCAGTCCTAGTGCCTGCCCGCCCTGCGCCCGCCTCCCGCCAGGGGGCGTGCTGGCCTCATCTCCCTCCACTGGGCTAGGCAGGTGGTAGGGGACAGATGCAGTGCCAAAACCCCTTCTTCCCTGGGACCCAGTTCCCTCCCTGTCCTAAGCCCTGGTGGGGTGGAATAAAAAGCTGGATCCCAGTGACTGGGATGCAACTGTCATTCTGTGAAACCCACAGATCCTGGGGAACACCTGACAGTTGTTCTTACAGGGGAAATGTGGACATTCCTTGTGACTCCGGGGATCCACTACTTATGACCCTTCCCAACAGTTCATGAGCCAAGACAAAACAGGTCAAACTGCAAAGTTTATTAAGTGCCCTGTGTTTGGTGCCAGGTGAGAAAAGAGTTGAAGGTAATGCAGTTCTGCCTCATGGTGTTAGCTGTAGGCATTGGGGACCTCGGGGCCTCCATCAGCAAAACCATCTCTCACGATTCTCCAGAATCACAGAAAGGGGCCGTCACCACTTAGACAGAGTAGAGTTCCAGAGGAGCAAGCATCAGACGGGCACATGGACTTGCAGAGGCTCCCATCCCCAAATATCCCTGCAGTCCCGGAGCTCAGTCAGCACCAGGGCCCATCTCCAGGCTCACTGAGGAAGCAGAATCCGCAGCCATCTGGTCACCCATCCTCGGTCAGCTGACACTGCGGAGAGAGAAGGACAGAAATGCAGGGACACATGGTTATGGACAGAGGAGTGGAAAAGAGGGACACAGAAGGACAGCAAGGAGGATGAGAGGGAAATAAAACCAAAAGGAGAAACAAGGAGAGAAAAAGGGAGAGACTGACTGGAGCAGGTGGACAAGGACAGGACGGTTATATCATGCACAATCTGGGATTCCAGACCCTCCCCAGTCCCCGGGCACACCCCATGCCTGTGAAGGGAACAGGACCTTACCTGGAACAAACCCTGTCATCCAAGGATGGGCCCAAGGAGCACCCCTGGCCTCTCACTTTTACCACGAAGGCCTCCTGGGGTCTCAGTGACCAGGGACAGCACTGCTCAAAGCAGACCCTGAAGGTGCAGTTTCCACACTTCTGGGTCCTGCTCAAGGGCACCACGGCATCGTCATAGCAACAGTGCTGCTGGGGGTCGTAGAACTTGCCCCCACATCTGGAGTGTGCCTGGCACAGCATCAGGTGAGCACCCGTGGGGGACACTGGAGGAGACAGAGCTGCTGTGGCTCAGATGGCAGGGCGGGCAGCACCCATGTGGGATCCTCTGGGAGCCCCCTCCACCCCCTCCGAGTGTCCCTGTCCCTCCCGGGCTCACCTGGGGCTCCGTGTGCACAGAGGAGGCTGATGATGCAGAGAGCAGTGGAGAGAGCTGTGGGGAGGAGCTGGATGAGGTGCAGCTGAAGGGGCAGCCTTGGGACCCCCTCAGGGAGCCCTGCCTGGGGCAGGGGAAGTTCTTGGGGGAGGGGAGACTCTATTCTGACTGAGGCTCAGGGAAAGGACAGTCTTGGGGTTACGAACTGTGGAATGTGAGTAGGGCTGGCAGGGTTCTTGGGAGAAATAGGTTTAGGATTCAAGAGGTTTTGGATGTTAATGGGCAGCTGTTGAGAGCAGGAGGCCCAGGGTCACTCAGGGGGCTGAGCTGACTGGGGTTGCTATGAAGATGACCCACATCAAAGTCCAGAAGACTGGGGTTGGAGTGGGAAAGTGGGGCATGGGTGGCATTGGGCATGAGTTTCAGAACCGAATCCGAGATGTGGGTGGAGAGGATATTAGGGAGATGGATCAGGTAAAGCCTGGAGCTGAAGTAGGTTGAGGTGGGATGGGGTGGTGGGTGAGATTGGAGCTGGGCTCTGAGGGAATCGGGGTTGGGTCCTTCTTACCCAGGATGCAGCATCGGGGAGTCATGGCTCTGGGTTGGCTGCAGCGGAATCAGAAGAAGGTCTGCAGTTCCCGCAGGTGCTTTTATGTCTGAAAAGGGCGGGTGATGTCATTAAAGCTCCTGCCTCCTGCTGGAATGATGACTCAGGAGGATCTATTCTAGATATAATCTCTGGCACCCTGGGATCCCCTGAGAGCCAGGACCAACATACCTTCTCTTCATGAGAGTTTCTCCAAATGCCTCCCATCATGCCCAGCACCAGGGCCTCCTCAGCAAGCAGGACAGGCCTCAGAGCCACCCCCACTCTTCCAGGACGAATCCCCCAGTTTTTCCATCACATCCTATGACTCTTCTACTTTCCCCACTGTCCTTCGCACATTGCTAATCTCTCACATCCTTGGGGTTTGGGGGCAGGGTATGCTCTCAGCTCCCTGACCTCAGAGCCCTGACCAGGAGCTGCTCACTGAACCACAGCTCATCTTATTTAGTGAAAGTGATGCGTTTTTACACGTGGAAATTCCAGGTTGAACAAGGTTGGTGAAAGGGGGGGAAATGTAGGGAGGATGGTGTGGTGGCTCATGAAACAGAATCATGGGAAAGGCCTGGGAGATCCCTACTTCCCACTCCCCAAGAGTCCTCTTGCTAGTCTCCTCTATGACTTTGTTAATATCATGTATATAGGCGCGCATGTCACTTAACATCTTATATGGCACAGGTGGGTAGGTTATTCAAAAGCCACGATGAGAGGCCCAAGGGCAAGAGGGCAAGAGAGAAGGGAGAGAGGGGGGAGTATAGAAATCTCAGTTTGCTGGTGTGGTCTGTCATTATCAGTATTACTGGTCCATAAGTTCTGTGAGAGAAATTCCACCACCTTCAGTAGATTCTCCAAGGTTTGACCTCAGCCTCATGTTCAGAGGAAGATGGATGTGGGAGTTCCCCTTAGAGAAAGGGTAACACTGGGGTCAGGATGTGAGCACTGCAGGTGAAGAACAGCTCCCCTGAGGGACACTGAGTTCTGGGAGCTCAGGCCACCCATGCAGTGACACCTGGGAGCCCCGCCCCCAGCTCCTGCAGGAATTCACCCTCAGGGACACCCCAGCCCCATTCCAGCAAAGACAAGATTCTCATGGGGTCTAGGAAGGGTGACCTGCCACTCTTGTAGGCTGACTTTACTGCCTCCCTGGTCTCTGCCCCAGGGAACTTGCAGCACTCACTCTCCCACACTCCTTCCACCTGGAGCCCAGGCCCAGATGGAGGCTCCTCCAATCAGTGCACCCATTTCAGAATGAAACCACTCCTTTCCTGGGACAGTTCCAGGCAGCCTGGGACCCAGGCCAATGGCCTCTGCCAAAATCTGGGGCACCTGCAGGGTTAGGAAGGAAACTTCTCAAGGGAACGGTCATTGTTGTGTCTGAATAGATGCAGCCCAGCCCATACTCCTGATCACATAGATGAGTCACTAAAAGGTAGGGAGGGGAAAGGAGACAGGGCAGGGCAGGGGTCTGGGAGGCTGTGTTGATGAGAAGACAGGTGCTCCTGAGATGTGTGGACACTGTCAGCCAGAAACTCAGCAGCACTGAGGCTCTGGGGTGTGAGTCTGGGATTTGCACGCTGCGGGGGCCCTTCTCAAGGCATCAGAGAAGCCTTAGCACACAGCCCCGTGCACTCCCACCAACAGCTCCCTCAGAGACCCCTTCCTGTTGTGTCCACCATGGGACCTTACTCTCTGGGGACAGCTCTGTCTTCTGTGTGAGAGTCCACCTCAGTCAGGCAGGATTGGGGCTGCCTTGGTGGAAGCTGCTATTAGATGTTGGGATCCTGCCTCTACCAGTGGCTAGAAAAGGTTCTGGCTTTCTTGGTTACCAAGTGAAAGATCCTGACCTCAAACAACCATTTGTTGTATTTTCTCATCCTGCTCCCCACATCCAAGCAGGACACTGACCCACCATCCTACAGGTCAGGGACATGGGCTGGAGCAGGACCCAAGGCTCGAGAATCTCAGTGCAGGAGCCTCCAAGCCCCCCCCCCCCCCCCCCAGCACAGCCCCTCTGGTAAGGACAGGCAGGCTCTACTCACAGACACCCGGGACCAGACCCAGGTTGTTGCTCTGGGGCTCCTGGTTGAAAGTGTCAGAGCTGGCACCTGCATTGAAGCCCAGGAGGACACTGGCATTTCCTGCTTTCACCTGCTTCTCTCCTGGCATCCCCTTTACCCCAGGAATTAATTGATTATCTCTCCAATTAGCACCTGGGTGTTATTTCCATCTGGCCTCAGGGATCCTTTCCCAGGGCAAGGGCAGGAGTGTGGTGGTTTGGGGTGTCAGGTGTGCAACAGAAGGTGTGGGGGTGCTCCCCAGGGACAGAAGGTCCTCCTCTTCTGGTTGTTGTGGGAGCTGTGTCACTCCTTGGCTCCAATCACATCATCAGGATTCAGTGACTGATCTCTCTCCCTGCAAAGGGACTTCTGGTGACCAAAAGATGGATGGTCTGCCCTCCACCCCAGCCCTGCAGTCCCTCCCAGTAAAATAGTGAAATAAGGGCCTACTTGTCATGGGAGGGGCTGGAGGAGCAGGCTGTGACTCCCAGAACAGCACTGCTGATGTGACTCGGGGTCTGGACATCACTTTACAGCCCTAGCAGCCTTTGGCGTCTGAAAGCTCTTGTCCAGACTGCAGTTGCTGCTAGGGAATCAATCCACTGGTGACTGCAGTGGTGTGCTGCCCAGAGCTTCAAGTTCATCTCAGCTGCAAGGCCATCCGACAAAGGCAGGCTGGGTCTCTGCAGCCTCTGCAGTGGGAGGGATGGGCACCACGTTCCCTGTCCACTTTGCATGGCACTCATTGCCTTCAACTGTTTACAGCTCCTGTGACAGCCCAAGGTGTCCCCCATGGCTCAGCCCCCATGTCCCACAGCTGGAGGCCTCCCTGCTTTCCCCCACTTCCTGTTCCTCCACTTCAGTGTCTGTGCCCCTCCTCATCCATGTGCTCCAGGGATCATGCAGGATGGTCCTTGCCTGTCTGCCTACTCTCACTCTCTGTCTTTGTAACACTTAGAATGCTCATGGAATTTAGATCAGCTGGGGACAATCAACCCTATTTATACTTTGTGTTTTTTTTTAACTATATATTTTTACTAGAGTCCCAGTGCATGAAATTTGTGCACAGAAAGAGTCCCTAAGCCTGGCCAGCAATCAGGGCTGAACAGATTCCCTTCCTTCCCTCCCTCAGTGCCTGGGATCCAGGCAGCGGGCCCTCTTTCTTACTCCCCCCTCCCCCACCCATGGCAGTACTTCTACTGCTTCCTGCTGCCAGTGCCACATCACTGGTCCTGCCATGTTTCATGCCACCCCCTGGTGGTCAGCACACATCCTAGCGAGTGATCAAACTTCCCATCTCTTGGTCAAACTCCCAAGGGGACACTTTGCATATTAGTCTTTATACACTGAGTGGCCAGATTATTATGATCTCTGAATGCATAATAATCTGGCCACTCAGTGTATATCCTATATAATAAAAGGCTAATATGCAAATTGCTCCTTAGACCAGGTGTTCAACCAGCCGGTAGGCCAGCCAACCGCTCATGTCCCTCCCCATGGCCAGGCTGGGCAGACTTCACCCATGCACGAATTCATGCACCTATGGGGCAGTTGCAACTTTCCCTTTGGCAGCATTTTTGAAGCAGTAAGAGCTCTAGACAGATGTCACATGATCTGGCTTATATGTGGAATCTAATGAACAAATAAAATTACGAACAATGACAACAATAACTCAGAGTTTGAAGGGCTGGGAAGGGGAACCAAGGCATCAAGGGTGGCTTCCAGGAGGGGACATCTGAGCTGTGATTTTAAGGATGAGCAAGAACTGTGACTCTTTCTGTGGGTTTCAGCCCTGGGAGAGCAGAGGGCGGGGTAGGGTCAGTCACCCTGTGGCCTTGATGAGGATTCTGAACTTCATCTGAGTGCATTAAGAGCCACAGCCGGGCTAAACAGGGGATGAAAGTAGTGAGATTTGAGTCTGTGGAAGATGCCAGTGTCTGTTCTGTGAGGGAGTGGACAGGAGGCAGGAGACCCGGGAGGAGGCATCTGAGAGCAGAAATACCAGAGTCTTAATGTCTGTGCTCTCCCAAGGAAGGGATGGGGTCAGCACACTCCTCTCCCTGCTCTTCATGCCGCTCCCCCTTACATCTGCTGGTTAAAGAAATATTCCCCAGCCGAAACCGGTTTAACTCAATGGATAGAGCCTTGGCTTGGGGACTGAAGGGACCCGGGTTCGATTCCGGTCAAGGGCATGTACCTTGGTTGCGGGCATATCCCCAGTAGGGGGTGTGCAAGAGGCAGCTGATCGATGACTCTCATCGATGTTTCTAACTCTCTATCTCTCTCCCTTCCTCTCTGTACAAAATCAATAAAATATATATATATATAAAAGAAATATTCCCCAAACTGTGAGTAATGACACTCTTTCAGGCTGTAAAACCAATGAGTTTGTCAGAGCAAATACTTTAAAAATTAAAATAGTTGATTGGAAATAGAATGTAAACCATTCCTGGGCAATTCTATCTGTTTTTGAACTGCCTATAAGTCACAAAATGATGTAGAATTAATTTTTCCCAGTATGTCAGGTACAGACACTTAGTAAACATAAGAATGAGTAGGCTCAGACTTGCAGCCTCCTTTCCAGACTTAACTGTCCCATCATGTCTTGTAAAAATAAAATGGGGTGTGTGTCAAAGGTAAGCTCTGCATCATTTGACCCAGATACCATCCAGACCTAGAGAGACACAGGTTCCCTGGGGCAGAGTTTGAGTTGGCATCTCTCAGTACAGCCCACTCTCCTGGGTGTGCATTCTGGTCTCTGCAACAGCTAAGTCAGGACGTGGTGGAAATATGCAGGGATCAGGGCAGGGCAGGGGATCTCAGAGGCTGTGCTGGTGAAATGGCATTGAGGGCCAGTCCATGGACACTTTGAGCTACTGATGCAACAGCGATAAGGGTTTCGGGTCAGACAGTCCTGGGTTAGAATCCTTAAACTTCCTGTAAGAGTGAAATAGGCTGCCTACAAGTAGCCCCTTTCATCTCTCTGTAGAAGAGAAAGATCTGATTTTTTGTGTGACTGACAGCTTTGAGCCCCAGCACACTCCCACTGCACATATGAGCTGCATATGTGAACAAAGGTCAATCCTCCACCCAGCCCACATACAGGAACCTAACTCTGGCTCCAGGCTTTAGGCAAAACCACCTAAATAAACAAAACAAAAATCAGCCATTGTCAACCTCTATATTTCATGCCTGTTCATACGTGCTTCACACAGCAATGAACCTGAGACACTCCCCTCAGGGTAATGTTGTTGATGTTCCTTGGATCAAAGATAAGCATTACTTCATCTTCAGTGGTGCCCGTATGCCCTTCTGTCATCCATGGAAAGGCACCTGTGCAGTCCAAAACTCCAAGCCCATATACACAGTCCCCACCAAGCTGCCTCTACCTCCCCATCTCTGTGCTGCCCTTCCTGGTTGTCTGTCTGGATGATTCTGGCATCTCCACTGGACCTACTAGTAGAGCCCCATGGGGACGGGGACCAGGGCTGCCTCGGTCACCACCATGTTCCCAGTTGTTCCCACTCAAAGGATGCTCAGGGTCCCAAGGGGAGCAGGAGTTACTGGAAACCCCATTGGCTGAATTCTCTGAGCTCAATTTTCTCAGGAAGATCCTGGCATGAGGCCTCACTGCAGGTCACAAGCACAGTGATGTAATATCTATTTTCTAGTGAGTCACCTGTCTCAGGCTCAGCTCTTCTGGAAAGGCAAGTGAACCCTGATTTCAGACATCCTTGGAATCACCCCAGAGGACATTTCCACAGCTCCCTGTGGTACAGGGAGAGCCATGAACATGAAATGTGAAACAGACAAAATGCTGCATTCTGTGATGTCAAGGGCTTCCCTTATAGCAGGTGCTAAAGAGGCTGGATTTCCTCCCGGTGCACAGTGTGTTATTTCCATCTGACCTCAGGGCACTCCTTCCAGGGGACAGGCGGAAATTTGGTGGAATTTCCTGTTTTCAAAAAGAATGTCAGGTATGTGGGATGTGGCTGAGGAGGAGGGGCAGTCCCCTCCGTGTCAGAGGGCCCCTCCTCCATGTCTGACTGGGTGGAAGAGTGCCCTTGGCTCCACCTGTGGACTTCAAGCTGGAAGGCTGGTCTCTGCTACATGCAAAGGCCATTCCTTACAGGCCAACACCCTGATGCCCAGGCCAGATCACTTCCTGCTTCAAATGCCCTGCAGCAGTAGCAGGAACAGAAGGAAACAGCAAGCACTCACACCACGCTAAAGAGAAGGAATGAGATCTGACCAATGCCACACCAGGGCTGCATTGCTGGCTCCATGCCGGGACCCCAGGAATGACCTGTAAGAACACCTCTGAACTAGGGACTTCACATATTTTTAGTGAGAAATGTAAGTGGAAACTGTTCAGCGCACACAATACAGAAGTTTCCCAAACACAAGGGCAATCTTGCCTTCAAATGTGAATGGAGAATTTCCGATTAGATACTAGACTTTGGTAGATATTCTGCGTCTGGATGCTGGGATGACTGAGTGTTACTCTTTGGGGGACACTTCTTAAAGTGGCCACATTGTGCACAGGCCCATGGGACCTTCACTCTCCCCATCACCCAGTTCAGCTTCCTCCTCTAGAGGGAGATAGAAACACAATTGACAGTGAACAGATATGGTGAGGAACTCAGGCAGGTGTGGCATCGGAGTTCTCACAAGAAATGCTCTTGGGTCATTTGGTAAATGTGGGTCTTTATTTTATTTTTTTAATTTTTATTTTTTTTAATAAACCTTTATTGTTCATATTATTACAAAAGTTCCTCATTTTTCCCCCCCTCTGCCAGGTTCCTACCCCACCCTCTGCCCTTTCCCCACCTCCCATTTTCCTCATTCATAGGTACACAGTTTATGTTCAGTCTCTTCCCGCACTCCCCACTCCTCTTTTCCCTGAGAATCATCAGTCCACTCCTCTTCCATACCTCTGATTCTATTATATTCAACAGTCAATATTGTTCATCGGGTTTTTTAATTCCCTTGGTTTTTAGATTCACTTGTTGATAGTTATGTATTTGTTATTCATAATTTTTATCTTTATTTTCTTTCTCTTCCGAAAGAACCCCCTTCAGCAATCCATATAAATCTGGTTTCGCGGTGATGAACTCCTTTAGTTTTTTTTTTTTATTAGTGAAGCTCTTTATCTGGCCTTCGATTCTGAGTGATA
This sequence comes from Pipistrellus hanaki, assembly GCF_964339955.1. Classification (NCBI taxonomy): domain Eukaryota; kingdom Metazoa; phylum Chordata; class Mammalia; order Chiroptera; family Vespertilionidae; genus Pipistrellus; species Pipistrellus hanaki. Next base: position 43,966,651 of record NC_140517.1, on the reverse strand, counting down.
GCTTTGCTGGATAGATTATTTTTGGCTGTAGGTTCTTGCTATTCATCACCTTGAATATTTCTTGCCATTCCTGTCTGGCCTGCATGGTTTCTGTTGAGAAATCAGCTGACAATCGTATGGGTGCTTCTCTCTTGCTGCTTTGAATATCCTCTCTTTGTCTTTTGCTCTTAGAATTTTAATTATGATGTGTCTTACTGTGGTCCTCTTTGTATTCCTTTTGTTTGGAGTTCTGTGCGCTTCCTGGACTTGTAAGTCTAATTCTTTCACCAGGTGGGGGAAGTTTTCTGTCACTATTTCTTTCAGTATGTTTTCGGTATCTTGCTCTCTCTCTTCTTCTGGGACCCCCATAATTCTGATGTTGGTTTGCTTGAAGTTGTCCCAGAGGTTTCTTACATTATCTTCAACTTTCTGGATTCTCTTGTCTTCTTGCTTCTGCAGAGGAGTATCTTCTGGCTCTTTGTGTTCCAAATCTTTGACTTGATTCTTGCGATTCTTCCATTCTGTTTTTAGGACTCTGTATAATATTTTTTATTTCAGACAATGTATTCTTTATTTTTTGTTGATCCCTTATTATTTCTAGTTGATCCCTTTTTATATTCTCATAGGTCTTATCGACCTTTTCTAAGAAATTCTTGAAAAACCTTATAAGCATGGTTTTGAATTCTATATCCAGTCACTTTTTGTCCTCCATTTCTTTTGTTTGTGATCTGTTTCCTTGTCTCAGCATTTTCGCAGCTTCCCTGAGTTGGTAGCCTTAAAAGTCTCTGTGTTCATCTTGGATGGGGCAGAGTTTCAGGGTGGAGCCTACAGCCTTGGCTTCCATCAGCCACGCCCTATGAGGCTCCTGAGTCTCAGTATTCCTCAGGATTCTTCAGTACTCATTGCAAGCACCTCTGAGAGAAAGGTGCCCTTGAGTTTTGCCTGCTACCAAACAGTCTAGGCTATCCCTCAATGAGCCTGGAACTGGGGTTCAGTTCAGTTGGAAGTGGGGTTCAGAGCAGTCTGGAGCTTTTGTCTCCTTCCCGCTAGGGCAATCCAGCGGCACAGTCAACCGCCTGTTCTCTGTGAGCAATGTGCGTGCCTCTGGGACTTCCTTTCACAGCTCCCCTGGGTTTCTGCCTTATACCCCAGGCTCCCTCTGTATGAGCCTGGGTCCCCAGGGTCTGGCCTAGAACTGGGGCTCAGCACAGTCCAGAGCTTTTGTCTCCTTCCCACCAGGGCAATCTAGCAGCATAGTCAACAGTCCGCCCTGAGTCAGGCAGGCAATTCTAGTAACAGACCAACTATCTTAAAGGGCAGTAAATATAGTAAAGATTGACTTTGAGACTACCTGGTCAGGAAATTGCTTGAGTCACCATTGTCTCAACTAAACAATCAGTGCATAGCTTTGGCCCTTGCCAGAGCTCAAGGTTCACCAGCATTCCAGGTTCCTTGTTTACACTTTAAAAAAAAAAAAATCAATCTTTATTGTTCATATTATTACAAAGGTTCCTCATTTCTTCCCCCTTCCACCAGGTTCCCACCCCATCCTCCGCCCCCTCCCCACCCCCCATTGTCCTCATCCATAGGTGCACAGTTTATGTTCAGTCTCTTCCTCCCTCCCTTTCCCCGAGAACAGTCAGTCCACTCCCCTCCCATATCACCGACTCTACTACAATGAACCGCTATTATTGTTCATCAGGTTTTTCAATCTCTCTCTTTTTTTTTTTAATTAATAAACTTTTACACTTCTAAGAATAAATTTTAAAATCTAATAATTTTAAACCTTGTTTTATTTCTGCCCTGGGAATTGAGAGCAAACTTGTTTACATGTAAACTTGCCCTTAGGCTATCAAAAGGTATAGCCCAGTATTTTTCAACCTTTTTTGGGCAAAGGCACACTTGTTTCATGAAAAAAATCACGAGGCACACCACCATTAGAAAATGTTAAAAAATTTAACTCTGTGCCTATATTGACTATATATAAAGTAATTCTCTTGAATAGGAATCAAATAAACACAAAGAAAGTATTTTATAATTACTTTATTATGAAATATTAAGTAAACAAAATAGTGAAAAATTATAAAATTCTTGTCTTGTCTGCACCTACGGCACACCAGGCAACATCTCGCAGCACACTAGTGTGCCGCGGAACAGCGGTTGAAAAACGCTGGTATAGCCATTCAAGTGTAAATGGACACATTGTTTAAAGATAGCTGCTGGTTGGAATTGGATTACCTGTTCTGGGTGGGAAGGGCTTGTCATTCCCTTTCTCCACTAAAATTAAGGTGTTAGCTTTAAAACCTCTTTTTGGCAAGAGACCTTAAACTTTCAGAACTTTAAATTTTTCAGATAGTAAATCAGTTTCTTAGCATTTTCTCAAATCAGTAATACCTCCACAGGCCCAGGGATACACTTCACACAAAAGACATTTCCAAATAGATCAACCAACCTCATCCAGATCCCACACAAGGCACTCACAGGTCAACACCCCAGCGCTATACTAACTCAACACATCCAGATCTAAGCCTTCCTCATTTGATCCAGCAGACCCTCAAGTTCCCGCAAAAGTTTCCAGCCATGTCTGAGAGGCAGCCTTGGGGCAGGGGCAGGGGAGGAGCGAGCTGTTCCGGGCCTGGCTGCTCCAGGTCTGGCCACTGCTGCTCCCAACCTGGCTGCTCCTGGCATGGCTGCTGCTGCTCCGGGCCTGGCCGCACCCAACCCAGCTGCTCTGGGTCCGGCTGCTTCAGGCCTGGCTGCTCCCAGCCTGGCTGCTGCTGCTCCGGACCTGGCCGCACCCGACCCGGATGCTCTGGGCACGGCTACTCCGGGCCCGGCCGCTCCGGGCCTGGCCGCTCCCAGCCTGGCTGCTGCTGCTCTGTGCCTGGCTGCTCCCAACCTGGCTGCTCTGGGCCCGGCTGCCCTGAGCCTATCCGCTCCGGGCCTGGAAGCTCCCGGCCTGGATGCTTCGGGCTTGGCTTCTGATGTTCTGGGTCTGGGTGCTCCCGACCCGGCTGCTCTGGGCCCGGCCACTCCAGGCCTGGGTGGTCCTGGACTGGCCACCCTGGGCTTGGCCGCCTCCGCCTCAGGCCTGGCTGCCACTGCCCCAGGTCTGGCTGCTCCAGGCCTGGCTGTTGCTGCTCTGGTTCTGACTGCTGCTGCTCTGGGGTCTGGCTGTTGCTGCTCCGGGCCTAGCTGCTACTGCCCTGTGCCTGGGCACTCTAGGCCTGGCCACCGCCATTCCAACATTCTGTCCCTTTTTTTTTTTTTTTTTTTTTAAACGCATTTATGTTGCAATGTTGGCTGCTGAGTTGAGTTCTGACTTAGTCTTCGATTTTTCAAGATCTTCTTTATACTCTTTCTTAAGTAATTTTACTATCTTTTGCTCTCACTTGATTTCTTCATATCAAAAACTTCTTCGGTTTCTTCCTCCTTGTCCTGGAAGCTCCCCTTTGTTGGTCTGTGGCAACCCTTTGTTCTCCATGGGCTCCTGTGCTGCTTCAGCCTGTTGCTGGGGTTGGCGCCGCCCAGGAAGCAGCCCCCGGCCTCGGCTCTGTGGCCCGCGCTCAGCAGTCAAAGGCCCAGGGTCACCCCCCCCCCCTGGGGGCCCCGTCGCCCGGCTCCTTGCTGGCGCCTGGCTGGCCAGTGTCCGGCAGAGGCTCCTGCTCCTCGTCGCGTTCCTCCAATCTGGAGCTTTTTTTCTCCTTCCCACTAGGGGCGTCTAGCATCAGAGTCAACAGACTGTCCTCTGCGCGCAATGTGTGCGACTCCAGGGGCTCGGCCTTTCGCCGTGCTCCCAGGACTCCACCTCACAGCTCCGTCTCCCCCTGCCCAAGCCTGGGTCCCCAGGGATTGGCCTAGAACTGGGGTTAAGAGCAGTCGGGAGTGGGGCTCAGCACCACCGGAGGTTTTGTTTCTTCCCTCCAGGGCAATCCAGCATCAGGGTCAACATTTCGTCCTCTGCGAGCAATGTGCGCGACTCTGGGGGCTCTGCTTTTTGCTGCTCACCTGGGATTCCGCCTCACAGCCCGTCTCCCCCTGCCTGTGCCTGGGTCCCCAGGGTCTGGCCTAGAACTGGGGTTCAGAGCAGTCGAAACTGGTGCCCAGCACGGCCTGAGCTCCTGTTTCCTTCCCTCCAGGGCAATCCAGCATCAGAGTCAACATTCCTTCCCTTGCGAGCAATGTGCGTGACTCCGGGGGATCTGCTGTTCGCCGCTCCCCTGGGATTCCGCCTCACAGCCCCGTCTCCCCCTGCCCGAGCCTGGGTCCCCAGGGTCTGGCCCATAACTGGGGCTCGGCGCTGCTGGTTCGGGGGTTCAGCCCAGGCTGGGGTTTTTATTTCCTTCCTGCTAGGGAACGCCAGGCAGCACCCAGCCTTCTCCTCTCAGGCTGCGTCCTCTCTGCGTGAGCGCCTGTGCGGGCGCACAGCATGTCTCCGTACCTTAGGATTTTTCAGCTCCTCTGATTTTCCTTCTGGTTTTCTCTTTCCTTCTTGTTGTAGAATTTTCAGTCAGTCGACTACCCGTAGCTCTGGGCAATGTCCACTCTACATTTTAGTTGTATTCCATTGAAGTTGTTGTGTGCTGCTGCGGTTAGGTGTCTACCTGAGCAGCCATCTTGGATCCTCCCTTCTGTTTACACTTTTCTGATAGTGAAGACAATGGGTACTTCCAACAATGATGGAAAATTTCTGGAATTAAGCCACCTTGTAGCAGTGACCTGTACTGCATTTTTTTCTATGGCTAAACGTTATTCCATTGGATATTACACTCATCAGTTGTTAGATATTTGGGTTGTTTCCATCTTTTGGTTATTGTGAATGGCAGTGCTATGAACATTTAGGGAAAAGTACTTGTCGCAACACTTGTTTTCGATTCTTTTTGGTCGATGCCTAGGAGTGGGAATGCTAGACTGTTTGGTAATTATTAGCTTTTTGAAACAATGCTAAACTATTCCCACAGCAGTTGCAATGGCTGTGAATGAGAATTCACTATTTCCACATCCTCACTAATAAGAGGGACTGTGGATCCATGGTGATGGGGGAGGGAAACGGACCCTCTCACTCCTCTCCCCTAGAGGTGTGTCCACATGGAACCTCCCAAGGGCTCAGAGGCAGGAGTTGCCACGTTGCACAGAACTTCTCAGCCTCGTTGGGACCGTCTCTACCTCTTCCCTCTCCTCTGAATTGATGATAAAGGCTGCCTTCTGTTCTTCTAACTTGCTGAGTGCCTGCCCTGGAGGGTTGGCACGTGTTCCAGGAATGGAGGGAGGGCATTGTCCCTTCACAATCAGGACTTAGGACAGCCAGCGGTTAAGAGATTGAGAATGCTCATTTTGGCCCCAGCTGGTGTGGCTCAGTTGGTTGGATTACCCTCCTGTGTACCAAAAGGTCAGGGGTTTGATTCCTGGTCAGGGCTCATATCCAGGTTTCAGGTTCAATCCCTGGCTGCAAACAGGAAGCAACCCATGGATGTTTTCTCGAACATCAGTGTCCCCCCCCCCCCCCCCCCCTTCTCTTTCTCTCTTCAATAACAATGTACCCTGGAATGCTCATTTTGAAGTTTGGGAGACCTGACTCAAATCAAGGCTTTGACATTTACATGTTGAATGGCTATGGGAAAGTTACCTAGAGTCTCAATGACTCAGTTTTCCTCATCTGTACAGTGGGCGCCATGATGGGCCCTATGTCATAGAGACTGTAGTAGGGATTTAATTAGATCAGGCATGTGTGTGCTTAGCATAGCACCTGGCACCTGGTGAGTTTGAAATACTGATTGCCATTTACTCATTCATTTACTTGCTCATTTATTCATAAAAAAAACCCCTCTTTAATGTTGAAAGTATTACAGATGTCCTCTTTCTTCCTAACACCTTCATTTTTAATTTTTAAAGTTTTTTAAAGATTACAGTTGACATTCTATATTACATTAGTTTCAAGTGTACAGTGGTTGGACATGTATGTACCTTACAGAGTGATCCTCCTGGTAAGTCCATTATCCACCAGGCACCACACATATTTATGACAACATTAGTGACTACATCCCCTGTGCCATACTGTACATCCCCAGGACCATTTTGTAACTGCCAGTGTGAACTTCTTCACCGCTTCACCTTTTTACCTCTGTCCCTACCCCTGTCTCATCTGGCAACCACCAGTTTGTTCTCATATCTAAGAGTTTGTTTCTGTTTTGACTGTTGTTGTTTTTAAAATTTTAAAATATATTTTATCGATTTTTTTACAGAGGGGAATGGAGAGGGATAGAGAGTTAGAAACATCAATGACAGAGAAACATCCATCAGCACCTCCTGCACGTAGCGGTTTGATGGGAACTGTGGCCCAAGTCCCAGCTCAGGCCCTCAGTGCTCTGGCGCCCCCTACAGGAGAATCTCTCACTCACAGCTGGGAGGCCAGGGTTCCTTCCCAGAGCCCTGAACCCCAACTCTCCTGCACACACCTCTGTCAGAGCTCAGTGAGCAAGTCTCAGCTGCCACTTCAGGTCTCAGGGGTGTATGCACAGTCCTCAGTGTCTGGCTGGTCCCTCTGCTTTTGCTTCTCTCATAAAAGTACTCTCAGTTAGCCCTTACTTCAAAATGTCAGAAATAAAGAAAAACGGACATTTGGCTGAATATTGTCTCATTCACCTTAAACCTAAACTCACCATCCATCAGAAGCAGGAACCTGGCTCTGTGTGTCTGTGACCCCTGACCTCATGGAGCACCTCTCGTGTATTACAAACCACAGGCTCACCGTCCACAATGCCACAACCCACGGTCCAAGCAGCTGCACAGGAAAGACTCCGTATAACTTGCCTGATGGCCAAGCCGGGCCTGACACAGGCTCCTGTGGCGTCTGCATGCATCCCGCTGTGGTGTGAGGGGCTCAGGTTTCACCACGGAAACATGAATGTGCTTGACTCCAGGAGCCGCCCTGAGCCCACCGGGGCCTGATGCCATCTGTGCCACCCACGGGTCACCTCCCCACAGTCCCACTCCTCCCCGGTGCTCACACACTCATGTCTGGTCACCTTCCCACAGTCCCCTCCTCCCCGGTGCTCACACACTCATGTCTGGTCACCTTCCCACAGTCCCCTCCTCCCCGGTGCTCCACACACTCATGTCTGATCACCTCCCCACAGTCCCACTCCTCCCTGGTGCTCACACACTCATGTCTGGTCACCTCCTCACAGTCCCCTCCTCCCCGGTGCTCACACACTCATGTCTGGTCACCTTCCCACAGTCCCCTCCTTCCCGGTGCTCACACACTCACGTCTGGTCACCTCCCCACAGTCCCCTCCTCCCCGGTGCTCACACACTCATGTCTGGTCACCTTCTCACAGTCCCACTCCTCCCTGGTGCTCACACACTCATGTCAGGTGAAGGTTTATGGACCGTATTTTCTCTTGTTTCTTCTCTGTCTTACAGAGAATATATCGCAATGACTTTGAGATTAGTGATTATATACCAGGATGGGGAAGTTATGCTGTGTATGAATCTCATTTCATAATAATAAAGGAAATTTTGTAAAACATTAATTTTTAAAGGAGGATAAAGGATTGAAGAGACTTCAGAACAGAATGGCTAAGCCAGTGGTTCTCAAAGATTGGTCCCTGACCCCTGAGGGTCACTGACGTCTTTTCATGAGGTTCCAAGGTCAAAACCAGTCTCATAATAATAGTGAGAGATTCTGTTCCTCACTCTTCCCCCCAGTGTGAGGTGAAGTGTTCCAGAGGCCACGTAAGATGTGCTAAAGTCATTGCTCCGACATTAACATGGAATGGATGTATTGTTGCTATTTTTAAACAAATACATAAATCTCTAAAAGATGCCTCGGTTTGAATTTGTTTAAGGTGAAGATGAATAGCTATCCCATGGTGCACCGGTGCCAGCCCCTACTGGACGCAGAGAGCCACATGTTCAATTCTTAGGCATGTGAGCCAGTTGTTAAATCTTTGGTAGCTTGAGAGGGGCCATGGTGGGAGTATTTACCGCACAGAAATACAATAGCATGGGTTACCTTCCCCTCAGAGAGTTGGTTACCAGGATGCTTACTGTAATCACACACATGGCCCAAAACACGTTGGGGGTCCTCAATCATTTTTAAGAGCATAAGGAGTTTGATACTAAAACATTTGAGAACCACTGATCTATTTAAATTACAAGACAAGCCCTAACCTAACCTAAGGCTGATGCGCCCTCTGCTGGTACAAATTAGAATGGGTGCGATGTTATACACACAAACTTTCACAACTGAAAATGTGTGTGTTTCTTGTGAAGAAACAGCTACATACAAAGATCACCTTGGTCACATGTTTTTAGTGTCTTAATATCATATCATAACATTTTTTATTTATTGAAAGATTATGTGCCAAGAATTGTCATAAGATTTCACATCCTGTCATTTAATCCTCACACCTATCCTTTGAGATGAATATTATGGCCTAACGTGTTTCCTAAACCTTTGGAAAGTATGTGGCCAACAGAATGCCTCATCGCCTCACCTTTGCACATGCTGGTTGGTGCAAACACCGGCACCTCCCTGCACAGCCAGACCCAAGATCGGGAAATTCACATAACACGGCACTGCCACCTCATCCTCACAGCTCAACCCGGTCCACCCAATGCTCCCACAGCTGCCTTTAGAACAGAAGCGCCACACTCAGAAGCACAAGTTGCATTTTATTGTCAAGTATAACTTCCACCTGCATTGTCCCCACACTTTTTATATTATAGGCCAATTATTTTCTAGTTTAGGTTTGTCTGATGTTTTCTCAGGATAAGCTCAAGATTTGCATCCCTTAACCTACTCAAAAATGGGCAATGGACCTAAATAGATACTTTTTGAAAGAAAAGAGAAGGAAGGCCAAAGTTCATATGAAAAAATGCTCAAAGTTACTAATTATCCAAGAGATGCAAATTGAAACGACAATGTGTACCATCTCAGACCTGTCAGAATGGATTTCATCAACAAATCAACAAACTACAAGTGCTGGTGAGGATGCAGAGAAAATGGAACCCTCATGCACTGTTGGTGGGAATGCAGACTGGTGCAGCCACTGTGGAGAACAGTATGGAGTTTCCTCAAAAAACTAAAAATGAAACTCCCATTCGACCCAGTGATTCCACTTCTAGGGATATATCCTAAGAAACTAGAAACATGAATCAGAAAGGATATATGCGCCCATATGTTCATAGCAGCATAATTTACCATAGCTAAGATTTGCAAACAGCCTAAATGCCCATCAGCAGATAAGTGGATTAAAAAACTGTGGTACATCTACACAATGGAATACTATACTTCTGTAAAAAAAAAAAAAAAAAAAAAAAAGAAGGAATTCTTATCATTTGCAACAGCATGGATGGAACTGGAGAGCATTATGCTAAGTGAAATAAGCCAGTCAAAGAAAGATAAATATCACATGATCTCACTCATTTATGGAATATAAAGAACAACATAAACAGATGAACAAAAATAGATCCAGAGACAGAGATCTGTAGGGGAGGGTGGGGGTGAAGGGGAGAGATCAACCAAAGGACTTGTATGCATGCATATAAGCCTAACCAATGGATACAGACAACAGGCGGGTGAGAGCATAAGTTGAGGGGGGAGCAATGGGAGGATAATCACACCTTACCTTAATCAATGAAGAAAAATTAAAAAAAATATTTGCATCCCTTGTAGAAAAAGCACAGAAGTGACTCAGTGTTCTTACTGCATCCTCTCAGAAGAGCTGAGCAGAAAGTGCAGAGTTCATATGTGTCTCTTCTCCCCACACTTGTACAATCTCCCCCTCTATCAACCTCCAGCTTGTTTGTTTCCTAATTGTCCCCAAACCAAAGGGTCTACCAACTCCGTGCACTACAATGAAGCCAAACATTGAACACCACGTTTTTTTAAAAAAATACATTTTGTTATTGATTTCAGAGAGGAAGATAGAAACATCAATGATGAGAAAGAATCAACTGACCGCCCCCTGCACGCCCCCGACTGGGGACTGAGCCCGCAACCAGGGCATGGTCCCTTGACCAGAATTGAACCAAGTCTCCTCGGTCCATAGGCCGATGCTCTATCCACTGAGCCAAACCAGAGGGGGCTGACCACCAAGTTTTGTGGTGGAGAATGAAAGCCATTTGTTGGCAGAGTGCCAGGCCAAGAGATCTGGGAGCTCAAAATCCCAGCTCTCAGATGGTTTTTCTTTATATCTATATCTTAAAAATGATTTTTAGAGAAAGAATGGAAAGGAGAGAGAGAGAGCATTCATTGGTTGATTCCTGTATGAGCTGTGACCCGAGATAAAGACTACCGTGGATTATCTGGACGATGCTCTAAGCAACTGAGCTACCACTCAGGCCTCCCCATGGCTTTTCATCAAGGGCTTTGAAAGGCGGTGATTACATTCTAGGGATTGGGGGTCACGGGAGAACCTGATGGGTTAGTTCTGTGCCAGCTTCAGTGCTTTTTCTTTGATTAACTCAGGTCCTGATGCATCTGGTCTGGTGTCTTTGTCACTGTGGTCAGGTGACCTAACTGGTTTGAAGAACCAACATTTTCCAGGATAGCTCAGGGATGTGCATCAGTGATCAGTGCATCAGGATGTGCATCGAGAGAGAGAGAGAGAGAGAGAGAGAGAGAGAGAGAGAGAGAGAGAACTTTTACCTTTTCTTTCTTGTAAATACATAATACTCCCCTGAGAAATGTCACATTCCTGGATGGGGAGAACTTATTTTTTCAAAACACTGCAATATATAAAAATATATCTGGTGTCATTCCAATCAATTGTTCATACAATTTGAAAATCAGAATGTGAATTTTCTGGAAAAAAATATTTTCAAAGACAGGCAGTAAAGGTAGGGTTGGGAAAATTGTCAAGAATTACTTGTGATGCTAATAATATTAAATCAAAGCTCTGTCTGTACATCTATGTTCATGAAAAGCAGAGTGGACAAAAGGGGGGACACCTGTCATACTCTCAACAACAAAGATTAAAAATTAAAATAAAAGCAGTGTGGTCATGTGACAGGTGCATGGATGCCAATCAGGTGAGCTGAAGCAAAATAAATAGCTGGTCCATTTATATCTGTGCATGTATTGTGTGGTGAAGATACAATTTCAAATCAAGGAGAATAAATTCAATAATTAAATAAAATTTAGTTATTAATTTTAGAGAGAGAAGAAAGAAGATGAGAAAGGGAGACAGGTAGAGATGATTGATAGACAGACAGACAGACAGACAGGTAGATAGATGATAGATAGATATGTGCAATTTGTTGTTTCATTTATTTATGCATTCATTAGTTGCTTCTTGTATGTGCCCTGACCAGACATCAAACCCACAACCTTGGCATATGGGGACGATGCTCTAACCAACTTAGCTCCCAGGCCAGAGCGCAATGGAATATTTTTAAATAGTATCAGACTCCTGGCCATCAACTTGAAGAAAAATACTTAGATGCCAACTTCACAGCATTCATAAAACCACAACGTGACCTGGGATAGAAGAGTAAAAATCACAAAGCAACAACATTATTAGAAGAAAATATGAGGAATGAGTTTAAGCAGGTTGGTAAAAATGCCTTATAAAGGCCTATGTGAAAAGGTTTGTGAATCAGATTCTATTCAGACTAAAATCTTAATATTTCAGGTGTAGGACTGAGCAAACGATAATGCACATTGAGGGTTGCAAAGTGCTGTGGTTTCCTCTGTGGGAGAATGATGTCAGAAACACGGTGGCTGAGGGAGGATCTCGGGGGCAGTGGATGGGCACTGGGAGCCACTCTATCTCTAAAGGCCCCCCCACCCCCACCCCCACCCGGAAGAGCCAGCTTCTTGGGGAAGTGGCTGATTCCAGGTCTGGGTAAGAAAGGACCAGCGGAGTCTGGCAGATGCTGTTGACACAAAGAGTGAAGAAGTTCCAGAAAAGAACTGGGCCATTTAGAGAAGAGAAACGAGCCAGCAGGAAAAGAATCCTTGTGTCAGCATGGGGGACCTGGAGTGACCCCCCCAGAGGCACAGGCTGCACTGTCAACTTTGATCATGAAAAGGGAGCGGGGAAGGAGTAGTTTGGCTACGGAGCAGAACGCCAACTCTACAAAGTATGAAATTATAATTACATAATGTGATAATATCGTTACAACAGCAATCATCTTGCAACATACAAAAGAATAAAGTAACAGGTCTACACTATATACACAGTGTTATATGTCAAATATACTCAATGAAAATAAAAACATTATCTTTGGCAGGTGTTATGAAAGACTGATTCCAAAAAAAAAAAAAAAAAAAAGATTGATTGAATGATTCCATTGTAGCTTTGGAACTAGATAATGAATCCCTGTTTCTAATGTTAATATCTTTGTTTTTTCCTCTTTAATCCTCAACAGAGGATATTTGTTCTGTTGATTTTCCTAGAGATGGGGGAAGGGCAGGGAGAGAGGACAGAGAAACACCCCCTGGTTGCCTCCCACAGGTCCATCCTGGCGCCTGGCAATGGAGCCTGCAAGGGAGCACCAGGTGCCCTGGACCCAGAATCCAACCTGTAATCCTTCAGCCCCAGGGCCGACTCTCTAACCACTGAGACAAACTGGCCAGGGCCTTTGTAAATGTCTGAAACCAGATACTTAATGTCTCGCCTTACAGTGATTGACATTTTAAAATAGACTCTCAGACCAAGAGAGCGAGTTCCTATTGGGCGGAGTCAGCCTGACTAAGTGGGAATAACCTGGGGGTAGGGAGGTGTGAAGCCCCGCCCCCTATTCTCCCATGATCCACCGGGCTATTCTTTGGCTCCTCCCCCTTGTTCAGGTTGCATCACTCCACTTCCCCAGTTCATCTACAGGCCTGAGAGCGTGGGGGGAAATATTCAAGGTCACTGGCGGCCTGTGATCTTGTGTATCCCTGTCACCTCCCAGGTGCATGTCCCTGGGTCCCTCTAGGAGGAGGGAGGGGTCTCTCTTTAAACAGACCTGGGGCTGAGTTCAGGTTATGGTGAGAGTGGGCATCAGCTGAGCCTGTCATAACGTGGCCACTGCCAAGGCACTTGCCCAAGGTCGGGACACCCATTCACCCCAGTGCCCCCACCTGGGGCCTCCCCACCTCCCCTGGTCGGTAATGTGGCAGGTGAATCAGAGAAGGAAACTGGAGTTTCCACCTGTCACAGGCTCCCCACCCTGCATGCCTGACCTGCTTGGAGCAGAGATGGATTTCTCACATTCCTGTCTCCCACAGGGAGGGGCCCTCGAAGCCAGGAGGAAAGCACACCCCAATGCTGCCAGGAGGAGGCTCTGCCTGCTGAGCTGCTGGGCCCCACGTGGCAGGTGGAATGACTCATTTCCTTGTGAACTTCCCTACGGTTTTGCTGGATTTGGTCCAGTTTTTTTTTTAAAAAAAAATATATTTTATTGATTTTGTACAGAGAGGAAGTGAGAGAGATAGAGAGTTAGAAACATCGATGAGAGAGAGTCATCGATCAGCTGCCTCTTGCACATCCCCTACTGGGGATATGCCCACAACTAAGGTACATGCCCTTAACAGGAATCGAACTCGGGTCCCTTCAGTCCCCAAGCCGACGCTCTATTGAACCAAACCGGTCTCGGCTAGTATTTTTTTTTTTTTTTTTAATATACTTTTTTTTTTTTTTTTTTTTTTTTTTTTTACTTATTATTGATTTCAAAGAGGAAGGAAGAGGGAGAGAGACAGATAGAAACATCAATGATGACAGAGAATCATTGATGGGCTGCCCCCTGCATGCTGGACGCAGCCCACAGCCGGTGATGTGCTCTGACCGGGAATCACGCCATGTTCCCCTGGACCAAGAGGTTCCAGGTTTGATTCTCATTCAGGGCACATGGCTGGGTTGCAGGCTTGACCCACAGCAGGAGACAGCAGATCAACGTGTGTCTCTCATCGATGTTTCTATCTCTCTGTCCTTCTCCCTTCCTGTCGGAAATCAATAAAAATATCTATACTAATAAAACCCTGGTGGCCCTCAACGTCACCACATTATGGCCGCCACATGATGGCTGAAGGCACTGTGGAGACCGGGTCCATCAATGCTCCACTTGGTGAGGCCTGGGAGTTCTGTGGCTCCCAGATTAGAGAAGGTGCAGGCCAGGCTGAGGGACAACCCCCCTCCCCCCGCCCCCCCCCCCCTCGCCAAAGCACGAATTTTGTGCACAAGGCCTCTAGATTATGGATTAAAAAAAGAAAGTGAAAAGACAACTCCCAGTATGAAAGAACATATTTGCAAACCCTATGCCTGATAAGGGAATTGGATCCAGAATATAGAAAAATATTACCAGTCAACAATAAAAAGGCAAACAATGAATGAAAAAGTGGGCAAAGGATTTGCAGACGTTTCCCCATAGATGACATAGAAACAGACACTAAACCCATGGAGAGATGATCCACATGCTGAGTCATTAGGGAAAGTGAATCAAAACCACAAACCTCTTCACACCCACGGGTACAAGTGTGTGTTCATAGCACAATTATCCTTAAAAGCCTCAAGTTGGAAAGGACCCAGATGTCCAGGAACTGGTGACCGGTGAAGTGTGGGTCTCCGCTGTGGATACTACAAGGTAGGAATGCTGGGGCCCTGCCTGGCCTCTTGTCCTTGTGGCCAGACCCACAGGCATTTCCTGGGCTGCAGTCCTGTGGAGGCTGGACCAGCCCTCGGGGTTATTATGATTGCAGGATGCATCTCCCCAGCCACTGAGAATGTTAAGAAGAGGATTTATGACTCACAGATGCTGGAGGGCACACTGCTGCCCAGAGGGCCACACAGCGAGTGGAGAGAGGGGAGGAGGGTGGACCTGCGGCTCTGCCTTTATCAGGGTCCAGGGCTGGGGTGTCTGGTGTGTGGAGGGTTCACTATGTATGGGTGAATTTAAAGCAATAAGAGCAGGAATTAGAGCACAGAAAGGGAGGCACAGAGATCCCCAAGCTGTCGGTTATCTGGTTGTCCAGGACTTTCTAAAGGGAATCCTCATGGTGTGAGCCTCCTGGTTGCTTATCTGCTTGTTTTGCTTGGTAGCTACACCCTACATGTGGCAACTGTTCTTTGTAGATGACTGTCTGTGATTTGGGTGACATTTATATTGACAAACATTAATGCCAGGCACTTGCACCACAATGAATGAACAAGATGTGGTGTGTCCACACAATGGAATATTATTGTCCCTAAAAGAAGCTGAACACTGATACATGTGACAACATGGATGAACCTTGAGAACCTTACACTGCATGAAAGACACCAATGGTCACCCAGCATATGATCCCATTTAAAGGAAATGCTCAGAATAGGCCAATCCATAGAGACAGGAAGCAGATGAGGGATGTGAAGGGGCAGGGGAAAGGGTCATGGGGGTGACTGCTAATGGGTTTGGGCTTTCTTTTTGGGCTGTTGGGAATGTTCTGGAATTAGTGGTGGTGGTTACACAACTTTATAAACACACTAGAGGCCTGATGCACAGAATTCTTGCTCTGGGTTGGGGGTGCGGTCCCTCTCATGCAGTCTCAGACCCCTCACTCCTTACCTCCCACCTGCTGACTGCTCCTAACCCCTGCTGTAGAGGCAGGAGAGGTTCCTGCCACAGGCACCGAACTCATCAGCCATGAGCCTGGCTTCTGGCTGAGCTATGCTCCCCATGTGGGAGTGCACTCACCACCAGGGGGCAGCTTCTGCATTGAGCATCTGCCCCCTGGTGGTCAATGCATGTAATAGAGACCAGTTGTTCTGTCTTTTGGTCTATTTGCATATTAGGCTTTTACTACACAGAATAGACATTTAAAATCCACTGATTAAAGAAATTCAATCAGAAATTCTGTTATGTGAATGTTACTTTAAAATATTAAGAATAAAAGGTTAAAAGTATACACTGGAGAAAGAGAACAGCCATAGATTTATTAAGTACATGGCTGTCATTGAAGTATTGAGGAGTCAAGGAGCCTCTTCAGTTTGCTGGCCCTAAAAATCCCCGGAGTTACCAGGAGCTCCCTTGCAGGAATTTTTCAGAGCTGGTCTGTGCTGGCTGAGGGTTCAGTTGGCTACAGCGTGCTTCCAATTTGCGAAGGTTTCCTGTTTGATCCTGGATCAGCACACATACAGGAATCAGCCAATGAATGCATAAATAGGTGGAACAATAAATCTTCCTCTTCTGTGTCATTCCCTCCTTCTTTTCCTCCCTTATCCTCTCTCTCAAATCAATGGGGAAACCCCCACAGTGAGATAATGGCGTATGCAATTATGTATCCTAGTTTTCCCCCCTTTAACATGATGATGTGAACATTTTCCATGTCAGTAGAGTATTTCAAGTATATTATTAAAAAAGACATTGGATTATAAACTTGAGACATTCAGGCACTGCACTAATTTTCTGCAATTAGAAACTTTGAGGTGAATCTATGTGTCCTCACACAGGAATATTTCTAAACTTTTTTTTAAGTTAAAAAGGCAAAATAATGAAAGTTTTGTATACATACATGTAAGCTAAAACAGAGAATAAATGTTTACTTTTCACCAATCATGGACACATTTCATATACTCCAGGCATGTTTTGAAATCCTTTACAAATATGTATTCATTTAATCTCCATTTTTGTGGTCTTTTTACAAATGGGGAAACCGAGGCACAGAGGCACTTATCACTCCCAGAATCACACACGTGAGAGCAGGGGCAGGGTCTGCCCTGGGCACTCCAGCTGCAGAGTTCCTCCTCCCCCAGCACCTGCTGTCCCATCAGGTCCCTGCAGACATGATCTTCCAGGCACAGAACCTTCTGGAAGGTCACACTGACACTGCTGCTAGTGTGTCTTCAGAGGAGAGGGAGACAAGGCTGAGGATGGGGACGAGCTTTGCTTCGCATGCTGTCCATTCCCCAGCTGCTCATATTTACAACCTCATGGATGGAGGGGCAGGTTCCTCTGAGCCCGGTTTGGGGAGACCCCACTCAGTGACCCAGAAGTCCCTGCCCTTTCTGTCCAATTTGCATGTGATTGTTTACAAATAAAATTAGTACACGGAATGTAGTCTTCATTTCTTTCAGAAGTTAGAATCTGGAGAGGACAAGGCATTTGGCACCTCTGTCCAGGGTCCTGGACATGCCCGGTCCAGGCCCAGTCACCACCCTGCAGGCTGAGGGGGGTGGCCTGGTCCCCTGTGATCCTCACCAGGTGTCCTGGATGCCCCTCCTCCCCGAACCCTTGTCTTTCTAGGGAAGATCTACCTCAGACATCACACAGCTCCACTCCTGTGACCTTGGTTCCGACACATGTGTGTGCCCGGGTGAATCCAGGAGCTCAGGGAGGAGTTCCCACCTGCGGTTTGGGGGAAACCCAATGGGAAATGCTGACACCTCTTGGGATGACGCCCAGACCGTCTTTTGGAGGAAAGCCAGTTCTTCCTGTGAGAGTGCCAGCTCCAACCACAGCCCGCTGGCTGGTGGGGACACGTGGAGAGCCCCGCCCTGGGGTTGGGGTGCAGGAGAGGCACCTTGTCCTTCCCCAGCACTGGGGGCTCCTCCCTGGTTCTCAGTCCTAGCGCCTGCCCGCCCTGCGCCCGCCTCCCGCCAGGGGGCGTGCTGGCCTCACCTCCCTCCACTGGGCTAGGCAGGTGGTGGGGGACAGATGCAGAGCTAAAGCCCCTCCTGCCCTGGGACCCAGTTCCCTCCCCATCCTAAGCCCTGGTGGGGTGGAATCAAGAGCTGGATCCCGGTGACTGGGATGCAATTGTTATTCCGTGAAACCCGCAGATCCTGGGGTACACCTGACAGTCATTCTTACAGGGGAAACGTGCACATTCCTGGCGACCCGGGGAGCCAGAGAGAGGACCCCATGTCCACCACTAAGACCCTTCCCAACCATTCATGAGCCGGGACAGAACAGGTAAAACTGCAAAGTTTATTAAGTGCTGTGTGTTTGGTGCCAGGTGAGAAAAGAGCTGAAGGTAATGGGGTTCTGCCTCATGGTGTTAGCTGTAGGCATTGGGGACCTCGGGGCCTCCATAAGCACAACAATCTCTCACGATTCTCCAGAATCACAGAAAAGGGCTGCCACCACTTAGGACAGAGTAGAGTTCCAGAGGAGCAAGCATCAGACGGACACATGGACACGGAGAGGCTCCTGTCCCCAAATATCCCTGCAGTCTCAGAGCTCAGTCAGCACTGAGGACTCCAGGCTCACTGAGGAAGCAGAATCTGCAGTCATCTGGTCACCCGTCCTCGGTCAGCTGACACTGGAAAGAGAAAAGGCCAGAAATGCAGGAACAGACAGTTTAGGACAGAGGAGTGGAAAAGAGGGACACAGAAGGACAGCAAGGTGGATGAGAGGGAAACAAAACCAAATGGAGAAACAAGAAGAGAAAAAGGGAGAAATTGACTAGAGCAGGTGGACAAGGACAGGGTGGTTATATCATGCACAGTCCGGGATTCCAGACCCTCCCCAGTCCCTGGGAACACCCCATGCCTGTGAAGGGGACAGGACATTACCTGGAACAAACCCTGTCACCCAACGATGGGCCCAAGGAGCACCCCTGGCCTCTCACTTTTACCACGAAGGCCTCCTGGGGTCTCAGTGACCAGGGACAGCACTGCTCAAAGCAGACCCTGAAGGTGCAGTTTCCACACTTCTGGGTCCTGCTCAAGGGCACCACGGCATCGTCATAGCAACAGTGCTGCTGGGGGTCGTAGAACTTGTCCCCACATCTGGACTGTTCCTGGCACAGCATCAGGTGAGCACCCGTGGGGGACACTGGAGGAGACAGAGCTGCTGTGGCCCAGATGGCAGGACAGGCTGCACCCATGCGGGGCCCCTCTGGGAGCCACCCACCACCCGAGTGTCCCTGTCCCTCCTGGGCTCACCTGGGGCTCCGTGTGCACAGAGGAGGCTGATGATGCAGAGAGCGGTGGAGAGAGCTGTGGGAGAGGAGCTGGATGAGGTGAGGCTGAAGGGGCAGCCTTGGTGCCCCCTCAGGGAGCCCTGACTGGGGCAGGGGAATGTCTGAGAGGATCTCTGTCTTGACTAAGGTCCAGGACCGGTGGAATGTGAGGGTGCTGGCAGGGTTCTTGGGAGAAATGGGTTTAAGGTTGTGGGGAATGTGGGTGTTTCCTGGGCAGCCCTTGAGAGCAGGAGGCCCAGCGTCACTCAGGGGGCTGAGCTGACTGGGTTGCTATGGAGATGACCCATATGAAACTCTAGAAGACTGGCATTGGAGTAGAAAAGAGGGGCATGGGTGGCATAGGGCATGAGTTTCAGAACCGAATTGGAGATGTGGATGGAGAGGATATTGGAGATGTGGATTGGGTAAGGCCTGGCGCTAAGGAGGAGAAGTAGGGTGAGGAAGGGATGGGGTGGTGGGTGAGATTGGAGCTGGGCTCTGAGGGAATTGGAGTTGGGTCCTGCTTACCCAGGATGTAGCATCGGGGAGTCATGGCTCTGGGTTGGCTGCAGCGGAGTCAGAAGAAGGTCTGCAGTTCCCAGCAGGTGCTTTTATGTCTGATAAGAGAGGGTGATGTCATCAGGTATCGTGCCTCCTGCCTCCTGGCCAGGCCTGTGAAGACACGCTGGGACCATGAATCAGGAGGATCTAGACATCATCTCTGGCACCCTGTGATCCTCTGAGAGCCAGGATACCCAGCCCCTCCCCTTCATGAGACTTTCCCCAAATGCCTCCCACTCATGCCCAGCACCTGGGCCTCCTCAGCAAGCAGGACACGCCTCAGAGCCACCGCCACACTTCCAGGAGGAGTCCACCAAACAGCCTTTCCTTTGCATCCTTTAAGTCTTCTACTTTCCCCACTGTCTTTTGCATATTGCTGACCAGGAGCTGCTCACTAAACCACAGCTCAGGGTACTGAGGTGAAAGTGATGAGTTTTTACAAGTGGAATTTCCAGGTTGCACAAGGTTGGAAAAGGGGGAAATAAGTGGGGAGGATTCTGGGGCAGCTCATGAATCAGAACCAAGGGAAGGGCCCTGGAGGAACCTTGTACTCACTCCCCCAGGGCCCTCTGGCTGGTCTCCTCTGTCTCTTCATTCATGTCCGTTATTGAGGAGCACACATCCACATAGCACCTTATATGGTCCAGATTTTGTTCTAGACACAGGTGACCAAGGGGTGAGCAGGCTATTACAAGGTCATAATTTTCATGGAGTTCATGAGAAGGAGGTCCGGAGGGAAAGAAGGAAAGTGGGAGAAATGTAGGGAGAGGTAGAGAGAGAGAATATGAATTTAGTTTGGTTGTTGAGGCCAACATCATTATCAGTATTACTTGTCTGTAAAGTTTTGGGAGAGAAATCTCACCACCTTCCATAGATTCTCCAAGGCTTTGATCTCTGGGATGTGTGTTCAGAGGGAGATGGGTGTAGGATCTCCCAGTGTGGGCCATGCTTTCCCTGGTTGATTTCACACTGAAAGGACCACCAGCTGCTTCAAATTCCATGGGTTGTGATGAAAGATATTGCTCCTTTTGTAGTCAGACTGGATGTACGCGGAAGCCAATGGGAGGTTCCTAAGTTGTTGGAGTCCTGGGACCCACTGCCAGTTGTATTTATTTTTTTAAATATAGTTTTTATTGATTTCATCGAGGAAGAGAGAGAGGGAGTGAGATGAAAATATCAATGATGAAAGAGAATAATTGATCAGCTGCCTCCCTCAGGCCCCTCCACTGAGGATCTAGCTCACAACCCAGGCATATGCCCTTAACCAGAATCAAACCCAGGACCTTTCAGTCCATAAGCTGATGCTCTATCCATTGAGCCAAACTAACTAGGGCCCCACTGCCTGTTTTAATGAACAAACCAATTCTTTTTTTAAAAAATATATTTTATTGATTTTTTTTTACAGAGAGGAATGGAGAGAGATAGAGAGTTCGAAACATCAATGAGAGAGAGTCATTGATCAGCTGCCTCTTGCACACCCCCTACTGGGGATATGCCCACAACCAAGGTACATGCCCTTGACCGGAATTGAACCCGGGGCCCTTCAGTTCCCAAGCCGACGCTCTATCCATTGAGCCAAACCGGTCCCAGCTAAACAAACCAATTCTTAATGCAGGAGCATAGTTTCCAGAGAAGCAGTCACTGTGCCACTTGGTAACTTGGTAAACTCAAGGCTGAGGATGTCTGGCCTCTGCTGAGGGGATGTCTTGGCTTTGACTTTAGAAGCAACTTGAGGGAATAAAATCTTGAGATGACTTGGCTCTGCTTAGCTGCTTCATGTCCCAGAATGGCTCTGAGTCATGGTTACTGCCTGCTTGAGAGAAAGCCAAGTTTCTCTCCTTACTCTCTTCACATGCATTCTGATCTTTCTCAAGTGTTTCGTTGAAAATTGTCAGCTCCCCAAAAAAATGCCTGAACCCAGAGACTGAGGGAGTGAAGCCAGTGCATCTTCGTGGCACTTTGGATGCCTTCTGCAGTGGACTTATTACATCTCTTTGAACTTTGCTGTCAAGGAAGACACTTGAGAATCAGGCACAGTTGTGGTGTTTTATTGTCCGTGAGAAGGGAACGAGATGTTTCAGAGACAAATACATCAAAGGTTTTATATTTAGTTGAACAGACCAGCCTACACTCCGCAAAAGCACGTGGGGGGTCAGAATCACACTCTAAAGTGAAGACACAGAGAAAGTAACGTTCCAGCATAGAAATAATGAGATGGATGACAGTGGTCAGCACCAGTGGTGTGGACAGCTCCTCTGCTCTCTGGACCCAGGCCACCATTCAAATGCTCTTACTCCTCATTTTTATGTGTGGTAAAATTCACATAACATAGTTCACCATTGAACCAAGGGAAGTTCAGTGGCATTCAGTGCATTCAAGATGCTGTGTAACCATCACCAGAACATCTTCAACACCCTTTAACCCCACACACCCATCGCGCAATCATGGCCATTTCCACCCTCCTCCCAGTCCCTAGAAAATATGAATCTGCTTCCGGTCTCCATGTCTTTACCTGTTTTGGATTTTTTCCTATGGATGGAAAGGCACAAAAACTGGACCATATAAAGTGCTATGTGGATGTGTGTCTGGCTTCTTTCACTTATCTCAAAGTTCCCGAGATTCATCCATGTTATCCATGAATCAGTCCTTCATTTCTCAGGAGATATAAAATTTCATTATATGAATATACCACATTTAGTTTACCGATTCATTAATTGATGGACATTTGTGATGTTTCCACCTTTTTCTCTTTGAATAAGGTTACTATGAGCATTTGTGGACAAGAGATTTTTGAACAGCTGTTTCATTTATTTGGGTTCTTTACCGAGGAGTAAAATTGCTTGTTCACATGCTGATTTTATGTTGATTTTTGGATGAACAAACAGTTTTCCAGTTTTGTACCACATTACATTCACACTAGCAAAGTATGAAGTTTACAATCTCTCCACACCCTCACCTCACCATCATTCTAGAGAATGTCAAGTTGTAAGTCCTAATAGTTCTGATTTGAATTTCCCTTTCAAAATGACAGGGATTCAAGCTGGTGGCACAAAAGATCTAAACTCATCTCCTCTTATGGACACAACAGTTAGCTATGAAATACACAATCTCACACAAAACTTTATGAAACATCAAAAACATAAAATATGGGGGAGGGTAATAAATATGTAGATTTAGAGCATGTTCAAACTTAAGTTGCTAATTACTTAACTCAGACTGGTATACGTATGGGCTGATACATGTGAGCCTCATGATAACCTCAAAACAAAAACATAAATAGGTACATGAAAGATAATCTAGTGGATGCAGCCAAATCAGCTCTGTTCCCAGATTAAACTGATAGAGAACCGAGAAAGAAGAAACAGAGAAGAACTACAAAACAACCAGAAAGCAATGAACAAAATGGCAAAAAGTACATCCATAGGCCTAATGTCCTCCCATCCCCAGTAATAGAGTCACCTGAGCAGAATGGAGGGCAGCGGATACACCTTGGTGCCATCCCCACCTCCCCAATGGAAATAGCAAAACATGCCTTATCCACCATCCCCACAAGCCCTCTATTTTCCCCAAGTTCTTTTGCAAATTTCAGACTCTCCTGAGCGAGCTCATCAACAACCTGTCCTTCCTCATACTCCGACCCTAAGGACCAGGGGGTGGCCACCGCGCACCTGACCACAGTGGGTGTTACTCAGATGGAAGAGACCGTGATAGTCAGTGACCTTTTATTTGTAGATTTGGAAATTCTAATTTGAGGAAGTGAGAAAAACGAGAAACTTGCCAGGTTTTTGGGGTCCCCCCTGAAACCAAGAAAGGAGCTCAAATGCCAAAAGGATACAATGTCTATTCTGTTTTGTTGTTTTAGTTGTCATGTATTCAAGCACAGGCATCTGGTACATCTCAGGCGCAGTTGCAGGCTCTGAGAGTCTTGCTGAGGCCGCCCTGCTTAGACCACTCTTTTTCTTTGGTTCCCAGAGAGGGAGAGGGAGGAGGTTAGGGGGAGGAAGAGCAGAGGAGACTCTGAGTGAGAGAATGGGAGAAGTTGTGCAGGACACTTGGTAAGCAATGGATGACTTTAGAAACGATTGACATTACCAACGGCAATATCATACTTTTTTTTTGTATCATTGACATTCTGGACAAAAGAGTCCAAAGACTCTCCCATAAATCATGGCCCTGTAAGAGTGATGGTAACAGGACCAGGGAGAGGTTCCCGCTGTCTCCTCCACAGGGATTCTTCTTCCTTGTGCTGAATAGACTTGCTCTGTGGGAAAGGGGAGAGTTTGTCCTCTCACAGAGCCTCAGGGGATTAGGAGGGAGGGAGCCGCTCCCCCGAGGGAGGCTGAGGGTGCACTTTATTGCCTATTTTTCCTTCACTTCATTTGAAACCATGTGTTAGCTGTGATGCAATATCTGTTTGTTCTAGTAGGTGCAGCCAAATCAGTAATATCAATCATTAAAATCAGTAATAAAGAAAGCTCTGTGCCCAGTTCCAACTGGCACACGCCAGGCTGGGTCTGGATAAGGATAAGCTAGATTTCTAGCGTGTGTTGGGCCCCTGTGTGTGGGATGGGGGAGGAGGGGGGTGATGGTATGATCAGATGGTGCAGAGAGCTTATTCTGCACGGAGCGGCCCTTAGGACTCCCCAGCCTATGAGATCCAGGCTTCAGCTGAACAAAAGCATTACAGGGGGGAGGAGAGGTTTGAGCTTCAGGCACCAATTCTCAGAAAGTCGGTATGTTACAACAGACATGTTGTGTTCAGTAAACACACCCTGCACACAGTGCTTTCATTCAGTCACTCACCCCTTCATACATCCACTTATTAATTAATTCGTACAATATTCCTTAACCACCAGCTCTGTCTTCAGCCCTTTGATAGTTGATGTTCCAAATAGGTGACCTAGTCCCATGCCCTGACCTTCTGGTTCTCAGGTCCATTGGGGGACACAGAGCACCCAAAACAACAATGACTCAGAGTTTGAAGGGCTGGGAAGAGAAACCAAGGGCACCAAGGGTGGCTTCCTGGAGGAGGGACATCTGAGCTGTGATTTTAAGGGGGAGCAAGAACTGTGACTCTTTCAGTGGGATTCAGTCCTGGGAGAGCAGAGGGCGGGGCGGGGTCAGTCACCCTGTGGCCTTGATGAGGATTCTGGACTTCATCTGAATGCATTGGGAGCCACAGCTGGGTCTAAACAGGGGATGAAAGTGGTGAGATTTGAGTCTGTGGAAGATGCCAGTGTCTGTCTCCTGTGAGGGAGTGGACAGGAGGCAGGAGACCTGAGAAGAGGCATCTGAGAGCAGAAATACCAGAATCTTAATGTCTGTGCTCTATCAAGGGTTGGGGTCAGCACACTCCTCTCCCTGCTCTTCATACCCCTCCCCCCTTACACCTACCGGGTAAAGAAATGTTCCCCAAACTGTGAGTCATGACACTCTTTCAGGCTGTAAAACCAATGAGTTTGTCAAAGTAGATACTTTAAAAATTAAAATAGCTGATTGGAAATAGAATGTGAACCATTCCTAGGTAATTCTATATGTTTTTGAACTGTGTATACGTGACAAAATGATGTAGCATCTATTTTTCCCAGTGAGTCATGTACAGACACTTAGTAAACATGAGAATGGAAAGGCTGAGACTTGCAATCTTCTTTCCGAATTTAATTGTCTCATCATGTCTAGTAAAAAAAAAAAAAAAAAAGCGGGGGGGGGGGGTCAAAGATAGGCTCTGCATCCAGCTAGGTGTCTCTACCAAGAAAAGTGATAAGGTTGGCACAGATACCATCCAGACCTAGAGAGACACAGGTTCCCTGGAGCAGAGTTGGGGTTGGCATCTCTCAACACAGCCCACCCTCCTGGGCATGGATCCTGGTCTCTGCAATAGCTGAGTCAGGACGTGGGTGGAAAAATGGAGGGATCTTGGCAGTGCAGGGCGTCTCAGAGGCTGTGCTGGTGAAATGAGCATTGAGGGCCAGTCCATGGACACTTTGAGGCCCTGATTCAACAGTGATGAGGGTTTTGGGTCAGACAGTTCTGGGTTAGAATTCTAACACTTCCTCAAAGATGAAATAGGCTGCTTACAGGTAGCTTCATTCATTTCCCTGTAGAAGAGGGATTTTTCAGTGTGACTGACAGCTTTGAGCCCCAGCACACTCCCACTGCACATATGAGCTGCATATGTGAACAAAGGTCAAACCCTCCATCCAGGCCACATACAGAAGCCTAACTCTGGCCCCAGGACTTAGGCACACGCTTCGGCCCTCCCCCCCCCCCCCAAAAAAAAAACCCAACCAAACAAACAAAACAGAAAAAACGGCTAACGTCAACCTCCACACTTCATGCCTGTTCATACCTGCCTCACACAGGAAGGAACCTGAACTCTTCCCCTCAGGGCGATGTTGTTGCTGTTCCTTGGATCAAAGATAAGCATTACTTCATCTTCAGTGGTGCCCGTGTGCCCCCTGTCATCCAGGGCAGGCACCTGTGCAGTCAAAAGCTCTAAGCCATATACACTGTCCCCAACAAGCTGCCTCTACATCCCATCTCTGTACTGCCCTCTGGGTTGTCTGTCTGGATGAGTCTGTCATCTCCACTGGACTTACTAATAGAGCCCCCTAGGACGGGGACCAGGGCTGCCTCAGTCACCACCATGTTCCCAGTTGTTCCCACTGCAAAGGATGCTCAGGGTCCCATTGGGGAGCAGGAGTTACTGCAAACCCCATTGGTTGAATTCTCTGGGCTCAGATTTCTCAGGAAGATCCTGGCATGAGGCCTCACTGCAGGGCACAGGCACAGTGATGTAATACCTATTTTCCTAGTGAGTCACCTGTCCCAGGCTCAGCCCCTCTGCCATGAACATAAAATGTGAAACAGACAAAATGCTGCATTTGTAATGTCAAGGACTTCCCTTTACCAGCAGGTGCTAAAGAGGCTGGATTTCCTCCTGGGTGCAAGAGTGTTATTTCCATCTGGCCTCAGGGCTCTCCTTCCAGGGAACAGGCAGAAATTTGGTGGAACTTCCTGTTTTCAAAAAGAATGTCAGGTATGTGGGATGTGGCTGAGGAGGAGGGGCAGTCCCCTCCGTGTCAGAGGGCCCCTCCTCCAGTGTCTGACTGGGCGGAAGAGTGCCCTTGGCTCCATCTGTGGACTTCAAGCTGGAAGGCTGGTCTCTGCTACACGCAAAGGCCATTCCTTACAGGCCAACACCCTGATGCCCAGGCCAGATCACTTCCTGCTTCAAATGCCCTGCAGCAGTAGCAGGAACAGAAGGAAACAGCAAGCACTCACACCACGCTAAAGAGAAGGAATGAGATCTGACCAATGCCAGGCCAGGGCTGCATTGCTGGTGAGAGGGCAGGGCGGGGTAAGAGGGCAGGCGGGGCGAGAGGGCAGGTGGGGTGAGAGGGCAGGGTGGGGCGGGGCCAGCTCCCGGTAACTGGACCCTAGGCCTAACCCAACCAATCAAAACCCATTGATATGTTAAGTTCTTCCTCTTTCTAGCCCATGCCCTCATTGGTGTAGGTGAGACTGGGCTTGGACTAGTCGGAAATAAATACAGGCTTTCTGCAATTGCATCGGATTCGGCTCCCTAGTAGTCTTTGGGGTTGATGACACTTGGGCACATCAGCTGGCTCCATGCCAGGACCCCACGAATGACATGTAAGATCAGCTCTGAACTAGGGACTTCACATATAATATTTTTAGTGAGAAATGTATGTGGAAACTGTTCAGCACACACAATACAGAAGTTTCCCAAACACAAGGGTAACCTTGCTTTCAAATGTGAATGGAGAATTTCCAATTAGATACTAGACTTTGGTAGATATTCTGCATCTGGATGCTGGGATGACTGAGTGTTACTCTTTGAGGGGCACTTCTCTAAAGTGGCCACATTGTGCACAGGCCCAGGGGACCTTCACTCTCCCCATCGCCCAGTTCAGCTTCCTCCTCCCAGAGGGACATAAAAACACAATTGACAGTGAACAGATATGGTGAGGAACACAGGCAGGTGTGGCATCGGAGTTCTCACAAGAAATGCTCTTGGTTTGTTTGGTAAATGTCGGTCTTTATTAACCCAAGTACCACTGCCATTACTTGTGTAAAGATGTAAGGTTTGAGGCGCAGGAAACTGATCACCAAGGAGTTTTAAAGTAAAGTTTATTCCCCAGTAATGAGAGGGACTCATTATGGAGGTAGAGAAGTCAGAATTGAAGGAGTTGGGAGGGGAGATGGACCCAGCTGGGCTGCCACCTGGACAAGGAGGATCAGCAGCACGTGGCTGGTCTGGGGGTCTTTTTAAGGGGAGGAACAGGAGAGGGTTGGATCCAGGACAGAACAGGAAGAGGTGGGCTCCAGGACACTCCGGCAGGCGCCGATCCATGGCTCAATGTCCCGGAGATGTCCCTGTGACAGGTGCCAGCAATGTCACAACTCCGCCCACCAGTTGGGAGGAGGGAGAACCTTATAACTTGGACATAGTCTATGTTGGGAGAGACGACACTATTAATTCTGGCTGTTGGCAGAACCTCAATGAGTTTTAAAGGACAGAAAATTGAAGAAGTTCTACCCATAAAAGTTGCACTGGCCTGAAGGTAATTAGCAGGACTAGTGTGGGAGACACTGGGAGAAATGTCCACCCCAGGTACCTGGGGAGGCTGAGCCACTGGGCCCTATAGAACACCTAGCATACAAAGCCACTCTATCAACTTAGGGAAGCAGCCAAAATGCAGAGACAAAGAAACAGGTCATAAATGAAAGAAATGGAGGAAAGTAAACAACTGGATATAGAGTTCAAAACCATGGTTATAAGGTTTTTCAAGAACTTCCTAGAAAAGGCCAATAAATTTAGCAAGACCCTCGAGGATATGAAAAAGGACCAACTAGAAATTAAGCATACACTGACTGAAATAAAGAATAATAGAAATCCAACAGCAGACTAGAGGATCGCAAGAATCAAGTCAAATATT
Organism: Pipistrellus hanaki; assembly: GCF_964339955.1. NCBI lineage: Eukaryota > Metazoa > Chordata > Mammalia > Chiroptera > Vespertilionidae > Pipistrellus > Pipistrellus hanaki. Next base: position 43,938,280 of record NC_140517.1, on the reverse strand, counting down.
TGAAATACAAAGAAGCCAAAAACACCCAACCAGAAAAGCAAAAAGAAAAAAGAATCCAAAAATTTGAAGAGAGTGTATCCTCTGGGACAACTTCAAGCATACCAACATCTGAATTATGGGGTGCCAGAAGAAGAGAGAGCAAGATACTGAAAACCTATTTGAAGAAAAAATGACTGAGAACTTCCCCCACTTGGTAAAATACACTTACAAGTCCAAGAAGCACACAGAACCCCAAACAAAAGAAATCCAAAGAGGACCACACCAAGATACATCATAATTAAAATGCCAAGGACAAAGACAAAGAGAGAATATTAAAAGCAGCAAGAGAAAAACAGTTAATTACCTACAAGGGAGCACCCATACGATTGTCAGCTGATTTCTCAACAGAAACTATGCAGGCCAGACGGGAGTGGCAAGGAATATTCAAAGTGATGAATAGCAAGAACCTACAATCAAGATTACTCTACCCAGAAAAGCTATCATGCAGAATTGAAGGGCAAATAAAGAGGTTCACAGATACGAAAAAGCTAAAGGAATTAATCACTGCTAAACCAGTATTATATGAAATGCTGAAAGGTATTCTTTAAGAAGAGGAGGAAGAAGAAAAAGGTAAAGATAAAAATTATGAACAACAAATACATATCTATCAACAAGTGAATCTAAAAATCAAGTGAATTAACAATCTGAGGAACAGAATAAACTGATGAATATAACAGAATCAGGGGCATAGAAAGGGAGTGGACTGAAAATTCTCAAGCGGGGAAAGGGGTGTAAGGGTGCGGGAAGGACTGGACAAAAATCGTACACCTATGGATGAGGACAGTGGGGAGTGATAAGGGCAGAGGATGGGGTGGGAATCATGTGGAGGAGAGCTGTGGAGGGAAAAAAAAGCAGAACAATTGTAATAATCTGAATAAAGATTTATTTAAAAATAAAATAAAATAATCTACATTTAAGTTTTCTTATGGAGATTATAAATTGGGTCTTTAAAAAAAATCCAACCCAAAGAAATTTGATGCAAGAAACATCAGGGATGTGGGAAAAACATGATGGGCACCATTGCTGCATACAGCTAATCTGGACAGAGGATAGAACATAAGCTCTGGGGTCTTTTTCATGGGTGAGAGATGAGCACTCACCCAATGAGACCAATTCTGCTGATCTCCAGTATCACTTCTGAGTAGGATGTCCCAAAATTCACATCCTGTTGTCCCATCCTGCAGAGTGAATGTCACAGCCATGTCCAACAACATTCTGAGACACAAACAGAGGTATCACATTCACTTCAATGGATGAATCAAAATCTGTCACCCAAAAGGTGAGGGGACCCAGCTCAAATTATCAAAGAGGCAGACAAATTAGAACTCAGATTCAAATGTTCCTCTGAAAAAACCACAGAGCTGACAGGTAATGCTGTTCTCATTAAGACCCAGCACAAATGCATAAATAAATGGAACCACAGATTTTTTTCTTTCTCTCTCTGTCCTTCTCTCTAATGCCAATAAATAAAAATTTAGCTTTGGCTGGGTACCTCATTTGGTTAGAGTAGGGGTGTCGATCTCAATCAGAGAAGGGGCCAAAATCTAAAATCCAGCCTAAATCGCGGGCCGAATGGTTTACTGAACAGTCATAAACTGACAATGTTAACCAGAAATGTGAATTTAAAATGAGTGGAACAATCTTTTCCTTAACAGTGCTGTTAACCAACTCACATGCTATCAAGCAAAACAGTAATATTGGTATCAAGCAAAACAGTAATATTGGAATGTACCTAAAATGCTCATTGTTTTGTTTTCTGGCTAGATGTCTGACACCATTTTCCCCGGATCAATGAGTCAATGTTCGGTTTTATTTCTTGGGCTGTAGCAACCCGCAAAACAGCATGGAGGTTGTCATCTGTAATGCATGATCTGTGCTTGTTTTTGTTCAGATTCATTATTGAAAACACCTGTTCACAAAGATAGGTGCTCCCGAACATGGATAGAATACGGGCAGCATGAAGTCGGAGCTCTGGCATTGAGTCAGGGGGCAGTAGAGGGTAGAAGTCCTCAATTTCAACATCCTGAAACCTTGATTTCAGGCCACTGTCAGACTGAAGCTCGATTATCTCCATCTGAAGGTGATGGGGCACATTGTTGACATCAACTGTAAAAGGATTGGCAAAGATGTCAAAGCCTGAGTGCTGTGTTCTAAAGTCAGAGAAGCGCCGCTCAAATTCACTTAGTAAACGGCTAACTTTGGTAGCCAGCCGACTGCAAGGAAAAGTACCAGAAATAGTGGTTGAGATACTCAAACAAACGGGAAAGTGGGCAAGATTGTCCTGTTCCAGTTGGGACTTCCATAGTTGAAGTTTACGCTGGAATGCTGTGATCATGTCAGACATCTTCGTGATGACTTGTTTGCGTCCCTGCAGCTTCAGATTCAGTTGGGCGAGATGCTCGCATATGTCACACATAGCAAAATCACATAGCCAGGCGGGATCCGACAGTTCAGGCAAGGGCTTTCCTTTACTTTCCATGAAAAGAGCAATTTGTTCTCTGAGCTCAAAAAATCTTTTGAGGACTGCGCTCTTGCTCAGCCATCTTACTTCTGTGTGGTATGGCACGTCTCCATGCTCTGCACCCACCTCCTGTAAAAACTGCTGGAACTGGCGATGATTCAGGCCACGTGCCCGTATAAAGTTAATAGTTTTAATGACTGTGGTCATTATGTCATTCATGTCCAGAACTTTTCCACACATAGCCTCTTGGTGGATAATGCAATGATAAGTAATCAAGGGTGTGTGGCAGTGACTTTTTTGCATTCTTTCCTTCATTAGTCCAACCAAGCCTTTCTTTTCTCCGCACATTGAAGGTGCGGCATCGGTAGTTAGCCCCACCAACTTTTCCCAGGGTAATTTAAAATTATTTATAGATTTCTCCACAGCCTCAAATATATCTCTACCAGTCGTCGTCCCATGCATGGCAGCTACATCCAAAAGTTCCTCAGTGACAGAGAGGTCGGTCTTCGTAGCACGTATAAAGATGGACAGCTGCGCTGTATCAGTGTTGTCTGTGCTTTCATCAATAGCAAGTGAAAAAGCGAGATAACTGCATGCCTGTTTGGCCAGCTGTGATGATAGATTTCCTGAGAGTTCTTGAACTCTATCTGCAATGGTGTTTCTTGACAAACTGACATTTTGAAAACTGTATCTGGTCTGGGCATACTTGCTCACACACTTTTAGCATGCACTGCTTCAAAAAGGCACCCTCTGAAAAACACCTTGAAGTACGGGCAATTTCTTCAGCCACTATAAAGCTTGCTTTCACTGCAGCATCATTTTTCGCTGTAGCCTTTGTAAACATTTGCTGCTGTGATTGTAGTTTGCCTTTTAGTTCTTTAACAATTTTATGCTTTTCTTCCAAAGTATATTTGCCATACTTAACATTATGTTTGGTGTCAAAATGATGACGTATATTGTACTCTTTCATCACCGACACTGTCTCATAACACAATATACACACTGGTTTGCCCTCTCTAAGCACAAACATGTATTCATTTTCCCATTTGTCATTAAATTGTCTGCCTTCACCGTCAACTTTTCTTTTCCTGGACATTTTGGGATCAATATTGGCAGCAAAAGATGTAGTTTATTGGAAATCTGCGTTAGAAGGAAAAAGTTGAAAACTGCACAGGGATAGCTTGATTTGGCAGATGGAGTGGAGAAAAAAAAAGTCAGTCAATAAATGCCTGGCTGGGTACAGATAGCAGATTCTGTTGCGATTTTTATGCCTGCACTTTATGCCAGGAACTGGCAGCTTCTGCTGTGTATTTTTTTATGCCCGCACACTCACTCTCTCCTCTGCTCTGCCACCCGCACAACCACATCGGATGCCGGACTATAGGTCACGCCTCCTGAATCTCGCGTGACTTGTTATCTATGCGCATGCGTAATAGATAGCAAGTAAGGCGGCCGGCGAGGCGGCCGGAGAGATCAAAAGCCTCCTATGTCACTGCGCGTCATTGTGATGGAACGCAGCGGAGTGCAGTGATGACAGCGCGGTGCGGGCCACATTGCAAGGCCTGGTGGGCCGGATTTGGCCCGCGGGCCTTGTGTTTGACATGTGTGCACTACACCATCCTCCCTATATTTCCCCCCATTTCCCCAACCTTGTTCAACCTGGAATTTCCAAGTGTAAAAACTCATCTTTCATCTGAGTACCCTGAACTGTGGTTCAGTGAGCAGCTCCTGGTCAGGGCTCTGAGGTCAGGGAGCTGAGAGCACCCTCCCATCCCCAAACCCCAAGGGTGTAAGAGATTAGCAATGTGCGAAAGACAGTGGGGAATGTAAAAGAGTCATAGGATGTGATGGAAAACCTGGGGGATTCATCCTGGAAGAGTAAGGGTGGCTCTAGGCGTGTCCTGCTTGCTGAGGAGGCCCAGGTGCTGGGCATGAGCGGGAGGCATTTGGGGAAAATCTCATGAAGGGGAGGGGCTGGGTATCCTGGCTCTCAGAGGATCACAGGGTGCCAGGGATGATGTCTAGATCCTCCTGATTGATGGTTCCACCATGTCTCCACAGGACTGGCTAGGAGGCAGGAGATTCAATGACATCACCCGCCCTTATCAGACATAAAAGCACCTGCGGGTACTGCAGCCCTTCTTCTGATTCCACTGCAGCCAACCCAGAACCATGACTCCTCGATGCCACATCCTGGGTAAGCAGGACCCAACTCCAATTCCCACAGACCCCAGCTCCAATCTCACCCACCACCCATCACCACCTCACCCTACTTCTCCTTAGCACCAGGCCTTAACCGATCCATCTCCCCAATATCCTCTCCATCCACATCTCTGATTTGGTTCTGAAACTCATGCCCAATGCCACCCATGCCCCACTTTCGCACTCCAACCCTTCTTCTAGACTTTGATGTGGGTCATCTCCATAGCAACCCCAGTGAGCTCAGCCCCCTGAGTGACCCTGGGCCTCCTGCTCTCAATGCCTACCCATTGAACATCAAAACCTCTTGAATCCTAAACCTATTTCTCCTAAGAACCCTGCCAGCACCCCTCACATTCCACCGGTCCTGGACCTCAGTCAGGACAGAGACCCTCTCAGACATTCCCCTGCCCCAGGCAGAGCTCCCTGGGATGGACCCAAGGCTGCCCCTTCAGCCTCACCTCATCCAGCTCCTCTTCCACAGCTCTCTCCACCGCTCTCTGCATCATCAGCCTCCTCTGTGCACACGGAGCCCCAGGTGAGCCCGGGAGGGACAGGGACATTCGGGTGGTGGGTGGCTTTCAAAGGGCCCCGCATGGGTGCTGCCTGCGGTGTCATCTGGGCCACACCAGCTCTGTCTCCTCCAGTGTCACCCACGGGTGCTCACCTGATGCTGTGCCAGGCACACTCCAGATGTGGGGGCAAGTTCTACGACCCCCAGCAGCACTGTTGCTATGACGACGCTGTGGTGCCCTTGAGCAGGACCCAGAAGTGTGGAAACTGCACCTTCAGGGTCTGCTTTGAGCAGTGCTGTCCCTGGTCACTGAGACCCCAGGAGGCCTTTGTGGTAAAAGTGAGAGGCCAGGGGTGCTCCTTGGCACGAACCTTGGGTGACAGGGTTTGTTCCAGGTAAGGTCCTGTTCCCTTCACAGGCATGGGGTGTGCCCGGGGACTGGGGAGGGTCTGGAATCCCGGATTGTGCACGATATAACAGTCCTGTCCCTGTCCACCTGCTCCAGTCAGTCTCTCCCTTTTTCTCTCCTTGTTTCTCCTTTTGGTTTTATTTCCCTCTCATCCTCCTTGATGTCCTTCTGTGTCTCTCTTTTCCACTCCTCTGTCCATGACCGCGTGTCCCTGCATTTCTGGCCTTCTCTCTCCCCAGTGTCAGCTGACCGAGGACAGGTGACCAGATGGGTGCGGATTCTGCTTCCTCATTGAGCCTGGAGTCCTTGGTGCTGACTGAGCTCTGAGACTGCAGGGATATTTGGGGACAGGAGCCTCTCCATGTCCATGTGCCCGTCTGATGCTTGCTCCTCTGGAACTCTACTCTGTCCTAAGTGGTGATGGCCCCTTTCTGTGATTCTGGATAATCGTGAGAGATGGTTTTTCTGAGCTCCCCAATGCCTACAGCTAACACCATGAGACAGAACCCCATTATTTTCAGCTCTTTTCTCACCTGGCACCAAACACAGGGCACTTAATAAACTTTGCAGTTTGACCTGTTCTGTCCCGGCTCATGAATGGTTGGGAAGGGTCCTAAGTGGTGGACATGGGGTCCTCTCTCTGGCTCCCCGGGTCACCAGGAATGTGCATGTTTCCCCTGTATGAGCAACTGTCAGGTGTTCCCTAGGATCTGCAGGTTTCACGGAATAACAATTGCATCTCAGTCACCGGGATCCAGCTCTTGATTCCACTCTACCTGGCTTAGGATGGGGAGGGAACTGGGTCCCAGGGCAGGAGGGGCTTTTGCCTGCATCTGTCCCCCACCACCTGCCTAGCCCAGTGGAGGGAGGTGAGGCCAGCACGCCCCCTGGCGGGAGGAGGGCGCAGGGCGGGCAGGCGCTAGGACTGAGAACCAGGGAGGAGCCCCCAGTGCTGGGGAAGGACAAGGTGCCTCTCCTCCACCCCAACCTCAGGGCGGGGCTCTCCCCGTGTTCCCACCAGCTAGCGGGCTGTGGTTGGAGCTGGCACTCTCACAGGAAGAACTTGCTTTCCTCAAATAGATGGTCTGGGCGTCATCCCAAGAGGTGTCAGCCCTTCCCATTGGGTTTTCCCCAAACCGCAGGTGGGAACTCCTCCGGAGTCCCTGGGCTCAGCCAGCCACACAGGGGCGGTAACCAAGGTCACAGGAGTGGAGCTGTGTGATGTCTGAGGTCTATCTTCCCTAGAAAGATAAGGGTTCAGGGAGGAGGGGCATCCAGGACACGTGGTGAGGATCACATGGGACCAGGCTAAGCCCCTCAGCCTGCAGGGTGATGACTGGGCCTGGACCGGGCATGTCCAGGACCCTGGACAGAGGGGTCAAATGCCTTGTCCTCTCCAGATTCTAACTTCTGAAAGAAATGAAGACTACTTTCCGTGTACTAATTTTATTTGTAAACAATCACATGCAAATTGGACAGAAAGGGCAGGGACTTCTGGGTCACTGAGTGGGGTCTCCCCAAACCGGGCTCAGAGGAACCTGCCCCTCCATCCATGAGGTTGTAAATATGAGCAGCTGGGGAATGGACAACATGCGAAGCAAAGCTCGTCCCCATCCTCAGCCTTGTCTCCCTCTCCTCTGAAGACACACTCGCAACAGTGTCAGTGTGACCTTCCAGAAGGTTCTGTGCCTGGAAGATCATGTCTACAGGGACCTGATGGGACAGCAGGTGCTGGGGGAGGAGGAACTCTGCAGCTGGAGTGCCCAGGGCAGACCCTGCCACTGCTCTCACGTGTGTGATTCTGGGAGTGATAAGTGCCTCTGTGCCTCGGTTTTCCCATTTGTAAAAAGACCACAAAAATGGAGCTTAAATGAATACATATTTGTAAAGGATTTCAAAACATGCCTGGAGTATATGAAATGTGTCCATGATTGGTGAAAAGTAAACATTTATTCTCTGTTTTAGCTTACCTGTATGTATACATAACTTCCATTACTTTGCCTTTTTAACTTAAAAAAAGTTTAGAAATATTCTTGTGTGAGGACACATACATTCACCTCAAACTTTCTAATGGCAGAAAATTAGTGCAGTGCCTGAAAGTCTCAAGTTTATAATCCAAAATCTTTTTAAATATTAATATTTCAAATACTCTACTGACATGGAAAATGTTCATATTATAATGTTAAAGGGGGAAAACTAGGAAACATAATTGCATACACCATTATCTCACTGTGGGGCTTTCCCCATTGATTTTAGAGAGAGGATAGGAAGGAAAAAAATGGGGGAAGGAGACAGAAGAGGGAGATTTATTGTTCCACCTATTTATGCTTTCATTGGCTGATTCTTGTATGTGTGCTGATCCAGTATCAAACAGGAAACCTTGGCTAATCGGGAGCACACTGTAGCCAAGTGAGCCCTCAGCCAGTGCAGCCCAGCTCTGAAAAATTCCCGCACAGGAGCTCCTGGTAATTCCAGGGTTTTTTTTAGGGCCAGCAAATCGAAGAGGCTCCCTGACTCCTCAATACTTCAATGATAACCATGTACTTAATAAATCTATGGCTGTTCTCTTTTCCAGCGCATACTTTTAACTTTTTATGCTTAATATTTTAAAGTAACATTCACATAACAGAATTTCTGATTGAATTACTTTAATCAGTGGATTTTAAATGTCTATTCTGTGTAGTAAAAGCCTAATATGCAAATAGACCAAAAGACAGAACAACTGGTCTCTATTACATGCATTGATCATCAGGGGGCAGATGCTCAATGCAGGAGCTGCCCCATGGTGATGAGTGCCCTCCCACATGGGGAGCATAGCTCATCCAGAAGCCAGGCTCATGGCTGATGAGTTCGGTGCCTGTGGCAGGAACCTCTCCTGCCTCTACAGCTGGGGTTAGGAGCAGTCAGCAGGTGGGAGGTAAGGAGTGAGGGGTCTGAGACTGCATGAGAGGGATCGCACCCCCAACCCAGAGCAAGAATTCCATGCATCAGGCCTCTAGTGTGTTTATAAAGTTGTGTAACCACCACCACTAATTCCAGAACATTCCCAACAGCCCAAAAAGAAAGCCCAAACCCATTAGCAGTCACCCCCATGACCCTTTCCCCTGCCCCTTCACATCCACTGATCTACTTCCTGTCTCTATGGATTGGCCTATTCTGGGCATTTCCTTTAAATGGGATCATATGTTGGGTGACCATTTGTGTCTTTCACGTAGTGTAAGGTTCTCAAGGTTCATCCATGTTGTCACATGTATCAGTGTTCCGCTTCTTTTAGTGACCGTAATATTCCATCGTATGGACACACCACATCTTGTTCATTCATTGCGGTGCAAGTGTCTGGCATTAGTGTTCTAACTGCTATCTTAATGATTGTCATTGTAAATGTCACCCAAATCACAGACAGTCATCTACAAAGAACAATTGCCACATGTAGGGTGCAGCTACCAGCAAAACAAGCAGATAAGCAACCAGGAGGCTCACACCATGAGGATCCCCTTTAGAAAGTCCTGGGCAACCAGATAATTGACAGGTTGGTGACCTGTGTGCCTCCCTTCCTGCGCTCTAATTCCTGCTCTTATTGCTTTAAATTCACCCATAAACAGTGAACCCTCCACACACTACACACCCAAGCCCTGGACCCTGTTAAAGGCAGACCAACAGGTCCACCCTCCTCCCCTCCCTCCACTTGCTGTGTGGCCCTCTGACCTGCCATGTCCCTCCAGCATCTGTGAGTCATAAATCCTGTTCTAAACATTCTCAATGGCTCATGGGGAGGTGCGTCCTGCAATCATAATAACTCCGAGGGTTGGACTAGCCTCAACAGGACTGCAGCCCAGGAAATGCCTGTGGGTCTGGCCACAAGGACAAGAGGCCCTGGCAGGGCCCCAGCATTCCTACCCTGTAGCATTCACAGCGGAGACCCACACTTCACCGTTCACCAGCTCATGGACATCTGGGTCCTTTCCAACTTGAGGCTTTTAAGGATAATTGTGCTATGAACACACACTTGTACCCGTGGGTGTGAAGAGGTTTGTGGTTTTGATTCACTTTCCCTAATGACTCAGCATGTGGATCATCTCTCCATGGGTTCAGTGTCTGTTTCTATGTCATCTATGGGGAAACGTCTGCAAATCCTTTGCCCACTTTTTCATTCATTGTTTGCCTTTTTATTCTTGACTGGTAAATTTTTACTATATTCTAGATACAATTCCCTTATCAGGCATATGGTTTGCAAATATGTTCTTTCATACTGGGAGTTGTCTTTTCACTTTCTTTCCCCCCCCATAATCTAGAGGCCTTGTGCACAAAATTTGTGCATTGGGGCGGGGTGGGGGGGTGGTTGGTCCCTCAGCCTGGCCTGCACCATGTTCAATCTGGGAGCCAAGTGGAGTAGCTGCCTGACCCCTCCTCTTGTGCCTGCGGCCATCTTGTGGTGGACATCTTGTGATGATGTAGAGAGCCACCTGGGGTTGTATTAGATTAGATATTTTTATTGATTTCTGACTGGAAAGGAGAAGGACACAGAGATAGAAGCATTGGTGAGAGACACACATTGATCAGCTGCCCCCTGCATGCCCCCTGCTGTGGGTGAATCCTACAACCTGGCCATGTGCCCAGAATGAGAATGAAACCTGGAACCTCTTGGTCCAGGGGAAGCCGCTCAGTGCACTAAGCTACACCACTGTGCTGGTGCTTCTAGAAGTGAAAGCTTTAACTCTGACGGGCTCCAGTGTATCTGTGTGTCTGTGGCTCCTCCTCCCTGTCCAGGCAGCACTACTCCACTCTCCACGCTCACCGACAGGCCTGAGAGGGTGCGGGGACACACTCAAGGCCATTGCCTACCTGTCCTCTCCTGTACCACCGTCACCTCCTCCTTGTATTTCCTTATGTCCCTCTGGGAGGGGGGAGGAGCAATCTCTTTGGACAGAGCTGGTCTCAGTTCAGTTTATGGTGAGGGTGGACACCATCTGAACTGGTGCACAATGTGCCACCTCACAGACCCATGTCCATGGACGGGATACTGGGACACCTCAGGGTGCCCCCCACACCTGGCATCTAATTGTGGGGCCCCATCCACAGGGAAGCGGTGGCTCATGCCCTTGGGAACTTCTCTGTGCTTTTGCCCCATAGACTCTGGTTTTTAAATGTTTGAAGTGAGCCTGCACATCCCCCTGCCAGGGAACCTGTCACCTCTTTCTAGTAAGTAAGGAAGGGTCTGGAGGCCCATCCAGTTCTGAGTCCCCCATCACCTGTTGCAGGGAGCAGGGATAGGGCCAGGAACCCTGAAGGCAGACTGGGGGCTCCCTGTTGGCTGTGGCAGGTGCAGGCGGCCTGTGCAGGCTGGCACGTGGCCCTGGAGTCCCAGCCCCTCCTGCTTAGTGACGTCTGCTCACCAGCCTCTTCCCCGTCAGCTGGTACTTCCCCCAGCTCCTCTTCCCCTGGGAAAGCCTCCAGGGGACCATGGAGATAACTGCCTCCGGCTGCCAGGAGGGAGGCTCAGCCGATTTGGTCCTGGACAAACGGGGAGCCAGTGAGGAGCTGATGGCAGGAAGAAGGCCCATTTCCTGGTCCAGGTCATGTACCTGGGCTGCTGGCTCCATCCCCTCCCAGGTGGGTGGGAGTGCAGGAAGCAACCAATGGCAGGGTCTCTCTCACATCCATGTCCCTCTTTCTCTCTCTCACCCCCTCCTTGAGGTGAGGATTAAGAAAGAAATAGAAAATGTTCATAGTCTTGCCGAGACCGGTTTGGCTCAATGGATAGAGCGTCGGCTTGGGGACTGAAGGGTCCCGGGTTCGATTCCGGTCAAGGGCATGTACCTTGGTTGCGGGGATATCCCCAGTAGGGGGTGTGCAAGAGGCAGCTGATCGATGACTCTCTCTCATGGATGTTTCTAACTCTCTATCTCTCTCCCTTCCTCTCTGTACAAAATCAATAAAAATATATTTAAAAAAAAGAAAAGAAAATGTTCATAGTCTCTTAAATAGGTGTTAGGACATTCAGGCCACGTTTAAATCCTTCTCACCAAGAGAACTCCAAGCTCCCTGGAGTCATCGGTGAGCTCTTACAGAGGCTTAAGAATAACATTGAGACAGGCAGGCTGCCCTCCAAGGCCCTCCCTCCCTCAGGACAATCAGCCAATCAGGGGCTGCACTGAGGGAGCTGCCCTCTCCAAGGTTCCCTTCAGGGGCTTAGCTCCTCATGCCACAAGCCTGTCCTTTTGGTGACCGTCCCTCATTTAACCACTGACACCCCCCTACTCCCCCCCCGCCCCCGTGGGGATCTAACACTCTAATGGCACGTGCCGGGCATGAAGAAGCATGTAGTCACACTGCCAGTGCCCACAGCGCCTGCTCTGCATATTGAGCTGGCACTGTTCCCCCTGAGCCTCTTCTCAGATCTCCCCAGGCTCTGGCGGGAAGCGGCTGGCTCCTCTCCCTTTGGGTGCTGGCCTCCTGGTGCAGGAGCTTCAATCAACCTTTGTGGGTATTGGTTTCGAGTGACCCCTCCCCTCTGATTTCTATCCTAGAAGATTGCCAGAACTCAGGGCACCCATAAAAAACAGCCATCTTATACACACTGTAGCAGAACATGGAACATGTTTCCTAAGGCCAGCATAAGCCTGATGCCCCCCAACACCCACCTGCCTCCCTGCCAACCCCCACATTCCTCACCCCCATCTGACAGCCCCTCAGACTCCCACTTCCATCGGTGGGCCCACAGACACTCACCATGATCCTCCACGGCTCCCACGTCCTGCTGCCCCAAGGGTCTCTCTTTCCCGAGACACCAGCCCTTCACAGGGACCCCAGACACTCTCCTGCCCACTCCGTGGCCACCATAGCAGCTGACAATGCTTTCAGAATCCAAAGGGAATGGGGATGCGGCGAACCTTGGTCTTTCACAAAGCAAGCCAGCTCCTCCGGGCAGGCTGGCAGCAGGCTTGGCACCAGCCTGGGTGTGTGCCAGGAAGAGGGTGAGGTGGAGCAGGGAGCCCGGTGAGAGACAGCCTGTTCCCTGGGGCAGGATTGGAGCTGGAGCTGCTGAGCATGGAGCCTGGTCTGAGTCAGATTCGGGCCAGGGCAGAGGCCAGTAGAGCTCTGAGGTTTGAGGGCAGTGGCCAGTCCTGAGAGCTGTGGGCACTGAGAGCTTCTAACTCCACAGCCTGAGGCTATGGGTTCAGGGGGCCCAGGTTTTAACCTTCCTCTGTCTCTTCCTAAACTGTCAAGAAATAACATGCCTGCCAAAACTGGTTTGGTCCAGTGGATAGAGTGTTTGCTTACATACTGAAGGGTCCCGGGTTCGATTCTGGTCAAGGGCATGTACCTTGGTTGCAGGCACATCCCCAGTGGGGGGTGTGCAGGAGGCGGCTGATCGATAATTCTCTCTCATTGATATTTCTAACTCTCTATCCCTCTCTCTTCCTCTCTGTAAAAAATCAATAAAATATATATATATTTTTTAAAGAAATAACATGCCTGGTATTTTTACATAGACATCTTGCTGCAAGCATTTTTGCTGCCAATATTTTTGCCCCATAACTAATTGGCCTTAAGGTGATTTTGCTCTAAAAAATCACTGTCAAAAAGAGGGACATTAAAAAGGCCATACATTTAAAAGCCTCTTAGGAAATAAAAAGTATTTAGGCCCTGGCCGGTTTAGCTCAATTGATAGTTTGTAGGCGTGAAGACCGAAAGGTTCCAGGTTTGATTTTGGTCATGAGCATGTACTTCAGTTGCAGACTCCTCCCTGGCCACGGCCTTGGTCAGTGCACATGCAGGAGACAATCTATTCATATCTGTATCTCACATCAATGTTTCTCTCAGTCTTTTCCCCTCCCTTCCACTCTCTCTAAAAATCAATGGAAAAACATCCTGGAGTGAATATTAAAAAAAGTGCTTGAATTCACTTAAAATGAGTGTAGACTCCCATCACCACTGCTCAAATAACTGACTTCATTTTGTGGATTGTACTTAAGCAGTTGTCTTGGTTCCATGAGAACAAATCTGCACCATCAAAGAGGGTGTGGCTCTAGCTGGTTTGGCTCAGTGGATAGAGCCTCGGTTTGATTCTGTCAGGGGCATGCACCAGGGTTGTAGGCTCGATCCCCTGTGCGGGAGGCATCCAATCCATGGGCCGATCACACTGACGTTTCCCGCTCTTCTCTTCCCCTCCCTTCCACTCTCCCTAAAAATCGGGGAGGAAATATCGGTGAGAATTACAAGAACAACAGTGAAAAGAGGACATGGGCTTCTATTTCTCCTCCCAGGGTTGTGTGTTTCAAAATAAGAAATCCAGAACATTTGAGATGTTTGTTCCCTGGCATATGTTGTTAGTTTGTCTAAGATAAAATCTTATAAAAAGCAAGAAACAGCCTTGACTCATTTCTGTTGGTGTTTATAGAGTCAACCCCCAGATGAAGGGTCTGGGGTTCCATTCCAGGTCCGGACACCTATCTTGGTTGCAGGCTTGATACACAGTCTGGCCAGGGCACATGAGGGAGGCAGCCAATCCATGTGTCCCCTCTCATATCCATGTTTGTCTCTCTCTCCTCAGTCATCACACACACACACACACACACACACACACACACACACACACCACCTCCATCGCTCCACTGTCAAAAAATATTCTTAGCTGTGGATTTTAAAAAGAAGAAGAAGAAATCACCTCAAAGGAGTCAAATCAGTAGCACCTGGAAGAAATACTGACCATCTAACACCTCCACCCCCAGGCCTCCTGGTCACTGTATAGACCTTTATGAGGGTGAGGTCAGACTGATACAGTGATATAAACACGGGAGTCACAGCAGGAACTTCATCCATGGAGACATGAAACCAAGGAAACAAACACCCCTTACAGAGCCCCTTTCACCCCTGGGATCAAGAGGAAGACTCCCTGTTGGATGTTTGATTGACAGCTTTCAGGGCCCATGCCCCCTCCTCCAGCCCCACATCTGGGTCAGCCCTTAGGAAGTCCTCTGGGCTGCCTCCCCTCCCCGCAAGGGAAGTTCAAACCATAAAAAATCAAGACCTGCCCACCTCCCAGCCAACATGGAAGCCCTGGCTCACCACCTGCTCCCCCTACTTCCCTCCAGAGGAAACCTGAGCCCTTCTCCTGGAGAGTGCTATTGTTATCTCCTGTGAGCATGACAAACCTCACTGCGAATAAATCAGTGCTGTCCTTCCTCCTGCTGTTCACATGAATCCCTGCCTGAGGGGCCCTCCTGCCTCCAGCCAGGGTCACTAGGCACCAAAACCACCACCACCACCAACAGAAGTGCCATAGCAGCTTCCTCCCCACTGCCCAGGCTCAGTGGTCCCTGTCTGGGGCCAGTGGGCCACCTCTAATGGACTTAAGCTCTGTGCTGTCAGGGACCGGCACTGCCATGGCCACAGCCAAAGGCCCGGTTGCTGGGGACACTGTATCTTCCACAGACCAGAGGACACTCGGGGTCCGGTGGGAAATAAGTGTTAATGGAAAAAAAACTATTTAAACCTGTAAAGAATTTTTGTGAGTTTATTTGAGCCAAACTGTTGATATATGCCGGGAACCAAAACCTCAAGGGATTGAGATAATGCTCTGAAGAATGGCGGGTTACATTTCTATTTATACATTGCAATCAAAGGAGGGACATAGGTGGGTTACATGAAATTCATTGGTGATGGAGTAAGGAGGCAGAAGAAAGCAAAGTGGTGGGACACCCCTGGGATTGGATAAAAAGTAAAATGATGGATGTGTACTTAGGTGAGTGCAGGAACAATTAACATGATAACGAAGGAATCTGAGGCATCTGTCCTGGCGCCCACCACATCTGGTTGTGCCCCAGGGGCTCCGGAAAAAGGGAAGCTACAAGTTACCCAGACATCTCACAGATGTGTTATCTTAGAGGCAGGAAGGCAGATGGGCTCAGTAAAGACGATCTAAGTTGATCTTTGTGAAATATTAGCATAGGACATGACTACCCACTATAACGTGTTTGTAGTTACCGTAGATATTTAATTTTTACACCATCTTTTGTGGTTATTTTAGGTCTCTGAGTTTGCAAAACTGCCACACAGGCCTCCCCTGAGCTTGTAGGGTTAGCATGTGGCTCTTTTCCTTGACATAAGAGATATTGAAACCCCTCTGCCCAGCTCCCTCTGTGGAAGGAAGACCCAGGTACCAGGCCCCTGAGCAGGTACAGGCTCGGTCTGGGCTGGACTCACACACCCAGCTCAGCCAGGCTTCCCTCAGCCCCAGGCCCAGCCCCTCGGGAACAGGGAGCCGCCCGCTGGGAGGCTCTGCTGGACACACCCCGGGAGCAGGTCCCCCAGCTCCCAGGTGCTGCTGGCAGGCTGTGCTTCTGGAAGGGGAGTCAGAGAAGGAAACCGGGGTTCTCATCTGTCACAGGCTTCCCTGGGGCCCAGCAGCTCAGCAGGCAGAGCCTCCTCCTGGCAGCATTGGGGTGTGCTTTCCACCTGGCTTCAGGGGCCCCTCCCTGTGGGCAGACAGGAATGTGAGGAATCCATCTCTGCTCCAAGCAGGTCAGGCATGCAGGGGGAAGCCCAGAGCACAGGCTGCCCTGAGCTGCTGGCTGCAGGGAGGTGCCCTGGGCCCCGCCTGCACTCCTCAGGCATCAGGCTGCCTGCATCCTTGCAGAGGGGCTTCCTGATCACTTCCTGCAGGGCTCCCACCTCCATTCCTGCTCAGAGGCTCCTCAGCAACCAGGAGCTGCTCCCCAGTGTGAGCACGAGGGGCTGTGGGACAGGGGGTGGCGGCGGGTCAGCTCTTTGTCGGGAGGAATGTGCTCAGGGGGAGACCACAGACGTGCCCGGGAACAGCACTGTCCAACAGAGAAGACTGACATTTTTTATTTAAAGAATTTGGACAGGCCCAGCCGGTGGGCCTCCGTGGGTGAGTGTCCACCGCTGAACCAGGCGGTCATGGTGTGATTCCCGGTCAGGTCACATCACCGCTTGTGGGCTCCATCCAGCATGCAGGGGGGGGGCAGCCCATCAATGGTTCTCTGTCATCATTGATGTTCCTATCTCTCTCTCTCCCTCTCCCTTCCTCTTTGAAAACAATATAAAAATGTATATTTTAAAAAACTGGACCAAATCCAGCAAAACCGTAGGGAAGTTCACAAGGAAATGAGTCATTCCTCCTGCCACGTGGGGCCCAGCAGCTCAGCAGGCAGAGCCTCCTCCTGGCAGCATTGGGGTGAGCTTTCCTCCTGGCTTCGGGGGCCCCTCCCTGTGGGAGACAGGAATGTGAGGAATCCATCTCTGCTCCAAGCAGGTCAGGCATGCAGGGTGGGGAGCCTGTCACAGGTGGAAACTCCAGGTTTCCTTCTCTGATTCACCTGCCACATTACTGACCAGGGAGGTGGGGAGGCCCTAGGTGGGGACACTGGGGTGAATGGGTGTCCCGACCTTGGGCAAGTGCCTTGGCAGTGGCCACGTTATGATAGGCTCAGCTGATGCCCACTCTCGCCATAACCTGAACTCAGCCACAGGTCTCTTTAAAGGGACCCAGGGGCATACACCTGGGATGTGACAGGGATACACAAGGTCACAGGCCGCCAGTGACCTTGAATGTTTCCCCCCAGACGCTGTCAGGCCTGTAGATGAACTGGGGAAGTGGAGTGATGCAACCTGAACAAGGGGGAGGAGCCAAAGAATACCCAGTGGATCATGGGAGATGGTGGGCGGGGTTTCACACCTCCCTACCCCCAGATTATTCCCACTTAATCAGGCTGACTCCTCCCAATAGAAAATTGCTCTCTTGGCTTGACAGTCTATATTAAAATGTCAATCACTGTAAGGCGAGAACGTAGGTATCTGGTTTTAGACATTTACTGAGGCCTGGCCTGTTTGTCTCAGTGGTTAGAGCATCAGCCCTGGGGCTGAAGGATCACAGGTTGGATTCTGGGTCCAGGGCACCTGGTGCTCCTTCGCAGGCTCCATTGCCAGGCATTAGGAGGGGCCTGTGGGAGGCAACCAGGGGGTGTTTCTCTGTCCTCTCACTCTTCCCTTCCATCATCTCTAGGAAAAAAATCAATAGAACAAATACCTTCTGGTGAGGATTAAAGAAAAACAAACAAACAAACCAAAATATTTACATTAGAAACAGTGATTCATTATCTAGTTCCAAAGCTACAATGGAATCATTCAATCAATCTTTTTTTTTTTTAATAAGTCTTTCAGAACACCTGCCAAAGATAATGTTTTTATTTTCATTGAGTATATTTGACATATAACACTGTGTATATAGTGTAGACCTGTTACTTTATTCTTTTGTATGTTGTAAGATGATTGCTGTTGTAATGATAGTATCACATTACAGAATTATAATGTTATACTTTGTAGAGTTGGCGTTCTGCTCCGTAGCCAAACTATTCCTTCCCCGCTCCCTTTTCATGATCAAAGGTGACAATGCAGCCTGTGCCTCTGGGGGGGTCGCTCCAGGTCCCCCATGCTGACACAAGGATTCTTTTCCTGCTGGCTCTCTTCTCTTCCCTAAATGGCCCAGTTCTTTTCTGGAACGTCTTCACTCTTTGTGTCAACAGCATCTGCCAGACTCCACTGGTCCTTTCTTACCCAGACCTGGAATCAGCCACTTCCCCAAGAAGCTGGCTCTTCCGGGTGGGGGTGGGGGGCGTCTTTAGCAATAGAGGGGCTCCCAGTGCCCATCCACTGACCCGAGTTTCTCCCTCAGCCACCCGCGTTTCTGAATTCATTCTCCCAAGAGGAAACCAAGGCACTTTGCAACCGCCAATGTACAGCCTACGCCTAATATATTAAGATTTTAGTCTGAATAGAATCTGATTCAGAAACCTTTTCACATTATCCTTTATAAGGCATTTTTACCAACCTGCTCAAACTCATTCCTTATATTTTCTTCAAATAATGTTGTTGCTTATCCATATTTACGCTTCTCTCCCAGATCATTTTGTGGCTTTATAAATGCTGTGAAGTTGTCATCTAACTATTTTTATTTAAGTTGATGGCCAGGAGTCTGATACTGTTTTAAAATATTCCATTGAGCTCTGGCCTGGGAGCTAAGTTGGTTAGAGCCAAGTGGTTGGAAAACTGCAGCTCCTGAGCCACATTGAGGTTCTGCCCCTTCTCCTCAGCCACATCCCACATACCTGACATTCTTTATGAAAACAGGAAGTTCCACCAAATGCCTGTTCCCTGGAAGGAGTGCCCTGAGGCCAGATGGAAATAACAAGCTTGCACCCAGGAGGAAATCCAGCCTCTTTAGCACCTGCTGGTAAAGGAAAGTCCTTGACATTACAAATGCAGCATTTTGTCTGTTTCATATTTCATGTTCACGGCTCTCCCTGTACCACAGGGAGCTGTGGGAATGTCCTCTGGCTTGGTTCCAAGGATGTCTGAAATCAGGGTTCACTTGCCCTTTCCAGAAGGGCTGAGCCTGAGACAGGTGACTCACTAGGAAAATAGATATTACATCACTGTGCCTGTGACCTGCAGTGAGGCCTCATGCCAGGATCTTCCTGAGAAATCTGAGCCCAGAGAGTTCAGCCAATGGGGTTTGCAATAACTCCTGGTCCCCATAGGACCCTGAGCATCCTTTGGGTGGGAACAACTGGGAACACGGTGGAGACTGAGGCAGCCCTGGTCCCCGTCCCCATGGGGCTCTCCTAGTAGGTCCAGTGGAGATGCCAGACTCATCCAGACAGACAACCCAGAAGGCAGCACAGAGATGGGGAGGTAGAGGCAGCTTGTTGGGGACAACGTATATGGGCTTGGAGTTTTGGACTGCACAGGTGCCTGCCTGGATGACAGAGGGCACACGGGCACCACTGAAGATGAAGTAATGCTTATCTTTGATCCAAGGAACAGCAACAACATCGCCCTGAGGGGAAGGGCTCAGGTTTGTTCCCGTGTGAGGCAGGTATGAACAGGCATGGAGTGTGGAGGTTGACTTTGGTCATTTTTTTGGGGGGTTGGGGGGGGGGCTGTGGTTGCCTAAGGCCTGTGGCCAGAGTTAGGTTCCTGTATGTGGGCTGGGTGGAGGGTTTGACCTTTGTTCACATGTGCAGCTCCCATGTGCAATGGGAGTGTGCTGGGGCTCAAAGCTATCAGTCACACGAAAAATCAAATCTTCTTCTTATACAGGGAAATGAACGGCTGTACTTGTAAGTAGCCTATTTCACCCTTTGAGGAAGTGTGAGGATTCCAACCCAGGACTGTCTGACCCAAAACCCTCATCACTGTTGAGTCAGGGGCTCAAAGTGTCCATGGACTGGCCCTCAATGCCCATTTCACCAGCACAGTCTCTGAGACCCCCTGCTCTGCCAAGTTCCCTCCATTTTTCCAACCAAGTAGTGACTCAGCTGTTGCAGAGACCAGGATCCACGCCCAGGAGGGCGGGCTGTGCTGAGAGACAGGAACCCTAACTCTTCCCCTGGGAATCTGTGTCTCTCTAGGTCTGGATGGTATCTGGGCCAGTCTTATCACTTTTCTTGATAGAGACACTTAGCTGGATGCAGAACCTACCTTTGACTCCCACCCTCCTTTTTATTTTTACAAGACATGACAGGACAATTAAGTCCGGAAAGGAGACTGCAAGTCTGAACCTTTCCATTCTCATGTTTACTAAGTGTCTGTACGTGACTCACTGGGAAAAATAGATTCTACATCATTTTGTCACGTATAGACAGTTCAAAAACAGATAGAATTACCCAGGAATTGGTGACATTCTACTTCCAATCAACTATTTTAATTTTTAAACCATCTGCTTTGACAAACTCATTGGTTTTACAGCCTGAAAGAGTGCCATGACTCACAATTTTGGGAATATTTCTTTACCCAATAAGTGTAAGGGAGGGAGGGGCATGAAGAGCAGAGAGAGGAGCGTGCTGCCCCCACCCCTTGAGAGAGCACAGACATTAAGACTCTGGTATCTCTGCTCTCAGATGCCTCCTCCTGTGTCTCCTGCCTCCTGTCCACTCCCTCACAGGAGACAGACACTGGCATCTTCCACAGACTCAAATCTCACCACTTTCATCCCAGTTTCAACCCCATAGCCAAACCTGGCTATGGCTCCCAATGCACTCAGCTGAAGTCCTGAATCCTCATCAAGGCCACATGCTGACTGACCCTGCCCTCTGCTCTCCCAGGGCTGAATCTCACAGAAAGAGTCACAGTTCTTGCTCACTCTTAAAATCACAGCTCAGATGTCCCTCCTCCAGGAAGCCACCCTTGATGCCCTTGGTCCCCCTTCCCAGCTCTTCAAACTCTGGGTCATTATTGATTTGGGGGGAGGGGTCTGTGTACCCCAATGGATCTGAGAACCAGAAGGACAGGCCTGGGACATCAACTAGCAAAGGGCTGAAGACAGAGCAGGTTTCTCAGGGAATATTGAATGAGTTAATTAATAAGTGGATGTGCGAAGGGGTGGGTGACTGAATGAAAGCACTGTGTGCAGGGTGTACTCACTGAACACAGCATGTATGTGGTGACATACCGACTTTCTGAGAATTGGTGCCTGAAGCTCAAACCTCTCCTCCCCCCTGTAATGCTTCTGTTCAGCTGAAGCCTGGATCTCATAGGCTGGGGAGGCCTAAGGGCCCCGCTGTGCAGAATAAGCTCTCTGCACCATCTCATCATAGCATCACCCCCCCTGCTCCTCCATCCCACACACAGGGGCCCAACACACGCTAGACATCTAGGCTGCCCTCATCCAGACCCAGCCTGGAGTGTGCCAGTTGGAACTTGGCACAGAGCTTTCTTTATTACCGGTTCGAATGATGACTGATATTACTGATTTGGCTGCACCTACTAGAACAAACAGATATTGCATCACAGCTAACACACGATTTCAAATAGAGTGAAAGAAAAATAGGCAATAAAGTGCTCCCTCAGCCTCCCTCAGAGAGCAAGCCTATTCAGCACAAGGAAGAAGAATCCCTGTGGAGGAGACAGTGGGAACCTCTCACTGGTCCTGTTACCTTCACTCTTACTGGGTCATGATCTAGGGGAGAGTCTTTGAACTCTTTCGTGCAGAATGTCAATGATACAAAAAAGTACGATATTGCCACTGGTTATGTCAATCATTTTTAAAGTCGTCCATTGCTTACCAAGTGTCCTGCACAACTTCTCCCATTCTCTCACTCAGAGTCTTCTGGAAAACAAATCAGTTTCACTAAAAAAGAGATGTTGACAGAAAGCCAGGAAGGCTGGTCAACAACCTTAATTGCTCTAACCTTTAGTTGAGATATTGTTAGCTGAAGCAGAATCTACCCTGTTTGTCCCGTGAAAGTTTCTGTTATTTCCTGCCTAAGGGCTACATGTAAATTTCTGTTTATGTTGCCTAAGATGTTTTCCCCAAAGGCTCAATAAAAGGGGATGGCAGGGCCAGAGCAGGAGTAGTTCTCCACTAGAGTTGGACTACCACCTGGCCCCCCATATCACCAAATTGAATTTCTTCAAGTCTCTTTTCATTTGTGTGCGGCCCTTCTCCATAGCCTGAACCCTGAATTGGAACTCTTTCTACGCGGGCCAAGAAAGAGTCCTGTAAGAGTCTCCTCTGCTCTTCCTGCCCTTCCCCTCCTCCCTCTTCCTCTATGGGAACTAAAGGAAAACAGTGGCATTTGCAGGGCGGCCTCAGCAAGACTCTCAGAGCCTGCACCTGCGCCTGAGATGTACCAGCTGCATGTGCTTGAATACATGACAACTAAAACAACAAAACAGTAGACATCACGTCCTTTTGGCATGTGAGCTCCTGTCTTGGTTTCAGGAGGGACCCCAGAAACCTGGCAAGTTTCTCATTTTGCTCACTTCCTCAAATTAGAATTTCCAAATCTACAAATAAAAGGTCACTGACTATCACGGTCTCTTTCATCAAAATAACACCCACTGTGGTCAGGTGAGCAGTGACCACCCCCTGGTCCTTAGGCTGGGAGTGTGAGGAAGGACAGGTTGTTGACGAGCTTGCTCAAGGGAATATAAAATTTGCAAAAGAACTTGGGAAAAGTAGAAGACCTGTGAGGTTGGGAGTATGAGGCATGTTTTGCTATTTCCATTGGCTCCAAGGTGTATCTGATGCCCTTCTTTCTGCTTAAGTGGCTCTATTACTGGGGGATGGGAGGGCATTAAGGCTGATGGATGTACTTTTTGCCATTTTGTTCATTGCTTTCTGGTTGCTTTGTAGTTCCTCTCTGTTTCTTTCTTCTTTTCTCAGTTCTTTATCACTTTGTTCTGGGCACAGAGCTGATTTGGCTGCATCTACTAGATTATCTTTCCTGTACCTATTTATATTTTTGTGTTGAGGTTATCATGATGCTCACATGTATCAGCCCATAGGGTATACCAGTCTGTGTTAAGTAATTAGCAAGTTAAGTTTGAACATGCTCTAAATCTACATATTTATTCCCCTCCCCCATGTTTTATGTTTTTGATGTTTCATATGTTTTGTGTGAGTGTGTGTATTTCATAGCTAACTGTTGTGTCCATAGGAGGAGGTGAGTTTAGATCTTTTGTGTCACCAGCTTGAATCCCTGTCATTTTCAAAGGGAAATTCAAATCAGAACTATTAGGACTTACAACTTGACATTCTCTAGAATGATGAGGAGTTGAGGGTGTGGAGAAATTGTAAACTTCATATTTGCTAGTGTGAACATAATGTGGTACAAAAGTGGAAAACAGTTTGTTCCTCCAAAAATCAACATAAAATTAGCATGCAAACAAGCAATTGTATTCCTCGGAATAGAACCCAAATAAATGAAACAGCTGTTCAAAATTCTCTTGTCCACAAATGTTCATAGAAACCTTATTCAAAGAGTCAAAAGATGGAAACATCACAAATGTCCATCAGTTAATGAATTGATAAACTAAATGTGGTATATTCATATAATGAAATTTTATATCTCATGAGAAATGAAGGACTGATCCATGGATAACATGGATGAATCTTGGGAACTTTGAGATAAGTGAAAAAAGCCAGACAGACAGCACATATTGTGCCTTTCCATCCATAGGAAAAATCCAAAATAGGTAAAGACATGGAGACTGGAAGCAGATTCATGTTTTCTAGGGACTGGGAGGAGGGTGGAAAGGGCGATGATTGTGCGATGGGTGTGTGGGGTTAAAAGGTGTTGAAGATGTTCTGGTGATGGTTACACAGCATCTTGAATGCACTGAATGCCACTGAACTTACCTTGGTTTAAAGGTAAACTCTATTATGTGAATTTTACCACACATAAAAATGAAGAGTAAGAGCATTTGAATGGGGGCCTGTGTCCAGAGAGCAGAGGAGCTCTCCACACCACTGGTGCTGACCACTGTGACCAGTCTCATTATTTCTGTTGCTGGAATGTTACTTTCTCTGTCTGTTCACTTTAGAGTGTGATTCTGACCCCCCACCTGCTTGTGTGGAGTGTAGGCTGGCCTGTTCAATTGAATCTAACACCCTTGATATATCTGTCCCTGAAACATCTGGTTCCTTTCTCACGGACAATGAAACACCACAACTGCGCCTGATTCTCAACTGTCTTCCTTGACGACAAAGCTCCAATAGATGTAACAAGTGCTCCACGGAAGGCATCCAAAGTGCCACCAGGATGCACTGCTATGACTCCCTCCAAGCCTCTGGGTCCAGGCATGTTTTTTGGGGCTGACAATTTTCCACATAACATTTGAGAATGATCAGAGTGCGTGTGAAGAGAGTAGGGAGAGAAACTTGGCTTTCTCTTAAGCAGAGAGTGAACATAACTCAGAGCCATTCTGGGACATGAAGCTGCTAAGCAGAGCCACGTAATCTCAAGATTTTATTCCCTCCAAGTTGCTTCTGAAGTGAAAGCCAGGACGGCCCACAGCAGAGGCCAGACATCCTCAGTCTTGAGTTTACCAAGTTACCAAGTGGCACAGTGACTGCTTCTCTGAAAACTGTGCTCCTGCATCAAGAATTGGTTTGTTCATTAAAACAGGCAGTGGGCCCAGCTGGTTTGGCTCAGTGGATAGAGCATCAGCCTGTGGACTGAAAAGTACCAGTTTTGATTCCAGTCAAGAGCACATCCCTGGGTGCGGGCTTGATCCCCAGTGTGGGTCATGTGGAAGGCAGCCGATCAATTCTTCTTTCTCATCATGGATATTTACATCTCTCTCTCCCTCTCCCTTCCTCCCTGAAATAAATAAAATATATTAAAAATAAAAAATATAACAGGCAATGGCTCCCAGGACTTGAAAAACTTAGGAACCTCCCATTGGCTTCCTCGTGCATCCGGTCTCACTACAAAATGAGCAGCATCTTGCACCACAACCCATGGAATTTGAAGCAGCTGGTGGTCTCTTCAGTGTGAATTCAACCAGGGAAAGCATGACCCACACTGGGAGATCCCACACCCATCTCCCTCTGAACACACATCCTAGAGATCAAAGCCTTGGAGAATCTATTGAAGGTGGTGAGATTTCTCTCACAGAACTTTACAGGCAAGTAATACTGATAATGATGATGGCTTCAACAACCAAACGAAATTCATATTCTCTCTCTCTTCTTCTCCCTACATTTCTCCCATCTTCCTTCTTTCCCTCCTGATTTTCTTCTCATGAACTCCATGCAAATTATGACCTCGGAATAGCCTACTCACCCCTTCGTCACCTGTGTCTGAAAGAAAATCTGGACCATATAGGGTGTGTAGTGGACTTGTGCTCCTCAATAACTGACATGAATGAAGACATAGAGGAGACCAGCCAGAGGGCCCTGGGGGAGTGAGTACAAGGTTCCTCCAAGGCCCTTCCCCTGATTCTGTTTTATGAGCCACCCCAGAATCCTCCACTTATTTCCCTCTTTCCCCAACCTTCTTCAACCTGGAATTTCCACGTGTAAAAACTCATCACCTTCACCTAAGTACCCTGAACTGTGGTTTAGTGAGCAGCTCCTGGTCAGGGCTCTGAGGTCAGGGAGCTGAGAGCACACCCCGCCCCCCAACCCCAAGGATGTGAGAGGTTACCAATGTGTAAAAGACAGTGGGGAAAGTAAAAGACTTAAAGGATGCAAAGGAAAGGCTGTTTGGTGGGCTCCTCCTGGCAGAGTGGGGGTGGCTCTGAGGCGTGTCCTGCTTTCTGAGGAGTCCCTGGGCATGAGTGGGAGGCATTTGGGGAAAGTCTCATGAAGGGGGGGTTGGGTATCCTGGCTCTCAGAGGATCCTGGGGTGCCAGAGATGATGTCTAGATTCTCCTGATTCATGGTCCCAGCGTGTCTTCACAGGCCTGGCCAGGAGGCAGGAGGCACGTTACCTGATGACATCACCCCCCCTTGTCAGACATAAAAGCACCTGCGGGAACTGCAGACCTTCTTCTGATTCCGCTGCAGCCAACCAGAGCCATGACTCCTCGATGCCGCATCCTGGGTAAGCAGGACCCAAATCCAATTCCCTTGAATCACAGCTCCAATCTCACCCACCACCCCATCCCACCTCAACCTACTTCTCCTCCTTAGTGCCAGGCCTTACCGGATCCATCTCCCCAATATCCTCTCCATCCACATCTCCAATTCGGTTCTGAAACTCATGCCCAATGCCACCCATGCCCCCCTTTCACACTCCAACCCCAGTCTTCTAGACTTTCATATGGGTCATCTCCATAGCAACCCAGTCAGCTCAGCCCCCTGAGTGACGCTGGGCCTCCTGCTCTCAAGGCCTGTCCAGGAAACACCAACATTCCCCACAACCTTAAACCCATTTTCCCCCAAAACCCTGCCAGTACCCTCACATTCCACCGGTCCTGAGCTTCAGTCCGGACAGAGACCCTCTCAGACATTCCCTGGCCCCAAGCAGGGCTCCCTGAGGGGGACCCAAGGCTGCCCCCTCAGCCTCACCTCATCCAGCTCCTCCCCACAGCTCTCTCCGCCGCTCTCTGCATCATCAGCCTCCTCTGTGCACACGGAGCCCCAGGTGAGCCCGGGAGGGACGGGGACATTCGGGTGGTGGGTGGCTTTCAGAGGGTCTCGCATGGGTGCTGCTTATCCTGCCGTCTGGGCCACAACAGCTCTGTCTCCTCCAGTGTCCCCCACGGGTGCTCACCTGATGCTGTGCCAGGCACACTCCAGATGTGGGGGCAAGTTCTACGACCCCCAGCAGTACTGTTGCTATGACGATGCCGTGGTGCCCTTGAGCAGGACCCAGAAGTGTGGAAACTGCACCTTCAGGGTCTGCTTTGAGCAGTGCTGTCCCTGGTCACTGAGACCCCAGGAGACCTTCGTGGTAAAAGTGAGAGGCCAGGGGTGTTGCTTGGCACCCACCTTGGATGACAGGGTTTGTTCCAGGTAAGGTCCTGTCTGCTTCACAGGGATAGAGTGTGCCCGGGGACTGGGGAGGGTCTGGAATCCCAGATTGTGCATGATATAACCGCCCTGTTCCTGTCCACCTGCTCTAGTCAATCTCTCCATTTTTCTCTCCTTGTTTCTCATTTTGGTTTTATTTCCCTCTCATCCTCCTTGCTGTCATTCTGTGTCCCACTTTTCCACTCCTCTGCCCATAACCATGTGTCCCTGCATTTCTGGCCTTCTCTCTCCGCAGTGTCAGCTGACCGAGGACGGGCGACCAGATGACTGTTGATTCTGCTTCCTCAGTGAGCCTGGAGACGGGGCCTGGTGCTGACTGAGCTCCGGGACTGCTATGATATTTGGGGACAGGAGCTTCTCCGAGTCCATGTGCCTGTTTGATGCTTGCTTCTCTGGCACTCTACTCTGTTCTAAATGGTGACAGCCCGTTTCTGTGATTCTGGAGAATCATGAGAGATGGTTTTGCTCATGGAGGCCCCGAGGTCCCCAATGCCTACAGCGAACACCATGAGACAGAACCCCATTACCTTCTGCTCTTTTCTCACCTGTCAGCAAACACATGCCATTTAATAAACTTTGTAGTTTTACCTGTTCTGTCCCGGCTCATGAATGGTTGGGAAGGGGTCTTAGTGGTGGACATGGGGTCCTCTCTCTGACTCCCTGGGGTCACAAGGGATGTGCACATTTCCCCCGTAAGAACAACTGTCAGGTGTTCCCAAGGAACTGCGGGTTTCACGGAATGACAGTTGCATCCCAGTCACTGGGATCCAGCTCTTGTTTCCACCCCACCAGGGCTTAGGACAGGGGAGGGCTTTGGCCTGCATCTCTCCCCCACCACCTGCCTAGCCCAGTGGAGGGAGGTGAGGCCAGCACGCTCCCTGGCGGGAGGAGGGCGCAGGGCGGGCAGGTGCTAGGAATGAGAACCAGGGAGGAGCCCCCAGTGCTGGGGAAGGACAAGGTGCATCTCCTGCACCCAAACCCCGGGGCGGGGCTCTCCACGTGTCCCCACCAGCCAGCGGGCTGTGGTTGGAGCTGGCACTCTCACAGGAAGAACTGGCTTTCCTCCAAAAGACGGTCTGGGCATCATCCCAAGAGGTGTTAGCACTTCCCATTGGCTTCCACCCAAACCGCGGGCAGGAACTCCTCCCCGAGCTCCTGGGCTTACCCAGAAACAAGGTCACAGGGGTCGGGGTCTGTCATGTCTGAGGTCGATCTTCCCTAGAGAGACAGGGGTTCAGGGAGGAGGGGCATCCAGGACAGGTGGTGAGGATCACAGGGGACCAGGCCACGCCCCTCAGCCTGCAGGGTGGTGACTGGGCCTGGACCAGGCATGTCCAGGACCCTGGACAGAGGGGCCAAATGCCTAGTGCTCTCCAGATTCTAACTTCTGAAAGAAATGAAGACTGTTTTCCGTGTACTAATTTTATTTGTAAACAATCATATGAAAATTAGACAGAAAAGGCAGGGATTCTGGGTCACTGAGTGGGGTCTCCCCAAACCGGGCTCAGAGGAACCTGCCCCTCCATCCATGAGGTTGTAAATATGAGCAGCTGGGGAATGGACAGCATGGGAAGCAAAGCTCCTCCCCATCCTCAGCCTTGTCTCCCTCTCCTCTGAAGACACACTAGCAGCAGTGTCAGTGTGACCTTCCAGAAGGTTCTGTGCCTGTAAGATCATGTCTGCAGAGACCTGATGGGGCAGCAGGCTCTGGGGGAGGAGGAACTCTGCAGCTGGAGTGCCCAGGGCAGACCCTTCCCTTGCTCTCACATGTGTGATTCTGGGAGTGATAAGTGCCACTGTGCCTCAGTTTCCGCATTTGTAAAATGACCATGAAAACTAGATTAAATGAATCCATATTTTAAAGGATTTCAAAAAATGCCTGAAGTATAGGAAACATGTCTGGGCTTGTTGAAAAGCAAACATTTTTTCCCCCTAACTTTAATTATTTTGCCTTTTAAAAATAAAAATAGTTTAGAAGTATTTCTGTGTGAGGACCTATAGATTCATCTCAAACTTGCTAATGGCAGAAAATTAGTGCAGTGCCTGAAAGTCTCAAGTTTATAATCCAATGTCTTTTTTAATAATATACTTGAAATACTCTACTGACATGGAAAATGTTCACATCATAATGTGAAACGTGAAAAATCTAGGATACATAATTGCATTAGCCATTATCTCACTGTGGGGTTTTCCCCATTGATTTTAGAGAGAGGATAAGAGCGGAAAAAACAAAAACAAAAACGAGGAAAGGAGACAGAAGAGGAAGATTCATTGCTCCACCTATTGATGCATTCATTGGCTGATTCTTGTATGTGCGCTGATCCAGGATCCAATAGGAAACCGTGGCAAATCGGGAGCATGCTGTAGCCAACTGGACCCTCAGACCGCACAGCCCAGCTCTGAAAAATTTCTGGACAGGAGCTCCTGGTAACTTTTTTTTTTTTTTTTTTTTTTAGGGCCAGCAAATTGAAGAGGCTGCCTGACTCCATGGTACTTCAATGACAGCCATGTACCTAATATATTTACGGCTGCTCTCTTCTTCCAGTGCATACTTTTAATCTTTTATCATTAATATTTTAAAGTAAAATTCACATAACAGAATTTCTGATTGAATTACTTTAATCAGTGGATTTAAAAATATGTATCCTGTATAATAAAAGCCTAATATGCAAATTGACCTAAAGGCAGAACAATTGGTCGCTATTACATGCATTGACCACCTGAGGGCAGACACTCAATGCAGGAGCTGCCCCCTGGTCGTCAGTGCGTTCCCACAGGGGGAGCATTGCTCAGCCAGAAGCCAGGCTCATGGCTGTGGCAGGAACCTTTCCTGCCTCTACAGCAGGGCTAAGGAGCAGCCAGCAGGAGGGAGGTAAGGAGTGAGGGGTCCCAGACTGCAGAGGAATCCCAGAATGTGAGAGGGCACAGGCTGGACTGAGGGACCCTCCCGCACCAACCCAGTGCAAGAATTCCGTGCATCAGGCCTCTAGTGTATTTATAAAATTGTGTAACCACCACTACTAATTGCAGAATATTCCCATCAGCCCAAAAAGAAGTCCCGAATCCATTAGCAGTCAACCCACCCCATGACACTTTCCCCTGCCCCTTCACATCACTGATCTGTTTTCTGTCTCTATGGACTTGCCTATTCTGGACATTGCCTTTAAATGGGATCACAACAGGACTGCAGCCCAGGAAATGCCTGTGGGTCTCGCCACAAGGACAAAAGGTCAAGGCCAGGGCCCCAGCATCCTACCTTGTAGCATCCACAGCGGAGACCCACACTTCACCGGTCACCAGCTCATGGACATCTGGGTCCTTTCCAACTTGAGGCTTTTAAGGATAATTGTGCTATGAACACACACTTGTACCCGTGGGTGTGAAGAGGTGTGTGGTTTTGATTCACTTTCCCTAATGACTCAGCATGTGGATCATCTCTCCATGGGTTCAGTGTCTGTTTCTATGTCATCTTTGGGCATATGTCTGCAAATCCTTTGCCCACTTTTTCATTGGTTGTTTGTCCTTTTATTGTTGACTGGTAAATTTTTATGATATTCTGGATACAATCCCCTTATCAGGAATATGGTTTGCAAATATTTTCTTTCATACTGGAAGTTGTCTTTTCCCTTTCTTTTTTTTATCCATAATCTAGAGGCCTTGTGCACAAAATTCGTGCATGGGGCGTGCGGATTGTCCCTCAGCCTGGCTTGCACCATCTCCAATCTGGGAGCCGCGGGACTCCTAGGCCTCACCGAGTGGAGCATCTGATGGACCCGGTCTCCACAGTGCCTTTGGCCATCTTTTGGTGATGTTGAGGGCCACCTAGGCTTTCATTAGAATAGATACTTTTATTGATTTTTTGACAGGAAGGGAGAAGGACAGAGAGATAGAAACACTGATGAGAGACACACATTGATCGGCTGTCTCCTGCTCTGGGTCAAGCCTGCAACCCGGCCATGTGGTCTGAATGAGAATCAAACCTGGAACCTCTTGGTCCAGGGGAAGCCGCTCCATGCACTAAGCTACACCACTGCGCTGGTGCTTCTAGAAGTGAAAGCTTTAACTGTGACGGGCTCCAGTGTATCTGCGTGTCTGTGGCTCCTCCTCCCTGTCCAGGCAGCACCACTCCACTCTCCATGCTCACAGACAGGCCTGAGAGGATGCGGGGACACACTCAAGGCCATCTCCTACCTGTCCTCTCCTGTATCACCATCACTTCCTATTTGTATTTCCTTATGTCCCTCTGGGAGGAGGGAGGAGCAATCTCTTTGGACAGAGCTGGTCTCAGTTCAGTTCATGGTGAGAGTGGACACCATCTGAACTGGTGCATAATGTGCCACCTCACAGACCCATGTCCATGGAGGAGACACCCTGCAACCCCAGAGTGCCCCCCACACCTGGCATCTAATTGTGGGGCCCCATCCACAGGGAAGGGATGGATCATGCCCTTGGGGACTTCTCTGTGCTTTTGCTGCATAGACTCTGGTTTTTAAATGTTTGATGTGAGTCTGCACATCCCCCTGCCTGGGAACCTGTCACCTCCTTCTGAAAGCTAGGAAGGGTCTGGCGGCCCATCCAGTTCTGGGTCCCCCATCACCTGTTGCAGGGAGCAGGGATAAGGCCAGGAACCCTGAAGGTGGACTGGGGGCTCCCTGTTGGCTGTGGCAGGTGCAGGCGGCCTGTGCAGGCTGGCATGTGGCCACAGAGTCCCAGCCCCTCCTGCTCAGTGACGTCTGCTCACCAGCCTCTTCCCCCTCAGCTGGTACTCCCCCCAACTCCTCTTCCCCTGGGAGAGCCTCCAGGGGACCATGGAGATAACCGCCTCCTGCTGCCAGGAGGGAGGCTCAGCTATTTGGTCCTGGACAAACGGGGAGCCAGTGAGGAGCTGATGGCAGGAAGAAGGCCCATTTCCTGGTCCAGGTCATGTACCTGGGCTGCTGGCTCCATCCCCTCCCAGGTGGGTGGGAGTGCAGGAAGCAACCAATGGCAGGGTCTCTCTCACATCCATGTCCCTCTTTCTCTCTCTCACCCCCTCCTTGAGGTGAGGATTAAGAAAGAAATAGAAAATGTTCATAGTCTTGCCGAGACCGGTTTGGCTCAATGGATAGAGCGTCGGCTTGGGGACTGAAGGGTCCCGGGTTCGATTCCGGTCAAGGGCATGTACCTTGGTTGCGGGGATATCCCCAGTAGGGGGTGTGCAAGAGGCAGCTGATCGATGACTCTCTCTCATGGATGTTTCTAACTCTCTATCTCTCTCCCTTCCTCTCTGTACAAAATCAATAAAAATATATTTAAAAAAAAGAAAAGAAAATGTTCATAGTCTCTTAAATAGGTGTTAGGACATTCAGGCCACGTTTAAATCCTTCTCACCAAGAGAACTCCAAGCTCCCTGGAGTCATCGGTGAGCTCTTACAGAGGCTTAAGAATAACATTGAGACAGGCAGGCTGCCCTCCAAGGCCCTCCCTCCCTCAGGACAATCAGCCAATCAGGGGCTGCACTGAGGGAGCTGCCCTCTCCAAGGTTCCCTTCAGGGGCTTAGCTCCTCATGCCACAAGCCTGTCCTTTTGGTGACCGTCCCTCATTTAACCACTGACACCCCCCTTCCCCCCCTCCCCGCCCCCGGTCAGGGATCTAACACGCTAATGGCACGTGCCGGGCATGAAGAAGCATGTAGTCACACTGCCAGTGCCCACAGCGCCTGCTCTGCATAATGAGCTGGCACTGTTCCCCCTGAGCCTCTTCTCAGATCTCCCCAGGCTCTGGTGGGAAGCGACTGGCTCCTCTCCGTTTGGGTGCTGGCCTCTGGTGCAGGAGCTTCAATCAACCTTTGTGGGTATCGGTTTCGGGTGACCACACCCCTCTGATTTCTATCCTGGAAGATTGCCAGAACTCAGGGCACCCATAAAAAATAGCCATCTTATACACACTGTAGCAGAACATGGAACATGTTTCCTAAGGCCAGCATAAGCCTGATGCCCCCCAACACCCACCTGCCTCCCTGCCAACCCCCACATTCCTCACCCCCATCTGGCAGCCCCACAGACTCCCACTTCCATCGGTGGGCCCACAGACACTCATCATCGCCCTCCACGGCTCCCACGTCCTGCTGCCCCAAGGGTCTCTCTTTCTGTGACACCAGCCCTTCACTGGGACCCCAGACACTCTCCTGCCCACTCCATGGCCACCATGCCAGGTGACAATGTTTTCAGAATCCAAAGGGAATGAGGATGCGGAGGACCTTGGTCTTTCACAAAGCAAGCCAGCTCCTCCGGGGAGGCTGGCAGCAGGCTTGGCACCAGCCTGGGTGTGTGCCAGGAAGAGGGTGAGGTGGAGCAGGGAGCCTGGGTGAGAAACAGCCAGTTCCCTGGGGCAGGATTGGAGCTGGAGCTGCTGAGCATGGAGCCTGGTCTCCCAGAACAGGTGAGTCAGACTCGGGCCTGGGCAGGAGGCCAGGGGAGCTCTGAGGCTGGAGGGCTGTGGCAGGTCTTGAGAGGTGTGGGCACTGAAATCCTCTAACTCCACAGCCTGCAGCTGTGGGGTCAGAGGGCCCAGGCTGAGCCTCCTCCTGGCAGCATTGGGGTGTGCTTTCCACCTGGCTTCAGGGGCCCCTCCCTGTGGGCAGACAGGAATGTGAGGAATCCATCTCTGCTCCAAGCAGGTCAGGCATGCAGGGGGAAGCCCAGGGCCAGGCTGCCCTGAGCTGCTGGCTGCCGGGAGGTGCCCTGGGCCCCGCCTGCACTCCTCAGGCTTCAGGCTGCCTGCATCCGTGCAGAGGGGCTTCCTGATCACCGCCTGCAGGGCTCCCACCTCCTTTCCTGCTCAGAGGCTCCGCAGCAACCAGGAGCCGCTCCCCAGTGTGAGCACGAGGGGCTGTGGGACGGTGTGTGTGTGTGTGTGTGTGTGTGTGTGGGCTTGGGGAGGTTGGAGGGGGGGGGAGTGGTCAGCTCTCTGTCGGGAGGAACGTGCTCCGGGGGAGACCCCAGACGTGCCCGGGAACAGCACTGTCCAACGGAGAAGACTGACATTTTTTATTTAAAAAACTCGGACGGGCCCGGCGGGTGGCCCTCCGTGGGTGAGTGTCCACCTCTGAACCAGGCGGTCATGGTGTGATTCCGGTCAGGGCACATCACAGGTTGTGGGCTCCGTCCAGCATGCAGGGGGCAGCCCATCAATGATTCTCTGTCATCATTGATGTTCCTATCTCTCTCCCTTCCTCTTTGAACTCAATACAAAAATGTATATTTAAAAAAACTGGATTAAATCCAGCAAAACCGTAGAGAAGTTCCCAAGGAAGTGAGTCATTCCTCCTGCCACGTGGGGCCCAGCAGCTCAGCAGGCGGAGCCTCCTCCTGGCAGCATTGGGTGAGCTTTCCTCCGGGCTTCGGGGACCCCTCCCTGTGGGAGACAGGAATGTGAGGAATCCATCTCTGCTCCAAGCAGGTCAGGCATGCAGGGTGGGGAGCCTGTGACAGGTGGAAACTCCGGGTTTCCTTCTCTGATTCACCTGCCACATTACCCACCAGGGGAGCTGGGAGGCCCCAGGTGGGGACACTGGGGTGAATGGGTGTCCCGACCTTGGGCAAGTGCTTTGGCAGTGGCCACGTTATGAAAGGCTCAGCTGATGCCCACTCTCACCATAACCTGAACTCAGCCCCAGGTCTGTTTAAGGAGAGACCCCTCCCTCCTCCTAGAGGGACCCAGGGACATGCATCTGGGATGTGACAGGGATACACAAGGTCACAGGCCACCAGTGACCTTGAATGTTTCCCCCCAGACGCTCTCAGGCCTGAAGATGAACTGGGAAAGTGGAGTGATGCAACCTGAACAAGGGGGAGGAGCCAAAGAATAGCCCGGTGGATCATGGGAACTAAGCCCACTTAGTCAGGCTGACTGCGCCCAATAGAAATTTGCTCTCTTGGCTTGGCAGTCTATTTTAAAATGCCAATCACTGTAAGGCGAGAACGTAGGTATCTGGTTTCAGACATTTACAAAGGCCCTGGCCAGTTTGTCTCAGTGGTTAGAGCATAGGCCCTGGGGCTGAAGGATAGCAGGTTGGGTTCTGGCTCCAGGGCACCTGGTGTTCCTTCGCAGGCTCCATTGCCAGGCGCCAGGAGGGGCCTGTGGGAGGCAACCAGGGGGTGTTTCTCTGTCCTCTCTCCCCGCCCTTCCACCATCTCTAGAAAAATCAACAGAACAAATATCCTCTGGTGAGGATTAAAGGGGGAAAAAAAGAAAACAAGATATTAACATTAGAAACGGGGATTCATTATCTAGTTCCAAAGAAACAATGGAATTATTCAGTCAATCTTTTTTTTTTTTTTTTAAATCAATCTTTTATAATGGCTGCCAAAGATAATATTTTAATTTTAATTGAGTATATTTAACATACAACACTGTGTAAACAGAAAGTGTGTTGTAATATGATTGCTGTTTTAGCGATATTATCACATTACATAATTATAATTGTTTTATACTTTGTAGAGTTGGCGTTCTGCTCCGTAGCCAAACTATTCCTTCCCCCCGCTCCCTTTTCTTGATCAAAGTTGACAGTGCAGCCTGTGCCTCTGGGGGGGTCGCTCCAGGTCCCCCATGCTGACACAAGGATTCTTTTCCTGCTGGCTCTCTTCTCTTCCCTAAATGGCCCAGTTCTTTTCTGGAACGTCTTCACTCTTTGTGTCAGCATCATCTGCCAGACTCTGCCGGTCCTTTCTTACCCAGACCAGGAATCAGCCACTTTCCCAGGAAGCTGGGTCCTCCGGGTGGGGGTGGGGGGTCTTTAGAGACAGAAGGGCTCCCAGTGCCCATCCACTGCCCCCGAGATCCTCCCTCAGCCACCGCGTTTCTGACGTCATTCTCCCACAGAGGAAACCCGGCACTTCGCAACCGTCAATGTACATTATCGTTTGCTCAGTCCTACACCTGAAATATTAAGATTTTAGTCTGAATAGAATCTAATTCATAAACTTTTTCACATAGGCCTTATAAGGCATTTTTACCAACCTGCTTAAACTCATTCCCTATATTTTCTTCTAATAATGTTGTTGCTTTTTGATATTTACCCTTCTATCCCAGGTTGCGTTGTGGTTTTATGAATGCTGTGAAGTTGGCATCTAAGTATTTTTCTTCAAGTTGATGGCCAGGAGTCAGATACTGTTTTAAAATATCCCACTGAGCTCTGGCCTGGGAGCTAAGTTGGTTAGAGCATCGTCCCCATATGCCAAGGTTGTGGGTTTGATGTCTGGTCAGGGCACATACAAGAAGCAACCAGTGAGTGCATAAATAAATGCAACAACAAATTGCACATATCTATCTATTTATCTATCTATCTATCTATCTATCTATCTATCTATCATCTATCTATCTCTACATCTCTCTCTCATCTTCCTTCTCTAAAATTAATAACTAAAAATTTAAAAATTATTCCATTTATTCTCCTTGATTTGAAATTGTGTCTTCACCACACAATAAATGCACAGATATAAATGGATCAGCTTTTTATTTTGCTTCAGCTCACCTGATTGCTGAACCAGGCATCAATGCACCTGTCACATGACCACCCTGCTTTTATTTTAATTTTTAATCTTTATTGTTGAGAGTATGACAGAGTATACAGATGTCCCCCCTGTTGTCCACACTGCTTTTCATAAACATAGATGTACACATTAGCTTTTGAAAAAAAAAATATTTTATTGATATTTTTACAGAGAGGAAAGGAGAGAGCTAGAGAGCTAGAAACATAGATGAGAAAGAAACATCAACCAGCTGCCTCTTGCACACCCCCCACCGGGTATGTGCCTGCAACCAATGTACATGCCCTTGACCAGAATCGAACCCAGGACCTTTCAGTCCGCAGGCCGACGCTCTATCCACTGAGCCAAACCAGTTTTGGCTCAAGTTTATTTTTTAAAAACAACACAGGAGCCAGCTAGTAGGGGCTCCCACTCACCAAATGTTGGACAATTAGAGAGTCAAAATAATGGTATTAATTGAGCCAAACCGCTCTATCCATTGAGCCAAACCGGTCTTGGCTGAAAATATCTTTTTCCAGAAAATTCACATTCTGATATTCAAATTATATGAATAACTGATTGGAATGACAGTATATATATATATTTTATATATCGCAGTATTTTGAAAAATAAATTCTCCCCACTGAGGAATGTGACATTCCTCAGGAGAGTATTAGGTGTTTATAAGAAAGATAAATTCATAGTTGTGTGTGTCTTCTCTCTCTCTCAGATAACATCACTGATGTACAACCCTGAGCTATTCTGGAAAATCTTGGTTCTTCAACCCAGTTAGGTCACCTGACCACCTGACCACAGTGACAAAGACACCACCAGACCAGACGCATCAGGACCTGAGTTAATCAAAGAAAAACCACTGAAGCTGGCACAGAACTAACCTATCAGGTTCTCCCGTGACCCCCAATCCCTAGAATGTGATTGCTGCCTTTCAAAGCCCTTGATGAAAAGCCATTAGGGAGGACTGGGTGGGTAGCTCAGTTGCTAGATCAGGATAATCCAAGGCAGCCTTTATCGGGTCACAGCACATACCAGAATCAACCAATGAATATGTGTTTCTCTCTCTCTCTCTCTGTCACCTTTCCATTATTTCTCTAAAAATCATTAAAAAAATATAGATATAAAGAAAAAATATGTGGGAGTTGGGAGTTTGAGCTCCCAGATCTCTTGGCCTGACACTCTGCCAATAAATGGCTTTCATTCTCCACTGCAAAACTTGGTGGTCACCCCTCGCTGGTTTGGCTCAGTGGATAGAGTGTCAGCCTGTGGACTGAGGGACCCTGCTTCAATTTCTTTCAAGGGCACATGCCCAGGTTGTGTGCTCAGTCCCCAATGGGGCGGCCAGTGGATTCTTTCTCATCCTTGATGTTTCTATCTTCCTCTCTGAAATCAATAAAAAAAAATATTAAAAAGAAAACTTGGTGTTCTGTGTTTGGTTTCGCTGCAGGGCATCGTGTGCGTAGGCCCTTTGTTTTTGGAACAATTAGGAAACAAACAAGCCGGAGGCTGATAGTGGGAGAGGCTGTACAAGTGTGGGAGCAAGAGACATGTATGAACTCTGCACTTTCTGCTCAGTTCAACTGTGGACATAAAATTGCTCTACAAACTAAAGTCTATTTTTAAAAATATATTTTATTGATATTTTACAGAGAGGAAGGGGGAGGGTTAGAGAGTTAGAAACATTGATGAAAGAGAAACATCAATCAGCTGCCTCCTGCTCACCCCCTACTGGGGATGTACATGCAACCAAGGTACATGCCCTTGACCGGAATCAAACCTGGGACCTTTCAGTCCCCAGACCGACGCTCTATCCACTGAGCCAAACCAGTTTTGGCTCAAGTTTATTTTTTAAAAACAACACAGGAGCCAGCTAGTAGGGGCTCCCACTCACCAAATGTTGGACAATTAGAGAGTCAAAATAATGGTATTAATTATAACCTAATGAATGAAAGAAATCCTAGAAGTTCATAATGACATAAGTAATGAATTAAAGCAAATGAGAAGATGAATACCAGTATTATTCTTACAGTGAAATGACAACTAATAAATGCAGATGAAAGAAAGAACTGGAACACTGGCCGGTATAACTAAGTGGTTAGAGCATCAGCCCTCTCACCAAAGGGTGGAGAGTTCGATTCCCAGTCAAGGACAGGTACCAGGGTTACAGGCTCAATCTCTGGTCCAGGCGACTGATCACAACTCTTCCCCTCTCTCTTCTCTTTCTATTTTTCCCTTTCCCTACCTCTCTCCCTTCCACTCTCTCTAAAAATCAACGAAAAAATATCCTCTGGAGAGGATTAACAACAACAGAAAGACAGAATTAGAGAATTATCATGTGACAAGTTTCATACTATTAATGAATTCAGCCAAGTAACATCAATTAAAACTGGATAGGGGTCGAAGTTTAATGAGCAAGAGATATAGAGATATTTGCATACTGTCAAATTTTCTCCCCACCAAATATTTATGAATTGCAAAAAGAGAGAGGAGAAACTGAGCAGGCACCACCTTCACCAAGTGATCGACGTGAATTCATGGTTAATGGACAAACCAGAATCCCGTATCACCAGAGAGGATGCAGCGAGGAGAACACAGAATCACTGCTGTGCTTTCCTACAAGGGATGCAAACCTCAAAGCTCATCCTGAGAAAACATCAGACAAACCTACACTGAGTCACGTCCTGGAAATAACTGTCCTGTCATCTCCATAAGTGTGGGGACCATGCAGGTGAAAGTGAGACATGACAATGAACTGCAACGTGTGCTTCTGAGTGTGGCGCTTCCGGTGTAAAGGCAGCTGTGGGAGCATTGGGTGGACCTGGGTGAGCTGTGAGGATGAGGTGGCGGTGCCGTGTTATGTGAATTTCCCGATCTTGGGTCTGGCTGTGCAGGGAGGTGCCCTGTTTGCACCAACCAGCAGGTGCAGAGGTGAGGTGATGAGGCATTCTGTTGGCCACGTACTTTCCAAAGGTTTAGGGAACAAGTGAGGTAATAATATTCATCTCAAAGGAAAGGTGTGAGGATTAAATGACAGGATGTGAAATCTTATAACAATTCTTGGCACATAATCCTTCAATAAATTGAAGATGTGATGACACAATATCAAGACACTAAAAACATGTGGCCAAGGTGATCCTTGTATGTATTGTAGCTTTTTCTTCATGAGAAACACATTTTCAGTTGTGAAAGTTTGTGTGTATAACATCGCACCCATTCTAATTTGTACCAGCAGAGGGCGCATCAGCTTTAGGTTAGGGTTTAACTGGTTGTAATTTAAATAGAGCAGTAGTTCTCAATCAAATGTTTTAGTATCAAACTCCTATGCTCTTAAAAATGATTGAGGACCCCCAACGTGTTTTGGGCTATGTTTGTGATTACAGGAAGATGTCCTGGTAACCAGCTCTCTGAGGGGAAGGTAACCCCATGCTATCGTATTTCTGTGCGGTAAACACTCCCACCAGGGCCCATCTCAAGCTACCAAAGATTTAACAACTGGCTCATATGCCTAAGAATTGAACATGTGGCTCTCTGCGTCCAGTAGGGGCTGGCACCGGTGCACCATGGGATACCTATTCATCTTCACCTTAAACAAATTCAAAACCAAGACATTTTTAGAGGTTTATGTATTTGTTCAAAGATAGCAACAATAAATCCATTCCACGTTAATATCAGAGCAATGACTTCATCATATATCATGTGGCCTATGGAACACTCCACCTCACACTGTGGGGAAGAGTGAGGAACAGAATCTCTGTATTATTATTATAGTTTTGACTTTGTGGACCTTATGAAAGGACATCAATGACCCCCAGGGGTCAGGGAACATGCTTTGAGAACCACTGGCTTCGACTTTCTGTTCTGAAGTCTTTTCAATCCATTATCCTCCTTTAAAAATTTTAATGTTTTACAATATTTCCTTTAGTATTATGAAATGAAATTCATACACAACATAACTTCCCCATCCCGGTATATAATCTCTAATCTCATAGTCATTGCAATGTATTCTCTGTAAGACAGAGAGGAAACAAGAGAAAATGCAGCCCACAGCCCTTGACCAGACATGAGTGTGTGAGCACCGGGGAGGAGTGGGACTGTGGGGAGGTGACCAGACATGAGTGTGTGAGCACCGGGGAGGAGGGGACTGTGGGAAGGTGACCAGACATGAGTGTGTGAGCACCGGGGAGGAGTGGGACTGTGGGGAGGTGGCCCGTGGGGGGCACAGATGGTATCAGGCCCCGCTGGGCTCAGGGCGGCTCCTGGAGTCAAGCACATCCATGTTTCCACGGTGAAACCTGAGCCCCTCACACCACAGCGGGATGCATGCAGACGCCACAGGAGCCTGTGTCAGGCTCCGCTTGGCCATCAGGCAAGTTAGACGGAGTCTCTCCTGTGCAGCTGCTTGGACCGTGGGTTGTGGCATTGTGGACGGTGAGCCTGTGGTTTGTAAGACACGAGAGGTGCTCCATGAGGTCAGGGCTCATGGACACACAGAGTCAGGTTCCTGCTTCCGATGGATGGTGAGTTTAGGTTTAAGGTGAACAAGACAGTATGCAGTCAGATGTTCGTTCTTCTTTATTTCTTTTCTTTCTTTTTGGCCTAAGATTTAAGTTCTTTATAAGATGTAATAGATACTCAATAGTGCTATGTTTTTCTGAGGAGATATGATTTTTATTTATTTATTTATTTTTTAAAATTATAATCCATTTTAAAAAATATATTTTATTGACTTTTTTTACAGAGAGGAAGGGAGAGGGATAGAGAGCTAGAAACGTTGATGAGAGAGAAACATTGACCAGCTGCCTCTTGCACACCCCCTACCGTAGGATGTGCCCGCAACCAACGTACATGCCCTTTGACCGGAATTGAACCTGGGACCTTTCAGTCCGCAGACCGACGCTCTACCACTGAGCCAAACCGGTATCTGCGGGATTTTTTTTTTTTTTTTTTTTAAAGCCCTCTTATTCTGTCTGCCCTTCCCGTCACTTGGAAACAGGATGCTAACCTCACATTAGCACCATGAACAACACCACAGAGAGGAAAGCTTTTCAGATTTGGTTATCAAGGACAGAATTAGAACAGTACTCACTAGTTATTTTTTTATTCTAATACTTTATTTATTTATTTATTTATTTATTTATTTATTATTTATTTATTTATTTTTTCTTTCTTTCTTTCTTTCTTTTTTAAATAAGCTTTTATTGTTCATATTATTACAAATGTTCCTTTTTTCCCCCCCACCATTGCTCTCCTCCACCAGGTTCCCACCCCACCCTTTGCCCTTTCCCCACTCCCCATTGTCCTCATCCATAGGTGCATAGTTTATGTTCAGTCTCTTCCCACGCCCCCCTTTCCCCTTTCCCCCAAGAATCATCAGTTCACTCCCCTTCCATACCTCTGATTCTATTATATTCAACAGTTACTATTGTTCATCAGATTTTTTTTTTAATTTCCTTGGTTTTTAGATTCACTTGTTGATAGTTATGTATTTGTTGTTCATAATTTTTATCTTTGTTTACTTTCTCTACTGAAAGAACCCCCTTCAGCAATTCATATAATTCTGGTTTGGTGGTGATGAACTCCTTTAGCTTTTTTTTTTATTAGTGAAGCTCTTTATCTGACCTTCGATTCTGAGTGATAGCTTTGCTGGATAGATTATCTTTGGCTGTAGGTTCTTACTATTCATCACCTTGAATATTTCTTGCCATTCCCTTCTGGCCTGCATGGTTTCTGTTGA
Organism: Pipistrellus hanaki; assembly: GCF_964339955.1. Lineage (NCBI taxonomy): Eukaryota > Metazoa > Chordata > Mammalia > Chiroptera > Vespertilionidae > Pipistrellus > Pipistrellus hanaki. The sequence goes on along the minus strand of NC_140517.1, from coordinate 43,896,110 downwards.
GAAGTCAGCTGACAATCGTATAGGTGCTCCTTTATAGGTAACTACCTTCTTTGCTCTTGCTTCTTTTAATATTCTCTCTTTGTCTTTTGCTCTTGGAATTTTAATTATGAGGTGTCTTGGTGTGGTCCTCTTTGGATTCCTTTTGTTTGGAGTTCTGTGTGCTTCCTGAACTTGTAAGTCTAATTCTTTCACCAGGTGGGGGAAGTTTTCTGTCACTATTTCTTTCAGTATGTTTTCGATATCTTGCTCTCTCTCATCTTCTGGAACCCCCATAATTCTGATGTTGGTTCGCTTGAAGTTGTCCCAGAGGTTTCTTACATTATTTTCAATTTTCTGGATTCTCTTGCCTTCTAGCTTCTGTGGAGGAGTGTCTTCTGGCTCTTTATGTTCCAAATCTTTGACTTGATTCTTGCGATCTTCCCTTCTGTTTTTAGGACTCTGTAAAATATGTTTTATTTCAGACAATGTATTCTTTATTTCTTGTTGATCCCTTATTATTTCTTGTTGATCCTTTATCATTTCTTGTTGACTCCTTATTAATTCTAGTTGATCTCTTTTCATATCCTCATAGGTCTTATCCATCTTTTCTAGGAAATTCTTGAAAAACCTTATAAGCGTAGATTTGAACTCTATATCCAGTCGCTTTTTGTCCTCCATTTCTTTCGTTTGTGATCTATTTTGTTGTCGCATTTCGCAGTTACAGATGGGACGGGGTTTCAGGGTGGAGCCTGCAGCTTTGGCTTCCGTCAGCCCCACCCTCTGCGGGTCCTTCAGTGCTCGCTGCCGGCGCCTCTGAGAGAAAGGTGCCCTCGATTTTCGCCTGCTGCCAAACAGTCTATGCTCTCCCACAATGAGCCCGGTATTGGGGTTCAGTTCAGTTGGAAGTGGAGTTGGAGGTGGCGTTCAGAGCAGTCTGGAGCCCCAGTCTCCTTCCGGCCAGGGCAATCCCGCGGCACAGCCGACTGTCCCTTCTCTGCGCGCAGTGTGCGCACCTCCGGGACCTCCTTTCGCGGCTTCCCCGGAGTCCCGCCTTACAGCCCGGCTCCCTATGGATGAGCCTGGGTCCCCGGGGTCTGGGGAACTGGGGTTCAGAGCAGTTGGGGGCCTAGCACAGTCGGAGTTTTATCTCCTTTCCGCTAGGGAACACCCGCCAGGCACTCCGCCTCCCCCTCCTCTCTGGCTCCGTCCTCTCCGTGCGCCGCGTCTCCATACCTTGGTCTTTTCCAGCTCCTCCGAGCCTCCTTCTGGTTTTCTCCTTGCTTCTCGCTGTAGAATTTCCAGTCAGTCAACCTTCCTGTAGTTCTGGGCAATGTCCGTTTTATATTTTAGTTGTATTTTATTGAAATTGTTGTGTGCGGCTGGGGCTAGGTCTTTACCTGGGTGCAGCCATCTTGGATCTCTCCTATTTTTTTATTTTTTTAAAAATATATATATTATTGATTTTTCACAGAGAGGAAGGGAGAAGGATAAAGAGTTAGAAACATTGATGAGAGAGAGTCATCGATCAGCTGCCTCTTGCACACCGCCCGCTGGGGATGTGCCCGCAACCAAGGCACGTGCCCTTGACCGGAATTGAACCCGGGACCTTTCGGTCCACAGGCCGACGCTCTATCCACTGAGCCAAACTGGTCCCTGCCTAATACTTTATTTATAATTTACAGTAAATTATAAATAGTCACACCAGAAAAAAAATACTGAATTGTATTTCCAACCTCTCTACAGAAAACAATGCTACAAAACCTTTGTCATATTAAGAGGTAATCAGAATATAGCAGAAAAGGAAAAAAAAAAAAACTTTGGTGTATACCAATCTGTTAATAATAAAGATAATAGTGTGATTTTTTTTCTACATTTTTAATGTTGGTTGTATTTGTTAACCCTTTAAAATATGACTTGTGGTGATTAATGGTTCTAAGTAAACATCCCATTTTGTGTTCACAATTTTATATTCTTTTTCTTAAGTCATATGAAATTTAAATTGTAAAAATTTCAGGTTCAACAAAATCTGGATGGAATCTTCTGGGTGTAATAAAAATTTGATGTGTAGTAAACAATTCATCTATAACAATCCAAATTTAGAGTTTTGCTGTCACTCATAGAAGACCTGAGATATCAGATAATCAAGAGATCTGATAGACTGAGATGAATGGAAATAAGGCCAAAGTCCCAGAACTACCTGTTTTGAAGGTGGCATATCAGTCACGGACAAGCAAAAGATGCTTAGAAGAGAAGCTTTAGGGAATAAGAATGTCATTCTATTATCTGAGATGTGCCTTATCTGCTGGGAGATTTGGATTGAGGAAGACTGAGGAAAATGGGGTCTGGGGAAGTCCTCAGAGGCACTTCAAAGATTTCTTATTGAACACTGATCCCTGGGCTCTCTATGCCATATCTTAGTATCTGAGACATCACTACTGGCCACCATGAGCACAAAGCAGATAAAGATGGGTGCAATAAGCCACGTGAAGTGAACTGAGTTGATGACTATTATTCAAAGAAAGAGCAATTATTGTGATTTTGTTTAGCAAGGGCCATCAGGTAAGATTGTCTAGGTATTACTCTTTCTCTAAAAAAATCAATGGGATAAGATATCCTTGGGTGAGAAGTAACAAAGATTAAGACAAAGAAGGTGAAAGGGGGAGATTATGCCTAATGAAAGCTCAAGAGTTTATGGATCGTGAGAGGGATATTTCATCTGAGAATGAAATGAAACCCAGAAGAGAGGCTGAACAGTGCCATGAGCAATGTGTTGCCACCTCAAGGCTTCTGGGAGTTAGGTTGGAGGAAGGCTAAGGAAAGAATCATTCCAGTTAGTAAGGTTGGAGTTGAAGAAGACGCCGTGGCAGTGGACATGGTGAGAGATGTCAAGATTGATGCCTGAGGTAGCTCTTGTGGACAAAAACGCTATTTCCTTTGTTTTGATGTACCAGGCTCTGTTTTACTTTTATCTTTGTTGTTGAAAGTATTACAGATATCCCCCTTTTCCCCTTAGCGACCCTCCTTCCCACTTTCATAAATCTGCCTTGGTATGTTTCTAGGAATAGTGTCTTCTGAGTAGGGTGTCTGCTAAGTGGTTCTCTGCACTTGCTAAGTGGATGATCAATCAGAGCCTCTGGAGTTGTCATTCTGATATCTTGGCAAGAACACAAAGAAGCTGAGAATAGAGGGTGAACTCAATCACTACAAACAAACATTCCTGGAGTGAAGGGGAGATAGGAGCCGGAATGGTTGTCAGATGTGATATGAAGCTGCAGGTGCTATACATCTCCTATTGCTGCCTCTGAAAATGTGGATTGCATTTATTCTGTGTCTGTTTCAGCATGTAGGCTTGGCATGCTTGAGGAATTTTGTCCCATTAGTGCACACATTGAAAAAAACTGCAAATGAGGAGTTATACTCAGTTCGCTTTGTAACCCAGGTCCTGGTTTAAATGGTGGAATCCTGAACTCTGTCTTGAGCTTGTTGCAGTTATTGTATTACACTTGGGAATTCCTTAGAGAGTGGTCAGAGTTTGGGGTATGTGGGAAGCGTGAATGTCTCTGGAGCCTGATGGTGGGACAGTACTAGTCTAGGATGTCTGGTCATGAATCACAAGGCAACATAGCCCTGCCCTGGTTACTTTTCTCCACATGATTATGGCCTTCCCTCTGACTCACCTTTGGACTATAGGATGTGACAGGAGTGACACTGCATGACTTGACTTCTAGAGCTAGGTCCCATGTCCCCTTGTACCTTCTGCTTGAGCTTTTTCAAGGGTTCATTGTGGCAGAAGCCTGTCACCATTCATTAAATCCCAAACTCCTGAAACCTCTGTGATTTGAAGAGGTCTAAGACACGAAGGTCATGTGAAGAGAGAAATAACCAGCCAGCCCCCAGCTGTTTCAGCCACCCCAAGTGAAGTGTCAGACATGAGGACAGCATCCATCAGAAAACTTCACTTCCCACCACAATTTGATTAAGGCCGTATGAAACACTACCCATATGAGTGCAGTAAGCCTGCAAAACGGAGAGAGATAATAATAAATTATTGTTTTAAACCAATATATTTTGGGGTGGTTTGTTAAGACTTTTCACCTGATTTCCCTCAAAGTACAGTTTCTTTTTCAAACCACCAATTATAGGATGATGTGTGCAAACAGAAGCCAAAATCTTAGGTTAGCTATGGAAATTTGGGGAATGATTTGGCTTCAGAGTTTCTAACATGTCCTAAGTACTACATCATAAGAATATGGTTCCAATGTCTTCCCAGATATTTCATGAGTCTGTCACTCACTCCTTGTATCAGAGAAAAGTTTATTCTCTTTGATACCCAGATCTCGCCCACAATATTCTCACACCTCTCTTGGTGATAACCATATACTCTTTTCCCCCTCTAAAGCAAGAAGCAAATCTTGTTATGTTTTCAGGAGTTTTAATGACCAAGTGTGGAGGAAGGAGGAGAACCCATGTTGTTAGTGAGCTCTGGGAGTCACAGAGTCACTTAGGTGAAGGGATCCTCTTGACAACGGGGTGTCTGGTCACATCCTTCTCTAAACGACAGTCACTGAGGACAGGGACACCTCTCTCCACACCTGTATCATCTTCACAGATCCTGGCTCAAGGCGATGGGGAAATTTGTAATATTCATGACCATTTACTGAAACCTGAAAGAGAATATGAGTCAGAAATATAGCATGCCACCAAACAAACTTACCGTCTTTCTTTCCTTTTCTACCCTACACACACACCCCATCCACCAGAAACTCATAGTCACACTCTGAAACCCAAAAGTCATGCTTCTTTTTATAGCCTACCTTTTGTGATGATTTCAGACAGTTGTTCACGCTATTTTCTGTGTTTCTCATTCTTCCACTGAGGTGTTAGCACTCTATGTTGCACTGTCTATGCTTGCCTGGGCTTCCCTCTGGCCAGGAACTGTTTCATGAATCCTGATTCTGGGTCTTGCACAGAGTGCCCTAGGCTAATTGGTCATTAAGTGTTTATTGAGAGCATTCATTTTAACTCTGCTAAACTTTACTGCCATTTACTCCTGATGACCCAGTAGCTCAGATTTTTGCCTCCTCATGCGCCCCTTTGTGGCTGGGGATTGAACCTGCAACCCAGATACATGCCCTTGACTGAGAACCCAACCCGAGAACCTCCAGTCTGGAGGCCAATGCTCTAACCACTGAGCGAAAACTTGAATATTCCTAAAAAGGAGGAATAGTACATATGATTAAAATGAGGATATTTTTATTCATCTTATAAACAAATGGAACAATGCCTCAGTTCAGTCATAGGACATTAAATATTTGTGCTTCTCCCATGACAGAAGGTTTAAACAGACACTTTATGGATGTGGCTATGGTGAAAAAGTGGGCTGTTTAGGTCTTAATTTTTAAAATTTAAAATGCATACCTTTTAAAAAAATATTTTATTGATTTTTCACAGAAAGGAAGAGAGAGGGATAGAGAGCTAGAAACATCGATGAGAGAGAATCATCGATTAGCTGCCTCTTGCACACCCCCCTACTGGGGATGTGCCCGCAACCAAGTACACGCCCTTGCCTGGAATCGAACCCGGGACCTTTCAGTCCGCAGGCCGATGCTTTATCCACTGAGCCAAAAAGGTCCCTTAAATGCATACCTTTTTTGAACCAGATATTCAGTCCCCCTGAAATTATACTTCCTTGTAAGAATAGGAAGGTGATAATGACAAAAATGTGATACAAAGGGAAGCATCATTCATGAGATCAAAATCTGGAAACCACCCAAATGTGCATGTATAAGGGCCAAGTTAAATTATTCTGAAAATGCTTCTATTGAAATATTATGCAAACATTAAATAATGTGGGGGTATCACAAATAGCAAGATGTTAGTTTCTGTAACAAATATTCTTTGGCAACAAATGAAATATAGTCACGAATATGTGATTTCTAGAGAAACTTATAACATCATTTGTTTAAAAATAAAAGCAGACAGAGATAAATAATAGGTAGATAGATAAGATACATAGAGTTGAAGAAGCATATAGTATCTCTGGAAGGAGCATAAACGAATTAGTAAGCGTTGCTCTGGAGAGAGGGACTGGGTTTTGGGATGTAGGAAGACTTAATTTTAGTCTGATTATAATTATTTATATGCATATTTTAACAATATCCTACATGAAAACTGAAGGAGACACAGCATAGGGGGAAATGATGGCAGTGAGTGAAGACAGGAACTTCACCATGGAGAGTAAGGCATGTGTGTTGATCGTGACCTGCTTGGGTTTGGAAAAGGACCTGAGCATGGCAGTACACGCAGAGGGCGCTCTGTGATGAGAGGGGCAGGAGATGAACCACAGGTGGCTCTGGGGGCCAGGCCAGGGAGAGCTGTGCTCCTGTGAGAGCCCTGAGAGCCTGTGCAGTGGATGTTCCTGTGCACACTCACCTGGTACGCATCTGACTGCACCAAGATGGTCAGGTCAAAGGGTTGTTCATCCTCAAATGGGGGCACAGCATTCAATTTCACTTCTTCACCCCATTTCCCACCCTGACGGGTGTTCATCACCACTCGGCGGCCATAGAACACGCGGAAATGGAAGGCGATGTCTGAGATATTTTCATTTCCAGTGTGGAAATCCACCTGCATTTGTGAGTCCATACTGAAGGCAAAGCAAACAGCATGTTGAATAAGGACCCTTCCTCATGGCGGCCCACATTTCACACACAGACACACCCTTCCCAACTCCTCCAGGGGGAAGGTAGGCCTTCCTGGGTGACACTGCAGTACGTGTCCCTGGGGGGTGCTTCAGCTTGTCCTGCCCAGGCTGGGGAGATGCCTCATTTCTTAGCCCTGGACTCACACTGAGCAGCAGTCACTGGCCTGGGGCTACTTTTCATCCCCTGGAAACACCGTGTCCCTTGGTAATAAACCTCCGCTCCAATGCCTGAGTGACCCAGCCCCCCGACTTCAACATTTACCCACAGTCATGCACCTGTAGGTTTAATGCCTGGCACCATATGGGTCTGCAGAACTTGTATCTGCATTGTGCTTCCATTATGCTAACTACAAACTTAAACCTCAGTCGTTCATGAAGTGGCCCCCAAAGCTCTACTAATCTCACTTCTCCTCCCCAAGGGATATAGATACCCACCTGAAAGGCATGGCAGGTGTTCCTTTGATTTTCACGAAAGAACCAACAGATAAGGGTGCATGTTTTGTATATGGGACCTGCCAGGAAAGACGAGAGTGGTTGAGAGGGGCAAAGCCAGGGGTGGTCGCCCATCCTATAACAGTGCCCAGTGGCAAAGCAGGTCATACATCAAAGGACATACTCTGAGGACCCTCTTCTTCCCACCTCACCACAGGCAGGTCCTTGTGTCTTGAAGAAATGAGAAGGTTGAAGTTAACAGCAAGAGTTCAAAAACCAGGTGACCTGGATTCTAATGCTGATTCTGCCTCTTACTACCAATGAGAACTGAGTTCCGCTACTTGACTGCTCCCTGCCTCCATTTTCTCAGTACAAGAAGGATTATAAAAATTCCTATTTCATAGGATGTTCTCGGGAATAGTTGAGCTAATAGATGTAAAACCTTTAGCATGATCACTGGTAGGTATAGGGTCCATACAGGGGTGTCTTAGCAGAAGGGGAGGGCCCTCAATTTTATCTGAAACTCCGAAGATAAGGCTTTAGAATGTAAAAATATAAAATATAAGAATTCACTCTAATATAAGATAGTTGTCTAAAGACAGAGGGAAATAATGGAAAAGGAGAGTCCTGTGTATAGCATGTATATGCATCAGAATTTTCAAGGGCAATGGTGCCTTTTCAGGAATGTGTACAAGTTGCTGAAGACAGTCAGTACCTGCTCACAGGGTGGGAGACAGGAAACTAATTAAGTATTATAGAATCTACAGGTTGTTCCCTGATATTGACTAAGCTTTGTCTGGATTGAGGCTGGTTTTGTTCCTTCCATCTTCAGGTGATCCATTCTCTGAAACCATTTCTCCCAACAACCTTCTCCAGAGAGCCAGGATCTGGTTTAAAACACCTTCCCCCCCCCCCCTTTTTTTTTTTTTTGGTTAGGACAAAGGAAAGATTGGCTGGGGAGGAGTCCTGAGGCAGGAGTAGATGTCATTGTGTGCTGAACTAGACAGGAAATCCTGTGCCCCACAGTCTGAGTTCAACTTCCCCAGCCTTCTTGAGAAAGGGTATCTGAGGACTGACACATTCTGTTCTCATTAATGCTCAGAGATGAGTTCTTGGAAACCCACTCTCCCCAAGACCTCCAGTTCTGCCCACCAGAAGCCACAATGATACACATGGAAAGAACCACAGCTCACAAGCTGATACAGGTACACACATTTCATAGTTCACACAGTCATAATTCATCATACACACAGTTATACAAATACATGGAACTCACTGACTCACACATACCTCCCAAAACTACTACTCAAGATGACATACACAGCTGTTCTACCACTGCCCCAGCTGTACTCACACACACATACTCAGGGGCATGAAGAAAAGTGTGCAATCTCACCCCTTTTACCCATGCACATACTGCCTCTTCCCAGTCAGCCGTTCACTTCCCACACAAAGTCACAGTGCCTCAATAGAGTTCACCATCAGTCAGATACCACCATATGCTGACAGTAGATACACTAGCCCATTCTCTTTTTTCCATATATTTACAACCTCCACTAATACATTCCCAATAATTTCATCTTAGGAAATCTCAGCTCTTTTCTCCTTCCCTTAAGCGACCTGGGATCACTGAAGGCTGTGCCTTTTCAACTCACCGGTAGCGATGCCATTGTTGGGCCTTCTGCTAGGAAGCTCTTCCAAATTGTGTGTAGTTGTGTGTGCGATCTCTGCAAGCAGCAGGTTATAAATGATTTCTGGAAGCCCCGCCCTCTGGGCCCCTTTCACTTGCTAAATCTCTTCTAGAAAGATTTCCAGCAGATGAGAAGGTGTGGGCTATCATAAATAGAATCAATCACAGCTATGTCCTTGAAATGGATGTGTTGTGGTGCAATAGAAACTTCATTGAGGAAGTTGTGGTTGATAAAGGATTAGCAGGAAAAATTCATGATTATGTGTGATGAAATGAGTGGGTGAGTGGCTCTATAATCCAGCCTACATGCCTCTCACCAAGTATTTATCCCTCTGAGCAGAACCCACCCAAAAGGTACACATGTTTCTACCTTAAACAATGGCAAAGAATTGATGGTCCTGGAGGTAAGGCCTCCCTTCCAGAGGTCCTGGGAGATCATGGAAATCGATCCTCAGCAGACCTGTAGATGGATATAATAAAATCTTTGTGTCATGTCCTTTCCAACAGTGTTTTAGCTTTTGTGTTTTATCCCCTTGGTGAGCTTCCAACATACATCAATCAAGACTGGACATTTAAGAAGAAAAATTCTATGTAATAAGAACACTTGAATAAGTATGATTTAGACATGATGAACTACTCAATAAATTATAACATACCCAATTAATGACACATTTTAGAGTCATTAAAAAAAGTTAAATAAAACAATAAAAAACAAGTTAAGTCATAAAGTTTTTCAACATTAAGTTTTCCAAGTGGAACGTACTGAACAAAATAAACTGATGAACAAAATAGAAACAGAGGCATGGATACATGGAACAGACTATCATTTAACAGAAGGAGGAGATGAAAAAGGGGGAAGGGGTTAGCCAAACAACATGTATGCATAACCCATAGACACAGACAACATGTGGTGATGGTGACAGGAAAGGGCGGCCAGGGGCTGGTTTTAGGTGGACAAATGTATGGGGGAGGGGGAAAATGCGGATATCTGTGTCAACAGATGTGAACAATAAAAGTAAAATAAAATTTTTTTAATTGAAAGATTCCCTCTTGCCAAAGGGAACTCATGGAATATTGATACCATGAGAGCAAGCCCAAGCGAGCCTGCTGGAGAGGCCAGGTGGAGAACTAAGGCTCCTTGATCAACTGTCAGACATGTGACTGAGGCCATCAGGGACTATCCAACCCTAAAGAAGTCACCAGTTTACTACACCCGCACGAGAGAGCAGACAAAACCTACAGAAGAACCATTCAGCTGATCCCAGCCCAAATTGTCAACCCACAAAATCATGATCTCTCAGATTCATCACTATTTCTAGCAACTAGACATCAGCAATGGATAAGTTATGTAATTCTGAAATATTTACAGATGAATTTACTGATATTTAGAGATTTGCTTCAAAAGAAGCCAGGGGTTCTCTAGCCCAGTGGCTCAGTTGGACAAAGCATTGTCCTGTACACTGGAAAAAAAGTTGCAGATTTGGTTTGATCCCAGTCTGAGTACATACCTGGGTTTTGGGTTGGATCACCATTCGGGGCACATACGTGAGCAACCAATCCCCCCCCCCCCTCACTCTCTCTCTCTCTCTCCTTTTCCATCTCCCTTTCCCTCTCTCTAAAAAAAACCAATACCCACATTCTTGGATGATAATTTAAAAAAAGAAACTAAGGGTGAGGTGAGTAGAGGTATGAATGCACAAGATGGGTTATAGGATGATAACTGTTAAAGCTGATGAGTACACGAGGGCTTATTGTACTATTGTCTCTACATTTGGTGATGTTTGAAATGGAAATTTCCCATAACAAATAATTAAAGGAAAAGAAGCTAGGGAATGGAGATAGGGAAAAAGGAAGGAATGAAGGAAAATCACTCTTCTATTAGAAAGTGAGTTCTGCAATGTAGCACAGCCAAATCATAGACAGATTCATTACTGAACAGACACCTGACTGCTGGGCCAGGCCCTCTCCATCCCCCAACAAGGTCAGGGGCAGGAAATTTCCACAGGAGAAGCAGCCCAGGTAAGAATATTTTCTTTATTACTTGAGAAAAATCCTCATGGCAGGTAGGTCTAAGTCATTAGTAATGCTGAGACCTTTGTTGAAAAATTACCTTTATTTGTTGGGATGTATTTTTCTTAACCTAGTTTGGGAGAAGAAACATTTGTCAGAATGAGACAGAATAGTAAGAAGCTAGGAAACTTTTTTGGCAAGTAGAATGGGGAAACTGAGACAGACAGCTGAACAAACTAGCTGAGCAATTTAATGCCAGTTACAGAAGGTCGCCTTCCTAGAGATTATATCTAGGCCTCTGTTGTATTTGAGCTCCAGGCTCAGAAAAGCAGCAAATCCTGTGGGCCACACAAGGCCCAGCTGCCATGACTTGTGCCAACCAATCAGTGGAGGCCATGATTCTGAAAGGAATCACATGGAAAACTCAGGAATATTCTATTGAGATCTCCCCTAAGACCTGCCCTAAACTTCCAGCCTTTAAAAAGCCTCAAAACAAAGGACCCAGCATAAGCCTTCTCCTTCCTGGGAGCACATCCATGTCTTGCCCTTTCTTCTCTCCTTCCCCCAGAGCGTGCATCACCTAAACTCTAAGGGACTCCCAAAAGCTGTCTCCAGCCCCACCTTTCTCTGACTTTCCAGTTAGCTAACAGCAGCCCTACCTTGCACACTTCTTCCTGATAACGTTTCTAGTCACCTCAAGCAACCCCACCTTGGCTCTCCTATTGCTTCACCTATCCTAAACCCTTCCTTTATTTCACCACCCACAACTTTCAGAAACAGTCTCACAATCACCTAGTTCTGTGAAATCTTTCCTGCACTCAACCAAGAACTCACAACATTACGGGTGGGCCCTGGGTTTATCCACTCTAGACCTGGTCACAATCCAGTGACAAAAGTGTCCACTCGGGACTGGAAAGCCTATGGAAGCACGTTCTCCCCTTGAGGTTGGATTGTTTTCAGATCCAGCACAGTCACAGGAACTGGCTGATGGTACTTGTTCAACTTGCTATTTTCCTGCTCGTTCCTTCCATTAGACTCCCTGTTGGGCCATGATATGGTAGGACCCAAATTCCTGAGCCCTTTGACCTGCCCACACCTGCAATCATCCACTTGTGATCACACAAATTCTTTCTCTGAAGCCTAATTTCTCTCCTGGAAAATGAAATACAGCTACATAAATTCAGAAATATATGAAGACTTTGTGCTTTTAGTCATTTGGTCCAAATGACCAAAAGCACAAGTGAACCTGAGAATTTCATACTTTTCACTATTGTGGTAAGAAGCATTCATTTACAATGTTGAAAAACCAGTCTCCAAATACTAAAAACCTCCAGACTTAAATCTGGAAATAAGAAGGGAAACCTTTCATTACTTGCCCAAGTCCCCTTCAACTCTGACTTGGGGGCAGGGTGAGATAGTGGACTCTAGAGGAGCAATAGAGGCACCTTTTTGGAGTTAAGCAATTCAACACATGATTGAGGACTGAGCTACTTATCAAAGTGTAGCTGTGGTTTGTAACTGGGTCTGGATTTGGGTTGCATGTGAAGAGGAACTTGAAACTCTTGTATCAGGAATTACCACCTGATGCACATTTCATATCCCATGTATCAGGTCTGCACTAAGACTCATGCCTGCTTACATTCAATGTGCTCAAAGCAGCCTGGAGCATGAACTTCAGACAACCAAGTGTGGGTCCTGAGTTATATGAGGTGACTGGGGACTTAATAAATAGTTTAAATTCATTGGCATTGTCAGAGCTGCCCCACAACTACCACTAAAGCCTCCCCTTTCCCTTCTCAAAAGGACATTTAGAACACACACACACACACACACACACACACACACACAAACACACACATGCACACACACACAATTTATCACAATTTGTGCCATGACCTATGGATCACGGCCTCATCCACCAGCTGTCAGTCCGAAGAGCACTGCCTAGGGGTACTCACTCACTCACTCACTCACTTACTCCTGAGATTATGTCAAGTCTCTTTGTTGCCAACTCCCTTTGAGTCCCTTTATATATATTTTAAAAAAGAGTTCAATCCTTATCCCTTTAATGTCTGTCTCTGGCCCTAAACTAAACTGTTTGCCTTGTTGGCAGCTCTGCATTCTGCATCCAGCACAGGGCCCTGCCAGCGCAGGTGCTCTGTTTATTGCCCTCAGCAGCAGCCATATCCAGGAAGGAAGTGGAGGTGAACCGGATCCAATCGGATAGTGAAGGGTCTGGAAGACCAAATACCTAGGAATAAATCTGATACAAGCAGGCAAGCGCTTCACACTGGCAAAATCCAAACATTGCTGAAATATATTAAAGAATATACAAACAAATTCAGACCTCTTCCATGCTCCTGGATTGGATGTCTCAATATTCTTAAGATGTAAGTTCTCCTTAAATATAAGATTATTATTTTTTTAATTTTCTTTTTCTGTCTGCCTTGCTCTTCACTTGGAAACAGGATTCCAACCTCACATCAGCACCATGGACAACACCACAGAGAGGAAAGCTTTGCAGACTTGGGTATCAAGGATATGATTAGAACAGAACTCAGTGGTGTTTATTTTTTTTTTTTTAAATTTGAATAAATTCTGAATAGCCAAACCAGAGGAAATATTGAATTGTCTTTCCAACCTCTATACAGAAAATAATGCTACAAAAATCTTTGTCATATTAAGCAGTAACCAGAATATGTTAAAAAAAAAAAAAAGAATTTTAGGGTATGTCTATCTTTTAATAATAAAGATAATACTGTAATTTTTTTTACATTTTTAATGTTTGTTGTATTTGGTAATTCTTTAAACTTTATAACTTGTGATGATCAATAGTTCTCGGTAAACATTCAATTTTGTGTTCACAATTTTGCATTCTTTTTCCTAAATCATGTGAAATTCAAGTTGTATGAACTCTAGACTCAACAAAATTTGGATGTAGTCTTCTGGGTGGAATTAAAATTAGATGCTTAGTGAACAATTCATCTATAAAAATCCAAATTTATAGTTTAGCTGTCACTCATACAACACCTGAGAAATCAGGTAACCAAGAGATTTGGTAGATGGAGAGGAATGGAAATAAGGCCAAAGACTCAGAACTTACTGTTTTGAAGGTGTAATATCAGTCATGGACAAGCAAAGGTCACCAAGAAGAGCAGGCTTTAGGGAATAAAACTGTCTTTCTATCCTTTGAGATATGCCTGATCTGCTGGGAGATTTGCATTGGGGAGGATTGAGAAAAATGGTGTCTGGGAAAGTCCTTCAAGGTTCTTCAAATAATTTCCATTGAACACTGATGCCTGGGCTCTCTATGTCATATCTTAGTATCTGAGACATCACTACTGGCTACCATGAGCACAAAGAAGATTAAGATATGTATAATAATCCACGTGAAGATGCTTGAGTTGAAGAATATCATTCAAAGATAGGGCAATTATTTTGAGTTTGTTTAGCAGGGCCACCAGATAGGATTGTCTAGGTATTCCTCTTTCTCTAAAATATTAACGAGATAAAATATCCTTGGTTGAGGAGTATCAAATAGAGAGAGAGAAAGAGAGACAGAGAGACAGAGAGAGAGAGAGAGAGAGAGAGAGAGAGAGAGAGAGAGAGAGAGAAATGTGACCAAGAGTAAGATAAAGAAGGTGAAAAAATGAGATTGTGCCTAATCCAAAGCTCAAGAGTTTATGGATACTGCCGGGGGGGGGGGGTGGTGGTGGGGGACAGGGACATTTAATTTCAATATAAAATGAAACATGGAAGCATAAGTGTTCTCTCTTAGCCACGACCAACACAGCTAGAGAGCAGAAGAGTCCTGAGTAGGGGCGATGGGGATCAAGAAAAAGAAAGAGACAGACACAGAGACAGTAGGGAAAGCTGGGACCAGGTGGGACACTGTTCTTGGATGAAGAGATAATGACTCAAAGCTAGTGCAGCATGTTTAGTAGATACAGTGTGATACCAGGCAGTTTTACTGGAGTTTAAGACAGGAAATTATGTGAAGTCATGCTTAAAGATCAGGCTGTAATTCTTCCTTCTTATGGCTTCTTGGATTCATCAGGCCTGCCTGGACCCTGATCATTGCATCCACACCTGGCACCTGGCTGAACTTAGATAATTACCGCCCCCCCCCCCCCCCCCCCGGTGCCTGAGCTAAAGGTCAGGATTGATGACATCCCTGCCTTTGGTGAGGTATGTCTCCTGCACATTGCTTTGCTGATGCCTCTGGAGTCAGCCAAGGACCCTAGGCTCAGTTGCCCCCAAGATGCTCTCAACACAGAAGAAAGGCCTGAAGAGTGCCATTAGCAATGCATTGCCACCTCAAGGCTTCTGGATGTTAGGCTGGCTGAAGGCTAAGGAAAGAATCGTTCCAGTTAGTAAGGTTGGAGTTGAAGAAGATGCTATGGCAATGGACATGGTGAGAGATGACACCATTGATGCCTGAGGTAGTCCTTGTGGACAAAGACGCTATTTCCATAAGACTTTCCTTTGCTTTGATGTACCAGGCTCTGTTTTATTTTTGTTTATCTTTGTTGTTGAAAGTATTACAGATATCCCGCTTTTCCCTTCAGTGACGCCCCTTCCCACTTTCTTAAATCTGCCTTGGTATGTTTCTAGGAATAGTGTCTTCTGAGTAGGGTGTCTGCTAAGTGGTTATCTGGACTTGCTAAGAAGCTGAAGATTAATTAGGACCCCTGAAGTTGTCATTCTGATATCTTGGCAAGAACACAAAAAAAAGCTGAGAATGGAGGGCGGACACAATC
This sequence comes from Pipistrellus hanaki, assembly GCF_964339955.1. Lineage (NCBI taxonomy): Eukaryota > Metazoa > Chordata > Mammalia > Chiroptera > Vespertilionidae > Pipistrellus > Pipistrellus hanaki. The sequence goes on along the minus strand of NC_140517.1, from coordinate 43,880,536 downwards.
ACTATAGAGAAAACAGTCCTGGAAAGAAGGGGAGATATGAGCCGGACTGGTTGTCAGATGTGATGTGAAACTGCAGGTGCTATACATCTCCTATTGCTGCCTCTGAAAATGTGGATTACATTTATTCTGTGTCTGTTTCGACATATAGACTTGGCATGTGTGAGGTATTTTGCCCCATTAGTGCACACATTGAAAAGAACTAACTGTACCTGAGAACTTATAGTCAGTTCACTCCATGAGCCCCAGGTCCTGGTTTAAATGGTGAAATCCTGAACTCTGTCTTGAGCTTGTTGCTGTTATTTTTTTACTCTTGGGAATTCCTTACAGAGTGGTTAGAGTTTGGGGTATGTGGGAAGTGTGAATGTCTCTGGAGCCTGATGGTGGGACAGTACTAGTCTAGGATGTCTGGTCATGAATCACAAGGCAACATAGTCGTGCCCTGGTGTATTCTGATCCACATGATTATGGCTGTCCCTCTGACTCACCTTCGAACAATAGCATGTGATGGGAGTGACGCTGCATGACTTCTAGAGCTAGGTCCCATTACCCCTTGTACCTTCTGCTTGAGCTTTTTCAAGGGTTCTCTGTGGCAGAAGCCCGTCACCATTCATTAAATCCCAAACCCCTGAGACCTCTGTGATCTGAAGTGGTCTAAGACATGAAGATCATGTGAAGAGAGAAATAACCAGCCAGCCCCCAGGTGTTTTAGCCATCCCAAGTGAAGTGTCAGACATGAGGAAAGCATCCATCAGAAAACTTCACTTCCCACCACAATTTGATTAAGGCCACATGATACACTACCCATATGAGTGCAGTAAGCCTGCAAAACAGAGAGAGATAATAATAAATTATAGTTTTAAACCAATATATTTTGGGGAGTTTTGTTATTCTGTAATGATTAAGTGGGACAACATCAAAACCAGAGTCTGGTCAACACTTCCTGGTGTATACATTGTTCTTGTTTTAATAATAAATTTGATCCTCTCTGGTCTAAAATGGTGACAATTCATTATTAAACATGCCCCAGGCTTCTGCCCACATAAATTGGAAAAATTTTGCAATTGTTTAAATAACAGAAACATCTTTGTGGCAAATCTTTTTGGTTCTTCAAATAGTCCTTGGATTGCAATTTTGTAAGTGCACCCTGGCCGGGTGGCCCAGTCAGTTGGAACATCATCCTGTACACCAAAAGCTTGTGGGTTTGACTTCCAGTCAGAGCACATATGGAAGGCAACCAAATTGATGTATTTCTTTCTCATTGATCTCTCTCTCTCTCTCTCTCTCTCTCTCTCTCTCTCTCTCTCTCTCTCTCTCTCTTTCTCTCTGTCTCAAAATCAATAAAAATATATTCCCAGGTGAGGATTAAAAAAATTATCTTTAAGTTCTGGCCTTGTCATCCTCTTTATTTCCCCCAGTGCATCTTACAAAAAAGATGCACAGAGTCAATATATATTAAATATCCTTATGATAAAGGAACAATTAAGATTGTACCCTGATTTTTCTCAAAGTACAAAGTTTCTTCCCCAAACTCTAAATTATAGCACTTATATGCAGAGAGGCACCTAAAGTCTTAGTTTAGCTATCTGAAATTGGGGAAGGATTTTACTTCAGAGTTTCTAACATTCCTAACCACTACATGGTAAGAATATGGTTCCAATGTCTTCTCAGCTGTTTCAGGAGCCTGTCTCTTACTCCTTGTATCAGAGAAATGTTTATCCACTTTGTTCTCTGATCTCTCTCACAATATTCTCAGACCCTTTTTGTGATAATCACAGAATCTTTTATCCCCACTCTCTCCTTTCCCCGTCTAAAGCAAGAAGCAAATCTTGTTTTCAGGGCTTTTAATTACAAAGTGTGGGAGAAGGATGAGAACCCATGTTGTTAGTGAACTATGGGAATCAGTCACTTATGTGGAGGGGTCTCCTTGACAATGGGATGTCTGGTCACATCATTCTCTAAGCGACAGTCACTGAGGACAGGGACACATTTCTCCACACCTGCATTATCTTCACAGATCCTGGGTCAAATCAATCTGGAAAAGCACAATATTGGCTACCATTTACTGAATCCTGGAAGAAAATAAGTGTCAGAAATACAGCATGTCACCAAACAAACTTACCGTCTTCCTATCCTTTTCTACCCTACACTCACACCATCCACCAGAAACTCCTAGTCACACTCTAAAACCCAACAGGCATGCATCTGCAGGGGGCAGTTGTTTTTCTAGAACCTGGTGATCGAAGCGGGGAGTGACCACTGGAGAGCCAGCTCTGAGTCAGCCCACCTCCTCAAACCGGTATTGAGTGCCAAAGGAAAGAAGGATAGAGAGGCCATAGAGACCTGGATGTCAATCCAGAAACACGGCCATCCAGGGACTCAATCACAAATTAACTCTTGTTTAATCAAAAATATAAAGGAAGAAGAGGAATTAAGACACCTTTCACTAATATTTACAAGGTAAACAAAGATTGTTATTAGTGTATTAAATTTGACAGTAAAATACTAAACCTGTCTCCAGCCCCACCTTCCTCTGATTTTCCAGTGAGCTGTCGGCACCCCCATATTGGCCCAATGTTTCATGATAACGTTTCTAGTGACCCAATCAGCCCCACCTTGCCCCACTTCTTCCTGATAACGTTTCTAGTGACCACAGGCAGCCCCACCTTGGCTCTCCTATTGCTTCACCTATCCTAAACCCTTCCTTTATTTCACCATCCACAACTTTCAGAAACAGTCTCATAATCACCTAGTTCTGTGAAATCTTTCCTGCATGCAACCAAGAACTCACAACATTACGGGTGTGCCCTGTGTTTTTATTCATCCAGACCCGGTCACTGTGCAATGACAAAAGTGTCCACTCGGGACTGGAAAGCATTTGGAAGCACATTCTCCCCTTGAGGTTGGATTGTCTTTGGATCCAGCACAGCCACAGGAACTGGCTGACGGTACTTGTTCAACTTGCTATTTTCCTGCTCGTTCCTTCCATTAGACTCCCTGTTGGGCCATGATATGGTAGGACCCAAATTCCTGAGCCCTTTGACCTGCCCACACCTGCAATCATCCACTTGTGATCACACAAATTCTTTCTCTGAAGCCTAATTTCTCTCCTGGAAAATGAAATACAGCTACATAAATTCAGAAATATATGAAGACTTTGTGCTTTTAGTCATTTGGTCCAAATGACCAAAAGCACAAGTGAACCTGAGAATTTCATACTTTTCACTATTGTAGTAAGAAGCATTCATTTACAATGTTAAAAATCCAGTCTCCAAATATTAAAAACCTCCAGACTTAAATCTGGAAATAAGAAGGGAAACCTTTCATTACTTGCCCAAGTCCCCTTCCACTCTGACTTTGGGGCAGGGTGAGATAGTGGACTCAGGCTTAGGAGGGTAGAGGAGCAAGAGAGGCCTCTTTTTGGAGTAAAGCAATTCAGCACATGGTCCAGGGCTGAGGGAAGAACCTATCAAAGTGTAGCTGTGGTTGGTAACTGGGTCTGGATTTGGGTTGCATGTGAAGAGAAACTTGAAACCCTTGTATCAGGAATTACCACCTGATGCACATTTCATATCCCATGTGTCAGGCCTGCACTAAGACTCATGCCTGCTTACATTCAATGTGCTCAAAGCAGCCCGGAGCAGGAACTTCACACAACCAAGTGTGGGTCCTGAATGGTATGAGGTGACTGGCCACTTACTGAATTATTTAAGTTCACTGACATCATCAGCGATGCTCCACAACTACCACTAAAACCTCCCTTTTCCCTTCTCAAAAGGACATTTAGAACACACACACACACACACACACACACAAAAAAAAAAATTGATGCCATGAACTATGGATCATGGCCTCATCCTCCAGGTGTCAGTTTGAAAAGCACTTCCTCGGGGTACTCACTCACTCACTCACTCACTCCTGAGATTATGTCAAGTCTCTTTGTTACCAACTCCCTTTGGCTCCCTATCATGCACCTTAAAAAAAGAGTTCAATACTTATCCCTTTAATGTCTGTCCCCTGCCCTACACTAATCTGTTTGCCTTGTTGTCAGCTATGCACTGTGTCCAGCACATGGCCTACCAGAGCAGATGCTTTCTGTTTATTGACATCATCATCATCAGCCATAATCAGGAACCAAGTGGAGGTGAACCAGAAACAATTTGATAACAACAGGTCAGGAAGTCCAAATACCTAGGAGTAAATCTGATACAGGTGTGCAAGGTCTTCACACTGGCAACTTCCAAACTTTGCTGAAATCTAACGCAGGGCTTGGGGACCGTTCTGGGGAGGAGCCAGTCATGACCCCCTCTCTTCAGGTGCCTACCTGGTTTAGAAAACTGCTGCTCCCGGGACTCTCTGCCTTCTCTTCTGACAACAGCAATGAGAGAATGACATGCGTGCGTGCATATGCGCGTGTGTGCCTGCCTGTGTGTGCCTGCCTGTGTGTGTGTGTGTGTGTGTGTGTGTGTGTGTGTTGTGTGGGAGTGTGTCCTCCAATGGATGTCGACAAAGCAGACAGAGAGACAGACAGAGGTTCAATTTTCAAGTGCTCTCTCATCTCTCCTCGAAATCTGCTTCCAGCCACAACTCAGATGAAGGGGTCCACACACTGATGTCTTCTGAGAGGATGTGAGCCCAGGCAGGTGGGCCTGGGTTTAAAGACCAGTGGGCACTGCCTGGAGGGAGCCAAGTTTATTCCCACTTTGTCTGGCTGACTCTGCCCAATAGATAGTTTCTCTCTTGACTTGACAAAGTCTATTTTAAAATGTCAAACACCATAAGGCGAGAACGTAGGTATTTGGTTTTAGAAATTACAGAGGCCCTAGTTGGTGTGTCTCAGTGGTTGAGTGTCCACCCGTGAATGAAGAGGTCACCGGGTCAATTCTGTCACATGCCCAGGTTGCAGGCTCCATCGTCAGTTGTCCAGGAGGTAGCTGATCAATGATTCTTGGACCAGGTTGAGGGAGGACACTGGTGTCATCGAAAGTCCCAAGGGCTGTGAGGAACCACCCAGCTTGGATGGAGGGTCAGGCATTGGGCAGAAAAAGAGACGCCCAGGACCCTGGACAGAGGCCCTCATGACCCAGAATCTTCTCCAGATGGATGAGTCCCTGGAACTTAGGGCTTCCCTGGAGAGGAAGCCTGAGTGCGACCTGCCACCCACTTGCAGGGACCCACACATGTGCACAGCAGAGGAAGGATGCCCGCCCCACCCATTCCAAGATCAGAACAGTGTGGTTGAAGTGGAAAAGTGCCCCCATACACACCCTCGCGCATTCACCCTGTGCTTCTGGCCAAGTCCCCGCCCACCGCAGGCCAACCACCTGCAGCAGCACTTTGTCCTGAAAGGCTGTGGAGACCCTGGACTAGGGGCCCATTGTGTCTCCATTCCTTCAGACACAGCACTGAGCTGTGAACAGGACTTTATCTGGGAGGAGCATCCGGGAGACACACGGAGTCTCTCCCCACCTGGAGCCCTCCTACGCCTGCACCTGTAATTCCTTCACCGCAGTGTCCCACCTGTGGTTTCCTGCTCAAACACATGCACATGCGCTCACAGGGCCTGGTCATTCAAGCAGAGATGGGAGCCCTGGCCTTTAGAGAATCCCTAGTTCTGTTGGAATGACTCTGGAAGCAAAAGGGAAAGTAGCACAGAATTCTGAGCGGAGGCCATGTTGAATGAAAGTTCCATCTTGTTGCACTTAGAGGGAGGGCAACAGGAGAGTGTGTCTGAACACCTCTCAGGATGAGGGACACTTGCTGAGGGGGCCCTGGACCCATGCCCCCCAAATCCTCATGGCACTCACTCCTGAGTGAACACAGTTCATCAGCGGCTCTGACAGAGGTGGGAGCCAAAGGCCAGGACTTTCCCAAATGTACAGCCACCCCCTCCCAGGGTTCCCAGACCTGGACCCTAGACAGGCCATGGCCACCAAGCCAGGAAAGTCTCTGTCCCCTCTCTTGGCTGTACTGAAGGAGAGGAGCTCCAGACCTGGCTGTACCAGCCGAGGCCCGCCCTGTTCACACAAACACAGGCTGAAGTGAGCATGCCCAAATGCTGTGTGACCAAGCAAAGGTTTCTAAACTCAAAAATGATCATACACACTAGAACCACTGGATTGGTTCTAATTCCAGGGTGAACCTGGATCCTAGTGATATATATGGTTTGCGGAGGATCAGGGTCAGTGGTGGAGGGAGGGATAAGATAAGGAGTGCAAGGGAAGGAACCGGGGTGGGACTGAGACAGTTTAACCACAGAGAGAGGGATAGACACAGGGGCACGGGGTGGGTGAATGATAAATGGGGAAAAGGATAAAGAGGGAAGGAGAGAGGGCATGGCCTTAGAGAGTTTAAGAAGGTGAGGATGGGGGGAAAAAAAGTAAAATGATGAGAGGGATGGTAGAAAGTGAGAATAGAGAGGGAAGGGACTAAAGTTGAGAAAGAGGAACTCTCAGAGAGTGACAACATGTGTTCTGTGGGGGAGTGGGGACAGAAAATAGGCTGTGAGAGGAGATGCAGACACCCAGGGAAAGAAGGAGAAACCAAGAGACCAAAGAGAGGGGTCCATGGAGGAGGACTCAGGCCTTGAACCCCTCGAGTGGAGTAGAGAGAAAGAGCCTGGCCTCAGGCACAGGGTCAGAGGCAGTGAGGATGATAGCGGAGAGGCCAAGGCAGGGGGAGGGCAGACAGGGAAGGGCCAGCAGTAGGTCATAAAAAATCAAATGAGCAGGGGAAGGTGGGCCGACATGGTGAGACACTGGGAGGCTGAGAGGTTGTGTCAAGGCAGGCCCAGGCTGATGTTGATAGTCACTTATTCCCCCCCACACACACCCCGAATTTCAGTTATGAGAGAGGGGACCCCTCCAGCAAGCACACAGGTAGTCTGGGGAGACACGTGGTCACCATCGTTTCCAGCGTTGTCCACAAGGTCATAGACAGACCCGAGGGTCTCGCTGGCGAGGTGGCCAGCAGCAGAGTCGGAGGCAGGCAGGAGGGTCCTGCTGCACAGCTGAGGGGTGACGATGGCCATGACGGTGCACTCTGCCATGGGAAGGCTGTCTTCTGTGAGCCAGTGAGTGACAATAGCAAGTGCTGTGAGTGAAGGAGAGTGCGAGGAGGGTCCCTCTCGCTGGTGCGTGTATGACCATGACCAGAGCCAGGCAGAAATGAATGCCACCCTGAGTCCTGCTGGCCCCTCCCTTTGCCCACACGTGTGTCAGTCAAAGGACCATGAGGGAGAGGAGCTGGGAGGCCCTGGGTGTGTCTGGGTGTGAAAGGAAATGCATTTGGGACTGAGAACACCTGGCAGTCCATGTGGTGTAGACGGGGGAGTAAACCTCGGAGTTCTTTGAGCTCTAGGGAGTTTCTTGTGTGTGATTGGCTGACTCCAACAAAACCTGGGGATGGTAGGAGAGTAGCTGTGTGACTCCAGAGTCCCTGAGGACAATGGGTGAAGTCATGGGAGACCTTGGGGAGGAACCTGGTGAGGTCTGTGAGTGAATCCTTGTTTCCTGTGCGTGATGGGGGTGGTGGGAGAGTAGCTGGGTGCCTCCAGGGAGTCCATGAGGCCTTGGGGTGAAGCACTAGTCGATGGCAGGACAAACATGTGATAGATGGTGTGTGAGCAGGGTGAGTCCGAAAACCTGCTCGAAGTGGGCATAGAGCTAAGTGACTCAGGTGACCATGGATTCTGATCTGGAGAGGAATGTGGAGCCCTGTGGTGGGGAGGTGAGGGAGGGGGCGGAGATGGTGGCGACACAGCTGAAGTCACCATGGCAGAGGATGGAAAGTAACCTGGGCTCCCTGATGACGAGAAGCCTCTTTCGCCCGGCGTTTTTGTTGTTGTTGTTGTTGTTGTTTTGTTTTGTTTTGTTTTGTTTTTTTGAGAGAAGACTAGGAAGCTGAGTGAGTTTGGAAACACAGGGCCGATGGTTCTGTTTCCAATTTTGGAGAGGAGCCAGACATGAGCCACTCTCTTCAGGTTCCCACCTGGTTGTGAAACCTTCTGCCCCCTTTTCTGACCAGCAATGGAGGGAGTGGGGATGTGTGTGTGTGTGTGTGTGTGTGTGTGTGTGTGTGTGTGTGTGTGTTATATGGGAGTGTGTTGTCCAAAAAATTGTGAAAGTCAACAAAGCAGACAGACAGGCAGACACAGACATTCATTTCCCAAGAGCTCTGTCCTCGGTCCTGGAAATTTGCCTACAGCCCAAGCTCATAGGAATAGGTCCACACACTGCTGTCCTCTGAGAGGATGTGAGCCCAGAGAGGAGGGCCTGCTTTAATTACCAGTGGGCGGAGCTTGGGAGAGCCCAGGTGGATCATGGGAAAAGAGGGGCGGGGTTTCACATCCCTATCCCAGGTTATTCCAACTTTGTCAGGCTCACTCTGCCCAATACAACATTGCTCTCTTGACTTGATAATGTTTATTATTAAAATACCAAGCGAGAACGTAGGTATTTGGTTTTATAAATTTACAGAGGCCCTCGCCGGTTTGTCTCAGTGTTTACAGAGTCAGATGCGGACTGAAGGATCACAGGTTGAGTTCTAGGTGAAGGGCACCTGGTACTCCTGGGCAGGCTCCATTAACTGGTGGATGTTTCTCTTTCCCTCACTCCCCTCCCTTCCACTACGATTATCTCTAGGAAAATTAATGGGGGGGAAAATGGCCTCTGTTGAGGACTAAAAAAAAAAGAGAGAGAGAGATTTACATTAGAAACTTATTAATTTTCTAGTTCCATGGGAAAGCTGGCTGAGTGGAAGTTCTACAACTAGAGGGAAAGACAAAAGAGCATTGAGACGTGAACAAGCACTGAAAAGCTGAGGTAAGGAGGCACGTGATCGGGGCTGGTGGCGGGCATTGCTTTCTTCAACCCGAAGGGAGACAAGCTCCCCATTACCCTGAAATCCAGTTTCTGGGGAGACTCGGGGAACCCAAACTCCTACGAGGAGAAACTGGACTGTCTGCTACAGTTCATGGCATAAATTGTGATAGTGTGTTTGAGTGTGTGTGTGTGTGTGTGTGTGTGTTCTAAATGTCCTTTTGAGAAAAGAAAAGGAAGGCTTTAGTGGTAGTTGTGGAGCATCTCTGATGATGCCAATGAACTCAAATAATTTAGTAAGTCCCCAGTCACCTCATACCATTCAGTACCCACACTTGGTTGTCTGAAGTTCCTGCTCCAGGCTGCTTTGAGCACATTGAATGTAAGCAGGAATGAGTCTTAGTGCAGGCCTGATACATAGGATATGAAATGTGCATCAAGTGCTAATTCCTGATACAAGAGTTTCAAGTTTCTCTTCACATGCAACCCAAATCCAGACCCAGTTACCAACCACAGCTACACTTTGATAGGTTCTTCCTTCAGCCCTGGACCATGTGCTGAATTGCTTTACTCCAAAAAGAGGCCTCTCTTGCTCCTCTACATTCCTAAGCCTGAGTCCACTATCTCACCCTGCCCCCAAGTCAGAGTGGAAGGGGACTTGGGCAAGTAATGAAAGGTTTCCGTTCTTATTTCCAGATTTAAGTCTGAAGGTTTTTAATATTTGGAGACAGGATTTTTAACATTGTAAATGAATCTCTCTTACTACATAAGTGAAAAGTATGAAATTCTCATATTCACATGTGCTTTTGGTCATTTAGACCAAATCTGATAAAGTCTTTATATATTCCTGAATTTATGTACCTGTACTTCATTTTCCAGGAGAGAAGTTAGGCTTCAGTGAAAGAATTTGTGTGATCACAAGTGGATGATTGCAGGTGTGGGCAGGTCAAAGGGCTCAGGAATTTGGGTCCTACCATATCATGGCCCAACAGGGAGTCTAATGGAAGGAACGAGCAGGAAAATAGCAAGTTGAACAAGTACGTTCAGCCAGTTCCTGTGACTGTGCTGGATCTGAAAACAATCCAACCTCAAGGGGAGAATGTGCTTCCAAATGCTTTCCAGTCCCGAGTGGACACTTTTGTCACTGCACAGTGACCAGGCCTGGATGAATAAAAACATAGGGCCCACCCGTAATGTTGTGAGTTCTTGGTTGCATGCAGGAAAGATTTCACAGAACAAAGTGATTGTGAAACTGTTTCTGAAAATTGTGGATGGTGAAATAAAGGAAGGGTTTAGGATAGGTGAAGCAATAGGAGAGCCAAGGTGGGGCTGCCTGTGGTCACTAGAAACGTTATCAGGAAGAAGTGGGGCAAGGTGGGCTGATTGGGTCACTAGAAACGTTATCATGAAACATTGGGCCAATATGGGGGTGCCGACAGCTCACTGGAAAATCAGAGGAAGGTGGGGCTGGAGACAAGTTTACTATTTTACTGTCAAATTTAATACACTAATAGCAATCTTCGTTTACCTTGTAAATATTAGTTGAAAGGTGTCTTAATTTCTCTTCTTCCTTTATATTTTTGATTACACAAGAGTCAATTTGTGATTGAGTCCCTGGGTGGCAGTGTCTCTGGATTGACATCCAGGTCTCTATGGCCTCTCTATCCTTCTTTCCTTTGGCACTCAATACCTGTTTGTGGAGGTGGGCTGACTCAGAGCTGGCTCTCCAAGGCTCACTCCCTGCTTCGATCCCCTGGTTCTAGAAAAACAACTCCCCCCCTGAAGATGCATGCCTGTTGGGTTTTAGAGGGTGACTAGGAGTTTCTGGTGGATGGTGTGTGTGTAGGGTAGAAAAGGATAGGAAGACGGTAAGTTTGTTTGGTGACATGCTATATTTCTGACACTTATTCTCTTCCAGGTTTCAGTAAATAGTAGCCAATATTGTGCTTTTCCAGATTGATTTGACCCAGGATCTGTGAAGATGATGCAGGTGTGGAGAAATGTGTCCCTGTCCTCAGTGACTGTCGCTTAGAGAATGATGTGACCAGACATCCCATTGTCAAGGAGACCCCTCCACATAAGTGACTGATTCCCATAGTTCACTAACAACATGGGTTCTCACCCTTCTCCCACACTTTGTAATTAAAACCCCTGAAAACTTAACAAGATTTGCTTCTTGCTTTAGACCTGGAAAAGAGAGAGGGGGGATAAAAGATTCTGTGATTATCACCAAAAAGGGTATGAGAATATTGTGGGAGAGATCAGAGAACAAAGTGGATAAACATTTCTCTGATATAAGGAGTAACAGACAGGCTCCTGAAATAGCTGAGAAGACATTGGAACCATATTCTTACCATGTAATGGTTAGGAATGTTAGAAACTCTCAAGCAAAATCCTTCCCCAATTTCAGATAGCTAAACTAAGACTTTAGGTGTCTCTCTGTATACAAAGTGCTATAATTTAGGATTTGGGTAAGAAACTTTGTACTTTGAAAAAAATCAGGGTACAATCTTAATTGTTCCTTAATCATAAGGATGTTTAATATATATATTGACTCTGTGCATCTTTTTTGTAAGATGCACTGGGGGAAATAAAGAGGATGACAAAGCCAGAACTTAAAAATAATTTTTTTAATCCTCACCTGGGAATATATTTTTATTGATTTTTAGTGAGAGAGAGAGAGAGAGAGAGAGAGAGAGAGAGAGAGAAAGAGAAAGAGAGAGAGAGAGAGAGAGAGAGAGAGAGAGAGAGAGAGAGAGAGAGAAATCAATGAGAAAGAAAAACATCAATTTGGTTGCCTTCCATATGTGCTCTGACTGGGAGTCAAACCCACAACCTTTTGGTGTACAGGATGGTGTTCCAACTGACTGGGCCACCCGGACAGGGTGCACTTACAAAATTGTAATCCAAGGACTATTTGAAGAACCAAAAAGATTTGCCTCAAAGATTTTTCTGTTATTTAAACAATTGCAAAATTTTTCCAATTTATGTGGGCAGAAGCCTGGGGCATGTTTAATAATGAATTGTCACAATTTTAGACCAGGGAGGATCAAATTTATTATTAAAACAAGAACAATGTATACACCAGGAAGTGTTGACCAGACTCTGGTTTTGATGTTGTCCCAGTTAATCATTACAGAATAACTAAACTCCCCAAATTATATTGGTTTAAAACAATGATTTATGGTTATCTATCTCTGTTTTGCAGGTTTAGTGCACTCATGTGGGTAGTGTATCATGTGGCCTTAATCAAATTGTGGTGGGAAGTGAAGTTTTCTGATGGATGCTTTCCTCATGTCTGACACTTCACTTGGGTGGCTGAAACAGGTGGGGCTGGCTGGTTATTTCTCTCTTCACATGACCTTCGTGTCTTAGACCACTTCAAATCACAGAGGTCTCAGGGATTTGGGATTTAATGAATGGTGACTGGCTTCTGCCACAATGAACCCTTGAAAAAGCTCAAGCAGAAGGTACAAGGGGACATGGGACCTAGCTCTAGAAGTCATGCAGTGTCACTCCTGTCACATCCTATTGTCCAAAGGTGAGTCAGAGGGACAGCCATAATCATGTGGAGAAGACTACACCAGGGCACGGCTATGTTGCCTTGTGATTCATAACCAGACATCCTAGACTAGTACTGTCCCACCATCAGGCTCCAGAGACATTCACACTTCCCACATACCCCAAACTCTGACCACTCTGTAAGGAATCCCAAAGTGTAATACAATAACAGCAACAAGCTCAAGACAGAGTTCAGGATTTCACCATTTAAACCAGGACCTGGAGTGAACCGACTTTAAGTTCTCAGGTACAGTTAGTTCTTTTCAATGTGTGCACTAATGGGGCAAAATACCTCATACATGCTAAGTCTATATGTCGAAACAGACACAGAATAAATGTAATCCACATTTTCAGAGGCAGCAATAAGAGATGTAAAGCACCTGCAACTTCATATCACATATGATAACCAGTCAGGCTCATATCTCCCCTTCTCTCTAGGACTGTTTTCTGCGTAGTGATTGAGTCCACCCTCCATTCTCAGCTTCTTTGTGTTCTTGCCACGCTGTCAGAATGACAACTTCAGGGGCTCTGATTCATCATCAGCTTCTTAGGAAGTCCAGAGAACCCCTGAGGAGACACACTACTCAGAAGACACTATTCCTAGAAACATACCAAGGCAGATTTAAGAAAGTGGGGAGAAAGGAGTTAATGAGGTGTGAAAGGGGGACATCTGCAATACTTTCAACAACAAAGATAAAAAACAAAACAGAGCCTGGTACATCAAAACAAAGGAAAGTCTTCTGAAAATAGCGTCTTTGTCCACAAGGACTACCTTAGGCTTCAATTGTGTCATTTCTCACCGTGTCTATTGCCACAGCTTCTTCTTCAACTCCAGCTTTACTAACCTTAGCCTTCACCCAACCTAACACCCAGAAGCCTTGAGGTGGCAACACATTGCTCATGGCACTGTTCAGCCTCTCTTCTAGGTTTCATTTCATACTGGAATGAAATATCCCCCTCATGATCCATAAACTCTTGAGCTTTGATTAGGCACAATCTCCTCCTTTCATCTTCCTTGTCTTAATCTTGATTACTTCTCACCCAAGGATATCTCATCCCATTGATTTTTTAGAGAAAGAGGAATACCTAGACAATCTTACTTGATGGCCTTGCTAAACAAACTCACAATAATTGCCCTTTCTTTGAATGATATTCATCAACTCAGTTCACTTCACGTGGCTTATTGCACCCATCTTTATCTGCTTTGTGCTCATGGTGGCCAGTAGTGATGTCTCAGATACTAAGATATGGCATAGCGAGTCCAGGGATCAGTGTTCAATAAGAAATCTTTGAAGTGCCTCTCAGAACTTTCCCAGACCCCATTTTCCTCAATCCTCCTCAATCCAAATATCCCAGCAGATAAGGCACATCTCAGATAATAGAAAGACATTCTTATTCCCTAAAGCTTCTCTTCTCAGCATCTTTTGCTTGTCCGTGACGGATATGCCACCTTCAAAACAGGTAGTTCTGGGACTTTGGCCTTATTTCCATTCATCTCAGTCTATCAGATCTCTTGATTATCTGATATCTCAGGTCTTCTATGAGTGACAGCAAAACTCTAAATTTGGATTGTTAAAGATGAATTGTTCACTACACATCACATTTTTATTATACCCAGAAGATTCCATCCAGATTTTGTTGAGCCTGAAATGTATATAATTTAAATTTTATATGACTTACAAAAAGAATGTAAAATTGTGAACACAAAATGGGATGTTTACTTAGATCCATTAATCACCACAAGTCATATATTTTAAAGGGTTAACAAATACAACCAACATTAAAAATATAGAAAAAAAATCACAGTATTATATTTATTATTAACAGATTGACATACCCCAAAGTTTTTTTTTTTCTTTTCTTACGTATTCTGATTACCCCTTAATATGACAAAGGTTTTGCAGCATTATTTTCTGTAGAGAGGTTGGAAAGACAATTCAGTATTTTTCCTGGTGTGACTATTTACAATTTACTTTGAATTATAGCCAAAACCGGTTTGGCTCAGTGGATAGAGCATCAGCCTACAGACTGAAAGGTCCCAAGTTCAATTCCGAATGTCTTGGTTTTGAATTTGTTTAAGGTGAAGATGAATATCTACCCAATGGTGCACCGGTGCCAGCCCCTACTGGAAGCAGAGGGCCACATGTTCAATTCTTAGGCATGTGAGCCAGTTGTTAAATCTTTGGTAGCTTGAGAGGGGCTGTGGTGGGAGTGTTTACCGCACTGAAATAGGATAGCATGGGGTTACCTTTCCCTCAGAGAGCTGGTTTACCTGGACGCTTACTGTAATCACACACATAGCCCAAAACACGTTGGGGTCCTCAGTCATTTTTAAGAGCATAAGGAGTTTGATACTAAAACATTTGAGAACCACTGGTCTACTACTTATTAAAATTGCAACCAGTCAAGCCCTAACCTAAGGCTGATGCTCCCTCTGCTGGTACAAATTAGAATGGCTGCGATGTTATACACACAAACTTTCACAACTGAAAAAGTGTTTCTCATGAAGAAAAAGCTACATACAAAGATCACCTTGGCCACATGTTTTTAGTGTCTTGATATTGTATCATCACATCTTCAATTTATTGAAGGATTATGTGCCAAGAACTGCTATAAGATTTCACACCCTGTCATTTAATCCTCACACCTATCCTTTGAGATGAATATTATGGCCTCACTTGTTTCCTAAACCATTTGAAAGTACGTGGCCAACAGATTGCCTCATCACCTCACCTCTGCACCTGCTGGTTGGTGCAAACAAGGACACCTCCCTGCACAGCCAGACCCAAGATCGGGAAATTCTCATAACACGTCACCACCACCTCATCCTCACAGCTCACCCCGGTCCACCCAATGCTCCCACAGCTGCCTTTAGAACGGAAGTGCCACACTCAGAAGCACACGATGCATTTCATTGTCATGTCTCACTTTCACCTGCATGGTCCCCACACTTATGGAGATGATAGGACAGTTATTTCTAGTCACTCGGTTTAGGTTTGTCTAATGTTTTCTCAGGATGAGCTTTGAGGTTTGCATCCCTTGTAGGAAAGCAGAGAAGTGACTCGGTGTTCTCCTTGCTGCATCCTCTCTGGTGATACAGGATTCTGGTTTGTCCACTCACCATGAATTCACGTCGTGCCTGACAGGTTTCTTCTCTGTAAAGTGGCTCTTTCTCTCTTTGCAATTCATAAATATTTGGTGGAGAGAAAATGTGACAGTATGCAAATATCTCTATATCTCTTGCTCATTAAACTTTGACCCCTATACAGTTACCATTGATGTTACTTGGCTGGATTAATTAATAGTATGAAACTTGTCACATGATAATTCTCTAATTCTGTCTTTCTGTTGTTGTTAATCCTCTCCAGAGGATATTTTTTCATTGATTTTTAGAGAGAGTGGAAGGGAGAGAGGTAGGGAAAGGGAAAAATAGAAAAAGAAGAGAGAGGGGAAGAGCTGTGATCAGTCGCCTGGACCAGAGATTGAACCTGTAACCCTGGTACCTGTCCTTGACTGGGAATCGAACTCTCCACCCTTTGGTGAGAGGGCTGATGCTCTAACCACTTAGTTATACCATCCAGTGTTCCACTTCTTTCTTTCTTCTACACTTATTAGTTGCCATTTCACTGTATGAATAATATTGGTATTCATCTTCACATTTGTTTTAATTCATTATTTATGTCATTAGGAATTTCTAGGATCTCTTTCATCCATTAGGTTATAATTAATATCATTATTTTGACTCTCTAATTGTCCAACATTTGGTGAGTGGGAGCTTCTACTAGCTGGCTCCTGTGTTGTTTTTAAAAAATAGACTTTAGCCAAAACCGGTTTGGCTCAGTGGATAGAGCGTTGGTCTGCGGACTGAAAGGTCCCAGGTTTGATTCTGGTCAAGGGCATGTACCTTGGTTACATGCACATTTCCAGTAGGGGGTGAACAGGAGGTAGCTGATTGATCTTTCTCTCTCATCACTGTTTCTAACTCTCTATCCCTCTCCCTTCCTCTCTGTAAAATATCAATAAAATACATTTTTAAAAATAGACTTTAGTTTGTAGAGCAGTTTTATGTCCACAGGAGAGCTGAGCAGAAAGTGCAGAGTTCCTATGTGTTTCTTGCCTCCTGCCCAACCCCGCACTCACAGCACCCCACCCCCCTGTACACACACACTTGTACAGCCTCTCCCACTATCAACCTCCAGCTTGTTTGTTTCCTAATTGTTCCAAAACCAAAGCATCTAACCACTCTGTGCCCTGCAGCGAAATCAAACACTGAACACCAAGTTTTCTTTTTAATATGTTTTTTTATTGATTTCAGAGAGAAAGATAGAGACATCAAGGATGAGAAAGAATCAACTGGCCGCTCCCTGCACGCACCTCACTGGAATCTGAGCCCGCACCCTGGGATATGCTCTTGACTAGAATTGAACCAGGGACCCCTCAGTCCACAGGCCGATGCTCTATCCACTGAGCCAAACCAGTGAGGGCTGAACACCAAGTTTTGCAGTGGAGAATGAAAGCCTTTTATGGGCAGAGTGCCAGGCCAAGAGATCTGGGAGCTCAAAATCCCAACTCCCACATGGTTTTTCTTTATATCTATATTTTTAAAAATGATTTTTAGAGGAATAATGAAAGGTGAGAGAAAGAGAGAGAGAGAGAGAGAGAGAGAGAGAGAGAGAGAGAGAGAGAGAGAGAGAGAGATACATATTCATTGGTTGATTCTGGTATGTGCTGTGACCCGAGATAAAGGCTGCCTTGGATTATCCGGAAGATGCTCTAGCAATTGAGCTACCCACCCAGGCCTCCCTGATGGCTTTTCATCAAGGGCTTTGAAAGGCAGCGATCACATTCTAGGGATTGGGGGTCACGGGGGAAGCTGATGGGTTAGTTCTGTGCCAGCTTCAGTGGTTTTTCTTTGATTAACTCAGGTCCTGATGCGTCTGGTCTGGTGTCTGTCACTGTGGTCAGGTGGTCAGGTGACCTAACTGGGTTGAAGAACCAAGAGTTTCCAGGATAGCTCAGGGTTGTGCATCAGTGATGTTATCTTAAAAAAGAGAGAGAGAGAAGACACACAACTGTTAATTTATATTTCTTAGAAACACATAATACTCTCCTGAGGAATGACACCTTCCAGGATTGGGAGAACTTATTTTTCAAAATACTGTGATATATAAAAACATATATACTGTCACCAAAACCGGTTTGGCTCAGTGGATAGAGCATTGGCTTGTGGACTGACTAAAAGGTCCAGGTTCGATTCCGGTCAAGGGCATGTACATTGGTTGCGGGCACATCCCCTGAGAGGGGTGTGCAGGAGGCAGCTGGTCGATGATTCTCTCTCATCGATGTTTCTGACTCTCTATCCCTCTCCCTTCTTCTGTAAAAAATCAATAATCGGATGTCAGTCCAATCAGTTGTTCATACAATTTGAAAATCAGAATGTGAATTTTCTGGAAAAAATTATTTTCAAAGACAGGCAGAATAGGTAGGGTTGGGAAAATTGTCAAGAATTACTTGTGATGCTAATAATATTAAATCAAAGCTCTGTGTGTACATCTATGTTCATGAAAAGCAGAGTGGACAAAAGGGGGGACACCTGTCATACTCTCAACAGCAAAGATTAAAAATTAAAATAAAAGCAGTGTGGTCACCTGACAGATGCATGGATGCCAATCAGGTGAGCTGAAGAGAAATAAATAGCTGGTCCATTTATATCTGTGCATGTATTGTGTGGTGAAGATACAATTCCAAATCCAGGAGAATAAATGGAATAATTTTTAAAATTTTTAGTTATTCATTTCAGAGAGAGAAAAAAGAAGATGAGAAAGAGCGAAAGGTAAAGTAGATAGATAGATAGATAGATAGATAGATAGATATGTGCAATTTGTTGTTTCATTTATTTATGCACTCATTAGTTGCTTCTTGTATGTGCCCTGACCAGACATCAAATCAACAACCTTGGCATATGGGGATGATGCTCTAACCAACTTACCTCCCAGGCCAGAGCTCAGTGGGTTATTTTAAAACAGTATCAGACTCCTGGCCATCAACTTGAAGAAAAATACTTAGATGCCAACTTCACAGTATTCATAAAACCACAACATGATCTGGGATAGAAGGGTAAATATCAAAAATCAACAACATTATTAGAAGAAAATATAGGGAATGAGTTTGAGCAGGTTGGTAAAAATGCCTTAGAAGGCCTATATGAAAAGGTTTATGAATCAGATTCTATTCAGATTAAAATCTTAATATGTTAAGTGTAGAACAGAGCAACTGAAAATGTACGTTGACGGTTGCAAAGTGCCGGGTTTCCTCTGTGGGAGAAGGAAGTCAGAAACGCGGTGGCTGAGGGAGGATCTCGGGGGCAGTGGATGGGCACTGGGAGTCCGTCTGTCTCTATAGACCCCCCACCCCCACCCGGAGGACCCAGCTTCTTGGGGAAGTGGCTGATTCCAGGCCTGGGTAAGAAAGGACCAGCGGGGTCTGGCAGATGCTGTTGATATAAAGAGTGAAGACGTTCCAGAAAAGAACTGGGCCATTTAGGGAAGAGAAGAGAGCCAGCAGGAAAAGAATCCTTGTATCAGCATGGGGGACCTGGAGCGACCCCCCAGATGCACAGGCTGCATTGTCAACTTTGAAAATAAAAAAGGAGCGGGGAATTGAATATTTTGGATACGGAACAGAATGTCAATTCTATAAATAT
Source organism: Pipistrellus hanaki (assembly GCF_964339955.1). Lineage (NCBI taxonomy): Eukaryota > Metazoa > Chordata > Mammalia > Chiroptera > Vespertilionidae > Pipistrellus > Pipistrellus hanaki. The sequence continues at coordinate 43,861,456 of NC_140517.1, read as the reverse complement.
AAATACAAATTATAAAAACAGAACATTATAATTATGAATCATGATAAATATTGCTACACCACTCACATTGCAACATATAAAAGTATCAAGTAACAGGTCTATACTTTATATTTACACAGTGTTGTGTATCAAATATACTGGATTAAATATTTTTTTAAAAGTATCTTTGGCAGCGATTATGCAAGATTGGTTCAAAAAAAAAAGATTGATTCAATAATTCCATTGTAGCTTCGGAACTAGAAAATATTTCACTCTTTCTGATGTAAATATCTTCCTTTTTCTTTAATTCTCAACTGAGGATATTTATTCTATTAATTTGTCTAGAGATACTGGAATGTAGAGGGAAAGAGGAAAGAAAAACAGCCACTGGTTGCCTCCCACAGGCACTTGTCCTAGAGCCTGAAAGGGGAGTTGCAGGTGCCCTGGACCTAGAATCCAACCTGCCCTCCTTCTGTACCAGGAGTGATGTTCTAAACCACATGTGTCAAACACAAGGCCCGGGGGCCAAATCCAGCCCGCCAGGCCTTGCAATGTGGCCCGCACCGCACTGTCATCACTGCACTCCGCTGTCAGTTTATGACATTGTCAGTTTATGACTGTTCAGTAAACCATTCGGCCCGCGATTTAGGCTGGATTTTAGATTTTGGCCCCTTCTCTGATTGAGTTCGACACCCCTATTCTAAACAGTGAGCAAACCGGCCAGGGCCTCTGTAAATTTTTACAAACAAATTCCTACGTTTTTGCCTAACACTGTTTGCAATTTAGAATACTATCAAGTAAGGAGAGCAATTTTCTATTGGATGGAGTCACCCTGACAAAAGGGAATAATCCAGAGAGGGGAGCTGTGAAACCCCGCCCCTTGTATCCCATGATGCACCTGGGCTCCCTCCAGGCGGTGCCCACTGGTACTTAAACCCGGGCCTGCCTCTCTGGGCTCATTTCCTCTCAGAGGACAGCAGCCTGTGGATCGCTTCTTCTGAGCAGCGGCTGCAGGGGCATTTCCCACAACTCACGACAGAGCGCTTGGGTAGTGAAAGGACTTCGACCTGTCTTCTGCTTTGTTGACTTCCATCTTTTTGGAAAGGACGCATTTGCAGGTAACGGACACACACACACACACACACACACACACACAGGAACACAGACACAGGAACAAACGCACACTTCTCGCGCCATTGCTGGAGAACGAAGAGGGGCAGACAGTCCGGGGAGCAGCAGGTTTCTCCAGCAGGTGGGCACCTGTGGAGAGTGGGCCATGTCTGACTCCTCTCCTGAATTGGAACGGGAACCGTCACCCGGCCCTTTGTTTCCAAACTCCATGTCAGCGTCACTCAGCTTCCCAGTCTTCTCTCCAAGGAACCCGGGCCAAAGAGGCTTCTCCCCACCGGGGACCCCGAGCAGCTTTCCATCCTCCGCCTCGGTGACTGCATCCGCTTCGCCACCATCCTCCCCAGTACACGGCTCCACATTCCTCTCTCCAGATCGGAATCCAAGGTCACCCGAGTCACTGAGCTCTACGCCCACTTCTAGCAGGTTTTCCGGCTCACCCTGCTCACACACCATCTATCACATGTTTGTCCTGCCATCGCCTAGCCCTACACCGCCAGGCCGCATGGACTCCCTGGAGACACCCAGCTTCTCTCCCTCGGTCCCTAGGTTTCTCTGGAATTCCACCCATCAAGAACGGGAAACACGGAGTCACTCACAGACCTCACCAGGTTCCTCCCCGAGGTCTCCCATCTCTTCACCCATTGTTCTCAGGGACTCTCCGGAGGCACCCAGCTACTCTCCCACAGTCCCCAGGTTTCTGCAGGAATCAGCCCATCACACGCAGGAAACAGAGAATCACTCACAGACCGCACCAGGTTCCTCCCCGCGGTCTCCCATGTCTTCACCCATTGTCCCCAGGGACTCTCCTGAAGCACCCAGCTACTCTCCCATGGTCCCCAGGTTTCAGCGGGAGTCAGCCCATCACACACTGGAAATCACCGGTGCTCATAGAGTTGGCATGTTTACTCCCCAGTCTCCACCACAGAAAATGCCATGTGTTCTCCAGTCCCAAACGCATTTCCTTTCACATCCAGACACACCCAGGGCCTCCCAGCTCCTCTCCCTCATGGTCCTTGGACTGACACATGTGTGGGCCCAGGGAGGGGCCAGCAGGACTCAGGGTGGCATTCATTTCTCCTGGCTCTGGTCATGGTCACACACCCACCAGTGGGATGGACCCTCCTCGCCCCACCCTCCCTCACTCACAGCGTTGCCCTCGCACTTGCTATTGTCACTCACTGGCTCACAGAAGACAACCTTCCCGTGGCAGAGTGCACCGTCGTGGCCATCGTCACCCCTCAGCTGTGCAGCGGGACCCTCCTGCCTGCCTCCGACCCTGCTGCCGGCCATCTCGCCAGCAAGACCATCTGAGACACTGTGGCCAATGCTGGAGACAACGGTGACCACGTGTCGCCCCAACTACTTGTGTCCTTGCTGGATTGGTCCTCTTTCTCATTATGACCTTCTAGGTGGGAAACTAGGTGACTATTGACATTATTCTGGCCCTGCCTTCACATGACCTCTCAGCCTTTCAGCTACTCAACACGTCCATCTACCTTCCCCGCTCTGTTTGGTTTTCTCTGGCCCAATGTTGGCACTTCTATGTCTGCCCTCCACTTGCCCTGGCCTCTCTGGTGTCATTTGTCACTGCCTCTGACCTGAGACGAGGCTCTTTCTCTCTGTTCCACACAAGGTCCTCAAGTCCTGAGCCCTCTAAAAAAAGTTAGATCCCTGTGTCAAATGGGAATTCCATTTTTAAGAAAACTCCATACTGTTTTCCACAGTGGCTGCACCAGTCTCGGACTTGGCTTCGCATTTCCTATGCCCCCTCTTTTGCACAAGTGTTCCCTTTGCTTTTATGGGGGCTGGCAATCTGAATCTAGTTACTGACCCTTTAATTATCTTTTATTGCAATACCTGTTTACCCAAAAATTTACTCCCATTTTAGAGGGGACATAACCCACCCCCAGATGAAGTTATCAGTGCTGGTGCCTGACCAGGCCTTTGGTGGAGGTTTCAAAGTCCCAGCACATGCTGCTCTGTAAAAACTTGCCTAGGAGGCCGGAAAACCTTATATTTGGGAGACAAAGGATTGGAAAAGATTTAAAGAGGGAAAGCTTTCTCCATGTTGTCGCTCAGAATTTGAGAGAGATATTCTGCTATGAGCCCGAGGGCATAATAAATTTTTATAACTACATTACTCTAAGCGTTGCTTGGTTTTTCTCCAGTCTTCTGTAACAGCTTCACATCTTCACCAGCACCTCTTTGTTGATTTATTGATGGTTGCCATTCTGGCAGGTGTGAAGTGATATCTCATTTTATTTTTAATTTGCATTCCTCTGATGATTAGTGTTTTGAGGGTTGTTTTTTTTTTTTTTATGTCTATTGATCATGTATAAGTCCTCTTTGGGGAAGTGTCCATTCAGGTTTTGTTGCCCATTTATTTAAAATAGTTTTTTTTTTTTCCATTTCAGAGAGAGAAAGAAAAAGGAAAAGAGAAACAAAAACATCAATAATGAGAGAGATTCATTGATTCTCTCCTGGACACCCACTACAGAGGATTGAACCTCCAACTCAGGCTTATGCTCTGACCAGGAACTGAACTGTCACTTCCTGGTTCATGGGTCAAAGCTCAACCACTGATGTACAAAAGCAAGGCCTTTGCTCATTTTTAAAAATTGGATTGTTTACGTTTAAATTTTTTTTGGAAATTAACCCTTTATCAGATGTATCACTGGCAAATACGTTTGCTTATATTGTGGGTTCACTTTCCATTTTGTTGATGATTTTCAGAAATTTTTTAATTAGATATAGTTTAATTTGTTTACTTCTTTCCTTTGTTTTTCTTGTCCTAGTAGATATATTGGCAAACCTAGTGCTTTGAGAGATGTCTGAGGTTTTACTGCCTATTGTTTTGTTCCAGGATTTTTATGGTTTCATTACTTACATGTAAGTCTCTTATTCATTTTGAGTTTACTCTGGTGTGTGGTGTAAGTTGGTAGACAGGTTTCAATTTTTTTGCATGTGCACCCCAGTCCAATTTTCTCAACACCATTGATTCGAAATACTGTCTCTACTCCATTGTATACTCTTGCCTCCTTTGTCAAATATTAATTGAACATAAGGTGTAGGTTAATTTCTGAGCTCTCTATTCTGTTCTGCTGCCTTTTGGCTCAGCAATCCCACTTCTGGAAATATATTCTAAGAATCCGGAAATGTCAGTTAGATAGAGTATATGCACCCTTATGTTCATAGCAGCTTTATTTGCAATAGGCAGGATGTGGAAACAGCCCAAGTACCTATCAGTAGATGAGTGGATAAAAAATTTGTGTTATATTTCATAATGGATACTATGCAGCTGTAAAAAAGAAGTAACTATTACCTTTGATGACAGCATAGATAGACCTAGATATGATTATGCTGACCAAAATAAGTCAGTCAAAGAAAGACAAATAATATATGCTCTCACTTATAGGTGGAATCTAATTAACACAATGTACTTATGATCAAAATAGAACCAGATGTAGAGATACGTGGAACAGAGTGTCAAAAGGGAGGGGTGTGGTGGAAACTGGATGAAAGATGGTGAAGAGATTAGTCAAAGAACAACAATAGTGTGATGATGGCCAGAGGGAAAGGGGCAGGGGCTGTGTGGAGGTGAGCAAAGGCAGAGAAAGGTCATAGTGTCAATAATAAAAAGTAAGTTTAAAAAAATAGGTCATTTGCCAGGCCAGTGTGGATCAGTGGTTGAGAGTCAACCTATGAACCAGGAAGTCACCATTCAATTCCCAGTCAGGGCACATAACTGGGTTGTGGGATCCATCCCCAGTGTTGTTGTACAAAAGGCAGCCAATCAATGATTCTCTTGCTTCATTGATATTTCTATCTCTCTGAAATCAATACAAATATATTTTTAAAATAGTAGGTCAATTAAAAAGAACTTATGGGCTGAAACCGGTTTAGCTCAGTGGATAGAGCATCGGTCTGTGGACTGAAAGGTCCCGGATTCGATTCCGGTCAAGGGCATGTACCTTGTTTGCAGGCCCATCCCCAGTAGGGGGTGTGCAAGAGGCAGCTGATCCATGACTCTCTCTCATTGATGTTTCTGACTCTCTGTCCCTCTCTCTTCCTCTCTGTACAAAATCAATAAAATATATTTTTTAAAAAAAAAGAACTTATGGAACCAAAACCAGGAGCTCTTCATGCTTTGGCCTAAGATTGAAGTTCTTTATAGGATGTAATATAATAGATACTCAATAGTGCTGTTTTCCCAAGAAAATATAAGATTTTTTTTTAATCCTCTTTTTCTGTCTGCCTTGCTCTTCACTTGGAAATAGGATTGGTGTCTAAAGTAGTTCTTGTGGACAAAGACGCTATTTTCAGAAGACTTTCCTTTGTTTTGATGTACCAGGCTCTGTTTTGTTTTTTTTTTAATCTTTGTTGTTCAAAGTATTACAGATGTTCCCCATTTCCCCTTATTGACCCCTTCCTGCCCAGTTTCTTAAATCTGCCTTGGTATGTTTGTAGGAATAGTGTCTTCTGAGTAGTGTGTCTCCTAAGTGGTTCTCTGGACTTGCTAAGAAGCTGACAATGAATCAGAGCCCCTGAAGTTATCATTCTGACATTTTGGCAAGAACACAAAGAAGCTGAGAATGGAGGGTGGAGTCAATTGCTCCAGAGAAAACAGTACTAGAGAGAAGGGGAGATATGAGCCTGGTGGTTGTCATATGAGATATGAAGCTGCAGGGGGCATACATCCCCTATTGCTGCCTCTGAAAATGTGGATTGCATTTATTCTGTGTCTTTTTTGACATGTAAGCTTGGCATGTATGAGGTATTTTGCCCCATTAGTGCACACATTGAAAAGAACTGTACCTGAGAGGTTATACTCAGTTCACGTCGCCCCAGATTGTGATTTAAATGGTGAAATCCTGAACACTGTCTTAAGCTTGTTGCTGTTATTGTATTACACTTGGGAATTCCTTAGAGGGTGGTCAGAGTTTGGGGTATGTGGAAAGTGTGAATGTCTCTGGAGCCTGATGGTGGGACAGTACTAGTCTAGGATGACTGGTCATGAATAACAAAGCAACATAGCCATGCCCTGGTGTAGTCTTTTCCACAGGATTATGGCTGTCCCTCTGACTCACCTTTGAACAACAGGATGTGATGGGAGTGAAGCTGCATGACTTCTAGAGCTAGGTCCCATTACCCCTTGTACCTTCTGCTTGAGCTTTTTCAAGGGTTCATTGTGGCAGAAGCCAGTCACCATTCATTAAATCCCAAACCCCTGAGACCTCTGTAATTTGAAGAGGTCTAAGATAACTATAAAGGTCATGTGAAGAGAGAAATAACCAGCCAGCCCCCAGCTGTTTTAGCCCGCCCAAGTGAAGTGTCAGACATGAGGACAGCATCCATCAGAAAACTTCACTTCCCACCACAATTTGATTAAGGCCACGTGATACACTACCCATATGAGTGCAGTAAGCCTGCAAAACGGAGAGAGATACAAATAAATTATTGTTTTAAACCAATATGTTTTGGGGTGGTTTGTTAATCTGTAATGATTAATTGGGACGTCAAAACCAGAGTCTGTTCACTGCATCCACGTGTATCAATTGTTCTTGTTTTAATAACAAATTTGATCCTCCCTGGCCTAAAATGGTGACAATTCATTACCAAACATGCCCAGGCTTCTGCCCACATAAGTTGGAAAGATCTTACAATTTTTTAAATAATAGAAAAACTTTTGAGGCAAACCGTTTTTGCTTCTTCAAATAGTCCTTGGATTACAATTTTATAAGTGCACCCTGGCTGGGTGGCTCAGTTTGTTGGAACATCATCCCGTACACCAAAAAATCGTGGGTTCTGCTTTCAGTCAGGGCACATAAGGAAGGCAACCAATTGATGCATCTCTCTCTCTCTCATTTATGTTTCTCTATCTCTCTCTCTGAAAATCAATAAAATTATATCCTCAGGTAAGGATAAAAAAAGTTTTTTAAGTGCTGGCCTTGTCATTTTCCTTATTTCCTACAGTGTATCTTACACAACACCAGGCACAGTGTCAATATTAAACATCCTTAGCATAAAGGAAGAATTAAGACTTTTCACCTGATTTTCTTCAAAGTACAGCTTCTTTTTCAAACCACCAATTATAGAACTATGTGGAAAGACAGATGCCTAAAGTCTTAGGTTAGCTATCTGAATATGGGGAATGATTTGGCTTCAGAGTTTCTAACATGTCCTAAGCAATAGATCATAAGAATATTGTTCCAATGTCTTCCCAGATATTTCATGAGCCTGTCACTCACTCCTTGCATCAGAGAAATGTTTATCCTCTTTGATACCCAGATCTCTCCAACAATACTCTCACACCTCTCTTGGTGATAACCACATACTCTTGATTTCCTCTCTCTTTTTCCCCTCTAAAGCAAGAAGCAAATCTTGTTATGTTTTCAGGAGTTTTAATGACCAAGTGTGGGGGAAGGATGAGAACCCATGTGGTTAGTGAGCTCTGGGAGTCACAGAGTCACTTAGGTGGAGGGGTCTCCTTGACAACGGGGTGTCTGGTCACATGCTTCTCTAAGTGACAATCACTGAGGCCAGGGACACATCTCTCCACACCTGCATCATCTTCACAGATCCTGGGTCCAGGAGACAGGGAAATTTGTAATATTCATGACCATTTACCGAAACCTGAAAGAGAAAATGAGTCAGAAACATAGCATGCCACCAAACAAACTTACCGTCTTTCTTTCCTTTTCTACCCTACACACACACACCATCCACCAGAAACTCCTAGTCACACTCTGAAACCCAAAAGGCATGCTTCTTTTTATAGCCTACCTTTTGTGACAATTTCAGACAGTTATTCACGCTATTTTCTGTGTTTCTCATTCTTCTACTGAGGTGTTAGCACTCTATGTAGCACTGTCTATGTTTGCCTGGACTTCCCTCTGACCAGGAACTATTTAATGAATCCTGATTCTGGGTCTTGCACAGAGTGCCCTAAGCTAATTGGTCATTAAGTGTTTGTTGAGTGCATTCATTTTAGCTCTGCTAAACTTTACTGCCATTTACTCCTGATGACCCAGTAGCTCAGATTTTTGCCTCCTCATGCGCCCCTTTGTGGCTGGGGATTGAACCTGCAACCCAGATACATGCTCTTGACTGAGAACCCAACCTGAGAACCTCCAGTGTGCAGGCCAATGCTCTAACCACTGAGCAAAAACTTGAATATTCCTAAAGAGGAGGAATAGTACATATGATTACAATGAGGATATTTTTATTCATCTTATAAGCAAATGGAACAATGCCTCACTTCAGTCATAGGACAGTAAATATATGTGCTTCTCCCATGACCGAAGGTTTAAAAAGACACTTTATGGGTGTGGCTATGGTGAGAAAGTCGACTGTTTAGATCTTAATTTTTCAAATTTAAAATGCATACCTTTTTTGAACCAGATATTCAATTCCTCTGAAATTATACTTCCTTGTAAGAATAGGGAAGTGATAATGACAAAAATGTGATACAAAGGGAAGCATCATTCATGAGATCAAAATATGGAAACCACCTAAATGTGCATGAATAAGGGCCAAGTTAAATTATTCTGAAAATGCTTCTATTGAAATATTATGCAAACATTAAATAATGTGGGGGCATCACAAATAGCATGATGTTAGTTTCTGTAACACATATTCTTTGACAACAAATAAAATCTAGTCACCAATATGTGATTTCTAGAGAAACTAATAACATCAATTGTTTAAAAATAAAAGCAGACATAGATAAATAATAGGTAGATAGAAAGATAGATACATAGAGTTGAAGAAGCATATAGTATTTCTGGAAGGAGCATAAAGGAATTAGCAAGTGTTGCTCTGGAGAGAGGGACTGGGTATGGGGATGTAGGAAAGACTTAATTTTAGACTGATTATAATTATTTATATGCATATTTTAACAATCTCCTACATGAAAACTGAAGGAATGACAGCATAGGGAGAAATGATGGCAGTGAGTGAAGACAGGAACCTCATCATGGAGAGTAAGGCATGTGTGCTGATCATGACCTGCTTGGATTTGGAAAAGGACCTGAGCACATGCAGAGGGCACTCTGTGATGAGAGGGGCAGGAGATGAACCACAGGTGGCCTGGGGGCCAGGCCAGGGAGAGCTGTGCTCCCGTGAGAGCCCTGAGAGTCCCTGCCGTGGATGGTCCTGTGTACACTCACCTTGTACCCATCTGACTGCATCAAGATGCTCAGGTCAAAGGGTTGGCCATCTCGAAAGGGCATAATAGTCGATGTCGCTGGTTCACCCCATATCCCACCCTGACGGGTGTTCATCACCACTTTTTTGCCAAAGCACACGCGGAAACAGAAGGCGATGTCCGAGTCTACTTCATTTCCAGTGTGGAAATCCACCTGCATTTGTGGGTCCATACTGAAGGCAAAGCACACAGCATGTTGAGCAGGACCCTTCCTCATGGCGGCCCACATTTCACACACAGACACACCCTTCCCAACTCCTCCTGGGGGAAGGAAGGCCTTCCTGGGTGACACTGCAGTACGTGCCCCTGTGGGGTGCTTCAGCTTGTCCTGCCCAGGCTGGGGAGATGCCTCATTTCTTAGCCCAGGGCTCACACTGAGCAGCAGTCACTGGCCTGGGGCTACTTTCCATGCCCTGAAAACACTGTGTCCCTTGATAATAAATCTCAGCTCCAATGCCTGAGAGACCCCAGCCCCCAGACTTCAACACTTGCCCAAAGTCATGCACCTGTAGGTTTAATGCCTGGCACCATGTGAGTCTGCAGAACTTGCATCTGCATTGTGCTTCCATTATGCTAATTACAAACTTAAACCTCAGTCATGCATGAAGTGACCCCCAAAGCTCTAATAATCTTACTTCTTTTCCCATGGATATAGATACTTACCTCAAAGGCATGGCAGATGTCGCTTTGATGTAAACTGAAGAACCAACAGACAAGGATACAAGTTGTGTATATGGTACCTGCCATGGGAGAGAAGAGTGGTTGAGAGGGGCAAAGCCAGGTGTGGTCGCCCGTCCTATAACAGTGCCCAGTGGCAAAGCAGGTCATACATCAAAGGACATACTCTGAGGACCCTCTTCTTCCCACCTCACCACAGGCAGGTCCTTGTGTCTTTGAAGAAGTGAGAAAGCTGAAGTTAACAGCAAGATTTCAAAAGCCAGGTGGCCTGGATTCTAATGCTGATTTTGCCTCTTACTACCAATGAGTACTGGATTCCGTTACTTGACTGCTCCCTGCCTCCATTTTCTCAGTACAAGAAGGATTATAAAAATTCCTATTTCCTAGGATGTTCTCAGGAATAGTTGAGCTAATAGATGTAAAACCTTTAGCATGATCACTGGTAGGTATAGGGTCCATTCGGGGTGTCTTAGCAGAAGGGGAGGGCCCTTTCTAGGGTACTACCCTCCCATCAATTTTATCTGAAACTCCGAAGATAAGGCTTTAGAATGTAAAAATATAAAATATAAGAATTCACTCTAATATAAGATAGTTGTCTAAAGACAGAGGGAAATAATGGAAAAGGAGAATCCTGTGTATAGGATGTATATGCATCAGAATTTTCAAGGGCAATGGTGCCTTTTCAGGAATGTGTACAAGTTACTGAGGACAGTCAGTCCCTGCACACAAGGTGGGAGACAGGAAACTAATTAAGTAGAATCTACAGGTTGTTCCCTGATATTGACTAAGCTTTGTCTGGATTGAGGCTGGTTTTGTTCCTTCCATCTTCAGGTGATCCATTCTCTGAAACCATTTCTCCCAACAACCTTCCCCAGAGAGCCAGGATCTGGTTTAAAACACCTCCCCACCCCCCCTTTTTTTTTTTTGATAGGACAAAGGAAAGACTGGCTGGAGAGGAGACCTGAGGCAGGAGCAGGAGTCACTGTGTGCTGACATAGACAGGAAATCCTGTGCCCCACAGTCTGAGTTCACCTTCCCCCAGCCTTCTTGAGAAGGAGCATCTGAGGACTGACACATTCTGTTCTCATTAATGCTCAGAGATGAGTTCTTGGAAACCCACTCTCCCCAAGACCTCCAGTTCTGCCCACCAGAAGCCACAATGATATACATGGAAAGAACCACAGCTCATAAGCGGATACAGGTGCACACATTTCATAGTTCACACAGTCATAATTCATCATACACACAGTTATACAAATACATGAAACTTACTGACTCACACATACCTCCCAATACTACTACTCATGATGACATGCACAGCTGTTCAACCACTGCCCCAGCTGTACTCACACACACATACTCAGGGGCATGAAGAAAAGTGTGCAATCTCACCCCTTGCACCCATGCGCATACTGCCTCTTCCCAGTCAGCTGTTCACTTCCCACACAAAGTCACAGTGCCTCAATACAGTTCACCCTCAGTCAGAGACCACCAAATGCTGACAATATATACACTGGCCCATCCTCTCCCTTCCATATATTCACAACCTCCATTAAAACATTCCCAATATTTTCTTTTCTTTTTTTAAAAAAATATATTTTATTGATTTTTTAAAGAGAGGAAGGGAGAGAGAGAGCTAGAAATGTCGATGAGAGAGAAACATCAACCAGCTGCCTTTGCACACCCCCTACTGAGGATGCGCCTGCAACCAATGTACATGCCCCTGTCTGGAATCGAACCTGGGACCTTTCAGTCTGCAGACCGACGCTCTACCACTGAGCTAAACCGGTTTTGGACATTCCCAATATTTTCATCTTAGAAAATCTCACTCTTTTCTCCTTTCCTTAAGCTACCTGGGATCACTGAAGGCTGTGCCTTTTCAACTCACCGGTAGCAAAGCCATTGTTGTGCTTTCTGCTAGGAAGCTCTTCCAAATTGTGTGTAGTTGTGTGTGTGATCTCTGCAAGCAGCAGGTTATAAATGATTTCTGGAAGCCCCGCCCTCTGGCTCCCTTTCACTTGCTAAATCTCTTCTAGAAAGATCTCCAGCAGAGGAGAAGGTGTGGGCTATCATAGATAGAATCAATCACAGCTATTTCCTTGAAATGGTTGTGTTGTGATGCAATAGAAACTTCAATGAGGAATTTGTGGTTGAGGGAGGATTAGCAGAAAAAATTCATGATTAAGTGTGATGGAATGAGTGGGTGAGTGGGTCTACAATCCAGCCTACATGCCTCTCACCAAGTGTTTATCCCTCTGAGCAGAACCCATCCAAAAGGTACACATGTTTCTACCTTGAACAATGGCAAAGAATTGATAGTCCTGGAGGTAAGGCCTCCCTTCCAGAGGTCCTTGGAGATCATGGAAATTGATCCTCAGCAGACCTGTAGACGGAGATAATAAAGTCTTTGTGTCATGTCCTTTCCACAGTAGGTCCCTTGGCTCTCTTAATGCCAACAGTGTTTTAGCCTTTTTATTACACCTTCTTAGTCAACTTCCAACATATATCAATCAAGATTGGACATTTAAGATGATAAATTCTTTGTAATAAGAACACTTGAATAAGTATGATTTAGTCATGATGACCTGCTGAATAAATTAGAGCATACCCAACTAATGACACATTTTCGAGTCATTTAAAAAAGTTAAATAAAACATAAAAAATAAGTTAAGTCAGAAAGTTTTTCAACATTAAGTTTTCCAAGTGGAACGTAATGAACAAAATAAACTGATGAACAAAATAGAAACAGAGGCATGGATACATGGAACAGACTAACATTTACTGGAAGGAGGAGATGAAAAAAAGGTGCATAACCCATAGACACAGACAACGTGTGGTGATGGTGACAGGAAAGGGCGGCCAGGGGCTGGTTTTAGGTGGACAAATGTATGGGGGAGGAGGAAAATGTGGACATCTGTGTCAACAGATGTGAACACTAAAAGTAAAATAAAAAAATTTTAATTGAAAGATTCCCTCTTGCCAAAGGGAATGCATGGAATATTGACACCATGGGAGCAAGGCCAAGAGAGCCTGCTGGAGAGGCCAGGTGGAGAACTAAGGCTCCTTGATCAACTGTCAGACATGTGAGTGAGGCCATCAGGGACTGTCCAACCCTAAAAAAGTCACCAGCTTACTACACCTGCATGAGAGAGCAGACAAAACCTACACAAGAACCGTTCATCTGATCCCAGCCCAAATTGTCAACCCACAAAATCATGATCTCTCAGATTCATCACTATTTCTAGCATCTAATCTAAACAACCTCAATAGATAAGTTATGTAATTCGGAAATATTTACAGATAAATTACTGATGTTTAGGGATTTGCTTCAAAAGAAGCCAGGTGTGCTCTAGCCCAGTAGCTCAGTTGGACAAAGCATTGTCCTGTACACTGGGGGGGAAAAAAGTTGCAGATTTGGTTTGATCACAGTCTGAGTACATACCTGTGTTTTGGGTTGGATCACTGTTCGGGGCACATACATTAGCAACCAATCTCTCTCTCTCTCTCTCTCTCTCTCTCTCTCTCTCTCTCTCTCTCCCTTTCCATCTCCCTTCCCCTCTCTCTAAAAAAAACCAATACACATATCCTTGGGTGATAATTAAAAAAAAAAAAAAAGAAGATGGGTTATAGGATGATAACTGTTAAAGCTGATAAGTACATGAGGGCTTATTATACTATTGTCTCTACATTTGGTGATGTTTGAAATGGAAATTTCCCATAACAAATAATTAAAGGAAAAGAAGCTAGGGAAATGAGGTAAGGAAAAAGGAAGGAATGAAGGAAAATCACTCTTCTATTAGAAAGAAAGTGAGTTCTGCAATGTAGCACAGCCAAATCATAGACAGATTCATTACTGAACAGACACCTGACTGCTGGGCCAGGCCCTCTCCATCCCCCAACAAGGTCAGGGGCAGGAAATTTCCACAGGAGAAGCAGTCCAGGTAGGAATATTTTCTTTATTACTTGAAAAAATCCTCATGGTGAGAGGGCAGGGCGGGGCGAGGATGAGCTCCCAACTCCGCCCCGCAGGGCGGAGTTATCCCTAGCCCTCAAAACCCCTGGACTGGGAGAAATTCGCTCTCTTCCACCATGCTGCCGGCGTCGGTGGCAAGGGCCCATGCTAGCATGGTGAAGGCTCTTTTGTTTATTTCATCGGACTTGACTCCCTGGTGGTCCTTGGGGGATCACGAAGTCTGGGCATAACATATGGGGGAACTCGTCCGGAATCCCCACCCAGGACCATGAGGGACCCCAATCCGGAGAGTCTGACTGGCCGCGGTAGGTGTGTGAGCGCTCTGGAGGGACGTAAAACCCCTCATGGAATTGGTGCCCGAAGACGCCTGGTGGACGCACCATGAAGGCCACGGGCAGGAAGATCAGAAGACGTTCTGACCTCCCTGGAGGGCCCTAGAGGGACCCTCATGGGGAGAGGAATGAATCCTCTCCAGGACGAGGTGAGCGGCATGAGCCGTTGCCTCACCTGTGGAAAGTGAGCCTTTCCCAGGTCTGAGTTTGGTATCTGTGGGCGACATGGCGCCCCAGGATGGAGCCGGAGAAGTGTGGCCGGCGTGGTGGTGCGGGGCCCCCTGGCGGCGTTGGGTCGGAGGGGGTGCTCCCGCGGGGCTCAGTCTGCGTGGTGGAGCGCGGCTGGGCAGTGGTGGCCTGGCTCGGGGAGCAGGCACCTGGGTTAATTTGCTGGCTGCCCGGAGAAGGGGAAGTGGAGCCGGGAAGCCGCTGGGGCGACCCGCGCTTTCTCTCTGGGGGCCGCCTGAGTAGCCTGGCTGGGGCTGCAGTGGCAGCAGCCTCGCTCCGGGGGCCTGGGCTCTGGTGGCCTGGGCCGGCATGGAGGCATCTGGTCCCTGGCGACATCGGGTACTGGAGAAGAGCTCAAGGGCGAATCTCTGTGCTCAGTAAAGTGAAAAGGCCAGTTCAAAACGAGTGCGCATAGTTTTGGGCTGTGCTTAAAACTTTTCTGTGTACAGAATGAGCTTTAAAAATGGTGAAGATAACCGAGAGATAAATTAAAACTAGTTTCCCAAGTCATTGTAAGCAGCTTTTGAAATTCCCAGCCTTGAGGCAGAAACTAGAAGATAATGGCTGAGAGGCTTCAGGTAAAGAATGTGTTCATTTGCATTTGAAATGCTGCTCCAGCAGCAGGTGATTGGTGGTGAAGCAGCCCACAATGGTTAGTCTTCCTTGTCATTGGTATCAACTAAGCAGAGTCATATAGCTACTTAAGTATGAATTGTGATTGACCTTTGATTTTCTGACATTGTCTTAAATCCTAGTAAACTGCCTCTGGTGTGGAGAGGTCTAGGGGAGGCCGGAGAGCGCAAGACTATTAGCTCTCCTACAAAGAGATTATTCAGTGCTTTGTTTGAACTTCAGAAAAAAAATTTGAGATCTGAAAAAAAACTGTATGATTAGATCTGTTGCTGAAACTTTACCCTAAATAAGCAGGATGTATTAGAAATGTAATGTTATTAAACTAAAAAACTGCCAAATATATTTGACTTGCCAGCTTTAAAAGCTCAAAGTATAAATTAGGAAAAGTTAATTGCAGTAACTAGATGCCTAGAATATGGCAGACTAAACTGTATTATATGTGTTAAGAATAAGCAGTAATGATCAAAAATCTCAAGGGTTGATTTATTCTCATTTGTCAGATGAAAAAGTATGTAATGCTTACACTTAAAAAATTATTTTAAGTCAGTTTTTCTGAAGTAATGTTTAATGTAACATGAAACTTTTATATTTGATTTGTTTTGTTTTGCTTTTCTCATATGCCATTGCTGTTGAATTTGGGCTTGTACCTGCATCTTGTATTTTGTTTAAACTTTGGGAATCATTTTTACTTTCAGTCATGTGTATCTACTTTATAGGTTTAAGTAGACTTCATCACAAAGGTTTATAATTTATTTAGAATTGTGTTAAAACAATGTGAAAACAATTATTTGTATGATTTAACCCCCTGCGACTGCTTGGACAATTTTCACCGATGTTCTGCATGAGGGGAGTAGAGGGGGCTTAGAAATGCTGATAGATCTGTATCTGTAGGAAAAATGTGGCATTTTAAATTTCAAGAGGCCTGGGAACAGGTACTGGACCTGCTCCCTCCTCCCTTGCCTTTTCTTTAAAATTTGAGGCATGGTTATGTATTTTTGGAAGATAAGATTTTTATAAAAATTATAAAGATTATGTCCTGGCAGGTTAGCTAGGCGAGGCAAGCCTGTTAGTTTCCTGATGGGCATTGGGGCACCCTATTTAGTCTTGAGAGAGCCAATAGGACCCATACATCAGCCCAGGAAGCCACTGGACAAATTGCCTGTTTTTCTTGGACATCAAGAAGGACTGTGGTCCTCGGAAGGAACACGTACTGGGGAAATGCAGCTGCTGAACTGGTCCAAAGTGGAACAACGGATCTTTGAGGAGCTAAAGAAGGCTCTCATCTCAGCAGCTGCCCTAGCCTTGCCGGACGACGTGGAGCCCTTCCACCTCTACGTGAGTGAGGTAAGAGGCATTGCCAAAGGGGTTCTCATTCAGACTCTAGGCCCCTGGAAGAGACCTGTTGCCTATCTGTCTAAGAGATTGGACCCTGTGGCAGCAGGGTGGCCAGCGTGCTCCCAGGCAGTGGCCACCACAGCATTGCTGGTGAAGGAAGGAGGCAGATAAGCGGACTCTGGACCAGGAGCTAACCTGGATGGGTCAGGCTTTTCTCCTGGACCAGCCCTGTGTCTGGATTCATAAGACTCTGACCATCAACCCTGTCAGCCTGCTTCCAGATGATGATGAGGGAACCCATTCATGACTGCACAGAGGTAACAGACGACAAGGTACTGTTCACGGATGGGAGCAGTTACGTTCAGGATGGGACCTGATATGCAGGGGCAGTGGTAGTCACCTTGGACCACACCATTTGGGCACAGTTCCAGAACTTTTGGCCTTAATCCAGGCCCTTTGATGGAGACACTGTGCCATCCACAGAGGAAAGAGGGTTACCAACTGCAGCCAGAAGGAATTGGCTGAACAGAAGCAAGCCACTGAAGGACCAGATGGTTGAGGGACCCTCCAGATGACAAGACTGTTGGTCCCAGAGGCTCTAGGTCAGAGTTGCCCGGTGACACCAGGTTAAGTGTCACCAACTTCTGAACTTCTGTGAGGCAGAGTTGCTAGAAGTACTGTCTGTGCACAGGTAAATGCTAAGCAAGGTAAGGGGATCCCCCCTGGGAATTCAGGTCCCAGGGAACCTCCCCAGGAGAGCATTGGTAGGTGGATTTCAGAAATTAAACCACCAGCATTAAGGTCTAGTTTTTATAGACACTTCAGATTAGGTTGAGGTATACCCCACTGTCAGATAACAGCCCCACCTTGGTAGCTAAGGTATCTCAGAGTATGGCTCTAGCCTTAGGACAGGTAGGTGCGACTCGGGAGGAAGGGGGTTTAACTAAATGTGTCTTAGAATCGGTGAAAATTGGACCAACCCCCTGTCCTTTGCCCTCTTGAGGGCCAGGTGTACCCCTTACTGGGACGAGTTTCCCCTTTTTGGGAGGGGATCATGTATGGTAACCATTTTCTTGCTCAAGTCCTTACAGGCTCTGCAGTTTGCTTGTTCCAGATGCACTGCCAGTGCCCACCGCAGACCCTGTAGCCCCGGAACTCAATGTGGGTAAAGAAATTCACTGCCCAAGGACTCAAAGGGATGCTGCACTGTTATCCTGAGCACGCCCACTGCTGTTGAAGTAGATGGCACCCAGACCTGACTACATGACTCCCAGCTCCTGCATGGCCTGGATCCTGGCAACTACAGGCCAGGAGGAGAACTGATGCCTGCAGGAGGGGAACTGGACTTCAGTGAGGACAATACTGATGGGAACTGTGGTACTAAGGGTCTTGTTAACTGTATTTGTTGTTTATGCTGAAAGGAAGTAGGCTGAGTCAATGATTTGACTAAGCACATTAGACAAGGGGGGAATGAGAGGGCAGGGCGGGGCAAGGATGAGCTCCCGACTCCACCCCGCAGGGCGGAGTTATCCCTAGCCCTCAAAACCCCTGGACTGGGAGAAATTCGCTCTCTTCCACCATGCTGCCGGCATGAGTTGGGGGGCCCATGCTAGCATGGTGAAGGCTCTTTTGTTTATTGCATCGGACTTGGCTCCCTGGTGGTCCTTGGGGATCATGAAGTCTGGGCATAACAGTGGTGAATTGTTTTACTCCAAAAAGGTGCCTCTTTTGCCCCTCTAGACTCCTAATCCTGAATCTACTATCTCATACTGCCCCCACGTCAGAGTGAAAGGGGACTTGGGCAAGTAATGAAACTTTTCCTTCTTATTTCCAGATTTAAGTCTGGAGGTTTTTAGTATTTGGAGACTGGTTTTTCAACATTGTAAATGAATCCTTCTTACTACATAAGTGAAAAGTATGAAATTCTCATGCTCGCATGTGCTTTTGGTCATTTGTACCAAATCGGATTAAAAGCTTCATATGTTCCTGAATTTATGTACCTGTACTTTATCTTCTAGGAGAGAAATTAGGCTTCAGAGGAAGAATTTGTGTGGTCACCAGTGGGTGATTGAGGTGTGGGCAGGTCAAAGGGCTCAGGAACTTGGGTCCTAACATCATGGCCCAACCTGAAGTCTAATGAAAGGAGCATGCTGGAAAATAGCAAGTTGATCAAGTACTGTCAGCCCGTTCCTGTGGCTGTGCTGGATCTGAAAACAAACTCAAGAGGAGCACATGCTTCCATAGGCTTTCCAGTCCCAAGTGGACACTTTTGTCACTGGACAGTGACCAGGTCTGGAGTGAATAAACCTAGGGCCCACCCGTAATGTTGTGGGTTCTTGGTTGCATGCAGGAAAGATTTCACAACACAAGGTGATTGTGAGACTGTTTTTTAAAGTTGTAGATGGTGAAATAAGGAAAAGGTTTAGGACAGATGCATCAATTGGAGAGCCAACGTGGGGCTAATTCGGTCACTACAAACGTTACCAGGAAGAAGTGGTACAAGGTGGGGCTCATTGGGTTCATTAGAAATGTTATCAGGAAGAAGTGGTACTTGGTGGGTCAGATTGAGTTCACTAGAAACGTTATCAGGAAGAAGAGGTACTTGGTGGGTCAGATTGGGTTCATTAGAAATGTTATCAGGAAGAGGTACTTGGTGGGTCAGATTGGGTTCATTAGAAATGTTATCAGGAAGAAGTGGTACTTGGTTGGGCTGGGTGAGTTCATTAGAAATGTTATCAGGAAGAAGTGGTACTTGGTTGGGCTGATTGAGTTCACTAGAAACATTATCATGAAGAATTGGGCCAAGATGGAGGTGCTGTTAGCTCACTGGAAAATCAGAGAAAGGAGAGGCTGGAGACAGGTTTACTAATTTACTGTCAAATTTAATACACTAATAACAATCTTAATTTACCCTGTAATTATTATTAGAAAGGTGTCTTAATTTCTCATATTCCTTTATAATTTTGATTACACAAGAGTCAATTTGTGATTGAGCCCCTGGGTGGCAGGGTTTCTGGATTGATTTCTGGGTCTCTATGGCCTCTCTATCCTTCTTTCCTTATGGTCCTCAATGCCAGTTTGTGGAGGTGGACTGACTCAGAGCTGGCTCTCCAATGGTCACTGCCCGCTTCGATCCCCAGGTTCTAGAAAAACAACTGCCCCCTGCAGATGCATGCCTGTTGGGTTTTAGAGTGTGACTAGGAGTTTCTGGTGGATGGTGTGTGTGTAGGGTAGAAAAGGATAGGAAGACGGTAAGTTTGTTTGGTGACATGCTATATTTCTGACATATATTCTCTTCCAGGTTTCAGTAAATGTAGCCAATATTGTGCTTTTCCAGATTGATTTGACCCAGGATCTGTGAAGATGATGCAGGTGTGGAGAGATGTGTCCCTGTCCTCAGTGACTGTCGCTTAGAGAAGGATGTGACCAGACACCCCATTGTCAAGGAGACCCCTCCACCTAAGTGACTCTGTGACTCCCAGAGCTCACTAACAACATGGGTTCTCACCCTTCCCTGACACTTTGTAATTAAAACCCCTGAAAACTTGACAAGATTTGCTTCTTGCTTTAGATGGGGAAAAGGGGGGGGGGAGAGTCTGTGGTTATCACAAAAAGGGTCTGAGAATATTGTGGGAGAGATCATGGAACAAAGTGGATAAACATTTCTCTGATACAAGGAGTAAGAGAGGGGCTCATGAAATAGCTGAAAAGACATAGGAACCATATTCTTATGGTGTAGTGCTTAGGATATGTTAGAAACTCTGAAGCAAAATACTTCCCCAATTTCAGATAGCTAAACTAATGTGGGGAGCTGCCCTGAAAACAGGGGTTTCACTTGTTGAGACATAGCTCTCTTTTCCTCCCTCGCTGCACGGCGGGCAGTGGGAAACTACTGCTGTTTGCAGCTCTCAAGGATTGTTTCGACCTGCAGCACAAGGATTGCTTGCATTGTTGGCCTTGATATTTACTTGACCTGGTTAAAGAACAGTCAGTAGACTTAGTGGCGCAAAATGTATCTTGCGTAGATAAGGAACTTACTATTTTTGCCAAAATTGCTGTAATCACTTAGTCTTACTGCAGTGCTTAAATATGCTGCATGGAATAAACTCAGGACTGCAGACCTGGGTCTCAATCCTCCCGACCCCATCTTTTCTTGTCTGTCTTTTTTCTCATCCTCACCCCCTCATTCAGGTACTGTTCTATTGCCAGCAGATACCGGCAAACTAAGACTTTAGGGGTCTCTCTGCACACAAGTGCCATAATTGGTGGTTTGGGGAAGAAACTTTGTCCTTTGAGGAAAATCGGGTGAAAAATCTTAATTGTTCCTTTATGATAAGGGTGTTTAATATGCATTGACGCTGTACCTCTTTTTTGTAAGATGCACTGGGAAAAATAAAGAGAATGACAAGGCCAGAATTTAAAAACAATTTTTTAATCCTCACCCAAGAATATATTTAGAGAGAGAGAGAGAGAGAGAGAGAGAGAGAGAGAGAGAGAGAGAGAGAAAGAGAGAGAGAGAAGGAACTCAATTGGTTTCGTTCTATATGTGCCCTGACTGGGAGCCAAACCCACAACCTTTTGGTGTACAGGATGATGTTCCAACTGAGCCACCTGGCCAGGGTTCACTTACAAAATTGTAATCCAAGGACTATTTGAAGAACCAAAACAATTTGCCTCAAAGATTTTTCTTTTATTCAAACTATTGCAAGATTTTTCCAATTTATGTGGTAGAAGCCTGGGGCATGTTTAATAATGAATTGTCACCATTTTAGACTGAGGAGCCTAAAGTTTATTACTAAAACAAGAACAATTTATACACCTCGATGCAGTGACCATACTCTGGTTTTGATGTTGTCCCATTAATCATTACAGAATAACAACACTCCCCAAAATATATTGGTTTAAAACAATAATTTAATATCTCTCTCCATTTTGCAGGTTTACTGCACTCATATGGGTAGTGTATCACATGGCCTTAATCAAATTGTGGTGGGAAGTGATGTTTTCTGATGGATGCTTTCCTCATGTCTGACACTTCACTTGGGGTGGCAGAAACAGCTGGGGGCTGGCTGGTTATTTCTCTCTTCACATGACCTTCGTGTCTTAGACCTCTTCAAATCACAGAGGTCTCAGGGATTTGGGATTTAATGAATGGTGACTGGCTTCTGTCTCAGAGAGTCCTTGAAAAAGCTCAAGCAGAAGGTACAAGGGGACATGGGACCTAGCTCTAGAAGTCATGCAGTGTCACTCCTGTCACATCCTATTGTTCGAAGGTGAGTCAGAGAGACGGCCATAATCATGTGGAGAAGACAACACCAGGGCATGGCTATGTTGCCTTGTGATTCGTGACCAGACATCCTAGACTAGTACTGTCCCACCCACCAGAGACATTCACACTTCCCACATACCCCAAACTCTGCCCACTCTGAAAGGAATTCCCAAGTGTAATAACAGCAACAAGCTCAAGACAGAGTTCAGGATTTCACCATTTAAACCAGATCCTGGGGCTCACAAAGTGAACTGAGTATAACTTCTCAGGTGCAGTTCTTTTCATGTGTGCACTAATGAGACAAAATACCTCATACATGCCAAGCCTACATGCTGAAACAGACCCAGAATAAATGCAATCCACATTTTCAGAGACAGTAATAGGAGGTGTAAAGCACCTGCAGTTTCATATCACATATGACAACCAGTCAGGCTCATATCTCCCCTTCTCTCTAGGACTGTTTTCTGTGTAGTGATTGAGTCCGCCCTCCATTCTCAGCTTCTTTGTGTTCTTGCCATGCTGTCAGAATGACAACTTCAGGGGCTCTGATTCATCATCAGCTTCTTAGCAAGTCCAGAGAACCACTTAGGAGACACACTACTCAGAAGACACTATTCCTACAAACATACCAAGGCAGATTTAAGAAAGTGGGGAGAAAGGAGTTAATGAGGTGTGAAAGGGGGACTTCTGCAATACTTTCAACAACAAAGATAAAAAAGAAAACAGAGCCTGGTACATCAAACAAAGGAAAGTCTTCTGAAAATAGCGTCTTTGTCCACAAGGACTACCTTAGGCTTCAATTGTGTCATTTCTCCCCGTGTCTATTGCCACAGCTTCTTCTTCAACTCCAGCCTTACTAACCTTAGCCTTCACCCAACCTAACACCCAGAAGCCTTGAGATGGCAACACATTACTCATGGCACTGTTCAGCCTCTCTTCTAGGTTTCATTTCATACTGGAATGAAATATCCTCCTCATGATCCATAACTCTTGAGCTTTGATTAGGCACAATCTCCTCCTTTCATCTTCCTTGTCTTAATCTTGATTACTCCTCACCCAAGGATATCTTATCCCATTGATTTTTTAGAGAAAGAGGAATACCTAGACAATCTTACCTGATGACCTTGCTAAACAGACTCACAATAATTGCCCTTTCTTTGAACGATATTCATCAACTCAGTTCACTTCACGTGGCTTATTGCACCCATCTTTATCTGCTTTGTGCTCATGGTGGCCAGTAGTGATGTCTCAGATACTAAGATATGGCATCGAGAGCCCAGGGATCAGTGTTCAATAAGAAATCTTTGAAGTGTCTCTGAGGACTTCCCCAGACCCCATTTTCCTCAATCCTCCTCAATCCAAATATCCCAGCAGATAAGGCACATCTCAGATAATAGAACGACGTTCTCATTCCCTAAAGCTTCTCTTCTCAGCATCTTTTGCTTGTCCGTGACTGATATGCCACCTTCAAAACAGGTAGTTCTGGCACTTTGGCCTTATTTCCATTCATCTCAGTCTATCAAATCTCTTGATTATCTGATATCTCAGGTCTTCTATGAGTGACAGCAAAACTCTAAATTTGGATTGTTAAAGATGAATTGTTCACTACATATCACATTTTTATTATACCCAGAAGATTCCATCCAGATTTTGTTGAGCCTGAAATGTATACAATTTAAATTTTATATGACTTAAGAAAAAGAATGTAAAATTGTGAACACAAAATGGAATGTTTACTTAGATCCATTGATCACCACAAGTCATATATTTTCAAGGGTTAACAAATACAACCAACATTAAAAATATAGAAAAAAAAATCACAGTATTATCTTTATTATTAACAGATTGACATACCCGAAAGTTTTTTTTTCTTTTCTTACATATTCTGATTACCTCTTAATATGACAAAGATTTTGTAGCATTATTTTCTGTAGAGAGGTTGGAAAGACAATTCAGTATTTTTCCTGGTGTGACTATTTACAATTTACTTTGAATTATAGCCAAAACCGGTTTGGCTCAGTGGATAGAGCATGAGCCTACAGACTGAAAGGTCCCAAGTTCAATTCCAATCAAGGGCATGTACCTTGGTTGCAGGCACATCCCAGTAGGGGGTGTGCAGAATCGATGTTTCTCTCTCATCGATGTTTCTAACTTTCTATCCCTCTCCATTACTCTCCGTAAAAAAAACAAAAACAAAAACACAACAATTTACTTTAAATTATAAATAAAGTGTTAGAATAAAAAATAACTAGTGAGTACTGTTCTAATACTATCCTTAATAACCAAGTCTGCAAAGCTTTTTGCTGTGTTGTCCATGTGGTTATGTGAGGTTAGCGTCTTGTTTCCAAGTGATGGGGAGGACAGACAGAATACGAGGGCTTAAAAAAATATTATATCTCCTCAGAAAAACATAGCACTATTGAGTATCTATTACATCCTAAAAAGAACGTAAACCCTAGGGCTCAGCATTAAGTGCTCCTGGATTTGGTCCCCTAAGTTCTCTTCTAAATGACCTATTTTTAAAAAAATATTTTTTATTGATTTTAGAGTGGAAGACAGAGGGAGAGAGAGAGATAGAAACATCAATAAAGAAAGGGTATTTCTTGGATCACATGATCTCACACATCTAGAGGAAATAATGAACAACATAAACTGATGAACAAAAACAGACCCAGAGAAAGAGAAGCAGAGACCAGACTTTCAAACCTCGGAGGGAAAGTAAGGGAGGGGGAGGGTAATGGAAAAAGATCAACCAAAGGACTTGTGTGCATACATATGGACCTAGGCAGTGGCCATGGAAAACAGGGCGGTAGGGGCATATGTGGGAAAGTGTTTAGAATGGGAACGGGGGGGGGGGGGAGATGAGGACAATTATGTGATATCATAATAAATAAAAAGAAAAAAGAAAAAGAAAGGAAAAAATAAAACA
Source organism: Pipistrellus hanaki (assembly GCF_964339955.1). Taxonomy (NCBI): domain Eukaryota; kingdom Metazoa; phylum Chordata; class Mammalia; order Chiroptera; family Vespertilionidae; genus Pipistrellus; species Pipistrellus hanaki. The sequence continues at coordinate 43,836,763 of NC_140517.1, read as the reverse complement.
AAAATAAAATGAAAGAGAATTATTGGATCGGCTGCAAATCCACACTGTGGACTGAGCACCCAACCAGGGTATTTGCCCTGATTGGCCATTGAACCGTGACCTCCACTTCCTGGTTCATAGGTTGACTCTTAACCACTAACACACACTGACTGGGCAAATTACCTTTTTTAAAAAACTTAATTTTTATTATTGACACTATTACATTTCCATGACTTTGCCCACATGCATGCAGCCCCAGCTCAATTCCCTTTGGCCATCACCATTGTTGTTCTTTGACTAATGCCTTCACCTTCTTTCATCCAGTTTCCACCACACCACTCCCCTTTGACATCTATCACTCTGTTCCATATCTCCCTAATTCTGGTTCTGTTTTGGTCATCAGTTTAATTTTGTTCAATAGATTCCACATGTAAGTGAGAGCATATGGGATTTGCCTTTCTTTGACTGGCTTATTTTGGTCAGCATAATAATTTCCAGGTCCATTCTTGCTGTCATAAAATGTACTAGTTCCTTGTTCTTTACAGCTGCATAGTATCCATTATGAAATGTACCACAAAAATTTTATCCACTCATCTACAGATAAGCACTTGGGCTGCTTCCAGATCTTGCCTATTGTAAATAAAGCTGCTATGAATATAAGGGTGCATGTACTCTTTCTAACTGACATTTCAGGATTCTTAGAATATTTTCCCAGAAGTGGTATTATTGGGTCAAGAGGCAGCAGAATTGAATAGAGAGCTCAGAAGTTAACCCACATCTTATGGTCAATTAATATTTGACAAAAGAAGCACAAGTGCACAATGGAGTAAAGAGAGTTTCTTAAAAGCCAGTGTTGGGAAAACTGGACAGGCACATGCAAGCAAATGAAACTAATCCACCAACTTGCACCATGCACAAGAGTAAACTCAAAATGAATAAAAGACTTACTGTAAGTAATAAAACCCTAAAAACCCCAGAAGAAAACAATAGTCAGTAAAACCTCAGACATCTCTCATAGCACTATTTTTATTAATATATCTCCTAGGACAAGGGAAACAAAGGGAAAAATGGGACCACATTAAACTAAAAGGCTTTTGAACACCATCAACAAAATGAAAAGTGAACCCATACTATAAGAGAACATACTTGGCAGTGATAGATCTGATAAAGTAACAATTTCCTCCTAAAAATAAACAATCCAATTTAAAAAATGGGCAAAGGCTCAGTTAGTGTTGCTCAATGGTTGAACTTTGACCCAGGAGCCAGGAGGTCACGGTTTGATTCTCGGTCAGAACATATGCCTGAATTGGGGGTTCAGTCCTCAGTAGGGGGCTTGCAGGAAGCAACTGATCCATGACTCTCTCTCATTATTGATGTTTCCATTTCTCTTTTCCTTTTTCTTTCCCTCTTTGAAATCATTAAAACCTATTTTAAAAAATGGGCAAAGAGCCTCAATGGGAATGGACACTTCCCCAAAGACGACATAAACATGATTAATAAACATATGAAAAAATGCTCAAATCACTAATCATCACGGAAATGCAAATTAAAACTACAATGAGATATCACCTCACATCTGCCAGAAGGCCAACCATCAATAAATCAACAAACAAGGTCTGATAAGGATGTGAAACAAAGGAAACCCTTGTGCATTGTTGGTGGGAATGCAGACTAGTGCAACCATTGTGGAAAACAGTACGTTTCCTTTAAAAATAAAAAGTGGAATTCCCTTTTGACTCAGTGATCTTACCTTTGTTTTGTTTTTTAATAAATGAGTTGTAGATCTAAATCCTTCTGATCGATGAAGCATAAGTTTACCTTAGATTTTCTTACCAAAACTTCTGAGATGCTTCAGGTTTTTCTAACAGGGATGCTTATGCAACAAAGGTTAAGCCTGGAGAAGTATTCAATTTTCTAAAATATTTCATATGCAGATCATGCAACAATTATTAAAATATTTTACTTGTTTTTTTTCCCCCCAAAGAAACAAGATGATGAAAAATTTGCTCAGACTGCAAAAATATTATTTTCATTTTTGTAAAACTGCAATTGTGAAACAGACCTACACAATGGTCACATAACCCATATAGTATGATGAACTCCAAAACACCAATTTGAAAGTGGATATGCACCCCTATGTTCACAGCAACGTTTGTTACAATAGCCAAGATCCGGAAACAGTCCAAGTTCCCATCATTTTCCTGAAGATTTTTTTTTTCATCCCTTCACTTTTAGTCTCTGTGAGTTCTTTGTTCTGAGGTGGGTCCTTTGTAGTCAGCATATACACTATAAGGGTCATGTTTTCTTTTCTTTTAAAAATATATTTTTTATTGATTTCAGAGAGGAAGGGAGCAGGACAGAGAGATAGAAACATCAATGATGAGAGAGAATCATTGATTGGCTGCCTCCTGCAGGCCCACATTGGGGATTGAGCCCAAAACCAAGTCATGTGCCCTTGACCAGATTTGAAACTGGGACCTTCAGTCCACTGAGCCAAACCAGCTAGGGCGGTCATGTTTTCTTATGCATTTGGCTACTCTATGTCTTTTGATTGGAGCATTTAATTAATTTATGTTTAAAATTATTATTGATAGGTTCTTATTTGTTGCCATTTTTATTCTATATGCCTGTGTTTCTTTCTTCCTTCTATTTCTTCTTTTTACAACAGTCCCTTTAGCATTTTCTGCATTGCTGGCTTGGTGGCAATAAACTTCCGAAGCCTTATGTGTGTGCTTTTCTATCACTTTATATACTTCATTCTATTGTTTTCTGGCCTGATGTGTTTCTATTGAGAAATCAGTTGATAGTCTAGTGGTAGATCCCTTGTAGTAACTTTCTATCTCTCTCTTAAAGCCTTTAAGCTTCTGAGAAGATGACTCTACTTTCCACATTATACAATCTTTTGAAGGGCCCTGACATTCCAAGGTGTGTGTGTGTGTGTGTGTGTGTGTGTGTGTGTGTGTGTGTGTGTGTCCTGCAGAGTAGAATTCTAACTGGGAAGCCTTCAAGGGATATTTATTATAGGGGGAGGAGTCCCTGCCTAGGAGATCTACCTGTGGACCAAATCGTAAGGGCTGAGATGTTCAGGGAGTTAATGAGCCTCTTATTCCCATGAGTACATTCCAAGGGGAGCATGTGGGCCAAGGGATACTGCACTCAGTCTCCTGGCTGTGCCTGCAGCGAGCTGCATACCGCTACTTCTCTTTGCGCAGCTCCGTGCTAACCTGCGGCATGGGCGGCGGGCGTTCAGGGGCGGCCCCCCAGGAAGGGGAGGAGGTGGATGGGACAAGCACGCGGGGCGCTGCCATATGGGGCGCGGGCTCGCAGTTCCCGAAATGCTCTGGGCCTGGGAGGGCTATGCAGAGGGGCTGCTCCTAGCTTCGTGCTTTATCTGCCCTCCGGTGCCCCACAAGCCCGTTCTGAATTCTCCCTGACTTATCTGCTGTCTATTCGCTGGCTTAGGACACCTGGGGGGTAGAGAGGCCTCCTGCGGGACGAAGCTGGGCAATCAGGCCTGGAGCCAGGATGTCACACACATAGATGTCAAACCACAGGCTACCATTTAGCAAACAAGTCAGTATCAACCCATGTGGATTCTGACAACACATATCAAGAGGTATGTCTTAGCCTTAGGCATGCTGTGCTGATTTAGCATATTGTTGATGTGGCATGTTAGAGCATGCACTGAGAGTGAGTGACACCAGCGACACTGTGCATGTATTGTATATCTGAGTTCTGTCAATAAGGTTCTGTCATCAATTAAACATGCAAAAGCTCACAGTCATGTCTGTAGTGACACACATGTACCGGTCTCATGCATGTCATGGTCACCTGTACTTGTTCTGATGTACATGTTGGTGTTGGTGCAGATAACTGTCCTGGGCAGCGGTTTGATGGGAACTGTGACCCAGGTCCCCTGCTCAGGCCCTCAGCGCTCTGGGGCCCCCTACAGGAGAATCTCTCACTCACAGCAGGGAGGCCAGGGGTCCCTCCCCGAGCCTTGAACCCCAACTCTCCTGCACACACCTCCCTCTCTCAGAGCTAGGTGAGCAAGTCTCAGCAGCCACCTCAGGCTTCCAAGATGCATACACAGCCCTCAGTGTGTAGCTGGCCCCTCTGCTTTTGCGTCTCTCATAATCTGCACAGTCACATGAGTACTCTCAGTTAGCCCTTAACTCACAATGTCAGAAATAAAGAAGAATGGACATTTGACTGCATACTGTCTTGTTCACCTTAAACCTAAACTTACCATCCATCGAAGCAGCAACCTGACTCTGTGTGTCCATGAGCCCTGACCTCATGGAGCACTTCTCGTGTATTACAAACCACAGGCTCGCCGTCCACAATGCCACAACCCATGGTCCAAGCAGCTGCACAGGAGAGACTACATCTAACTTCCCTGATGGCCAAGCCTGACACAGGCTCCTGTGGCGTCTGCATGCATCCCGCTGTGGTGTGAGGGGCTCAGGTTTCACTGGGAAACATGAATGTGCCTGATTCCAGGAGCCGCCCAGCGGGGCCTGATACCATCTGTGCCACCCACGGGTCACTCCCCACAGTCCCACTCCTCCCCCGTGCTCCACTCACTCATGTCTGGTCACCTTCCCACAGTCCCCTCCTCCCCGGTGCTCACACACTCATGTCTGGTCAAGGGCTGTGGGCTGCATTTTCTCTTGTTTCTTCTCTGTCTTACAGAGAATATATTGCAATGACTGAGATTAGAGATTATATACCCGGATGGGTGAATTATGCTGCATAAGAATTTCATTTCATAATACTAAAGGAAATGTTGTAAAACATTAAAATTTTTAAAGGAGGATAGTGGATTGAAATGACTTTGGAACAGAAAGTCTAAGCCAGTGGTTCTCAAAGCATGTTCCCTGACCCCTGGGGGTCACTGATGTCCTTTCATAAGGTCCACAAAGTCAAAACTATAATAATAATACAGAGATTCTGTTCCTCACTCTTCCCCACAGTGTGAGGTGGAGTGTTCCAGAGGCCACATGATATATGATGAAGTCGTTGCTCTGATATTAACGTGGAATGGATTTATTGTTGCTATTTTTAAAAAATATATTTTATTGATTTTGTACAGAGAGGAAGGGAGAGAGATAGAGAGTTAGAAACATCAATGAGAGAGAGTCATCGATCAGTTGCCTCTTGCACACCCCCTACTGGGGATATGCGCGCAACCAAGGTACATGTCCTTGACAGGAATCGAACCCGGGTCCCTTCAGTCCCCAAGCCGACGCTCTATCCATTGAGCTAAACCGGTTTCGGCTATTGTTGCAATTTTTGAACAAATACATAAACCTTTAAAAATGTCTTGGTTTTGAATTTGTTTAAGGTGAAGATGAATAGGTATCCCATGGGGCACCTGTGCCAGCCCCTACTGGACGCAGAGAGCCACATGTTCAATTCTTAGGCATGTGAGCCAGTTGTTAAATCTTTGGTAGCTTGAGAGGGGCTGTGGTGGGAGTGTTTACTGCACTGAAATAGGATAGCATGGGTTTACCTTCCCCTCAGAGAGCTGGTTACCAGGACGCCTTACTGTAATCACACACATAGCCCAAAATACGTTGGGGGTCCTCAGTCATTTTTAAGAGCATAAGGAGTTTGATACTAAAACATTTGAGAACCACTGGTCTATAAATTATAAGACAAGCCCTCACCTAACCTAAGGCTGATGCGCCCTCTGCTGGTACAAATTAGAATGGATGCTATGTTATTATATACATCCTGACTTTCCCAGCTGAAAATGGGTGTTTCTTCTGAAGAAACAGCTACATACAAAGATCACCCTGGCCACACGTTTTTAGTGTCTTGATATTGTATCATAACATCTTCGATTTATTGAAGGGTTATGTGCCAAGAACTGCTATAAGATTTCACACCCTGTCATTTAATCCTCACACCTATCCTTTGAGATGAATATTATGGCCTAACCTGTTTCCTAAATCTTTGGAAAGTACGTGGCCAACAGATTGCCTCATCACCTCACCTTTGCACCTGCTGGTTGGTGCAAACAAGGGCACCTGCCTGCACAGCCAGATCCAAGATCGGGAAATTCACATAACACGTCACCATCATCTCATCCTCACAGCTCACCCCGGTCCACCCAATGCTCCCACAGCTGCCTTTACACCGGAAGCGCCACACTCAGAAGCACACGATGCATTTCATTGTCATGTCTCACTTTCACCTGCATGGTCCCCACACTTATGGAGATGATAGGACAGTTATTTCTAGTCACTCGGTTTAGGTTTGTCTGATGTTTTCTCAGGATGAGCTTTGAGGTTTGCATCCCTTGTAGGAAAGCAGAGAAGTGACTCGGTGTTCTCCTTGCTGCATCCTCTCGGGTGATACAGGATTCTGGTTTGTCCATTCACCCTGAATTCACATCGTGCCTGTCAGGTTTCTTCTCTGTAAAGTGGCTCTTTCTCTCTTTGCAATTCATAAATATTTGGTGGAGAGAAAATGTGACAGTATGCAAATATCTCTATATCTCTTGCTCATTAAACTTTGACCCCTATCCAATTTTAATTGATGTTACTTGGCTGGATTAATTAATAGTATGAAACTTGTCAAATGATAATTCTCTAATTCTGTCTTTCTGTTGTTGTTAATCCTCTCCAGAGGATATTTTTTCATTGATTTTTAGAGAGAGTGGAAGGGAGAGAGGTAGGGAAAGGGAAAAATAGAAAGAGAAGAGAGAGAGGAAGAGCTGTGATCAGTCGCCTGGACCAGAGATTGGACCTGTAACCCTGGTACCTGTCCTTGACTGGGAATCGAACTCTCCACCCTTTGGTGAGAGGGCTGATGCTCTAACCACTTAGTTACACCATCCAGTGTTCCACTTCTTTCTTTCTTCTACACTTATTAGTTGCCATTTCACTGTATGAATAATATTGGTATTCATCTTCACATTTGTTTTAATTCATTATTTATGTCATTAGGAATTTCTAGGATCTCTTTCATTCATTAGGTTATAATTAATATCATTATTTTGACTCTCTAATTGTCCAACATTTGGTGAGTGGGAGCTTCCACTAGCTGGCTCCTGTGTTGTTTTTAAAAAATAGACTTTAGCCAAAACCGGTTTGGCTCAGTGGATAGAGCGTTGGTCTGCGGACTGAAAGGTCCCAGGTTTGATTCCGGTCAAGGGCATGTACCTTGGTTACATGCACATTTCCAGTAGGGGGTGAACAGGAGGTAGCTGATTGATCTTTCTCTCTCATCACTGTTTCTAACTCTCTATTCCTCTCCCTTCCTCTCTGTAAAATATCAATAAAGTATATTTTTAAAAATAGACTTTAGTTTGTAGAGCAGTTTTATGTCCACAGGAGAGCTGAGCAGAAAGTGCAGAGTTCCTATGTGTTTCTTGCCTCCTGCCCAACCCCGCACCCACAGCACCCCCCCCCCGCCCGTACACACACACTTGTACAGCCCCCCCACTATCAACCTCCAGCTTGTTTGTTTCCTAATTGTTCCAAAACCAAAGCATCTAACCACTCTGTGCCCTGCAGCGAAATCAAACACTGAACACCAAGTTTTCTTTTTAATATGTTTTTTATTGATTTCAGAGAGAAAGATAGAGACATCAAGGATGAGAAAGAATCAACTGGCCGCTCCCTGCACGCACCTCACTGGAATCTGAGCCCGCACCCTGGGATATGCTCTTGACTAGAATTGAACCAGGGACCCCTCAGTCCACAGGCCAACGCTCTATCCACTGAGCCAAACCAGTGAGGGCTGGACACCAAGTTTTGCAGTAGAGAATGAAAGCCTTTTATGGGCAGAGTGCCAGGCCAAGAGATCTGGGTGGTCAAAATCCCAACTCCCACATGGTTTTTCTTTATATCTATATTTTTAAAAATGATTTTTAGAGGAATAATGAAAGGTGAGAGAAAGAGAGAGAGAGAGAGAGAGAGAGAGAGAGAGAGAGAGAGAGAGAGAGAGAGAAATACATATTCATTGGTTGATTCTGGTATGTGCTGTGACCCGAGATAAAGGCTGCCTTGGATTATCCAATGGTTTTTCATCAAGGGCTTTGAAAGGCAGCGATCACATTCTAGGGATTGGGGGTCACGGGGGAAGCTGATGGGTTAGTTCTGTGCCAGCTTCAGTGCTTTTTCTTTGATTAACTCAGGTCCTGATGCGTCTGGTCTGGTGTCTGTCACTGTGGTCAGGTGCTCAGGTGACCTAACTGGGTTGAAGAACCAAGATTTTCCAGGATAGCTCAGGGTTGTGCATCAGTGATGTTATCTTTAAAAAGAGAGAGAGAGAAGACACACAACTGTTAATTTATCTTTCTTAGAAACACACAATACTCTCCTGAGGAATGACACCTTCCAGGATGGGGAGAACTTATTTTTCCAAATACTGTGATATATAAAAACATATATACTGTCACCAAAACTGGTTTGGCTCAGTGGATAGAGCATCGGCTTGTGGACTGACTAAAAGGTCCAGGTTTGATTCCAGTCAAGGGCATGTACATTGGTTGAGGGCACATCCCCTGAGAGGAGTGTGCAGGAGGCAGCTGGTCGATGATTCTCTCTCATCGATGTTTCTGACTCTCTATCCCTCTCCCTTCCTCTCTGTAAAAAATCAATAATCGGATGTCAGTCCAATCAGTTGTTCATACAATTTGAAAATCAGAATGTGAATTTTCTGGAAAAAAATATTTTCAAAGACAGGCAGAATAGGTAGGGTTGGGAAAATTGTCAAGAATTACTTGTGATGCTAATAATATTAAGTCAAAGCTCTGTGTGTACATCTATGTTCATGAAAAGCAGTGTGGACAAAAGGGGGGACACCTGTCATACTCTCAACAACAAAGATTAAAAATTAAAATAAAAGCAGTGTGGTCATGTGACAGATGCATGGATGCCAATGAGGTGAGCTGAAGAAAAATAAATAACTGGTCCATTTATATCTGTGCATTTATTGTGTGGTAAAGATACAATTCCAACTCCAGGAGAATAAATGGAATAATTTTTAAAATTTTAGTTATTAATTTTAGAGAGAGAAGAAAGAAGATGAGAGAGAGACAGGTAAAGTTGATAGATAGATAGATAGATGATAGCTATATATGTGCAATTTGTTGTTTCATTTATTTATGCACTCATTAGTGACTTCTTGTATGTGCCCTGACCAGACATCAAGTCAACAACCTTGGCATATGGGGACGATGCTTTAACCAACTTAGCTCCCAGGCCAGAGCTCAGTGGGATATTTTAATACAGTATCAGACTCCTGGCCATCAACTTGAAGAAAAATACTTAGATGCCAACTTCACAGCATTCATAAAACCACAACGTGACCTGGGAGAGAAGGGTAAATATCAAAAATCAACAACATTATTAGAAGAAAATATAGGGAATGAGTTTGAGCAGGTTGGTAAAAATGCCTTAGAAGGCCTATATGAAAAGGTTTATGAATCAGATTCAATTCAGATTAAAATATTGATATGTTAAGTGTAGAACTGAGCAAACCATAATGTACGTTGAAGGTTGCAAAGTGCCATGGTTTCCTCTGTGGGAGAATGACGTCAGAAACGCGGTGGCTGAGGGAGGATCTCGGGGGCAGTGGATGGGCACTTGGAGCCCTTCTGTCTCTAAAGACCCCCCACCCCCACCCGGAGGACCCAGCTTCTTGGGGAAGTGGCTGATTCCAGGTCTGGGTAAGAAAGGACCGGCGGGGTCTGGCAGATGCTGTTGACACAAAGAGTGAAGACGTTCCAGAAAAGAACTGGGCCATTTAGGGAAGAGACGAGAGCCAGCAGAAAAAGAATCCTTGTGTCAGCATGGGGACCTGGAGCAACCCCCAGAGGCACAGGCTGCACTGTCACCTTTGATCATGAAAAGGGAGCGGGGGAAGGAGTAGTTTGGCTACGGAGCAGAATGCCAACTCTACAAAGTATAAAACAATTCTCATTATGTAATGTGATAATATCTCTACAACAGCAATCATATTACAACATACAAAAATATCAAGTAACAGGTCTACACTTTCTGTTTACACAGTGTTATATGTTAAATATACTCAATAAAAATAAAAATATTATCTTTGGCAGCCATTATGAAAGATTGATTTAAAAAAAAAAAAAAAAAAAAAGATTGGCAGAATCCGGTCTGGCTCAGTGGTAGAGCATCCATCTGCGGACTGAAAGGTCCCAGGTTTGATTCCGGTCAAAGGCCTGTACATTGGTTTCGGGCACATCCCCGGTAGAAGATGTGCAAGAGGCAGCTGGTCAATGCTTCTCTCGACGTTTCTAGCTCTGTATCTCTCTCCTTTTCTCTCTGTAAATGCCCTGGGGGTGTCCGGATGTGAAAGGAAATGCGTTTGGGACTGAAGAACACCTGGGAGTTTCTGTGCTGTAGACGGGGGAGTAAACCTCCCAGGTCTGTGAGCACCGGGGGGGTTCGAGTGTGTGATGGGCTGACTCCCGCTGAAACCTGGGTTCGGTGGGCGAGTAGCTGGGTGCCTCCTGAGAGTCCCTGGGGACAATGGGTGAAGACATGGGAGACCGCGGGGAGGAACCTGGTGAGGTCTGTGAGTGACTCCGTGTTTCCTGTTCTGGATTGGCTGACACCTCCAGAAACCCTGGGATGGTAGGAGAGTAGCTGGGTGCCTCAGGAGAGCCACTGAGAACAATGTGTGAAGACATGAAAGACCGAGGGGAGGAAAGCAGTGAGGTCTGTGAGTGACTCCGTGTTTCCCGTTCTTGATGGGTGGAATTCCATAGAAATCTAGGGACCGAGGGAGAGTGGCTGGGTGTCTCCAGGGAGTCCATGCGGCCTGGCGGTGTAGGGCTAGGCGATGGCAGGACAAACATGTGATAGATGGTGTGTGAGCAGGGTGAGCCTGAAAACCTGCTAGAAGTGGGCCTAGAGCTCAGTGAGTCGGGTGACCATGGATTCTGATCTGGAGAGAGGAATGTGGAGCCGTGTACTGGGGATGATGGTGGCGAAGCGGATGCAGTCACCGAGGCGGAGGATGGAAAGCTGCCCGGCGTCCCCGGTGAGGAGAAGCCTCTTTGGCCCGGGTTCCTTGGAGAGAACACTGGGAAGCTGAGTGACGCTGACATGCAGTTTGGAAACACAGGGCCGGGTGACGGTTCCCGTCCCAATTCTGGAGAGGAGCCAGACATGGCGCACTCTCTACAGGTGCCCACCTGCTGGAGAAACCTGCTGCTCCCCGGACTGTCTGCCCCTCTTGGTTCTCCAGCAATGGCGCGAGAAGTGTGCGTTTGTTCCTGTGTCTGTGTTCCTGTGTGTGTGTGTGTGTGTGTGTGTGTGTGTGTGTCCGTTACCTGCAAATGCGTCCTTTCCAAAGAGATGGAATTCAACAAAGCAGAATACCAGACGAAGTCCTTTCAATTCCAAAGCGCTCTGTCGTGAGTTGTGGGAAATGCCCCTGCTGCCGCGGCTCAGAAGAAGCGATCCACAGGCTGCTGTCCTCTGAGAGGAAATGAGCCCAGAGAGGCGGGCCCGGGTTTAAGTACCAGTGGGCACCGCCGGGAGGGAGCCCAGGTGCATCATGGGATACAAGGGGCGGGGTTTCACAGCTCCCCTCCCTGGCTTATTCCCCTTTGTCAGGCTGACTGATCAATGGTTCTCCTTCACCTTGGATGTTTCCATCCTTCTCTCCCTCTCACTTCCTCTCTCGCAAATCAATTCAAACATTAAAAAACAAACAAAGACAAAAGAAAAGAAACACTCGAAGGTTAAAAAAGAAACTTTATTTATGATAATTACCTATGATTAAGTAGAAGAAATAAAAAATAAACAGATCCTTGAAACAAATATTTGTGGAACACACCCCCCTCCCCCACTCGCATTAACTTGCTGGAGAGTTAGGCCTTGGGCAGGCAAAGGGACGCCCAGGACCCTGGATAGAGGCCCTCTGGGCCCCAGAAGCTTCCCCAGGTGGATAAGCCCCTGAAACCTGCGCCTTCCATAGAGAGGAAACTTCAGCGCCACCTGCCACCCATTGCCTGGACCCGCGCATGCGCACAACAGGGAACTCTGCCCTCCCCACCCACTCCCACATCAGAACAGTGTGGTTCCCTTGGGAAAGCGCCCCCATACACAGCCTCGTGCATTCACCCTGTGGTTCTGGCCAAGTCCCCACCCTCCGCAGGCCAACCACCTGCAGCAGCACTTTGTCCTGAAAGGCTGTGCAGTCCCTGGACTAGGGGCCATTGTGTCTCCATTCCCCCAGGCACAGCACTGAGCTGTGAGCAGGACTGTACCTGAGAGGAGCATCCGGGAGACAAACGGAGTCTCACCTCGTTTCCTTCCCCACACCCCTACCCCCCGCAAGACGGTCACATATGAGAGAGGCCACCCCTCCAGGAAGGACACGGGTAGCCTGGGGCGACACGTGGTCACCACCGTTGTCTCCACCGTTGGCCACAGTGTCTCAGACATGCGGGAGGGTCTCGCTGGCGAGGTGGCCGGCAGCAGGGTCGGAGGCAGGCAGGAGGGTCCCGCTGCACAGCTGAGGGGTGACGATGGCCACGACGGTGCACTCTGCCAGGGGAAGGCTGTCTTCTGTGAGCCAGTGAGTGACAATAGCAAGTGCGAGGGCAACGTTGTGGGTGAGGGAGGGTGGTGCAAGGAGGGCCCCTCTCGCTGGTGGGTGTGTGGCCATGACCAGAGCCAGGCAGAAATGAATGCCACTCTGAGTCCTGCTGGCCCCTCCCTTGGCCCACACATGTGTCAGTCCAAGGACCATGAGGGAGAGGAGCTGGGAGGCCCTGGGTGTGTCCGGATGTGAAAGGAAATGCGTTTGGGACTGGAGAACACCTGGGAGTTTCTGTGCTGTAGACGGGGGAGTAAACCTCCCAAGTCTGTGAGCACCGGGGGGGTTCGAGTGTGTGATGGGCTGACTCCCGCTGAAACCTGGGTACGGTGGGAGAGTAGCTGGGTGCCTCAGGAGAGTCCCTGGGGACAATGGGTGAAGACATGGGAGACCGCGGGGAGGAAGCTAGTGAGGTCTGTGAGTGACTCCGTGTTTCCTGTTCCTGATGGGCTGAAACCCGTAGAAACGTGGGGATGGTAGGAGAGTAGCTGGGTGCCTCAGGAGAGTCCCTGAGGACAATGGGTGAAGACATGGGAGACCGCGGGGAGGAACTTGGTGAGGTCTGTGAGTGACTCCGTGTTTCCTGTTCTGGATTGGCTGACACCTCCAGAAACCTTGCGATGGTAGGAGAGTAGCTGAGTGCCTCAGGAGAGTCCCTGAGGACAATGGGTGAAGATATGAAAGACCTCAGGGAGGAAAGCAGTGAGGTCTGTGAGTGACTCCGTGTTTCCCGTTCTTGATGGGCGGAATTCCATAGAAAACTGGCTATGGTAGGAGAGTAGCTGGGTGCCTCCGTTGAGTCACTGAGGACAATGGCTGAAGACATGGGAGACCGCGGGGAGGAACCTGGTGAGGTCTGTGAGTGACTCGTGATGGCGGAATCCAATAGAAACCTGGGGACTATGGGCGAGTAGCTGGGTGTGTTCAGGGAGTCCATGCGGCCTGGCGGTGTAGGACTAGGCGATGGCAGGACAAACATGTGATAGACGGTGTGTGAGCAGGGTGAGCCTGAAAACCTGCTAGAAGTGGGCGTAGAGCTAAGTGACTCGGGTGACCATGGATTCCGATCCGGAGAGAAGAATGTGGAGCCGTGTACTGGGGATGATGGTGGCGATGCGGCGGCAGTCACTGTGGTGGAGGATGGAAAGCTGCCCGGCGTCCCCGGTGAGGAGAAGCCTCTTTGGCCCGGGTTCCTTGGAGAGAACACTGGGAAGCTGAGTGACGCTGACATGCAGTTTGGAAACACAGGGCCGGGTGATGGTTCCCATTCCAATTCTGGAGAGGAGCCAGACATGGCCCACTCTCCACAGGTGCCCACCTGCTGGAGAAACCTGCTGCTCCCAGGACTGTCTGCCCCCTCTTGGTTCTCCAGCAATGGCGCGAGAAGTGTGCGTTTGTTCCTGTGTCTGTGTTCCTGTGTGTGTGTGTGTGTGTGTGTGTCCGTTACCTGCAAATGCGTCCTTTCCAAAGAGATGGAATTCAACAAAGCAGAATACCAGACGAAGTCCTTTCAATTCCAAAGCGCTCTGTCGTGAGTTGTGGGAAATGCCCCTGCTGCCGCGGCTCAGAAGAAGCGATCCACAGGCTGCTGTCCTCTGAGAGGAAATGAGCCCAGAGAGGCGGGCCCGGGTTTAAGTACCAGTGGGCACCGCCGGGAGGGAGCCCAGGTGCATCATGGGATACAAGGGGCGGGGTTTCACAGCTCCCCTCCCTGGCTTATTCCCCTTTGTCAGGCTGACTGATCAATGGTTCTCCTTCACCTTGGATGTTTCCATCCTTCTCTCCCTCTCACTTCCTCTCTCGCAAATCAATTCAAACATTAAAAAACAAACAAAGACAAAAGAAAAGAAACACTCGAAGGTTAAAAAAGAAACTTTATTTATGATAATTACCTATGATTAAGTAGAAGAAATAAAAAATAAACAGATCCTTGAAACAAATATTTGTGGAACACACCCCCCTCCCCACTCGCCTTAGCTTGATGGAGAGTTAGGCCTTGGGCAGGCAAAGGGACGCCCAGGACCCTGGATAGAGGCCCTCTGGGCCCCAGAAGCTTCCCCAGGTGGATGAGCCCCTGAAACCTGCGCCTTCCAAAGAGAGGAAACCTCAGCGCCACAGGCCACCCATTGCCTGGACTCACGCATGCGCACAACAGGGAACTCTGCCCTCCCCACCTACTCCCACATCAGAACAGTCTGGATTGGTTGGGAAAGCGCCCCCATACACAGCCTCGCGCATTCACCCTGTGGTTCTGGCCAAGTCCCCGCCCTCCGCAGGCCAACCACCTTCAGCAGCACTTTGTCCTGAAAGGCTGTGCAGTCCCTGGACTAGGGGCCCATTGTGTCTCCATTCCCCCAAGCACAGCACTGAGCTCTGAGCAGGACTTCACCTGGGAGGAGCATCCGGGAGACACACGGAGTCACACCTGGTTTCCTTCCCCACCCCTCTTCCCCCCAACAAGACGGTCACATATGAGAGAGGCCACCCCTCCAGGAAGGACACGGGTATCCTGGGGTGACACGTGGTCACCACCGATGTCTCCATCGTTGGCCACAGTGTCTCAGACATGCGGGAGGGTCTCGCTGGCGAGGTGGCCGGCAGCAGGGTCGGAGGCAGGCAGGAGGGTCCCGCTGCACAGCTGAGGGGTGACGATGGCCACGACGGTGCACTCTGCCACAGGAAGGCTGTCTTCTGTGAGCCAGTGAGTGACAATAGCAAGTGCGAGGGCAACGTTGTGGGTGAGGGGGGGTGGTGCGAGGAGGGTCCCTCTCCCTGGTGGGTGTGTGACCGTGACCAGAGCCAGGCAGAAATGAATGCCACCCAGAGTCCTGCTGGCCCCTCCCTTGGCCCACACATGTGTCAGTCCAAGGACCATGAGGGAGAGGAGCTGGGAGGCCCTGGGTGTGTCCGGATGTGAAAGGAAATGCGTTTGGGACTGGAGAACACCTGGGAGTTTCTGTGCTGTAGACGGGGGAGTAAACCTCCCAAGTCTGTGAGCACCGGGGGGGTTCGAGTGTGTGATGGGCTGACTCCCGCTGAAACCTGGGTACGGTGGGAGAGTAGCTGGGTGCTTCAGGAGAGTCCCTGGGGACAATGGGTGAAGACATGGGAGACCGCGGGGAGGAAGCTAGTGAGGTCTGTGAGTGACTCCGTGTTTCCTGTTCCTGATGGGCTAAAACCCGTAGAAACGTGGGGATGGTAGGAGAGTAGCTGGGTGCCTCTGGAGAGTCACTGAGAACAATCGGTGAAAACATGGGAGACCGCAGGGAGGAACCTGATGAGGTCTGTGAGTGACTCGTGATGGCTGAATCCCATAGAAACCTGTGGACTGTGGGAGAGTCCCTGAGGACAATGGGTGAAGACATGAGAGACCGGGGGGTGAAACCTGGTGAGGTCTGTGAGTGACTCCATGTTTCCTGTTCATGATGGGCTGAAACCCATGGAAACCTAGGAATGGTAGGAGAGTAGCTGGGTGCCTCCGGAGAGTCCCTGGGGACAATGGGTGAAGACATGGGAGACCGCGGGGAGGAACCTGGTGAGGTCTGTGAGTGACTTCGTGTTTCCTGTTCTGGATTGGCTGACACCTCCAGAAACCTTGCGATGGTAGGAGAGTAGCAGGGTGCCTCCGGAGAGTCCCTGAGGACAGTGGGTGAAGATATGAAAGACCGCGGGGAGGAAAGCAGTGAGGTCTGTGAGTGACTCCGTGTTTCTCGTTCTTGATGGGCTGAATTCCATAGAAACCTAGGGACCGAGGGAGAGTGGCTGGGTGTCTCCAGGGAGTCCATGCAGCCTGGTGATGTAGGGCTAGGCGAAGGCAGGACAAACATGTGATAGATGGTGTGTGAGCAGGGTGAGCCTGAAAACCTGCTAGAAGTGGGCGTAGAGCTAAGTGACTCGGGTGACCATAGATTCCGATCTGGAGAGAAGAATGTGGAGCCGTGTACTGGGGATGATGGTGGCGAAGCGGATGCAGTCACCGAGGCGGAGGATGGAAAGCTGCCCGGCGTCCCCGGTGAGGAGAAGCCTCTTTGGCCCGGGTTCCTTGGAGAGAACACTGGGAAGCTGAGTGACGCTGACATGCAGTTTGGAAACACAGGGCCGGGTGACGGTTCCCGTTCCAATTCAGGAGAGGAGCCAGACATGGCCCACTCTCTACAGGTGCCCACCTGCTGGAGAAACCTGCTGCTACCCGGACTGTCTGCCCCCTCTTCGTTCTCCAGCAATGGCGCGAGAAGTGTGCGTTTGTTCCTGTGTCTGTGTTCCTGTGTGTGTGTGTGTGTGTGCGTTACCTGCAAATGCGTCCTTTCCAAAGTGATGGAAGTCAACAAAGCAGAATACCGGTCGAAGTCCTTTCAATTCCAAAGCGCTCTGTCCTGAGTTGTGGGAAATTCCCCTGCAGCCGCGGCTCAGAAGAAGCAATCCACAGGCTGCTGTCCTCTGAGAGGAAATGAGCCCAGAGAGGCGGGCCCGGGTTTAAGTACCAGTGGGCACCGCCTGGAGGGAGCCCAGGTGCATCATGGGATACAAGGGGCGGGGTTTCACAGCTCCCCTCCCTGGCTTATTCCCCTTTGTCAGGCTGACTGATCAATGGTTCTCCTTCACCTTGGATGTTTCCATCCTTCTCTCCCTCTCACTTCCTCTCTCGCAAATCAATTCAAACATTAAAAAACAAACAAAGACAAAAGAAAAGAAACACTCGAAGGTTAAAAAAGAAACTTTATTTATGATAATTACCTATGATTAAGTAGAAGAAATAAAAAATAAACAGATCCTTGAAACAAATATTTGTGGAACACACCCTCCTCCCCCACTCGCATTAGCTTGATGGAGAGTTAGGCCTTGGGCAGGCAAAGGGACGCCCAGGACCCTGGATAGAGGCCCTCTGGGCCCCAGAAGCTTCCAAAGAGAGGAAACCTCAGCGCCACCGGCCACCCATTTACTGGACCCGCGCATGCGCACAACAGGGAACTCTGCCCTCCCCACCCATTCCCACAACAGAACAATGGGGTTCGGTTGGGAAAGCACCCCCATACACAGCCTCGCGCATTCACCCAAGTCCCCGGCCACCGCAGGCCAACCACCTGCAGCAGAACTTTGTCCTGAAAGGATGTGGAGTCCCTGGACTAGGGGCCCATTGTGTCTCCATTCCCCCAGGCACAGCACTGAGCTCTGAGCAGGACTTCACCTGGGAGGAGCATCCGGGAGACACACGGAGTCTCACCTGGTTTCCTTCCCCCCCCCCCTTCCCCCCAGCAAGACGGTCACATATGAGAGAGGCCACCCCTCCAGCAAGGACACAGGTATCCTGGGGTGACACGTGGTCACCACCGTTGTCTGCAGCGTTGGCCACAGTGTCTCAGATATTCGAGAGGGTCTCTCTGGCGAGGTGGCTAGCAGCAGAGTCGGAGGCAGGCAGGAGGGTCCCGCCGCACAGCTGAGGGGTGACAATGGCCACGACGGTGCACTCTGCAAGGGGAAGGTTGACTTCTGTGAGCCAGTGAGTGACAATAGCAAGTGCGAGGGCAACGTTGTGAGTGAGGGAGGGTGGTGCGAGGAGGGCCCCTCTCGCTGGTGGGTGTGTGACCATGACCGGAGCCAGGCAGAAATGAATGCCACCCTGAGTCCTGCTGGCCCCTCCCTTGGCGCACACATGTGTGAGTCCAAGGACCATGAGGGAGGGGAGCTGGGAGGCTCTGGGTGTGTCTGGATGTGAAAGGAAATGCGTTTGGGACTGGAGAACACCTGGGAGTTTCTGTGCTGTAGACGGGAGAGTAAACCTCCCAAGTCTGTGAACACCGGGGGGGTTCGAGTGTGTGATGGGCTGACTCCCGCTGAAAACTGGGGACTGTGGGCGAGTAGCTGGGTGCCTCCGGAGAGTCCCTGAGGACAATGGGAGAAGACATGGGAGACCGCGGGGAGGAACCTGGTGAGGTCTGTGAGTGACTCCGTGTTTCCCGTTCTTGATGGGCTGAATTCCATAGAAAACTAGGGACCGAGGGAGAGTAGCTGGGTGTCTCCAGGGATTCATGCGGCCTGGCGGTGTAGGGCTAGGCGATGGCAGGACAAACATGTGGTAGATGGTGTGTGAGCAGGGTGAGCCTGAAAACCTGCTAGAAGTGGGCGTAGAGCTAAGTGACTCGGGTGACCATGGATTCCGATCTGGAGAGAGGAATGTGGAGCCGTGTAGTGGGGATGATGGTGGCGATGCCGCTGCAGTCAAGGTAGCTGAGGATGGAAAGCTGCCGGGCGTCCTTGGTGAGGAGAAGCCTCTTTGGCCCGGGTTTCTTGGAGAGAAGACTGGAAAGCTGAGTGACGCTGACATGCAGTTTGGAAACACAGGGCCGGGTGACGGTTCCCGTTCCAATTCTGGAGAGGACCCAGACATGGTCCACTCTGTACAAGTGCCCATCTGCTTGAGAAACCAGCTGCTCCCAGGACTGTCTGCCCCCTCTTCGTTCTCCAGCAATGGCGGGAGAGGAATACGTTTGTTCTTGTGTGTGTTACTTACAAGTATGTCTTTTCCAAAAACGTGGTATTCAATAAAGGAGAAAACTGGCAGAAGTCCTTTCACTTCCCAATCTATCTGTCCTGAGTACTGGGTGTTGGAACCCTTAATATGACCCGTGTATTTCAGGGCCCACTCAGGGTCCAGTTTCTGGAGGAGCCTGCACACTAAAATGAAGATAGAGACTAGAAAAGAGTTAATTTGGGACAAATTGTGGGCAGGCTGGAGTCCACCTCTAGTGTTAAGACTCCTGCTAGGCTCTGGCCTTGCAATCCCTTTTATTGAGGCTATGGGATACATCCATTACCCTTAAGCAGCTTTGGGATACACCCATAGCCCTTAGGCAGGTAATAAGCAGATTATCAAATCAGTACGGATTTATATGTTTATAAGATGGGGAAGTTGCCTCAGTTACTCTTGTCTCAATTATATAGACCTTTCAGAGCTTCAAGGTTGACCAGCCTCTTTCTATTGGTTAGACAATGATTGGTTTCTGGCATCTCCCGGGTTTCTTTCTTTTAAAAAATCTTGCATCTGCAGACTGGAAATAAACATATAAGAACAAAAAATGTTTGAGTCCAAATTTCAAAGTCCACGATTTCTAAGTTTCAATGTCCCAAAAGTTCTTCATGTGTACATGTCAGCAATGATATCTGGATGGTGGATAAATGATGGCAATGCAGGTCCGACCCTCTCTGGTTTGGTCCTGGGCAACCTGCAGTGTCACACAGCTGCTAACTGCTGGCTTGGCAAGGCATCGTCAGCATCTTGTACAATTAAATTTTCTTGAATATTAACTTATCTGAAAACTTGACTGTTTTACTGTCAAATTTAACACTTTAACAACAATTTTAGTTTACCCTATAAAAATTAATGGAAAGGATTATATGCATCCTTGAGAAAGCCCTGAGCATTCCTGGATTTAGGCTAGAATTAGATATAGGACAGTCGCCATCAGCCACTTCTCTGTTGCTTGGGTCTCAATATGAGTTGGGCTAAGTCTTCCATGTCTGGACTGTTTCTCCTCTTATCTTCAATTTAGGTGTAGCATTCCTGCTAATTCCTCTCTGTTGCAGGAATCCACATGGTCTTGGAGTTGTTTTCTGAAAACATGCATGCAAACATATCTCGACCAAAATTAATATAATGGCCAAGGTCTGTTCTTCCCGTGACTTGCTAAGAGCAAGTCATCCATGTAATGAATAATGTAACATTGGGAATATTTGTCCCTTAAAGGCTGAACAGTTTGAGCCACATATTTTTGACACAAAGTAGGGCTATTAGCCATTCCTTGAGGTAAAACCTTCCATTGATATCTTTTCATAGGCTCTATATTATTAATAGATGGCACTGAAAATGCAAATCTTTTTATCTTGAGGTGCCAAGGGAATGGTGAAAAAAACAATCCTTAAGATCTACTACTATGAGAGACCCATTTAAAGGGATTTGTGAAGGTGCTGGGAGTCCAGGTTGTAAAGCTCCCATGGTATGCATAGTAGCATTAACTGCTCTAAGATCATGTAACAATCGCCATTTTCCTGTGGCCTTTTTAGGGATTGTAAATATAGGCATATTCCAGGGACTATTGGAAGGTTCTATGTGGCCAGCCTCTATTTGCTATTGTATTAATTCATGAATATGACTTAATTTCTCCTTGGTTAATGGCCACTGATTCACCCATACAGGTTTATCATCTTTCCATTGTTTAGGATCGGCATGAGGGTGAGGAGACTGAGCAGTGGCCCACTCTTGAAAAAGGTTGATATCGTGCTCGCTTCGGCAGCACATATACTAAAATTGGAAAAAGGTTGATATCCTATCTGAGTTGTTAACTGTTTTCTTTTGCCGGTAACAATACATGCCTGTAAACCTTCTAAAACATCCCGGCCCCATAAATTGACTGCAATCCCAGAAATGATGTAGGGCTGAAACCATCCTGTTTGTGTTCGGCTTTTTGTTTGTCTGTCTTAGAATTCCTGTCCATAAAGATTCCCCGTACTTACGTGCCTTCAAACTGGGAAAATCAGCAATATATTGATATTTGGATTTTATGTCCCAAGACTCAATGAGGCTCCTGCCCTCTTCTTGCACATCCTAAATATAAATTTCAGGGACATACAATTTCCAGGAAACTCCACTTTAATCCAGTATGTGGATGATCTCTGAGAGAGCAGGGCGGGGCGAGGATGAGCTCCCAACTCCGCCCCGCAGGGCGGAGTTATCCCTAGCTCTCAACCAACCAATCAGGGTTAGCCGAGGCAGTGACATCACCACGGACCGGAGTAAAACCCCTGGACTGGGAGAAGTTCCCGCTCTTCCGCCATGCTGCTGGCGTGAGTGGGAGGAGCCCATGCTAGCATGGAGAAGGCTCTTTTGTTTATTGCATCGGACTCGGCTCCCTGGTGGTCCTTGGGGATCACGAATTCTGGGCGTAACAATCTCGTCTTTTGTTCTGAGAGCTCACTTCTTGACCCAGAGTACATTCTTTATAAATAAATATTTATTGTTGAAAGTATTATATATGTCCCCATTTTCCCCTCATTGACCCCTTCTAGCCCACCCCACCCACTGCCCCAGGCCTTCACCACCTTATTTTCTATGTCCACGGGTTATGCAAATATGCATAAGAATTCTTTGGTTGATCTCTTCCCACCCACCCACCCCTGCCTTCCCTCTGAGATTCCAGTTTGTTCCATGCTTCTATGTCTCTGGGTCTCTTTTGTTCATCAGTTTATTTTGTTCATTAGTTTCTGCATATGAGTGAGATCATGTGATACTTGTCTTTCTCTGACTGGCTTATTTCACTTAGCTTAATACTCTCCGGGTCCCTCCAGGCTGTCTCAAAAAGTAAGAGATCTTTCTTTTCTTGCTGCTGCATACCATTCCATAAATATGACACAGCTATTTTATTCACTCATCTGCTAATGGGCACTTGAGCTGTTTCCAAATGTTAGCTATGGTGAATTGTGCTGCTATGAACATAAGGGAGCATGTATTCTTTCTGATTGGTGCTTCTGATTTCATAAGATACATTCCTAGAAGTAGGATCACTTAGTCAAATGGCAATTCCATATTTAATTTGTTAAAGGAAACTCCATACTGTCTTCCACAGTGGCTGCATCGGTCTGCATTCCCACCAGCAGTGCACAAGGGTTCCCTTTTCTCCACATCCTCGCCAGCACTTGTCATTGGTTGATCTGTTGATGGTCGCCATTCTGACAGGTGTGAGGTGATACCTCATTGTCTTTAAATTTGCATCTCTCGGATGATCAGTGACTTTGAACATGTTTTCATATGTTTCTTGGCCATCTGTATGTCCACTCTGGAAAAGTGGGTGGACATATTTTTTTTAGGTCTTTGCCCATTGTTAAAGTGGATTGTTTGTCTTTCTTTTGTTAAGTTGGATGAGTCCTTTATATAATTTAGATATTATCCTTTATCAGATGTATCGTTACCATAGGTTCTCTCATACAATGGGTTCCATTTTTTTAAAAATATATTTTATTGATTTTTCACAGAGAGGAAGAGAGAGGGATAGAGAGTTAGAAACATCAATGAGAGAGAATCATCGATCAGCTGCCACTTGCACACCCCCTACTGGGGATGTGCCCGCAACCAAGGTACATGCCCTTGACCGGAATCGAACCCGGGATCTTTCAATCCGCAGGCTGACGCTCTATCCACTGAGCCAAACCAGTCCCGGCAATGGGTTCCATTTTTCATGTTGTTGTTTTCTTTTGCTGTGCAGAAGCTTTTTGTTTTGATGTAGTCCCATGTGTTTATTTTCTCCTTGGTTTCCTTTGCCCTAGGAGATGCATCTGTAAACATATTGCTATGAGAGATGCCTCAGATTTTGCAGCCTGTGGTTTCTGGTAGGATTTTTATGGTTTCACCACTTACATATAAGTCTTTTACCTATTTTGAGTTTATTGTTGTGTGTGGTTAAGTTGGTGGGCTAGTTTCATTTTTTTTTTTTTTTTTGCATGTATCTGTCCAATTTTCCCAACACTACTTAGTGAAGAGACTGTCTTGACTCCACTGTGTGTTCTTGCCTCCTTTACTAAATATTAATTGAGTGTAATGAGTTGGGTCTATTTCTGGGATCTCTGTTCTGTTCCATTGATCTATATGCCTGTTCTTATGCCAGTACCAGGCTGTTTTGATTGAAAAGACTTTAGTATAACCTGAAATCTATAATAGTATTGTGATTCCTCTTTGTTCTTCAGAGTACATTCTTAAGGCAATGGCAGCAAAGGGCCACAAGAGGGCTCTCACTCTCCATGAGAGCAGAGGGAATACAGGTTAACATCTGTACTGACAGGCCCAGGCCTTTGGGGTAGAATTGGACTTTGGTGTGTTAGAGAAACAGAGGCTATTTGACAGCTGGTACCCCCGTTAATAATGGACCCCAAATAGTAGGAATTCTGGAGGCACTGTTAATACCCCCAGCAAACTGCCATTATTAAAACCGAGGGCTTCATATAAAGAACTCAGAGGGACCTCAGGGAAATAAAGTGGTTGCTAACTCTGCCAAGCTAAAAGCCTCATCCCCAACCACTTGAGAAATTCAAGTCATTTCCAGATTTTGAGATTATATCCTCAAGTCCCACGTTGAGGCCCCAGACCCCTGGTGAGATTATTCACCTTCCGAGAGGAAATGACTTTTTTTTTTAATGCCTCCCTACGAATTAATAAAGGAGATCCTCGTGGCTTAAATAACTGATGTTTCTTTTGCTGAGGAAGAATGGGATTGGGACAGGCCAGAACTTTAATCCACTCAGATGGACTTTGGAAACACCGAGATGGCCACTGGGTGGCGCCCAACTATCTCCAGAGTCACTGTGTACAATTAACATGACTTCACATAACATGTGGAATATTCTCATCCCCAGTTTCATTTTCTGCGGTTTCAGTTACCCACAGTCAACTGTGATCCAAAAGTATTAAGTGGAAAATTCCAGAAATAAGCCATTTATAAGTTTTAAATCGTGCAATGTTCTAAACAGTGTGATGAAATCTCATTCTGTCCTTCCCACCCAGGATCTGAATGGTCCCTTTGTCCAGTGACTGCACACTGTATACGCTACCCACCTGTGAGTGACTTAGTGGCCATCTTGGTCCTCAGATTGAATGTTGGGGAATCACAGTACTTGTGTTCAAGTCACCCTTATTTTACTTACTAGCGGCCCCAAAGCATAAGATCAGTGATGCTGCGATTCAGATAGGCCAATGAGAAGCCTAAAGCGCTTTTTTTTTTTTCCAAGTGAAAAGGTGAAAGTTTTCAACTTAATAAGGAAAGAAAAGGAAAACTGTATGTTGAGGTTGCTAAGATCTACAGTAAGATCGAATCTTCAACCTTATTGTGAAGGAAAAAGGAATCCATGCTAGTTTGGCTGTCACACCTCAAACTGAAAGAGTTATAGCCAAGTGTGAGAAAAGTGCTTGTTAAGATGGAAAAGGCATTAAATCTGTGGATGAAAAACATGAATGGGGGGTGGAGGGGTAAGAGATCAACCAAAGGACTTGTATGCATGCATATGAGCATAACCAATGGGCACAGACAGTAATGGGGTGAGGGCCTGTGCTGAGGGGTGGGAGCAGCTGGGGAGAGATCAATGGGGGTGGGGAAGGAGACTTATGTAATACTTTCAACAATAAATAATTTAGATTAAAAAAAAAAAAAGGCTTGAGTGGAAAACGTGTTTCTATTGACGACACCGTGGTGCTCCAGAGAGTATGGAACTTAAATGTCATCTTCAGCCGGGACCCCCTGGAAGGAGTGACATCAAGCCATTTTCTGCCACTAAGGGATGGTTACCCAGATTCAGGAACAAAGTCAAACTGAAAAAATATAGAAATTGCTGGAGAGGCTGTGCCTGCGATGAAGAGGCCACTGCCACGTTCCTGGCAGAGTTGAAGGAGTTGATGAGGGCTCGGTACCATCCGTGGTTTCAGACATCCGCTGGGGCTCTTGAAACGTACCCCCCATGGGTAAGGGAGGGGGACTGCTGTATTAGACCAAAAAAGCAAATGTTTGGATCTTTTAGTTTTTACCCAACTGAAGGGTTGCCACCCACCTCATCCACCAAATAAGCATGAACCTGAAAAACCCGTAAGGGCGGGACGGGAAGGGAGGCAGCAGGCCTTGGGCCCTTCCCTCACTGGCAAATGGACTCGGCCCAGTTACCAAGAGGCAAACACCCTTTCTAATGTTATCTCCTGTGAAACAGCTTACTACCCACCGCTTTACCCTTTTATTATATTTGTTTCACCTGTGAGGATAAAATAACGTATCAATGTATTTACAGGCATGTGTTGTTTTTTTTCTTTTTAAAAATATGAGAGGGGGCTCCATAAGAGCAGGCATCTTGTCTGTCTTATTTCCTGGTTTCCTTGTGCTTAAAACAATGCCGGGCCCATAATAGGCACTTAAGAATGTTTTTCTTCTTTTTAATGTTATGTATTGATTTGATAGAGAGACAAAGAGAAACACTGATTTGTTGTTCCACTTATGCATGTATTCATTGGCCGATTCTGGTATGTGCCCTGACAGGGGATCAAATCTGAAACTTGGGCATATCCCAGGCAGGGATAAGAATATATTTTTTAAATATATTTTTATTGATTTCAAAGAGGAAGGGAGAGGGAGAAAGAGAGAGATAGAAATATGGATGATGAGAGAGAATCATTGATCGGCTGCCTCCTGCACTCTCTCTACTAGGGATCGAGTATGCAGCTTGGGCATGTTCCCTGACTATGAATAAAACCCAGGACCCTATCCACTGAGCCAAACTGGCTAGGGCAAGAATATTGTTTGCATGTACAACAAACAGAGAGAGAAGGGATAGAAGGAACATCAATATCTAATTCTCTAATTAAGACCTCACACCTGTCCCTGTGCTGGTTGTCACCAAAATCTATGCACAGCTGAAGTCCTTCCTCTTGTCTGAAAGCTCAGGACTAGAAACTATGCGTGGACCTTCCTGAAGAAAGGGGAATAAGGAGGAGGAAGACAAGGGATATTTCCATTTGTGTTATTTCTCTGCTAAATTTGAATAAATTGGGGGGAGGCAGGCAGAAGTTCCAATAGCCTGGGTGGGCCCTGAGTGTAGACTCTGAATGGCCCCAGAGCAGCACCCGGGAGAACGGTGATGTCCCCTGCTCCCACCTATTTGCAGGCACTGTGCCCTGAGGAGTTCCTTCCATGCTGGAATGTGGCCAAGACCAGCTGACTCTGCCGTCCCTGCCGAAGGAGGATGCCAGAGAGAGTCTGATGCTTACAGTGACTCAGGTACTGGCATGGAAGTGAATCCCCATTGATGAGAATCCGAAACTGTATTTCCCCCAAGCTCTGCACATTTGGAGGAAAATGTGTCCAGGAGGTACTAGACCCTCACTGAAAATGGCTCTAACCTAATCCAGCTGCCGTACTGCTCACTTGCCTCCCAAAGGATGTCCCTCAAAGCCTTCAGTTCCCCAGCTCCCCCTCAGCTGCTGCCAGCATCCTCATCTTCCTGAGTGCACTTATGGTGGGACCACAGATGAGGAGAGCAGGGAGTGAGGAGAGAGGAGATGTTTCTGGAGATGGGGGTGAACCTACTTGGGGATCTCTACCATATGGCTCTCATTCTCCAACAGGCTGATCAGGTAGTGTTCACATTATTCTAGTTTCCTGAGGGAGAAAGAGGAATCACCAAGGTCTTAGACTGGCCCATAACATTGTGTTCTCTGGACCACAAGTTATGAGGACAAATCTTTTTTTTAAATTTCTTTATTGATTAAGGTATCACATATTTGTCCTCATCCCCCCATTCCCATCCCAAATCCTTCCCCACGCATGCCCCCACCCCCCTGTTGCCATGACTACTGGTTAGGCTCATATGCATGCACACAAGTCCTTTGGTTGACCTCTTCCCCTTTCCCCCACCCTCCCCTACTTTCCCTCTGAGGTTTGAGAGTCTGGTCGCTGCTTCTCTTTCTCTAGGTCTGTTTTTGTTCATCAGTTTATGTTGTTCATTATTTCCTCTAGATGTGTGAGATCATGTGTCAATATTTGTCCACCAACCAGATCTGAAATATCATGGCTGACATGTATACATAAGGAACTGTTTGACATTAAAATTGGGACTCAAAAGAACTGTTGGCCCAGAAAGGAACTCACTACAGACTGATTCATTTGCCTATTCAGGTCCTTTGCCATTTTTAGTTGGATCATTTGATTTTTTGGGGGTGTTGATTTGTATGAATTGACCATTTTTCTTCTAGGAGTTTTTTTGTTTCAAATCTTGCATTAAGATCTTTATTTTGAGTTTATTTCTTATTTTCAAAATATGTTTTTATGGATTTTTTGTGAAGACAGAGAGACATTGATGTGAGAGAGAAACATCCATTAATTAATGATGGGATTGAACCTGCAACCTGGCTTTGCGCCCTGACCAGGAATTGAGCCAGTGACTTCTGGTGCATTAGATAACACAGAACTAAATGAGCCACACCAGCCAGGGCTGGGCTAATTCTTACACATGGTGCAAGGAGGTAATCTAGTTTTATTTCATTGAACGTATCTGTGCAATTTTCCCAACACCATTTATTGAACAGACTGTTTTACCCAGTTGTATGTTCTCATCTCCTTTGTCAAATATTGATTCACCACGTAGTCGTGGGTTTACTTCTGAGCTCTCTATTCCATTCCTTTTATATAAATGGCTCTTTTGATGCCCATACCATGCTGTTTTTTAAGTTAACTTACATTTTTCCCCATCACCATTTATCCCCCCTTACCCTCGTCCACCTCCACCCACACCCTCCACCCACAATCACCACACTATTGTCCAAGAATTCTTTCTCTTTTTAAAATCATTTTTTGCTGATTCCTCTAACCCACACCCCACCCAAGAGCTGCCAGCCTGCTCTCTAGTCTCTATTTTGTTTCTTAGTTTAGTTTGTTCACTCCATTCACCATATGAGTGAAGTCATATGGTACTTTTCTTTCTTTGGCTGGAAGTCTTCTCCAGGACTATCCATGCTGCCGCGAAGAGTAAAATTTTTCTTCTTTTTTAAGATTGGGTAGTATTCCATTGCATAAATGTACCATTGCTGTTTTATCTGTTCACTACTAATGGACACTTAGGATGCTTCCAGATCTTGGCTATATCTGCTTTTATGATGATTGCCCTGGGGTGTTTTCACAATTAATTACAGGAAAAGGTGTTGTCATCTAAGAGAACAGAACAGCATGTGAACAAACTTAGATTCTGTGGTTAAGGAACACCTACAGGCTTTAGCAGTGACACAGGGAAAGAGATTTTAGGGCAAAAAAATATAACAGGAGCAAAGGCCCTGAGGCAAAGAGAAGCCCATCACAGAGTAGAATAGACAGAGGCTTTGGGACTGGGGGAGGGGGAGGGGCAAGTAGAGAATTACATCCCTCAGGATGAGGACCTGCTGGGGGTGAGAATAGGAAGCAACATTGAGAACCTGGTGGGGCCTGAGTCTGTCCTTAGCCCTTCATATGCATGCAGCCATTTAATCATCTCCACTACCCCATGAGTTTAGGGATTACAGAGTCCCCACTTTTTAGCTGAAGAAAGGAGGCATTTAGAGGCCCCAATTCACCTGGACCACGCTGGCAGAATCTGACAGAGCTGGGATTCAAACCCAGGATGTGTTGGGGCCCAGAGTGAAGCCCTGACTACTGTGCTGTCCTGCTCAGGCCTGATACCAGCACAAGAGCAGGCCCTGTCCTCACAGTGACTCAGTCCTCTCTCTGACCCTGACATTGATACTGAAAGACCCCCAGAGGGAGACCCTCACTCTGTCCCACGGACCAACGGCGACCCCAATCAACCGCAGGAGGCGTCACTTGATGCAAACAGCAAGAGGCTTTTTATTCCAGTGCGCTGGGGCTCAACTCGTAACTCACGCAGGAGCAGAGGAGTCGAGCCCCGAGCAGAAAGCCTTACAAGTATATATAGGCAAAAACCACACATCGGGAGGGGTTACACAAGGAGGGGGAAGAGGGGAACAAAGGAATTCCAAAGGGGAACTGGGCTCAATAATAACATGTTTTATGACAGGGCTTGCGCTTAGTCAACAGTCCCGTCTGGTAATCTCATATCCTGTTTCTCTTAACTGTCAGAGCACTGTTTGCTCTGTTATCCTGTTTCTCTTAACTGTCAGAGCACTGTTTGCTCTGTTATCCTGTTTCTCTTATCTGTCAGAGCAAAGTTTGCTCCGTTTGCTCCTTGCTCGGGGCTGTTTCCTGAGACAGCCTTAGGGGCTCTGTTCCCATCACTGGCGGGGGACCTTGGGGAGTTGAGATAAAACAGACAGCTTTTAAACACTTTTATTCTTTCAATACTGTGCCTGCACTGAGCAGACCCCTGTACCCATTTGCTCACTGCATGACCTACACTCTCCAGTTTTCAGATGGGAAGTGCAGGCTTACGTTTGACAAGCCCGTGGTTACATAGCCCTGCCAGGTTCCAAATCAGCTGCTGGCCCTACAGTGCTCAGCACCGAGCCTCCCACGGGGGCTTCCAGGTGCTCGTGACCAAGACACTCAGCAGGAAACAAACTGGCCAGGAGTCTTCCTCTTCCTCTCTGTCCCTGCTTCTCCCTCATTCACTCACTCACAATCTGTGTGCTTCTCCCTCTTTAATCATAGACATCAAAAGAATGACAAACAAAATCAAAAGAATGACAAGGAAAAAGAATGATAAGAAGTGTTGGTAACTGGGAGTGAGGGACAGAGAGTGCTGGCTCAGAACAAGAAGCTAGTCCATCACAGTGAGGCAGAGGCTCTCTCCCTCCTCTCCTCTTCAGCCCCTCAGTGCAGCTTCAACCCTCCCACCTCCCATTGGAGCTGCAGGTGCCGGAACCACGAGGTGGCTCTGGGGCTGGAATATCCACCATCAGGGAGGAATATCCATCTCCCATCCTCACTCCTTGTTTCCTTGTTGAGAGAACCCTGAGCCCAGAGTAAAGAGAGAATACTTAGGCTGACTGAGGAGACACTGACTGCTGTGGGCAGGGTGGGCTTTAGGAGTAGAGAGAAGTTCCTGTGAAATCATTTCTCAGCAAGTTGCCACACAAAATTCAGAAAGAACACATAACTCAGCTGATATTGAAATTTCCGTTATTTGAAAAATATGCCACCCATCTATTTGTCTTCAAATCCTGCGTTATCCCAGGTTTCAGGTGGATGGCCTGTTTGTTCCTCATAAGCTGCAGAAAACGAGAGAGACAGAGACTGAGCACTTTAGGAGAGACGCTGACACGGAGAGGGATGTGAAGGCCTGGGAAACCCACCCAGGAGGGCCCCAACCACCAGAGTCCACCCCTGCCTTAGCCCCTTGTCCTGTTGTCACCTGAGTGAGGCAGGGTCCTTACCGGGGACAGACTCCAGAGATGGGAGAGTTAGAGCACCGTGACTTCATCCCCAGAACCTTCATTCTCACAACAAATCTCTTCTGGGGGCCAAACGACTCAGGACAGCAGAGCTCAAAGCAGGGCCAGAACTTGCAGTTGGGGCCACAGAATTGGGTCCGGTTGAAGGACAGGATGGTGTCCTCATGGCAGCAGTGCTCCAAGAAGTTGTACATCCGGTGCCCACACCTGGGTGCTTGCTGGCACAGCCACAGGCCAGCGTTCATGTGGGCCCCTGGAGAGAAATTGCTGGTGACTTCAAGGAGAACCAGGTACTATCCCTATCCCCTGAATCAGGAGTCTCTTTAAAACTACTTTCCAAGAGCATGCTAATCCCTCTTCATTCTTCCCCACCCTACACTCACCTGACTCTGGGCACTGGAGGAGGAGGAAGGCTGATACGCAGATAAAACCTATAGAAGAAGGAAGGAGGGTTGAGGACATGGCTAGGATTGTGGATCTCAGGGAAGGTCAGTCAGTGTAGGGAAGGACTGTAGAAGGCCTCCTGGGAAGGCACGTCTTTAAATTGTCAGTTGAGTCCAAGATGGGTGGCAGAGCTGCCTTTCGGATACATGTTTCCCCAAGAAAGTGGAAACATGCTTGAGCTTTATATCAATCAGGTGTTGTCAGGGACAGGTCTAGATAAATAAATTCAGGCAACACTTAGGAATGTTATGCCCTACTTAAGAATGCAAATAAGCTCCTTTGATCTAAGTTCTGATGTTACTCCCTGGTATTGTGGGTATAAAATAAATGCACTGGGAGGGGCCTCTCCAGCAGAGAGAATGGTGTCCCACTTAGCTTCAAGCTTTATGAATCTATTTCTGTGTCTTGCTTTCTTTCTATTATTTCTCAATCCCTGGCTGCCTCTACTTCTTTTCTTTTTCGGTGCTGGATGCAGAGAAAAAAAAAAAAGGATCCCTGCCATGTTTGGCCCCTGCTGCATCTGGTCCCTGCATTCATGTGGGCCCCTGGAGAGAAATTGCTGGTTACTTCAAGGAGAACCAGGCACTATCTCCATCCCCTGAATCATTCTCTTTAAAACCACTTCCCAAAAGCAGGCTCATCCCTCTTCATTCTTTCCCATCCTGCACTCACCTGACTTGAGCACTAAAGGTAGAGGGAGGCTAATATGCAGATGAAACCTGTAGAAGAAGGAGGAAGGGTTGAGAACATGCTAGGATTGTGGCTCTCAGGAAAGGCCAGCAAGATTAGGGAAGGATTAGTTCCAGATTTGCTCTAAAGGTTTGGGTTTGGAACCATCTCTGCATAAGGTCTTGTACCTGACAAAAGTAAGGGTCCAAACAATTGGGCCTTAGGAGCCTGGACCCCTTCAAGAGGAGAGATTGTCGGGGAAATCATAGCTTAAATTTCTAAGAATGCAGTGAAGTATTCCAGTTGGGAGAAGGGCAGAACAGGAGTTAAAGATATCAGTAAGGTGATTAGGAAGGCAAAAGAAAGCTGTGGTTAGATTGATAGGGGCAATGTTGCTTTGGGAATAGGTCTGGAGTTGGAGCTGTCCTGTATTGCAGCATCAGTGGATGAAGTTTAAGAGATGAAGGACATGTAGAAAAGGATGGGACATGCACATTTTTATAAAGTTAAGATTTTTAGGTCAGGAGAGAGATTGTGATAAGGTCACAAATAAAATGGAGGTGATTAAAAAGTGGGAAGCCAAGTACTAAATAGGAAAGAGAAGTGAGTTTAAGGTTCAAAAGTACCTAAGGGGTGTGACAATCCATAAGCTATACTCTGAGTTGGAGTTCCCTTACCAAAGATTCTGGACACCATGGTCTTGATTACCCTCCAGAGAAGATGATGGCAAAGAAGCTCTACTACCAGATCTGGGAGTATGTATATATGTGTGTGTGTGCATACCTATAACATATACACATCACACCTTGCGACAGAAGTGAAGTGCTATTTGAAATAGAAATGAGTGAGGAGAAGTAATTACTTGTAAGATATAATTAAATATCTATGAACCAGTTTCGATCAACTTCCACCTTCCAAGTGTAAATATTCACTTGAAAACTTTCCAAGTTGTGACTTGTCTTTGAGCACTACAGAGAGAAAAATCCAGTTAGCAAGCACTCATTTACACATAACCCATCAAACTCTAAATTTCCCACATTTCTCACACAATCCACCTCAGACCCGCACTGTCTACAATTCCTTGGGGGTTTTAGGGGAAATTATGACTTGCAGTGTGATTCAGAAGGAGAGCAGGGGCTGCAGAAACCCTGGTAGAGAGATTGAAAAAGTCACAGATATAAGATAGAGATCTCTGGGATTCATAAAACCAACTGAAAGAGCACCTTGTAGAGTGCCTGGTCCAAAGAAAGGTTCCATCCATATTTCTCGCTATTATTTTATTGTCATCATCATTGATGACGAAATAATAAGTGGGATATTATTCCATGGGCCCCTCTGTTCTCTGCTGGCTCCCTCCCATGTCACAGTGAATAGGTTGGGAAGGTGAAAGAGATGAGGCAGAGACTTTAAGACTTTGTACTCTGGCCAGGAAGTTCAGTTGGTTAGAGCATCATCCCAATATGCCAAGATTGTGGGTTTGGTCCCCCAACAGAGCACATACAAGAAGCAACCAACTAATGCATAAATAAGTGGAATAACAAATCCATCTCTCTTCTTCTTCTTCTTCTTCTTCTTCTTCTTCTTCTTCTTCTTCTTCTTCTTCTTCTCCTCCTCCTCCTCCTCCTCCTCCTCCTCCTCTCTCTCTCTCTCTCTCTCTCTCTCTCTCTCTCTTCTCTCTCTCTCTCTCTCTCTCTCTCTCTCTCTCTCTCTCTCTCTCTCTCTCTCTCTCTCTGTATTTCTCTCATGAATTAATAAATAAACTTATAAAAGTGTATGGTTAGTGGAAGGACTAACAGTGACCATTGTGGGTTCCTGCCCCGATGCCAGACAGTCCAGTTTTTCTTCTTATGTGTCTGGGTTCCCCAGAGTCTCTCCCAGCACTAGAGCTCAGTGCAAGTGAGAGCTTGTATCTCCCTCCAAATTAAAAGAGTAGCACACTCAGGTGCCAGGCTGTTCCATGCCTCAGTACTTCCTACCAGTCTCAGTGTACTTTTTTCACATCTCTAGTTATAGACTTTCCACTCAGCCAGCTTTCCCATGGTTCTGGATGATAGCTGTTATGTGTTTTCATTGTAATTTTGATATGCTTGTGGGAGGCAGCAGGTATAGGTATTTACCTATGCCACCATCTTGGTTCTCTACAGGACAAATGTAATACTTTCAGCAATAAGGATTTTTTTTTTAAGAAAAATTAAAAAAGAAAGAAATTGACTCAATTTGGATCATAAGGAATACCCCAGAGCCCCCAGTTCTGTGGTATCTGTGAATGTGTTTTCTTTATTGGATACTTATAGGTCCAACGTCAGGGGGGGCTATTACTTCACTGAGCTTAAAGAGGTTGGGCAAAATCCCACTTGTAAGTGGTGTAGTCAGACCCCTGATGTCATGGGAGGGAATTATGAGCATATTATTTAAAACTATGAAGGTGCCACAACTAGAAACAGGTAACAGCATTGGGCTCATGAGTGCAAATGGGATGGAGATCAAAGAGGAAAGGGAGAATTTTATTTTTCGTTAAAAAAAAAGTGCTGAACGTTTTGCCTTATATACACATGTTTTTGAAAATGAATGTAGGTTCTGTAGGTCATGAAAGCTTCTTAGAGGGAGGCACATGAATGCTGAGGCTTTTGGAGTGACCTACGGAAAGAGAATTTCAGACAAGAGAAATAAAAGGAACAAAAACCCTGAGGCAGAGGGACCCTGATCATATAGCAGAACAGACAGAGACATTGAGGCTGGGGTGAGAAGGAGGGACATGGGAAGGACAGTCAGAAACTTACATTCCTCAGGATGAGGACCTGCTGGGGGTGAGAATAGGAAGCAACTTTAAGAACCTGGTGGGGCCTGAGTCTGTCCTTAGCCCTTCATATGCATGCAGCCATTTAATCATGAGTTTAGGGATTATAGAGTCCCCACTTTTTAGCTGAGGAAAGGAGGCACTTAGAGGCCCCAATCCACCTGGACCACGCTGGCAGAATCTGACAGAGCTGGGATTCAAACCCAGGATGTGTTGGAGCCCAGAGTGAAGCCCTGACTACTGTGCTGTCCTGCTCAGGCCTGATACCAGCACAAGAGCAGGCCCTGTCCTCACAGTGACTCAGTCCTCTCTCTGACCCTGACACTGATACTGTGCCTGCACCGAGCAGACCCCTGTACCCATTTGCTCACTGCATGACCTACACTCTCCAGTTTTCAGATGGAAATGCAGGCTTACGTTTGACAGGCCCGGGTCACATAGCCCTGCCAGGTTCCAAATCAGCTGCTGGCCCTACAGTGCTCAGCACCGAGCCTCCCACGGGGGCTTCCAGGTGCTCGTGACCAAGACACTCAGCAGGAAACAAACTGGCCAGGAGTCCTCCTCTTCCTCTCTGTCCCTGTTTCTCCCTCATTCACTCACTCACAATCTGTGTGCTTCTCCCTCTTTAGTCATAGACATCAGGCCATCAAAATCAAAAGAATGACAAGAAAAAAGTATGACAAAAATATTGGGAGCTGGGAGTGAGGGACAGAGAGTGCTGGCTCAGAACAAGAAGCTAGTCCATCACAGTGAGGCAGAGGCTCTCTCCCTCCTCTCCTCTTCAGCCCCTCAGGGCAGCTCCCACCCTCCCACCTCCCATATGAGCTTCAGGTGAAGGAACCATGAGGTGGCTCTGGGGCTGGGTCGTCTCCCCCATCAGGGAGGAATATCCACCTCCCCATCTTCACTCCTTGTCCCCTTGTTGAGAAAAGAACCCTTACCCAAGAATAGAGAGAGAAAACTTAGGCTGACTGCAGAGACACTAATTACTGTGGTCAGGGTGGACTTTAGGAGCAGAGAGAAGTTCCTGTGAAATCATTTCTCAGCAATTAGCCACAGGAAATTAGAAAGAACACCTCTAACCTCACCAGATACTAGAAAATGTTTCAATGACTTAAAAACCATGCCACACACCTATTCTTCCTCATATCCTAGATTGTGTCCTTTTGGCCAGTGTTCCCAAGTTCCAGGTGGATGGCCGGTTTGTTCCTCATAAGCTGCAGAAAGTGAGAGAGATGGAGACTGACCATTTTAAGATGCCAATAAGGAGAAAGATGGGGAGATGCAGGACTGGGATCCCTATCCAGGAGGCCCCAACCACCAGAGTCCTTCCCTGCCATAACCCCCTCTTCCTGTTATCTCCTGAGTGAGGCAGGGTCCTTACCTGGGATAGACCCTGATGATGGGAGAGGTAGGGCACCGAGATGTCTTGCCCATAACCTTCAATCTTTCATCAAATCTTGTCTGGAGGCCTGAAGACTCAGGACAGCAGAGCTCAAATCAGGGCCAGAAGGTGCAGTTGGGGCCACAGAGGTGGGTCCTGATCAAGGGCAAGATGGTGCCATTGTCACAGCATTGCTCCACGGGGTTGTACATCCGGTGCCCACACCTGGATGCTCGCTGGCACAGCCACAGGCCAGCGTTCATGTGGGCCCCTGGAGAGAAATTGCTGGTGACTTCAAGGAGAACCAGGCACTATCTCCATCCCCTGAATCAGGAGTCTCTTTAAAACCACTTTGCAAGGGTAGCTTCATCCCTCTTCATTCTTTCCCACCCTACACTGACCTGTATCTGACTTTGAGCACTGGAGGAGGAGGAAGGCAGATGAAACCTGGAGAAGAAGGAAAGAAGGTTAATGTTAAACTGGGGGTTATGAACCTCGGGGAGGGCAGGCCATTGTGAGGAAGCTTAGTTTAATATTTGTTTTAAAGGTTTGAGCTTGAGGTTATCTTTGCATAGAGTCTAGCTCCTGACACAGGTAGGAGTCCAGAAAGCTGGGCCTAGGCAGCCTGGACCCTATAAATGGAGAGAATGAGGGGAAACATTCTTCGAACCATAGCTTAGAATTCTAAGAATGCAGTGAAGCTTCCCAGTTGGGAGAAGGTCAGAACAGGCATAAAAGTTATCAATAAAGTGACTTGGAAGAAGAAAGGAAGCTGAAGTTAGATGGTGGTGGGTGGGGGGGGGGGTGGTAATTTGGGTGCATGGTTGCTTTGGGGAATATAATAGGGTTTGAGTAGATCTTGGAGTTGGAGCTCTCCTGTATTTCAACTTCTGGGCACCATGGCTTTGGATAAAGTTTGAAAGATAAAGGACATGTTCAAAAGAAAAGAACGTGAATGTTTTTTATAGATGCAATAATATAACTATAATATAGAAGATATGTGATTATCTAAAATGATCCAGAAAAATCATTTTCATAATTTAAAAAAACAACAACAAAGAACAAGCTATTAATGAAAGAGAACTTCCTCAGCCCAATAAAGCGTATCCATAATAAAAGTCACAACGTATCACACTTAATGGTGAAAGACTGAATGCTCTTACTTTAGCATTAAGAGCAGGAAAAGTACATTGCTCTCACCACTCTATTCAACATTGCACTGGATGTTTAAGCCAGAGAAATTAGGCCAGAAAATCAATGATGTGCATTCATATTGGAAAAGAAGTAAAACTATTTCTATTTGTAAATGACATGATCATATATGAAAAATTCTAAGAAAGCTACAAACACCCTACAAAACTAACTGACAAAGTCAGCAAGGTTGCAAAATACAAAATCAACATATAAAAATCAACATAAATTGATGAGCAAAAACAGATCCAGAGACAGAGAAGCATCAATCAGACCATCAAACCCCAGAGGGAAGGTAAGGGAGGGTGGGAGTAAGGGCAAGAGATCAATCAAAGAACTTGTATGAATGCATATAAGCCTAACCAATGGACACAGACACCAGGGGGGTGAAGGCATGAGTGAGGGTGGAGTGGGGGAAGACAATGGGGAGATAAGAACACATATGTAATACCTTAATCAATAAAAAAAAAAAATTTTAAGAAAAAAAATCAATAGTATATACTGTCAAAGATCATCTGAAAATATAAGAAAATAATTTTACTTACAATAGACCAAATTAAGTCCCATGAATAAATTTTTTTTAAAGTGTAAACTTTGTGCATTAAAATCAGCAAAACATTGTTGAAAGTGAAGCAAATCTACACTAATAAAAGAGAAAGATTCAAATTGACCATACTTTCACAACACCCACCAGCCAATCAGGAGTGAGTATGCAAATTAACCCAACAAAGATGGCTGGTTAATTTGCATACACAGGCTCCAAGTGGCTGGGGGCGGGAGGCTTGCATCATCACCATGGTGACAACACAGGAGTTCTGCACTGCCCCAGCCACTCCGGGGTCTCTGGTCAGCGTGGGAAGGCAAAAAGGCAGCTCTGGGCCAGAGTGAAGGCGGTGCTGGCAGTCAGAGGTAGGAAGGCCCATTCTTGCACAAATCTTTGTGCATCGGGCCTCTAGTACATAAATAAACTGAAATGCATCCATGTTTATAGATTGGAAGACTATAGAAATTAACAATCTGATCCTACAACTTGAAATGCAAAGGACCTGAGTTACTTCAGAGGAATGGCAGCATGAAAGAGCACTTGACCTCACCCCCTGAAATGCCAACAAGTTAGCCAACTATAATTCAACAACAAAATCCCTGCTCAACACAGACCCATGCCTGAGAGACCCATGCACTGGAACATCTAAGAGTGAGCAACCAGGAATAAACAAGGAAACAAGAAGAGAGAAAGGGCAGAAGATGCAGAGAAGCAACTGAGAGCTTGTGGCTCAACTGGGAGAGGGAGGAAGTGGTGGTAACAGGTACTTCCTTCTGGTGGGAGGAACAAAGAGCTGGGAGGAGAAGGAGGGTACAACCCATCAGGGCCAGTGGCAAGGGATCAAACAGTGTCTGAGCCTGCAGTTGCCTGACAAAGCACTGGGTTCTACCATATGTCTTTCCACTCTTCGTAGGGCGGTGATGTTTTAGACAAAGAAATGTAACCACAGAGCCCTGCTGCCAATTGGAATCCCTAAACTCACCTCCCATTGCCCTTGGACTCAGGTCTAGGAGCATATCTATAATCCAAGAGCTATTGTAGTAGAACTGCTGTTTTCCTCTGTGAGTATTCCCCAGGAGGGGTATTTGAGGTTGGGGTCACTATTACAGTGAGAACAAAACAAGCCCCACCCTCAAGTAGAGCTACTGTACTCTAACCCACCAAACTCTGGATTTCTCACACAATCCACCTCTGACCCACACTGTCTACAATTCCTCAAAGTTTTTAGTGGAAATTATGATGTTGCAGCATGATTTAGAAGGAGAGCAGGGCCTGCAGAAACCCTGGTAGAAAGAATAAAAAGGGAACAGATAGAGTAGGATAGACCCTCTGGGATTCATAAAACCAACTGAAAGAGCACCTTGTAGAGTGCCTGGTCCAAAGAGAGGCTCCATTCATGAGTCTCACTGTTGTTGTATTGTCATCATCACCGCTGTTGTCACGAGATAATAAGTGGGTTATTCCATGGCCCCCTGTCTCTGCTGGCTCCCTCCCAGGTCACAGTGAGTAGGTTGGGAAGGTGAAAGAGATGAGGCAGCCGAAACCAGTTTGGCTCAGTGGTAGAGCGTCGGCCTGCGGACTGAAAGGTCCCGGGTTCGATTCCGGTCAAGGGCATGTACCTTGGTTGCGGGCACACCCCCAGTAGGGGGTGTGCAAGAGGCAGCTGGTCGATGTTTCTCTCTCATCGATGTTTCTAGCTCTCTATCCCTCTCCCGTCCTCTCTTTTAAAAATCAATAAAATAGGGGATCCAAGATGGCTGCGCGCAGGTGAACACCTAGCCGCAGCCGCACACAACAATTTCAATAAAATACAACTAAAATATAAAATGGACATTGCCCAGAACTACAGGAAGGTTGACTGACTGGAAATTCTACAGCGAGAAGCAAGGACAAAACCAGAAGGAGGCGTGGAGGAGCTGGAAAAG
This sequence comes from Pipistrellus hanaki, assembly GCF_964339955.1. NCBI lineage: Eukaryota > Metazoa > Chordata > Mammalia > Chiroptera > Vespertilionidae > Pipistrellus > Pipistrellus hanaki. The sequence continues at coordinate 43,797,325 of NC_140517.1, read as the reverse complement.
CCCAAGGTACGGAGACGCGGCGCGCGGCGCGCGGAGAGGACGGAGCCAGAGAGGAGGGGGAGACGGAGTGCCTGGCGGGCGTTCCCTAGCGGAAAGGAGATAAAACTCCGACTGTGCTAGGCCCCCGACTGCTCGGAACCCCAGTTCCCCAGACCCCGGGGACCCAGGCTCAGTCATAGGGAGCCGGGCTGTGGCGAAAGGAGGTCCCGGCGGCGCACACTGCACGCAGAGAAGGGACGGTCGGCTGTGCCTCGGGATTGCCCTGATGGGAAGGAGACTGGGGCTCCAGACTGCTCTGAACGCCACCTCCAACTCCACTTCCAACTGAACTGAACCCCAATACCGGGCTCATTGGGGGAGAGCATAGACTGTTTGGCAGCAGGCGAAAATCGAGGGCACCTTTCTCTCAGAGGCGCTGGCAGCGAGCACTGAAGGACCCGCATAGGGCGGGGCTGACGGAAGCCAAAGCTGAAGGCTCCACCCTGAAACCCCATCCCATCTGTAACTGCGAAATGCGACAACAAAATAGATCACAAACAAAAGAAATGGAGGACAAAAGCGTCTGGATATAGAGTTCAAATCTACGCTTATAAGGTTTTTCAAGAATTTCCTAGAAAAGATGGATAAGACCTATGAGGATATGAAAAGAGATCAACTAGAATTAATAAGGAGTCATCAAGAAATGATAAGGGATCAACAAGAAATAAAGAAGACATTGTCTGAAATAAAAAATATTTTACAGAGTCCTAAAAACAGAAGGGAAGATTGCAAGAATCAAGTCAAAGATTTGGAACATAAAGAGCTAGAAGATACTCCTCCACAGAAGCTAGAAGGCAAGAGAATCCAGAAAATTGAAGATAATGTAAGAAACCTCTGGGACAACTTCAAGCGAACCAACATCAGAATTATGGGGCTCCCAGAAGATGAGAGAGAGCAAGATATCGAAAACATACTGAAAGAAATAGTGACAGAAAACTTCCCCCACCTGGCGAAAGAATTAGACTTACAAGTCCAGGAAGCGCACAGAACTCCAAACAAAAGGAATCCAAAGAGGACCACACCAAGACACCTCATAATTAAAATTCCAAGAGCAAAAGACAAAGAGAGAATATTAAAAGAAGCAAGAGCAAAGAAGGTAGTTACATATAAAGGAGCACCTATACGATTGTCAGCTGACTTCTCAACAGAAACCATGCAGGCCAGAAGGGAATGGCAAGAAATATTCAAGGTGATGAATAGTAAGAACCTACAGCCAAAGATAATCTATCCAGCAAAGCTATCACTCAGAATCAAAGGTCAGATAAAGAGCTTCACTAATAAAAAAAGCTAAAGGAGTTCATCACCACCAAACCAGAATTATATGAATTGCTGAAGGGGGTTCTTTCAGAAGAGAAAGTAAACAAAGATAAAAATTATGAACAACAAATACGTAACTATCAACAAGTGAATCTAAAAACCAAGGAAATTAAAAAAAAATCTGATGAACAATAGTAACTGTTGAATGTAATAGAATCAGAGGTATGGAAGGGGAGTGAACTGATGATTCTTGGGGAAAAGGGGAGAGGGGGGCGTGGGAAGAGACTGAACATAAACTGTGCACCTATGGATGAGGACAATGGGGGGTGGGGAAAGGACAGAGGGTGGGGTGGGAACCTGGTGGAGGAGAGCAATGGTGGGGAGGGGGGGAAGGAACATTTGTAATAATATGAACAATAAAAACTTATTAAAAAAATAAATAAAAAAAATAAAAATAAATAAAAATAAAAATCAATAAAATATATTTTTAAAAAAAGAAAAAAAGAAAAAAGAAAGAGATGAGGCAGAGACTTTCAGACCTGGTAAAGCTCAGGGTTAGTGGAGGGTCTCCCTCCTCTTATTAAGTGATGTGCAGTACTTTCGTATGAGAGGTCCATGCATTCACATATATTAGCTTTCCTCTCTTAATTTGGCAGGTGTCTCTGTGGGTTGGTATATACATTAGCAGGTCTCCTTAATGTGTCCTCCTGCCCAGGCACCTGATGGTCATCCCACCTGTGGAGACTCACCTCCCATTTACACAGCACACTGCTGGAAAACACAAACCCAGAGACCTACATTCCTGCTTCCTAAGTTAATTAGCTTTGCACTTCATTCATATTTCTCAACCTACAAGCAAGGAATTCCTGACCAAACTAGAAAGCCCTCAATAAATAGTACAACTGACTATGAAACAAAATCACAAAGAATATTACTAGAGGAATTCATTTCGGTGTGATTAAATTGTCCACATAGAAATCCATGGAAGCTACTGTCAAGCCAGAGGCATGGCTGATAACAACAATACTTAAAAACAATACTTTCTTTTAAGATTCAGACAGTTTAATACTTACATAGAAAATGAAGTTAAGGCTAGCCCCAGGTGCCAGCTGCCTCTGTCCCTTGCACAGGGCTCCGTCAAAGGGGTCAGGTGACTGCAGCCAGGATGACAGGACCCTGTTGCTGAGGAGGGAATTCCATGCTGTGTCTGAGCAGCTTTGGAGCCTGCAGCTCAATTCCATGAGTATAAGGTAGAAGCCTCAGACCTCATCATTCCTGGGAGATGACACAGAGAAATAGTTTTAGGACAGATTCCTAGAAAGAGAATCCGTGAGAACAGCGCTTTGTGGCAGCTCTTCATAAAGCCTCCCAGGCTCTTCTGTCCTGCCAAAGTTAATTAGCTGCACTAATTCTGGCTATATGTTGACACATGAAAATACCAGGAAACTGAAGCCATCTCCCTTAATTTCCCTCTTTAAAAAAATCCTGGCGGTAATCATTGAAATTGCCAGGGTACAGGCAGCTACATGCCCATGGTGCTCCCTCCTCTGCTGACAGGCACCCCTTAATTTTCAGTCTAACGATTTTAGAAAAAAATAATAATAATGTTAGTGTTTATATTATACTTTAAATATGGTATATTCTTTCAAATTAGTGTTTTGGGTTTCTTCAGCTATATTCCCAGAAATGGAATCACTGAGTCATAAAGTCTATGTGTTCTTTGGGGAAGTGTCTATTCAGGTCCTTTGCCTATTTTTTAGTTAGATTGTTTGTTTTGTATTAAACTGTATGAGTTCTTTATAAATTTTGGCTATTAATTCCTTATCAGATGTATAATTGGCTAATATATTCTTCCATTCAGTGAGTTGTCTTTCATTTTGTTGATGGTTTCTTTTTCTATGCAAAAACATTTTAGTTTGATGTAAAGAAAAAGAAAAAATAAACAAATGGAACTACATCAAACTATACACCAAACCAGGACCAAACCCAAAACCTGGGCATATGTCCTGATCAGGAATCAAAACAGAAGCCTTTTGGTGCAGGGGATAACACTTAACCAATTGAATTCCAATGGCTGGGGCCCATATACATTTTTTGAACTATTTGTTCTAGTTCCATGAAATATACCATTGATATCTTGATAGAAATTGCATTGAATCCATAGATTGCTTTGCATAGTATGAACATTTTAATGATGTTAATTCTCCCTATCCATGAACACAGTATATGCTTCCACTTATTTGTATCTCCTTCAGTTTCATTCTTCAGTGTCTTATAACTTTCCAAATGCATGCCTTTTACATCCTTGGATAATTTGTTCCTAGGTTTTTTAAGTAAATGTAAATGGAATTGTTTTTGGTTGCCCTTTCTAATAGTTCATTATTGGTATATAGAAATGCAACTGATTTCTGGATATTTATTCTGTATCTTGCTATTTTACTGAATTCATTTACCAGTTCTAGTAGTTTTTTGGTGGAATTTTAGAATTCTCTGTATACAGTATCAAGTCATCTGCAAAAAAAAATGACAGTTTTACTTCTTTCTTTCCAATTTGGATGCCTTTATTTCTTCTTGTCTGATTCCTGTGGCTAGAACTTTGAGTACTATGATGAATAAGTGGTGAAAGTGAATGTCCCTATCTTGTTCCTGATCTTAAGGAAAATGGTTTTAGCTTTTGTCCATTAAGTGTGATGTTGGCTGTAGGTTAATCATGTATGACTTTATTGAGTTGATGTATATTCCCTCTATTCCCACTTTGCTGATAGTTGTTTTTGTTTTTGTTTTTATCACAGATCGATGCTGGGTTGTATTACATGTTTCTTCTGCATCTATTGATATGATCATATGATTTTTATCCTTCACTTTGTTTATGTCATGTATCACATTTATTGATTTGTAAATACTGTACCAACATTTCATCCACAGAATAAATCCCATTTGATCATAATGTATGATCTTTTTAATGTATTGCTTTATCTGTTTTGCTAATATTTTATTGAGGATTTTGCATAAATGTTCATCAGAGATATTGGCCTATAATTTTTCTTCTTTGTATTGTCTTTATCTGGTTTTGGAGTTAGGATAATGCCAGCCTCATAAAATAAGCTTGGAAGTCTACCCCAGTCTTGAATAATTTGAGGAGCATAGGTGTTAATTCTTCTTTCAATGTGTGGTAAAATTCACATGTGAAGGACTTTTGTTTGTTGGGAGTTTTATGATCACTGCTTCAATTTCTTTAGTTGTAATCTGTCAACTCCTATTTTCTGTTTGTTTGTTTTTTCTGATTCAGTTTTGGAAGATTGCATGTTTCTAGGAATTTATCCATTTCATTCAGGTTGTCCAATTTGTTGGCATATAATTATTCACAATATTTTCTTACAATCCTTGGTATTACTTTGATGTCAGTTGTTACTTCTCTTTCATTTCTGATTTTATTTATTTGGATCTTCTCTTTTATTCTTAATGAGTCTGGTTGAATTTTTCTGATTTTTATTAATTCCTTTCTTCAGCTCACTTTGGGCTTTGCTTATTGTTCTAGTTCTTTTAAGTGAAAAGTTAGAGATTTATTTGAGATTTTTCTTGTTTCTTGAGATAGGCCTATAATGCTATGAATTTCCCTCCTAGGACTGCTTCTACTGTGTCCCATAGATTTTGACTTGTGGTGTTCTATTTCCATTTGTTTCAGTGGTTATTTTTATTTCTTTCTTGATCTCATTTTTAACTCATTCATTGTTTCATAAGGTGTTATTTAGCCTCCATATGTTTGCATCTTTTTCAGTTTTATTCTTGCCATTGATTTTTAGTTGCATACCATTACAATAACAAAAGATGCTTGATATCATTTCAGTCTTCTTAAATTTATTTAGACTTGCTTTGTGTCCTAACATGTGGTCTATCCTAGAAAATGTTCCATGTCCACTGGAAAAGAATGTGTATTCTGCTGCTTTGGGGTGAAGTGTTCTGAAGATATCAATTAAATCCATTTGATCTAGTGTATTATTTAACGCTGCTGTTTTCTTGTTGATTTTCTATTGGGAAGATCTATACATTGATGTCCTTAAGGTGTTAAAAACTCCATCGTGACTGTATTACTGTTGATCTCTTGCTTTAATCCGTCAAGATTTGCTTTATATATTTAGGTGCTCCTATGATGGATGCAAAAATGTTTACAAGGTTTAGACCTTCCTGTAGGATCATTCCCTTTATCATTAAATAGTTTCCTTTAAAAAAATTTTATTGATTTGAGAGAGGGAGAGGTAGGGAGATGGAGGCCCTGAGAAGGGACGGCTCTGCACCAGTCAGGCATGTGAGGAAAAGACGGTTTCTGTCCTAGAGCCACACAACTCAGTCTGTCCCAAATTATGCCAGAATCCTAATTTCAGCAGTACAGGACCACCTGAAGTTGGGAGGAGGTGGCTAGTGGATCTTCCATGAAGGGGAATTAATTGCCCATCAGGCTTTGGGAGAGGTGAAGGAACTTGCTCCTGCCCCAAAACCACACAACTCAGTCTGTCCTGGATTCTACCAGACCTCAGCAAGGTGGAGCCACAAAGAGTCAGGGGGCTGATGAAAGCCAGGAAAGTGAGACTCATGGGTCTCCCATGAGGAGGTGCCAGTTGGGTACATGGGAAAATTGGGGAGGGAGGAGAGGTATTACCCCTGCCTCAAAGCCACAAACTCAGTCACCAACATTCCCTGAGTCTTTCCAGACTGCTACCCTAGCCCAGGCAGCTGACTCTTTAGCAAGGTGCAAATTCTACAGGATGGGGCAAGAGGGAGTCCAGATGGTAGGGCTACTGCTTTTTTGACTGATGCCATATGGAAAGGAGTGCTCCATCCTAGACAGATGGCATCTGTGGTGTGGGAGAATGACTCAGCACAGGGGTCCTATTGGCTGTCCTTTCAACTCTCTTCCCACAATTACAGACCCCAATCTCTCCTCACAAGACTCTACTCCTCTCTGTCCTCCCTCTGCCAAAGCCAGGGTGATTGGCTGCAAAGGAGATTTTGTGCATTTTCCCTTTAAGACGACAGCTGTGTCTCTAGCATACTCTTGTCTCTCCCTGGCAGATGCAATCCCCCTTGATTTTTCACAGCCAGATGTTATGTGGGTACCTCTTTCCAACATTGGTACTCTGGGCTGAGGAGCCCGGCTTGGGATTCAAACCCTACACTTCACAAGAAGAACCCCCACAGTTGAGATATTCCTCTGGAATCTCAGCCACCCATTGGAGCAGGGGCAGCCCTTTTCTCATCTCTGCCCTTCCTGCCAGTCTTAATATGGCTTCTTCTATAAATCTTTGGTTATAAGACTTCTCTTTAGCTAGTCTTCATTTGGTTATTCAGGTTGCTTGCTCCATATTTTAGTTGTAATTCTATTTTGACCCTAGGAAGAGGTAATATCCACCTATTCTACCACCATCTTGGGTCTCTCCTATTAATTTTGTTTTAAATCACCAAGGATTACTTTTTTGTTTTTCTTTCTCAATTATTATTTGCATTCAATATTATTCTGTATTGGTTTCATATGTACAGTAAAGTGGTTAGAAAATCGTGTACCAGTACTTTACAATATGCCCCACCCCACTGCTTCAAGTACCCACAACCCTTCCTACATATGTATCATGATTTTATTTACTATATCAGAGATCCAGTGCATGAAATTCGTTCACTGGGGTGGAGAGTCTCCTCAGCCTGGCGTGTGTCCTCTCATAGTCCAGGAGCCCCACATAATGGTAGGCCCTGCCCACCCAGCCAGGGCTCTGCCATAGATCACCCTGCAGAGGGAGACCCTGCCCACTCACCCCAGCCTGCTGGTTGGTGGTCTGGACCTCTCTCTTTGGGGGGATCGGAAGCCTCCTAACTGATCACCCCACCAGCCGCTGACCTGGGCCTCCCTCTGCAAAGCCATCACGGAGCAATGGTAGAGGGCAGGAAGAGCCTCCCAACCAACTGCATTGCACATACCTTGGCTGGTCTGGCACCCGTAGGTGTCATAGTGTGGTATCCAGATGGTCATTCCGCTGTTTGACTGTTTGGCCAATTTGTATAGTATGCTTTTATTATTATAGATTCCCTTATCTTTTGTGACAGTATGGATGGATGTAGTGGGTATTACACTAAGTGAAATCAATCAGACAGAGAAAGACAAATGCCATATGATTTCAATTACATGTGAAATCTAATGAACAAAATAAACTCATAGATACAAAGAACAGAATGATCTTCAGAGGGCAGGGGGCTGGGAGATGGATAAAAAGGGGAAGGGAGCCCTAACCGGTTTAGCCCAGTGGATAGAACATTGGCCTGTGGACTCAAGGCTCCTAAGTTTGATTCTGGTCAAGGGCATGTACCTTGGTTGCAGGCACATCCCCAGTAGGGGGTGTGCAGGAGGCAGCTAATTGATGTTTCTCTCTCATTGATGTTTCTAACTCTCTCTGTAAAAAATCAATAACAGCCGGCACTGGTTTGGCTCAGTGGATAGAGCGTCGGCCTGTGGACTGAAAGGTCCCGGGTTCGATTCCAGTCAAGGGCATGTACATTGGTTGCGGGCACATCCCCAGTGGGGGGTGTGCAAGAGGCAGCTGGTCGATGATTCTCTCTCATCGACGTTTCTAACTCTCTATCCCCCTCTCTTCCTCTCTGTAAAAAAAATCAATAAAATATATTTTTTAAAAATCAATAACATATTTTTAAAATAAAAAGAAAAGAAAGAGAAGGGAGAAAGATTAAACAGAACAAATCGTTAATTATAGAACAGTCACCGAATTAGATTCTCCTAAATGGGCATTTGGACATCCATCTCACAATCCAGGACTGCTGGCTCCCAACCACTCACCTGCTTACCTGCCCAATTGCCCCTAACCAATCTGCATGCCAGCCTGATTACCCCTTAACCACTCCCCTGCCATCCTGATCAATGGGTTCCCAGATAAGGAAAGGATGAAGGATGCACTCCTTGAATACTTTCCCACAGACTCCACACAAACTCATATCTGGGAAAATCTTCCTGTTTAAATCTTCCCTGTCTTGTGGGAAGATTTTTACCATAGAGCAATCCATTCTGTTGCATAATACTAAATATTTTGGTGCAATGATTTTGTACACAGTACTTTTGTTCACGAATATTCTCATTAGGGTTTTTACATTCTATTATATAGGGTACTTGTTTATAGCACAGTTTCTCAATTAAAGGTTTTCTATCTTATTTAAATAATTTCTTATAAAGGTGGAAAAGTATCTCCTACATTGCTAAATTGCTCTCATTTATCACTAGAGGTCTGGTGCATGAAATTCGTGCATGAATGAGGTGGGGGGGAGTGTCCCTCAGTCCAGCCTGCACCCTTTCCAATCTGGGACCCTTTGAGGGATTGGTCTAGTGCATAAAATTTGTGCACTGGCAGGGGGGGTGGGGGGAAGGGTACCCTCAGCCTGTCCTGTGCCCTCTCACAGTCCAGGAGCCCCACGTGATAGTAGGTTTTGCCAACCCAGCCAAGGCTCTGCCATAGATTGCCCTGCAGAGGGAGACCCTGCCCCAGCCTAAATGGGCAGTTGGACATCCATCTCACAATCCAGGACTGCTGGCTCCCAACTGCTTCCCTGCCTACTTGCCTGATTGCCCCTAACCACTATGCCTGCCAGCCTGTTCACCCCTTAACCACTTCCCTGCCATCCTGATCGATGCCTAACTGCTTTCCCGCTGGCCTGGATTGCCCCTCACTACCCTCCTCTGCCACCCTGGTCATCCCTAACTGCCCTCCCTTACAGGCCTGGTCCACCCCAACTGCTTTCCCCTGCAGCCCTGGTTCCTCCTCAACTGCCCTCCCTGCAGGTCTGATCTCCCCCAACTGTCATCCCCTGCAGGCCCTATCACCACCAACTGCTCTTTTCTGCTGGTCCAATCATCCCTAACTGCCCTCCTCTACTGGCCCAGTCATCCCTAACTGCCCTTCCCTGCTGGCGTGGTCACCCCTAACTATCCTCCCCTATAGGCCTGATTGCCCCTAACTCATATCTGGGAAAATCTCCCTTTTGCCCATAACTTCCCTTCCCTGCAGGCCTTATCACTCCCAACTGCCCTCTCTTGCATCCCTGGTCCCTCCCAACTGCCCTCCCCTGCTGGCCTGGTCACCACTAACTGCCCTCACCTGCCATTCTGGTCACCCCTAACTGCCCTCCCTTGCAGGCCTGATCACCCACAACTGCCCTCCCCTGCAGACCTGGTCACACCTAACTGCCTTCCCCTGCTGGCTATCTTGTGGTGGCCATCTTGTGTCCACATGAGAGCAGCCAGCTTTGACCACATGGGGCAGCCACCTTGTGTGTTGGAGTTATGGTCAATTTGCATATTATCGCTTTATTATATAGGATGGCCAGCCTTAATCATGATGCCCTCATACAAGTTCTCATTCAGCATTTCTCTGGGTGTGACAGGGATTGCCATCCTTCCTGAGTCTGGAAGCTGGAAATTTATAGGAGAAAAAAAGAAATTTTTAAAAGATTAATTCCATTATGAGAATATTGATTTCCAATGAAGAAAGTGAAAAAGAAAGAATGAAAGAAGCCAAAACTGGTTTGGCTCAATGGATAGAGCGTCGGTCTGCGGACTGAAGGGTCCCGGGTTCGATTCCAGTCAGGGGCATGTACATTGGTTGCGGGCACATCCCCGGTGGGGGGTGTGCAGGAGGCCGCTGGTCGATGATTCTCTCTTATCGATGTTTTTAGCTTTCTATCCCTTTCCCTTCCTCTCTGTAAAAAATCAATAAAATATATATATTTTTTTAAAAAGAATGAAAAAACAACAACAGAGAACCTAAAATAGCATGGGCTTTACAGATCTGGCTCTTTTAGGAGGTTTAGCAGTCACATCATTCAGGAGAAGGAAGATCAGAGAGTATAAAGCATGACCAGGGATCTGGGGTAGTGTTAGGGGCAGAAATAGAATATTGGAAACTAACTATAATTATAAGAAATATTAATCATGCTATGTTAACCATGATTGCTCTTTTCTGATTAGAGAAAGCATGTTATATGCCCTGGGACATGGGAGCTAACTTTGTAAAGGAGTCTAACCTCCTGTCCCAAGAACTGTCTATCGTTATGGAAAGATTTACAACCTCGTGGCTGAAATTATCTAGTCCCAGAGGCACCTGCTCCTTAAGACCTCCAACCCCTATTTCCTGTAATCTGGTCCCAGGGTTCTCAGAGGCGCCTGCCTTCTGTGATACACCTACCTCCAACCCATGACTTGTAACATGTAATGATTATCCCATGCCCACTCTCCTATACTGTATCTGTAACCCCTGCTTCCCCATGTAATCTTTGTCCTTCTACCTAATGTGAGCAGCTGATTTGTGGGGGACTGCAGAACAGATTTTTTGTGGATGACCTGCTGCTCTCCCATACTGCCGGCAGGATTGGAATAAACACTCACATATTCAACCCTATCTCTGAGTGATTAGCTCAGGTATTGACAGGCAGCCTGAACACAATGCTGCTTTTGTAATCAGGACACCACCTTCAAGTTTCAGTGGCTCCCAATGAAGTTCTGTCGCTATCTATATTGTTTGGTTTCACATTGGTTATCTGATTTAGAATGCTGCTTTTCCTGATCAGGTACTAGGATGCTTCCCATATTTGTGGAGGATGAAGTTATTAGTTATATGATTTTAGTAGGAGGAGAATGCTTCTTTGTCCAAGTTGAAGTTTCGGTGACTCCCAATGAAGTTTCTGTCGTTCCCTATTGTCAAAAAAGTTCTCAGCCGATTTGTAATGATGCGTTGGTGCATCAGAATAATTTTTACATTAATAAACCAGGCCAGATGTTTCAACACTGGAGATAATAATTCAAGGTTGTCTACCAATAGAGGTTAGCTAATGATAGGTTACTACTAAGACAAGTGTGGTACAAGACTAGTTCCCAGATTGAAATAGAAATGAGATCACAAGGGGAAAAATTAATCAGAGCTTATTTTCATCTAAATAAGGGACAAAATGGCAAGTAAAACAGGTCAACTCAATATAAACAAGTGGCCAAATGAGTAAATCTCTGTCAAAACAATATAAGTAGTCCACTAATATTTTCAGAAGACATCAAAAGGAATATCTCATCAAGTAAAAAATGTAAGTTGCTCCAAACTGATTTTTGTGAACTAAATGAAGTAAGTGTATAGATTTGTATTGTTTCACTTGGGCGGGAAAAAAACAAAATTAGGAAAAAATTTTTTAAGTCATAAATACCACTCCTAAAAAAATTATAAATATACAACTACTAAAAAATAGAAGAAATAAGAGAGCCCCAAAATTAATTATGAAAGAGAGGTATATCACTTATTAGGGCCTAAAAACAGAAAAAGTTAACACTGTACTTTGAGGATGGATATAAAATAGGGTGCTACAGGTGGGAAGGGGAATGGAGGATTAAGGGAGACAACCAATATTTTTCTTAAAATCTGGTCCTTTTATTATTATGCTGATCTTACACCTTTCTGCTTTTTCATGGAATTGTTTAGACTTCCAAAACTATCACAAGTCTGCAGGAAGTTAGGATGAAGGCCAATTCCCTCTTTCTCTTGCATATATGCTCTATACAAAGCCACTTGTCAGATGTAGGGATTAAAAAACCCATAGTCAGATTGCCTAAAGGTGAGCATTCCTTGAATTCTGAAAATCCACCCCAATTTGTCACTGTTTGATATTGATGAGTCTCAGTCTATCAGCAAATTGACCATTAAATATTCAACAAAGAATTCAAATAGAATATGAACTATCAGGGAATTAACTAAAATAGCTAGTAAATATAACTGCAAAAAGTTTCCCATTTTAAGACTTGATATTGAGGTTTGAGAGATGTATGTGTCTTGTTCGAGTTGCAGTGCAGGACAGAAAAAAGGCATATTGACTCTTCCATTTTATAATGATAAGGAAATGGAGAACTGTACTTTAAATATGTGTTGTTTTTTTTTATTTCAGAGAGTAAGGGAGAGGGGGAGAGAGAGAGAAACATCGATGATGAAAAAGAATCATTTATCAGCTACCTTTTTTTTTTTTTTCTTTTTTTTTTAATTTTATTTTATTTTATGTTTTTTATTTTTTTTTATGTTTTTATTTTTTTTTAATATATTTTATTGATTTTTTTTTTGCCCCCCACCCTCCCTCCCACACATCCCCTCCCTCCCCAGAGTTTTGTGTCCATTGGTTATACTTATATGCATGTATAAAAGTCCTTCGGTTGATCTATTATCTCCCCCAGATCTTTCTCCCCTCCCCGCTGTAATTTGACAGTCTACTTGTTGATATACTGTCTCTATATCTATCTTTTGGTTCATCAGTTTATAATGCTCTTTGTTATCCACAAATGAGTGAGGTCATGTGGTGTTTCTCTTTCATTGATTGGCTTATTTCACTCAGCATGATGTTCTCCAGTTCCATCCAGTTTTATCAGCTACCTTTTGCATGCCCCTACTGAGGATCAAGCAGACAACCCGGGCATGTGACCTTGACTGGAATTAAACCTGGGACCCTTCAATCCACAGACCTACCGGTGCTTTATCCATTAAGCCAAACCAGCTAGGGCTGGAGAACTATACTTAACTGCTTTTGTTAAACATTTAGATATAGCAACCTATGGAATAAAAATGCATAGTATACTAGTATTTCCAAATAATCATAGTAGAGAAAAAGGCATGTGTGTACACACACACACACACACACACACACACACATGATCTATTCAGGAAAATTAAGTATATTTTTAAAAATAATACAGGGAAAATCACACTATATGAAAAACCATGTTTTTTATGATTTGCGAGAAAGAGAAAGAGAGAAAGAGTTGGGGGGAGGGGGGACATAGATTTGTTGTTCCACTTACTTATGCATTCATTGGTTGATTATTATATGTATCCTGAGTGGGAATCAAACCAGCAACCTTGGCCTATCAAGACAATGCTCTAACCAACTAACCTATCTGGCCAGGGCCTATTTCTGATTTGTATGTCTTTTATTTCTTTTTCTTTCCTAATTTTTCTGAGTAGCGTTGTGGTCAATTAGAGATAAGCAAAACAAGGATGGTAGGCAGAAACTCACCTTGGTAGGAAGCCCTGGGTGCTGAGCAAGGGGCAAAACTGGGAATACAAGAACCTTGCCCCCAGGGCTGTTAGGTCTGATCAAATAATTTAATCAACATCCCCTCCCCTGGAACCTGACCTTTAGACCACTTCATAATGGGCATTTCACTTGCATTCTAAGACCATTACCTTTCCCCTCCAGATCTTCCTAGAATGCGGACTGGCCCAGAGAATTTTCCACCTAGAAAAAGCCTGCCTAGAGTCCTTTAAAATCTCTGACTCTCCATCCTTGGGTGCTGGCACCATTTGGGGGCTCAGCCCATCTGGTATTCAGATGACCTAATAAATGTATAGCCCCTTACCCTTTTTGGCCTCATGCGTTCCTCCTTTGGTGACCCTAACATTTGGTGTGGAAACCCAGGAGGGTTCCACAGGGAAGGGGAGCCATCACCTTGGCTTCTGTCACCCCGAGTTTGCTACTCAGAGAACAGTAGGCAGCAGCAGCTTGTCCTGGGCTTACCTCCGAATCCTACACTAGTGACATAAGCACTGACCTCAATTAATCCTCCCCTCTCTTATGGACCCTCCCAAACCAGCCAGGGAGGACCCCGGATCAGGAACCGCTTCTCCATTGCTGACCCTTCATCCCACACCAGCCAATCTTCTCTAGGTGAGTGATGTTCAACAATTTCCCTCACCTAAAGTCTTCTGCCCACACTCTCACTGACTTTTCAAAATTCCTAGAGCTAGGCCAGAGGACTCCTCAGCTGATTGGCTTTGGATTCTTCTGGATTGGGGACTCCCCGTCCAGAGGATCACCCCTCATTTTTCGTGGTGATTTGTTTAGCAGTGGGGAACCTGCCCTAAAAAGCCACTTTTGGATTTGTGGTCTGTCACTCGCCGGTTCTTTTCTCGTGGGCCACGCTACACTCCCTCTGCACACTCATGGGGGAGATCGTGCCCAAGCACCTCATTTTCTTTTGTAATGCTGTTTGGCCACAATATAAACTAGATAAGTCTCAGTGGCCTGAAAATGACACTTTCAGTTTTAACATATTGCATGATTTAGATAAGTGCTGTCAGTGCAATAGAAAATGGTCAGAGACTCCTTATTCCAGACCTTTTCCACCTTCAGTCCTAATCCCCATCAGATCCTACTCCTTCACACAAAACATCATATCCCTCACATTTCTCATTCTGAATCTACTTTTGACCCAGAAGACCACTAACCTCCATCCCTTTATACCCCCCCTTCCTACTCCTGCAGTAGATTTCCAAAACCCAGACCCTCCTAACCAGCAACCAACTTCTCCCCTAGCCTCTGAGAGTCCAAAGTCTGAGAATGTGAGTCCCAAAACAACCTTTTCCCACCTAACACTGGCTCTTGGGTCGCCCAAAGATCACCTTTTTCAACAACCACTTCTATTTCTGCACCCATTGTATCCCGGTGGGAGGTAGCAGGAACTGAGGGTATTGTCCAGATAACACCCCATTTTCCAGGTCTGACTTCACACAGATTAAGAGGCGGTTCGGGTCTTTCTCCACTAACCTGATCACCTTTACCAAGGGATTTGAGTATCCGACCCAGTCCTATGACCTGACCTGGCACGACATCTATGTCATTCTGTCCTCCTCTCTAACGCCAGAGGAAAAGGAGGGTCTTTGGTTAATAGCTCAAAATCATGTCAATGCCCTCCATAGACACTCAGCTGCCAACCCGGTTGGCGCTGACACGGTCCCCCAAACGGACCCAAGATGGGATTATCAGGTTAATTTTCCAGGTGCCGGCTCTGTAGCCATATAATCACCTGGACTCAAAAAGGCTGCCCAGAACACCATAGGTGTCACTGGAACTGGCTGTGCATGACTTGTCTGATCTTCGCCTCCTGCCTGCTGTCGGTCGATATCTCCTTTCCCCAGGAAGAAAAATGGTTTCTGTTGCAGTTGACCCACAACTGAGTGTGGTGACCAGGATGGCCAACCTGCCCTTGGTGAGATCCACATACAACCTCATTTCCTCAACTTATGTCACTACAAAGGATCAGTATCCTTACTCAAAGTCTGTGTGTGAGATGGCAGAGAGGGGCATGAAGATCATCATATCTGTGGCAGTGATGAAAGCTCAGCCCATTATCCAGAAGTTAGAGCCACAAATTGCTGTTGCCAATAACTATGCCTGTATGGGACTAGACAGGATTGAGGAGAAGCTGCCTATTCTGAATCAGCCAACAAAGTAGGTTGTTGCCAATGACAGAGGTACAGTGACTGGGGCAAAAGATGCTGTGACAATGACCGTGACTAGAGCCAAAGATTCCGTGACCAGCACAATCAGTCTGATGGACAAGACAAAAGAAGCTGTGACTTCCGGTGTGGAGAAGACCAAGTCTGTGGTCAATGACAGCATTAACACAGCCATGGGCATTCGGATGATGCAGCTGGTGAGCAGTGGAGTGGAAAATGCACTCAGCTGCTGTAGACTAGTACTTCCCTCTCACTGAGGAAGAACTAGAAAAAGAAGCCAAAAAAAAAAAAAAAAAAAAAAGGTGGAAGGATTTGAGACTGTTCAGAAGCCACATTATTATATTAGGCTGGAATCGCTGTCTACCAAGCTCTGTGCACGTGCCAACCAGCAGGCTCTCAGCAGGGTGAAAGAAGCTAAGCAAAAAAGTCAGGAGACCATTTCTCAGCTCCATTCCACTGTTAACCTGATTGAATTTGCCAGGGAAAATGTGCAGAGTGCCAACCAGAGAATTCAGGATGCTCAGGATAAGTTCTACCTCTCCTGGGTGGAGTGGAAGAGAAGCATAGGCTATGACGACACCAATAAATCCCACTGTGCTGAGCACATTGAGTCACCTACCCTTTTTTAAAAATATATATTTTATTGATTTTTTACAGAGAGGAAGAGAGAGGGACAGAGAGTTAGAAACATTGATGAGAGAGAATCATCGATCAGCTGCCTCTTGCATACCCCCCCACTGGGGATGTGCCCACAACCAAGGTACATGCCCTTGACCAGAATTGAACCTGGGACCTTTCAGTCTGCAGGCCGACGCTCTATCCACTGAGCCAAACCGGTTTCGGGGAGTCACTACTCTTGCTATTGCACGAAACCTGACTTAGCAGCTGTAGACCACGTGCTCCACACTCCTGTCCAACGTCCAAGGGTTACCACAGAACATAGGCCCACCCATATTTTTCCAAAGTCTTTGGTAACTTAGGGCATTGCTGGGTTAAATAATAAACATCTAAATATTTTCAAATAACACAAAATACTGAAACATTAATTGTTAGACAAGTTTTAAATCCGCCTACTTTTAGCTTTTTTACATAAGTTCTCCTGTACTTTGTTGAAGGTACATTTTCTTGAAAGTAAGAGTGTGTTTAAAATGTGTTCATAAATATCAACCTAAGAAATGCTGGCTGTTTAGATTTGGCTAAAGCTGGTGATTTGTGAATGGGTAGAAAAGTGTGAAAGTTGTAGAAAAGTTTGTCCAGTGAGTGAGGACCTGATCAGCCTTCTCTCCTAGTAAGCTAAAGCAGCCCTGCCCAGACTCTCTGCTGTTGCTTATGGCCTTAAGTTGAGGCCTAGATTTTATTTCCATCACTCATTCCCAGTCCTTGACACTATCATTGAAAGCCTCAACAGGTCTTCCTGCTTGGTATTTAGGAACTTCTCTCCCCTTTTCTAGCCTTCTTAAAGGTCATACACTGCAAAGGACACCAAGTGGGGAATGATCAAAGCAGGGAAATAAAGCAGACAGGAAGCCAAGGCAGTGGCTCAGAGGAAGCCTCCATCTCCCCAATTCTTAGCTGTATCCAATATAATGCCCCGAATACACTCCTGAGGAACGTTAGTACCTACTAGCTCTTGGAGCCACTCAGGAAGATCCATGGTTAAAATTTCAGGGAAAGTTATATACTTCCATAGGGATAGGCCCATAACATTTTAGAGGTTAATCAAATTCTCTACATAGGATACAGACCACTCCCAAAACACCTTATCACATATCTTAGCCTAGCCTCCCTACTGTAAGATTTTACCAAAACCTGTTCTGCTTGTGACTCAGTATCTCCCCAAGAATAAATTAGACCTCTTTTTCCCCCCACTTATCAGGAAAGGGGCCAAATTCCTAGACAAGACTGGCAAATTGACTTCACTCACATGTCCCCTATTAAAAGAACCAAATATCTCTTGCTGAAACCGGTTTGGCTCAGTGGATAGAGTGTCAGCCTGCGGACTGAAGGGTCCCAAGTTCAATTCCAGGCAAGGGCATGTACCTTGGTTATGGGCACATCTCCAGCAGGGGCTGTGCAAGAGGCAGCTGATCGATGTTTCTGGCTTTCTATCCCTCTCTCTTTCCCTCTGTAAAAAGTCAATAAAATATAAAAATTTAAAAATTAAATAAAATAAAAGAACCAAATATCTCTTAATCCTGGTAGATACTTCTCAGGCTGAGTGAAGCATTCCCCACTACCTCTGAAAAGTCCTCCAAGGTCACACAAGCTTTCATTCAGCATATCATTCCCAGATTCAGCCATGAAACCTGTTCTAGGCCTCATTATAATCAGGTTGGTACTGGAAATATCAGAGGGAACACTTTTTAAAGTACATTATTGCCTAATCACTATGCTGTATACCTGGAACCAATGCAAAATAACATTTAATGTCAACTGTAATTGAAAAACACAACTAAATCTTTTTTTCTTTTTTAATGGAAACTGAAACAGAAAAAGCATATTGGAGGCATTTTGAAACTACTTGGGCGCCATCTACTGTACAAATGACATAAACACAATGAAAGACTTCCATATGGGTATCAAGAAGATATGTAGATTTTGCTCTCTCTTTCATAAATTTCTCTCTTCTCTGTTTATGGTTTTCCCAACTTCTTTGAGGGGTTTCAACTTTATTTAGTAGGTACTAAATGCATCAGATAATTTTCCTTCCATCTTTCTTTTTTTTCTTATTCTCTCAGTCCCTCCATTTCTCCCTTTCCTTCTTTCCTCCTACCCTTCTTCTTGTAACACTCTCTGAGTCCTGTGGTGCTGTTGTTGCACACCCTGCTTAATGTTCATCTCTTGATATGAACTGATTTCCATGGGCCTTGGGTCTCTCAAAACAAGGCATGGGGTAAACTACATCCATGACTTTGAAGACAGTCTCAGTAATATGTCTCTTTCCAAGTTTCCCTCAAATGCCTTTCAGCTTTTCCATGTAGGCATCAGCTCACTTTTCTTTATTTTGTTTACAATGATAAGTTTGGGTTCTTTCCGTTTTTCTAGAACATATTTTGAGAATAGTTTTTGCTACAAGACCCAAACTTTAACTCAGCTCAAAGGCTGTTTAGCCATTCTGCTACTTCGATATGCTACTTTCTAGTCTCAGAAGGCCAACTTGTATGCAATGTTTATTTACTATCTGCCTAATAAGTACTGTGGCTGGTTGTGCTATATGCATGTAAAAAAAATACAAGGGGGGAGGGCTGGCTAGTGGTTAGAGCATTGTTCCCATGCACAGAAGGATTGCCAGTCTGATTCGTGGTCAAAGGAACCTACCTGAGCTGCACATTTGATCCTAGCCCTGGCAGGGGCATGTGTGATAGACATGCAATCAATGTTTCTCTCACACTGATGTTTCTCTGTTTCTCTCTCTGACTCTCCCTCCCTCTCTTGAACCTTCTCTTCCACTCTCTCTAAAAAAACAATGATACAGGGGGAAAGTTTGTATAGGAAATTTAAACTGTGCTGCACGTTTCTCTTTAAATTTTATAGATTTTGCTTATGTCAGACATCTGAAGCTGTGACTACTTGCAATATACTTTAGGTCCTTCTTCTAGTCAGGAAGCTGTTTTAAAGGAACCACTACAGTTTAAATTTCCCAGGTGCTAATGAGCAATGGAAGCTGTAGCAGGCTGGCCACACTTGAATTTAAGATTTTAAAATTTGACACTTGGTCAAATTAAAATAAGGCCACCAGCTGCCCCAGTGAAACTACTTCCATTTCAGCAGAGAACGATGCCTGGCTATTGTCATTTGATAATGTTTAGGCAGTATTATAGGGGATGGTTGGTAACCAATGCAATCCAGATATCTTTGATTTTATTATAAAAGTGTATATATTCCAATTTGGTTTATAAGGAAGTTATTTGAAATACATATATTTAAACTTGATGTTTAAATTTTCCTGTATCCTGACAAAACCGGTTTGGCTCAGTGGATAGAGCATCGGCCAGAAGACTGAAGGATTCTGGGTTCGATTCTGGTCAAGAGCATGTACCTTGGTTATGGGCACATTCCCAGTTGGGGTTGCAAGAGGCAGTTGATCGATGTTTCTAACTCTCTATCCCTCTTTCTTCCTCTCTGTAAAAAATCAATAAAATATAACTTTTAAAAATTTCCTGTATCCTTATGCCATTTATGGTGAGCTTAGATAAGCATTTAGCACTTGAAAGTCTCCAAAAATCAGAGAGGAGTTCCACTGAACCTGAGAGATGTATGTCCTTTATTTCTAACACTGTTTGGAAAGAGGTTTTTTTCTTATTGTTGTTGTTTTTACTAATCCTATCTAATAAAAGAGTAATATGCAAATCAGCCATCACCCCACTACACCCACCAGCCAACCA
This sequence comes from Pipistrellus hanaki, assembly GCF_964339955.1. Lineage (NCBI taxonomy): Eukaryota > Metazoa > Chordata > Mammalia > Chiroptera > Vespertilionidae > Pipistrellus > Pipistrellus hanaki. The sequence continues at coordinate 43,777,335 of NC_140517.1, read as the reverse complement.
GAGTGAGTATGCAAATTAATCCAACCAAATGTCTGCGGCCACAGAGAGCAGGAGGGAGGCTTGAGTTTCCCCCGAAATAGAGGAAGCCAAGCTTTCCTCACACCCTGACCAGCCAAGGCCTCCGTTTAAGGCTACAAAGTTTCAATTATAGAAGAAAAATAAATTCCAACAGAAATGGCTGCTACCCCAGAGTGAGCAGGAGACCTGGCTCCGCTCCAGGCTACAAAGTTTCAGTTGTAGAAGATAAATAAATCCCAGATACCAGGGTCTCCAATTGGGTTGCAGGGGGATGTGGCCACCCTGCAAACCACCACAGGCCTCTTGCCCAGGCCACCCTATGCCCCAAGGGAACCCCCAACCTGACTTGGGACATCCTTAAGGGCAAAACACCTGGCCCCCACCCAGGCATCAGGCCTCTATACTATCTAATAAAATAGTAATATGCAGATTGACCATCACTTCAAAAGTGGCTGCCCCCCTGTGGTCAAAGATCCTGCCACCATGTGGACACAAGATAGCCAATACAAGGTAGCCACCACAAGATAGCCAGCAGGGGAGAGCAGTTTGGGGTGATCAAGCCTTCGGGGGAGGGCAGTTAGGGGTGTCCAGACCAGCAGAGGAAGGAAGTTGGGGGCAAACAGACTGACAAGGGAGCAGTTAGACATCAATCAGGCTAGCAGGGGAGTAGTTAGCAGGTGATCAGGCTGGCAGGCAGAAGCGGTTAGGGGCAATCAGGAAGGCAGGCAGGCAGGCAAGCAGTTGGGAACCAGCAGTCCTGGATTGTGAGAGGGATGTTCCTCGAGGGGTCCCAGATTGAAGAGGATGCAGGCTGGGCTGAGGGACATCTCTCCCTCTATCCCCCCCGTGCATAAATTTCATGCACCAGGCCTCTAGTTTTTAAATAATTCTGAAAAGAAGAAGAAAAAAAAAACATTCCTGACATCCAGGAGCTGGCCTGGATCTCCCAGCCAAGCCTTGGTGTTGTACTGTTGAACATCATCAATGTCACAGAACATACACGTCAGGCAAGACCACTCTGTCACTATGACGGAAAAGGACAAAAACCAGGCCACTCTGGAATCATGTCTACCCAAACACATAAACATTGTACAAATCATAAAAAACAGCCAAGCATCTCCTGTCCTCGCTAAGTTGAGTGACTGCTGCTTCCTTGCCAATCATAGCTTTAACCTCACTCTAGTTGTACTTGCTTCTAATAATAAAAACATAGTCACAGAATTATCTTAGCCTCCTGACAGCATCTAACTCAGAGAAAATTTCCACTTCTTTAACCTTTCTTCAAATGATCTATCATTAGTTCAAATCTTACAGTAAGTCCTGTTTAACACCCTCTTTCTTAGGATCTCCCCTCCCCCACTGTTACCCAGGCTCTCCATCACTGCACCCAGCTTACCTTATTCCATAACAGCTCTGGTTACCCTTGGCTGGATGATGTTATTAAAATAGGGTGCCTTTTTAACTCCTCCCTCATACATTGATACCAACTCTAGAATGATAAGCAGCTTCAGCCCAGTCATTATTTTAACATAAATAAAAATTGCATCTTAATCATGAGGTTTTAGAACCTCCCCATTTTCAACTCACACAAGTTACAGTAATGAAAGGATTGGGAAATTACAACACTCACAGGCAAGCTGATGACTTGCAGGAAGGTCTTCTTCTGGGACGTATTTCCCTTCCCTGAGTCATAGTCACTAGTTTGGATCATAGTCTGGATAGAGAATTTAAAAAGTAGTCCACTCCAGGTGAGGCACTTACCTTTTGTCTTATATGTACTTCTATTTTGTTATGCACTCATCTTGTAATAGTTGGTCTCCTAAAATTGTGGGAAAGGCTGATCTCAACATTCAAATCTTCCTGCTGGCACTAAAAGCTTTCCTTCACACCTTATTTGTGTATTTCTGTGGAATTTCTCTATCCTATATAATAAAGAAGTAATATGCAAATTAACCATCACACCCTCACACAAGATGGCCATCCCATGTGGTCACAAGATGGGTGCCACAAGATTACCGGCAGGGGAGAGAAGTTGTGGGCAATCAGGCCAACAGAGAAGGGAAGTTGTGGGGGATCAGGCCTGCAGGGGAGGGCAGTTGGGGGCAACCAGGCCTGCAGGGGAGGGCAGTTGGGGGAACCAGGCCTGCAGAGGAGGGCAGTTGGGGGCAATCGGACCAGCATGGGAGGGCAGTTAGGAAAGATCAGACCTACAGGGGAGCAGTTAGGAGTGGATCAGGCTGGCAGGGGAGTTATTAGGGAGTGATCAGGCTGGCAGTTTAGAGATTAGAGAGGGTGCGGGCTGGGTTGAGGGACATCCCCCACCCCCACCCTCCCAGTGTACAAATTTCATCCACCTGGCCTCTAATTTCTTGAGAAACTAGAAACTCAAGCAACTTCAGGTTGCTCAGAGAATGGTGTTCTTTCACCTTCTCACCAGAGAGAGGCGACCTACACCCTGTTGCTAACACAAGGCAACTCTCTTAGGCTATAAGTGCCCACCCAACATTGAACCTGTCCAGATTCTTTCCCAGTTCACTCACAGTGCGGGGAGGTGGATGGGGACATGTGGCCATTTGGGCCTTCGTTTTAGAGGAAAAAACACTCTGAAAAATGAAACTATAAAGATCTATTTCTGCAGAGAATAGCTTTTAGCACTTGTCGTTTGCTGTTTATTTGTTGATGATAGCCATTCTGACAGGTGTGAGATGGTATCTCGTTGTTGTTTTGATTTGCATCTCTCAGATGATTAGTGAGTTTGAGCATGTTTTCATATGTCTCCTGGCCTTCTGTGTGTCCTCTTTCAAAAAGTGTCTATTTAGGTCCTTTGACCATTTTTTTTTTTTACTGCATTGTTCATCTTCTTATTATTAGTTGTATGAATTCTCTATAAATGTTGGAGATTAAACCCTTATCAGAGATAACATTGGCAAATATGTTCTCCCATACAGTGGGCTTTCTTGTTGTTTTGTTGATTGTTTCTTTTGCTATGCAGAAGCTTTTTATTTTGATGTAGTCCCATTTGTTTATTTTCTCCTTAGTTCCCATTGCCCTAAGAGTTGTGTCAATAAAGATATTGCAACAACACGTGTCTGCTATTTTGCTGCCTATTGCTTCTTCTAAGATTTTTATGGTTTCCCATTTTCCGTTTAAGTCCTTTATCCTTCTTGAGTTTATTTTTTTGTGTGGTATAAGTTGGTGATCTCATTTCATGTTTTTGCATGTATCTGTCCAATTTTCCCAACACCATTTAATGAAGAGACTGTCTTGACTTTATTGTATGTTCTTGCCACCTTTGTCAAATATTAATTGAGTATAATGGCTTGTGTAGAGATGTCTGGGTTCTCTGTTCTGTTACACTGGTCTATATATCTGTTCTTGTGCCAGTACCAGGCAGTAGTGTGAACAGTGGATTTGAATTATAGTTTTATATCTGGTATTGTGACCCCTCCAACTTTGATCTTCTTTCTCAGGGTTGCTATGGCTATTCAGGGCTTCAGTTTATTCCAGATGAATTTTTGGAGTTTGTTCTACATTTTTGAAACATGCGGTTGGTGTTTTAATTGGGGTTGCATTGAATCTGTAGATTGCTTTGAGTAGTATGGATATTTTAATGATGTTGATTCTACCAATTCATGGTATGTTCTTCCATTTGTTTGTCTTCCTCTATCTCTTTTTTCAGTGTCCTGTAGTTTTCTGAGTACAGGTCTTTAACCTCTTAAGTTTGTTTCTAGGCATCCTAATTTTTTTTTTTTTTTTTTTTTTTTTTTTGTGCAATGATAGACAAGATTTTTTTTTTAAAGTTTCTCTTTCTCTGAGTTCATTATTGGTGTATTAAAAAAGCCATAGACTCCTGGGTGTTAATATTGTATCCTGCTACATTGCTGAATTCATTTATTACATCTAGTAGTTTTTTATGGAGTTTTTAGGGTTTTCTATGTACCCATATTTTCAGGCGTATAAGACAACCCATAATTTTACAGTTAAAACATAGGTTTAGGCCTATATTCGCTATATAAGACTACCCCCCACTTCAAAGAAAAGATTTACTTTGCCATCAAGATCTGCAGGTAATTTTTGTGCAATTTTGGTCTTTTGCCCCTGATTTTCGGTTGACTTTTTTTCGTTTCAGAAGTCATCTTATACACCGGAAAATACGCTACAATATCGTGTCATCCGCTAATAATGACAATTTTACTTCTTTTCCAATTTTATGCCTTTTATTTCTTCTTTTCTGATTACTATGACTAGTACTTCCAGTACTATGTGGAACAGGAGTGGTGAGAGTGGGCTTCACTGTCTTTTTCCTGTTCTTAGGGGAAATGGTTTTAGTTTTGCCCATTGAGTATGATGTTGGCTGCAGATTTGTCATTTAGAGCTTTTATTATGTTGAGGTATGATCCTTCTATTCCCACCTTGCTAAGAGTTTTTATTAAGAAAGGGTGTTGGATTTTGTCAAATGCTTTTTCTGCAGCAATGGATATGATTATATCATTTTTATCTCTCAATTTGTTTATGTGGTGTATCATGCTTATTGATTTGTGAATATTGAATCATCATTGCATCCCTGGAATAAATCCCACTTGGTCATGATGTTTTATCTTTCAAATGTAATGCTGGATCCAATTTGCTAGAATTTTGTTGAGGATTTTAGCATCTATGTTCATCTGGGATATTGGCCTGTAATTTTTTTTTTTTTTTTTGTAGTGTCTACTGGTTTCAAGATTAGGGTAATTCTGTCTTCATAGAAGGAGCTTGTAAGTGTGCCTTCTTCCTAAATTTTTTAGAATAATCTAAGAAGGATAGGTTTTAGTTCTTCTTTGAATGTTTGGTAAAACTCCCCTCTGAAGCCATCCGGTCCAGGATTTTTGTTTGCTGGAAGTTTTTTTTATTACTGCTTCAATTTCATCAGTAGTTATCTACCTATTCAGGTTCTTTTATTCTTCTTGATTGAGTTTTGGAAGGTTGTGTTTTTCTAGGAATGTGTCCATTTCATTGAGGTTGTTTAGTTTGTTGGAGTAGAGTTGTTCATAGTAATTTTTCATAATCCTTTGTATTTCTGTGCGGTTGATTATTACTTCACCTGTTATATTTCTGACTTTGTTTAGTTGGGTACTCTCTCTTTGTTTCTTGGTGTGTCTGGCTAGAGGCTCATCAATCTTGTTTATCCTTTCAAAGATCCAGCTCTTGGTTTTGTTGATCTTTTGTTTTGTTTTTTTGTCTCTATGTCATTTATTTTTGCTCTGATCTCTATTATATCCTTCCTTCTGCTTATGCTAGGCTTTTCTGATTCTCTTTCTAATTCTTCAAGTTGCAGAGTTAGATCATTTATCATCATTTTTTTTTTGTTTTTTTACTTAGACCTGTAGAGTTATGAACTTCCCTCTCAGAACTGTTTTCACTGTGTTGCATGGATTTTGGATTGTTGTGTTTTCACTGTCAATTGTTTCCAGGATGTTTTTTATTTCCTTTTTGGTCTCTCTGGTAACCCAGTCATTGTTTAATAGTATGCTATTCTGTCTCCAAATGTTTGAATTTTTGTGATTGTTTTTATTATAGTTGAATTCTAATTTTATGCCGTTGTTGTCTGAGAAGATGCTTGATATGATTGCAATCTTCTTGAATTTGGAGAGACTTTGCCTGTGTCCTATCTCTTTGAAAATGTCCCTTGGGTGCTTGCGAAGAATGTATATTCTGTAGTTTTTGGGTGGCATGTTCTGAAGATGTCGATTAAGTCCATCTGATCTAGTGAATGATTTAAGATTGTTGTTTCTTTGCTGATTTTTTTGTCTAGAGGATTTATCCAGCAATGTTAATGGGGTATTAAAGTCTCTTGCTATGATTGTATTGTGTCAATCTCTCCCCTGATATCTTCCAGAAGTTGTGTTGTTTTTGTTGTTTGTTGTTGTTTTTTATGTATTTGGATGCTCCTGCATTGGGTGCATATATGTTTACCAGAGTTTTATCCTCTTTTTGTATAAATTGCTTTAGAATTATGAAGTGGACTTCATTGTCTCTTATTATGGTCTTCATTTTGAGGTCTAATTTGTCAGATTTAAGTATTGCTTCCCTGGCTTTTTTTTTTTTTTTTTTTTTTCATTTCCATTTGCCTGAAAGATATTTTCCCATCCCTTCACTTTCAGTCTGTGTGAGTCCCTTGTTATAAGGTGGGTCTCTTATAAACAGCATATATATGGGTCATGTTTTCTTATCCATTCAGTCACTCTTTTGATTGAAGCATTTAATCTATTTACATTTAATATTATTATTATAGGTACTTGTTTGTAGCCATTTTTGTTCTTTATGCCTGTGTTCCTCTTCCCTTTCTGTTTCTTCTTTTTACAGCATTCCTTTTAGCATTTCTTGTTTTGCTAGCCTGGTAGTGATAAACTCCCTTAGCCATTTTTTGTCTGCAAAGCTCCCGATTTCCCCTTCACTTTTGATTGATAGCCTTGCTGGATAAAGTGTTCTTGGATTCATCCTTTATTTTGCATCACTTTGTATACTTCATTCCATTCCCTTCTTGCTTGATGTGTTTCTGTTGAGAAATCATTTGATAATCTGATGGGGGATCCTTTGTAGGTAACTCTCTGTCTCTCACTTGCAGCCTTTAAGATTATTTCTTTGTCATTACCGTTTGCCATTGTAATTATGACATGTCTTTGTGTGGGTCTTTTGGGGTTCATCTTGCTTGGGACTCTGTATTTGTGTGATTTTTTTCTTTCCCTTATCTGGAAAATTTTTTGTCATTATCTCTTCAGATATATTCTCTAATCCTTGCTGCTCTTCTTGTCCTTCTGGCAGCCATATCATTTTGTGTTGTCCCAAAGCTCCATTGGGCTCTCCTCCTGCTTTTTATATATATATATTTTTTATTGATTTTTTACAGAGAGGAAGAGAGAGGGATAGAGAGTTAGAAACTCGATGAGTGAGAGAGAATCATTGATCAGCTGCCTCCTGCACACCCCCCACTGGGGATGTGCCCGCAACCAAGGTACATGCCCTTGACAAGAATCGAACCCAGGACCCTTCAGTTCGCAGGCTGATGCTCTATCCACTGAGCCAAACTGGTTTCGGCTCCTCCTGCTTTTTAATTTTTTTCTTCAGTTACTGTTCAGATTGGGCTTGTTTCTATACCTTATCTTCTAACTCACTAATTTGATTCTCTGCTTCTCCTAGTCTACTGTTGAAACTTTCCATCATGTTTTTTATTGTAGCTATATCACTTTTGATTTCTTCCTGATTTTTGCATAGGTTGTTGATTTTCTTGTCCATCTGGTTTATAAACTATACAACCATGCCTTCCCCTGCAGTCCTGGGTCTCTTCAAACTGTTCTCCCTTGCAGGCCCAGTTATTCCCAACTGCCCTCCTCTACTAGCCCAGTCACCCCAACTGCCTTCCCCTGCTGGCCATCTTGTGGCAGCCATCTTGTGTGTTGGAGTGATGGTCAATTTGCATACTACTCTTTTATTAGATAGGATGACAGATCCTGCCATGGCTGGTGTGACTCCTTTGAAGCAGCATTTGATACATGGAAAGGTCACATACCCTGGTCAGGACCCATAACCAGGTTTTGGGTTCAGTCCCCCATAGGGTTGTGTATGGGAGACAACTGATCTATGTTTATCTCTCACATCGATGTTTATGGCTCTCTCCCCATCTCCCTTCCTCTCTCTCCAAAATCAGTAAATGTCTATCCTTATGTTACCTGAGTGGATCTGGGCTCGGGGGTGTCTGCCTAGGGCCTGCTGGTAGTGTATGGGTAGTGTATTTCCTAACTTCCTATAGGAAAGATTTCACAAGACGAGTCCCAGTGGTTTTTGAGAGTATGTTTATTGAAGCTGAGAACAGTGAAAAAAACCTGAGGGCTTAAGATGGGAGAAGCAACAGGGAGGAAAAGGAAGAGCAAAGGGGGCCTTGGAGACAGGTTCAGGGGTTAGCCAGGATTGAACTGCTGCTACCCACTGCTCCCCTGGTTGTAAGTCTTGTGGGATCCCTTAGAGGTTAGATGGAAAAAAGAAGAAAAGAGGACAGGTTCTATGATGCCTCACTTGATAAAACAGGTCCTGGTGGTCTGCATGAGACTTGTTAAACCAAATCTATGGTTGTTTGGGGGAAAGAGCTCACAATAAGTATTGGCCCCTTCTCTGTGGTAAACTGGCCTCGGGTGATCTTCTCGGCTGCCAGGCTGTGAGGAAACCCTTGGAGCCATGTGGAGAGGAAGGAAGGCCCAGGCCAAAGGCAGGGACACAGCTCCAGCTTCCCAGGCACAAGAATGAGCCATTCTGGAAGCAAGTCCTCCAGGCCTAGTCAAGCCACCCCAGCTAGTGTTGTGTGAAGGGGAAACGAGCCTGCCCATGTTGTGTGACTGGGAGGAGAATATGATCACTGTTTTTTTGTTTGTTTGTTTCTTTGTTTGTTTTTAAATAAGTTTTTATTGTTCATATTATTACAAATGTTCCTTTCCCCCCCCCCCCACCATTGCTCTCCTCCACCAGGTTCCCACCCCACCCTCTGCCCTTTCCCCACCCCCCATTGTCCTCATCCATAGGTGCACAGTTTATGTTCAGTCTCTTCCCAATCCCCCTCTCCCCTTTTCCCCAAGAATCGTCAGTTCACTCCCCTTCCATACCTCTGATTCTATTATATTCAACAGTTACTATTGTTCATCAGATTTTTTTTTAATTTCCTTGGTTTTTAGATTCACTTGTTGATAGTTACGTATTTGTTGTTCATAATTTTTATCTTTATTTACTTTCTCTTCCGAAAGAACCCCCTTCAGCAATTCATATAATTCTGGTTTGGTGGTGATGAACTCCTTTAGCTTTTTTTATTAGTGAAGCTCTTTATCTGACCTTTGATTCTGAGTGATAGCTTTGCTGGATAGATTATCTTTGGCTGTGGGTTCTTACTATTCATCACCTGGAATATTTCTTGCCATTCCAGTCTGGCCTGCATGGTTTCTGTTGAGAAGTCAGCTGACAATCGTATAGGTGCTCCTTTATAGGTAACTACCTTCTTTGCTCTTGCTTCTTTTAATATTCTCTCTTTGTCTTTTGTTCTTGGAATTTTAATTATGAGGTGTCTTGGTGTGGTCCTCTTTGGATTCCTTTTGTTTGGAGTTCTGTGCGCTTCCTGGACTTGTAAGTCTAATTCTTTCACCAGGTGGGGGAAGTTTTCTGTCACTATTTCTTTCAGTATGTTTTCGATATCTTGCTCTCTCTCATCTTCTGGGACCCCCATAATTCTGATGTTGGTTCGCTTGAAGTTTTCCCAGAGGTTTCTTACATTATTTTCAATTTTCTGGATTCTCTTGCCTTCTAGCTTCTGTGGAGGAGTATCTTCTAGCTCTTTATGTTCCAAATCTTTGACTTGATTCTTGCGATCTTCCCTTCTGTTTTTAGGACTCTGTAAAATATTTTTTATTTCAGACAATGTCTTCTTTATTTCTTGTTGATCCCTTATCATTTCTTGATGACTCCTTATTAATTCTAGTTGATCTCTTTTCATATCCTCATAGGTCTTATCCATCTTTTCTAGGAAATTCTTGAAAAACCTTATAAGAGTAGATTTGAACTCTATATCCAGACGCTTTTTGTCCTCCATTTCTTTTGTTTGTGATCTGTTTTGTTGTCGCATTTCGCAGTTACAGATGGGACGGGGTTTCAGGGTGGAGCCTGCAGTTTTGGCTTCTGTCAGCCCCGCCCTATGCGGGTCCTTCAGTGCTCGCTGCTGGCGCCTCTGAGAGAAAGGTGCCCTTGATTTTCACCTGCTGCCAAACAGTCTATGCTCTCCCACAATTAGCCCGGTATTGGGGTTCAGTTCAGTTGGAAGTGGAGTTGGAGGTGGCGTTCAGAGCAGTCTGGAGCCCCAGTCTCCTTCCCGTCAGGGCAATCTCGGGGCACAGCCGACCGTCCCTTCTCTGCGTGCAGTGTGTGCGCCTCCGGGACCTCCTTTCACAGCTCCCCGGGGTTCCGCCTTACAGCCCGGCTGAGCCTGAGTCCCCAGGGTCTGGCCTAGAACTGGGGTTCAGAGCAGTTGGGGGCCCAGCACAGTCGGAATTTTATCTCCTTTCCGCTAGGGAACGCCCGCCAGGCACTCCGCCTCCCCCTCCTCTCTGGCTCCGTCCTTGGACTTTTTCAGCTCCTCCGTGCCTCCTTCTGGTTTTCTCCTTGCTTCTCGCTGTAGAATTTCCAGTCAGTCAACCTTCCTGTAGTTCTGGGCAATGTCCGTTTTATATTTTAGTTGTATTTTATTGAAATTGTTGTGTGCGGCTGCGGTTAGGTGTTCACCTGGGCGCAGCCATCTTGGATCCTCTCATGATCGCTGTTTTTTTAAGCCACAAATTATAACAAAGAAGAAAGATGCTTCGTAATTATGTTCTGTGATTCAAGCTTTTTCAGAAAAGTGATTCTATCTAAATATGGAGATCTTGCTTCTCTTTACAGAATGTGCTTTCCGTCATTCTGACTGAATCTTTGTATCTTTAAAGACTTTACTGTGCAGAACAGAAACTTAGATTGTGACTCCATGACCCACTGTTTGGGATCCTGGGTGTAGAAGGAAGGGTGCTGTCAGAGTGTAAAAATGCTTGCCAAATCTCTACCAGTGGCCCCATCATGAATCTCGGGAAAGTTCCAGCCTGCAAGGACTGGGTGGTGAATGGCTGTAATGGCTACTGGTTGTGTCTCTGGCAATTTTTCTGGGCCACATATGGTGGGTAAGAGCTACGGCACTCTGTTCTGAAAACCCATCACATTCAGAGAGTCAGTCTGCCTTTGGATCTAATTTGGGTTTTTTTGGTTGCCCATTTTGACATCTAGGGTCAGTAGCAGAGGCCCAAGGATTGGCGTCCCAATCTTTGAGCCAAGGCTACAGACCCGGGACCCGAGAGATGTCAGGGGACGTCTCCCCCACCTCCTGGGGTCTGAAGTGAGGCCAAAAGGCTGGAGAGCCAAGGGAGATAAGAACGTCTTACTACCTCCCCAGACTCAGAATCTTCCTGGGAGATCCCGAGGCAATCTCTGACACGGGCGCAGTTTACAGATAGAGACGCTGGAAGGATGACCCTAGGAATCAATAGGGACTGGGACTCACCCGCTGACTCTGACACTGCCGAGCTGGAGAGAAGCCTCAGGGTTCCTGAGCCACAGGGGGCACCCCAGACCGGGAAAGATCCCACAGGGCACACACCCTGTGCCCAGGTTTTGCACCAAGATGTAAGGTTCCAGCTGAGAGGTTTGCAACGCAGAAGCAAGACACGGAGTCCAGGCGATTAAAAAGGGGGAAGGTTTTAATCTACACTCCTGGGCAAAGCTCACTGGTCCAAGGGTGGGCCAGGGAAGTTCGAGCCAAAAAGCAGCATAGGTACTTCTTTTATACAGCTGTTTAGTGAGGGAAGGGTGGAGGGCATGAGAGGTGTGGAATTTCTGCCTCAGGCCAGGGGTCTAGGTAGGCCCTAGGAAGGCACCAGCTAGCCAGCTATCTTTGTCACCATCCACCTTGCAGATGCTTGCATGGGCTCTGGGCTTCCCCCCCTGCCTTGACCTAACAAATATGATAATAATTTCTCATTAGTATCTTTTAACACACTTTCTAGCTTACTATTTTGGAATATTGTAGACTTACAAAAATGTTTCAAAGGTAGCAAAGAATTTCTACCTTTCCCGCAGCTTCCTCTAGTGTTAATATCTTATGTGAATCTAGCAGTTATTGCAACCAGGAAACTAACATTGGCATGATACTAGTGACTAATCTACAGACCTTGTTTTCATTTTCCCATCTGCCCCCTAGGGTCTGCTGCCTGCTCAGGATCCAGTCCGGAATCCCACATTGCATTTGTCAGTGTGACCCCTTTGTGCCCTTCCATCTGGGATAGTGTTCTAACTGTGTTTTCTTAGAGTCTGTACTTATCTATTTAGGACCCACTAATTGTAGGGACAAACTAATGGCCAAAGCTGTTTACATCTTCCCTGCAACCCAGTATCCATACTCTGCACCAGTGGTTCTCACCCTTTCTAATGCCGTGACCCTTTAATACAGTTCCTTTAATACAGTGGTGACCCCCAACCATAAAATTATTTTCTTTGCTACTTCATAACTGTAATTTTGCTACTGTTAATGAATCATAACATAAATATCTGTGTTTTGTGATGGTCTTAGGCTCTACAGCAGTGGTGTCAACCACAGGTTGAAAACCGCTAGCACTGCTCTACACAGACCCTATATCTACTTTACACCCCAAGCCAATATTTCCTCAGCTGAGGGGAAATCAATCAAAGCCAAGTGCCAGACAGCTAGAAATCATCCTGAAGCCCAGAGCCCATTAACATTATTCAAAATAGCTGACCCAACAGCCAGCACTGGAGCGGCCAGACCTGGGGCAGTGGCAGCCAGGCCCGAGGCGGAGGCGGCCAAGCCCAGGGTGGCCAGTCCAGGAACACCCAGACCTGGAGTGGCCGGGCCCGGAGAATCCAGGCCCAGAGCAGCTGGGTTGGGAGCAGCCAGGCCCAGAACAGCAGTAGCCAAGCCCAGAGCATCCAGGCCGGGAGCGGCCAGGCCCGGAGCGGCCAGGCTGGGAGTGGCCAGGCCCGGAGCAGCCGGGTCGGGTGCGGCCAGGCCCGGAGCAGCAGCTGCCAGACTGGGAGCGGCCAGGCCCGGAGCAGTGGTTGCCAGGCTGGGAGCAGCCAGGCCCGGAGCAGCCGGGTCTGGTGTGGCCAGGCCCGGAGCAGCGGCTGCCAGGCTGGGAGCAGCCAGGCCCGGAGTGGCCGGGCCTGGAGCATCCGGGACCAGAGCAGCCGGGTCCGGTGCGGCCAGGCCCGGAGCAGCAGTAGCCAAGCCTAGAGCATCCAGGCTGGGAGCGGCCAGGCCCAGAGCAGCCGGGTCGGGTGCAGCCAGGCCCGGAGCAGCAGCAGCCAAGTCCAGAGCAACTAGGTTGGGAGCGGCAGTGACCAGACCCGGAGCAGCTGGTTGTGGAACGAACCAGAGCAACAGAGGCCAGGCCTGGAGCAGCCAGGTCCGGAACAGCTCGCTGCTCGCCTGCCCCTGCCCCACGGCTGCCTCTCAGACATGGCTGGAAACTTTTGCAGGAACTTGAGGGTCTGCTGAATCAAGTGATGAAGGCTTAGATCTGGATGTGTTGAGTTAGTATAGCACTGGGGTGTTGATCTGTGAGTGCCTTGGGTGGGGCCTGGATGAGGCTGGTTGACCTATTTGGAAATGTCTTTTGTGTGAAGTGTATCATTGGGCATGTGGAGGTATTATTGATATGAGAAAATGCTAAGTAATTGATTTACTATCTGAAAAGGGATTTACTATCGGGGAAAGGGAGGGAGGAAGAGACTGAACATAAACTGTGCAACTATGGATGAGGACAATGGGGGATGGGGAGGGGGCAGAGGGTGGGGTGGGAACCTGGTGGAGGGGGGAAGAAATGAGGAACCTTTGTAATAATATGAACAATAAAGATTGATTTAAAAATAATAATAATAATAATATTTAATATTTAATATAATTGCTAATACACTGGAGTCAGTGTTCCCAACCTGCAAACAATACTCACTTAAATCTAACATTCCTTTTGTTGCTCTTTGCAATCAGAATTTAATAAATAAAATAACATGAGCACTCAAAAAAAAAAAAAAAAAGTAGCTGACCCCCCAAGCTGTTTCCTCCGCCCTGCTTTGCCTTTTCCCTGGAAAACACCTGAGGGCTCTAACCTGTGACCCACTTTCATTCCTGCTCTGCCTCCTGAAACACCTGCTGCTTTCCCATGTGGCCTGTTGTGGGGTTGAACCCTGGGTTCAAAATAAGACCACCGGAGGCTGATGATTGATTTAAAAAAGCAGGCAAGGATTTATTGAACTGGCCAGGACAGCGCAAGAGCACCACACACAGGTGGCCACACTCACGACCTCACCATTGCAGGGGTAGGCAGTCCTTTTAAAGGACTAAACCACAAAAATTTTCCTTTGTTCTAAATTCTAAATTCTAAAGGCTGGGAACAGCCCGCAGGGTCGTCCCCAGCCACATCCTGCTGGACATTGGAATGTGGCCCTGTCTTGAGAAAGCAGATAGTACAGAAGCAGAGCTGAGCGGTTACTCTCTAAAGGTTATCTGCAGTTTCTACTCCTGGAGCAACTGAGTCTGTGGGAATCCATCTCCTGTGGTCCTGGCCCACAGGCACAGGAAAACTGCCTTAGCCTCCAGGTCTCCATCTGGAAGCTGAGGCAACTACCCTTTTGTTTAAGCAAGTAAGCAAGTGCCGAAGCCAGAATAGCAGGGTTAAAATTCAAACAGCAGTTTTTACCCAAGTATGGTTGCTACCATATTTCATGGCTCTGCACACTGTGCCTCTCCCTTTGTAGGGAAACTGGAACATCAAACTTCTTTCCATTGCATTGGTTTTGCTGTATCATCACTCAGTCACCTTCTTGTCAATGAATGGGCCCTGAGACTGAGAGGGTGATAGATACCTGAATCATCAGAAATTCTTTTTCTTTATGGCACACATTGGCTCAGGCTACAATCACAAGCACCTCTGCATCTCTGCTAAATGTCTGGAGTCTTTCCAAACCATTTATCAGCAGAAAGCCAAGAGCAAGAGATAAGATAAATGGAAGGTAAAGTATTCATATTCTCTCTCTGGATGCCATCGCCTTATAAGGCTTCAAATCTCTCCATTTCAAAATGCACACCACACCTTTGTTTATGCAAAGCAGGAGGACAAAGAAGGAAACAACTCAGGTCTTATAACTTTAGCCCACAGTTTGCAGGCTGAAATCAAGAAAAGCAACTTATTTGTTTAATTGAATGCATAATGAAGCATGGTGTTAGCCTTCAGTACTGCTTTATTTTGAGCCCTCGGAGCACCCTTCACGCACCCCACACCTGTATTCCTGGGCCAGACGGATCCCAGGCTCCTCTTGAGTGGCTGCGGCTACAGAAATCATGGGCTCTGATCTCTCAGGCAGGCTCTTCAACTAGAATGACAAACAGAGGGACTTTGTGAAACTGGGCTTGAGGGAGACATAGATGCAGAGTAGGTGATCAAGAATCTGGGACAAGAGGTGGAGAGATAGAGAACAGAGCAGAGTGCCCTGCCTGGATGACCCAGACATTAAACTGGCCCCTGCTCACCCCACATTCTCTCCTGCAGCCTGGAGCACAGCAGGGCCCCTACCTGAGGCATCCCTTCATGGCAGGGCAAAGGAAAAGTCAGACTTTACTCCTGGCACCTTTTCTTGAAGTCATCTTAGTCATCTCCTCCAGGAAACCAGAGGATTTGAAGCAGAGCCAATATCTGCAGTTATATCCACATGGAGACTCTGGACAAAGAGCACTGGGTCTCTTCCACAGGCCAGTTCTCCCTGGCATTGTAGATTGGGTTCCCACACGTGTTCCCAGAGTGAGCCTGCCTCCTGCACGCCTCCCACTAGGACAGAGCCCTTAAACTGGGCATGTGCCCTTGACCGGACTCAAACCCAGGACCCTTCAATCCGCAGGCTGATGCTCTATCCACTTAGCCAAACCGGCTAAGGCAAGAAATATTCTTAAATCTAGCAGCTTACTCAGTATATGTACTGTTTTAAATATCACCTTGGGTATCAGTGCTGCCAAACTTTCTGCCACTGTATGAGTAGCTTTTTCTCAGAGGCCATAACAATTTCCCCCTGTCCTCCGAGCTTGTACCCAGAGCCTATGTGAGGCCATTCCAGCTTCCACAAACTTTCTCTAGGATGTTCCAGTGTCTGCCAAGCCCCCAGTCCCAAACCAACATCAAGTGGTTTATGTCTCTCTATTTTAGCAGCTCCTCATGGTCGTATGCCAGTGACCTGTTGCTTCGTAAGAAACCACCACAAATGTAGTGGCCAAAACCACCACTTCAGGGTTTTCATGGACCATGTGGGTCAGGAGCGTGGACAGGACACAGAGGAAAAGGAATGTCCTTGCTCCAACATCCCTGGGTCTAAGCTGGGAAGACATGAAGGCTGGGTGACCCCAAGGCTGCGGCTGGAACCATGGGGAGGCTCACTGGGCAGGTGTCTGGCAGCTGGGCCAAGATGACTGTGATTTGGCCAGAACACTGAGACCTGGCCTCTTCCTGAGCCCTGGACACTTACCAAGTAGTAGTGGGGGTCTGAGTAGGAGTGTCTCAAGGGGTATCATCCAGAGGGCTGTTCCAAGGGAGAAAGATAAGCATGATGCGATCTTGTCACCCAGCCTGGGAAGTCATACAGCACCACTGCTGCCACATTTGCGGGGAAAGTGGGTCTTTAGGGCTGACCTTGAGTCAAACGGAGGGGAATCAAACTCCATCTTTTAATGAGGGAGTGGCAAGATCATCCTGTAGATGAGAATGTGGGGCAGTAAATACTGTGTACTTCTTTGGAAAACACAATAAGATTGAAGTTCTCCCTTTGCCCTGGCCTCACCCTGGGGCTCTCCCACAATGTGTCTATCATCTGTGTCTTCACTCAGGTTTGCTTGTGTATTTCACAGTGATTATTGGGCACCATGGATTCTGTCAGCTTTGATGTTTCAAATGTTACAAGTATATTTTAATTAATAGAGGGAGGAATCAAGTTTCCCATGTATTTCTCCTTTCAGATCCTGGGACTGGGAGTGGTCACCTCCTCAAGGAAAATATGAAATTCCAGGTCAGCAGACTGAGACCTTGAGTGACAGTTGGTGTCCACATGCCCATTAGGGTAAACTGTTGTGCTCTGCAAACTTCTCATAGGCTCTCCAACCTCCCCCCTACCCCTACGCCTCCACCACCACCTTCACCATGTCACAAATGTCACAAATCCATCCTGGGTACGATCTGAAAGAAAGCTTGCTTCAGTTTCTCCAACATTTCATCTCATTGGCAGAGCTCCCTCGGAATGAGACCAAAGCCCAGAACCATGCCAATCAGGGCCAAAAAAAAAACTAGGAAATAATTCAAGGAAGTCTCACCTGTCTGAACACATCGCTGCATACACAGCTGAGTGAGGAGATCCAGGTGCAATGGTGAATTGCAATTTGGACTAGTTACCACAGACACCCATGGGAACTTAGGTCTGTTGTAACTTACAGCTCTTAAGGTAAACCTAAGTTCCCATGGGCCTTTTTTTCTGAGGATTCGTCATGTTGAAAAGTAAAAAAGGCCAGCCAGGCCAGTGTGGCTCAGTGGTTGAGCATCGACCCAGGAACCATGACATCATGGTTTCAAGTCCCAGTCTGGGCATACGTCCAGGTTTCAGGCTGGATCCCCATTGCAGAGCATGCAGGATGCAGCCAATCAATGATTCTCATCATTGATGTTTCTCTCTCCCTCTCTCCCTCTCTTAAATTAGTAAAAACATAAATCGCTTTAAAAAAAAACGGCCAAATAAGTTATTAAAACCTTGGTTTATTTTAAATGCTCTTTGAAGTCTGAGCCAGTGCACCTCATGCCTAGATGATCTGGGACAGGTTCAGCCTCAGCTTAGAAACAGTAAACCTGGGAAGAACCAGAGGGATTGGAACCAAGAGTGAGTTCTTGGAATCCAGGGCTCTCCCATGACCTGCTGACTTCAGGCCATAGCTCAGCAATGTTTTACAGGCGAGGCATCCTTGGGTGACCCAGGGACAGTCAGCATCCTGAGGCAGCAGTGTCTCTCTCAGGTGCATGGTGTCCAATATGGCAGCCCCTGCACACCTGCTGCTTTTAAGTGAATCAAAATTAAACAAAATGAAAAAATCAGTGTTTTGGTTTCATGAATCACATTTCAAGTGTTTAATAGTGTCAACATAAGAAACATTCAAACATGTAGAAAATTTTATATAAAGTTTAAACTGATGACATATACTGGGGAGCAAGACCTCAAACACTCTGCAGAATAAGTCTTGCAGCCACTTGTATGCAGCTGAAATTAAGCAGTGAATATAAGAAAGATTACATGGAAGTGCGAGAAAGCAAGGGGGATGGAATGAAAGGATAATTAGGAAGAGTATGTGCTTTCTTAAGAGCGTTTGTACCTTCAAGTGGTATTACTTCTGGCATCTTAAATGTTGTGAAGAAGCATGGGACTTAGTTTAAAAGTCTATGAGGAGGATTCTCCAAAAGGTCAGGGGCCGCTAGGGGGACCTTACCGAAGGTAGCAGCCCCTGCCTTGACTTTTTCCGAACAAGTCCAAACCCCTGGGTGTTTTGCTGGAAACTCTGTTTAGTCTTTAAACATGACCTCCTAGATTCTAGGACCTAGAAGCATGTGCTTTCTCAAAGATACTTATCCTGCTGAGTGTACCTAGAGATTAATTTTAGTTCAAGCTATTGTTACAATGAAAGCCTAAGGAAGCAGGCTGTTTTGGTGCCTCCTGCCAAGCTGCCCCTTAGCCTTCTCTTTCACAGAAACCTATGTCGGAGTAATCCCTTCATCCATCACTCAGGGCCTGCTGGTCAGTCCCAGCAAAAGACATGTTAACCAGATGCACAAGAACAATGGACAAGTCTAAAGAAGTTACAGGCCTGGGGTGGGACTACCCACCATGATCTGCCCAGTTAGGAATTTGTGATTTATTACAGCACCACTTTTTTGTCCACAATAGCCTCAGTGTCTGGTGGCTATCACGGTGCAGATAAAGTTCATGCCCACCATTGTAGGAGGATCTAGTGGGCCGTCTAGGCTAGATGCCTTCAGAGGAAAATACAAAGCCTCTCCGTGATTGAGTCAGTAAAGTTGACACAATGAAGAAAGGTTCGGATTTCGCAACTTGGTGGTTCTTTTCCTGTAATGACACCCTCTGTGTGGGTTCACTTGTACCTCTTCCCATCACCAGGTGGGAATTATCTCCACCTACTCCATGTTCCTAGGGAGTCTCATTATGTCCTTTATAATTGTTTAATGTAATCAGCAAAAATATCACTGAATCATATACTTTAAAGTGGTGTAAACAGCCGGGACCGGTTTGGCTCAATGGATAGAGCGTCAGCTTGGGGACTAAAGGGTCCCGGGTTCGATTCCAGTCAAGAGCATGTACCTTGGTTGCGGGCATATCCCCAGTAGGGGGTGTACAAGAGGCAGCTGATCGATGACTCTCTCTCATCGATGTTTCTAACTCTCTATCTCTCTCCCTTCCTCTCTGTACAAAATCAATAAAATATATTTTAAAGTGGTGTAAACATTATGGTGCTTAAATTATATCTCAATAAAAAGTACTCAGTATAAATTTTGTAAATAAAACAAAATCACTTATATGTAATATATACTGAGTGACCAGATTATTCTGATCTCAGGATATATAATAATCTGGCCACTCAATATGTATATTAGAGGCCCGGTCAATGCATGCATTTGTGAATGGGTGGAGTCTGGCCAGCCTGGCCAGGGGGAGGGGACATGGGTGGTTGGCTGGCCTGCCTGCTGGTCAGACTCCTGGTTGAGGGGACAATTTGTATATTATCCTTTTATTATATAGAATATACACTGAGTGGCCAGATTATTATGCATTCATATATTGTAATAATCTGGCCACTCAGTGTATATCAGTACCATACCTGCAGAAGTCCTTTTGGAAAGAAAAAATAAATAAAGGTAAGAAATAAACACATATTTATTTATTTATTTATTTATTAATCCTCACCTGAGGATATTTTTCCATTGATTTTTAGAGAGAGTGGAAAAGAGAGGGAAAGACAGAGAGAAATATCAATGTGAAAGAAACACACTAATTAGTTGCCTCCTGTCCAGGGCATAGGCCAGGGAGGAATCTGCAACTGAGGTATGTGCTCTTGACTGGAATCCAACTCAAAACCCTTTGCTCCACAGGCTGACACTCTATCCACTGAACTAAACCGAACTAAACTAGGGTGAAATAAAAACATATTTAAATAATCTGTCAGAAACTAGGAAGGAACTTTGATATTAACTCCACTGTACCCTGTTGTAGTTTCATTGGCTTCTCCCAGAAGACACAATAATTATGGATTGGAGACAAAGGACAGTGTTCTATTACAGCAACAGAGAATAATCAGAGTATCCAAATTTGCACCTGTCCTCCAAGTCCCAATTCCCACAGGATGAGGGAAGAGGTCCAGGGGATGCCAGCACACACAGTGGGTTGCATTACAGGAGATGAACCCTGTAATGTTAGGAAATGTGAATGTTTCACATTCGGTAGCAAGCCTGCCTGGTCTTGTCCTGGAGGAAGGTCTTATCACTGTTACACAGGACGCTAGACAAGTCTACCCTGTGCTTTGGAGGGACACACTCTCTACCTGCCATAGTTGTTCACCATACAACAAGCATGTCAAACTCACACAATGAATATTTTTATGACCTCAGTTGCAGGTTCCTCCCTGGCCTATGCCCTGGACAGGAGGCAACTAATTAGTGTGTTTCTTTCACATTGATATTTCTCTCTGTCTTTCCCTCTCTTTTCCACTCTCTCTAAAAATCAATGGAAAAATATCAATGGAAAAATATTTTTATGAACCTCAGTTGCAGGTTCCTCCCTGGCCTATGCCCTGGACAGGAGGCAACTAATTAGTGTGTTTCTTTCACATTGATATTTCTCTCCGTCTTTCCCTCTCTTTTCCACTCTCTCTAAAAATCAATGGAAAAATATCCTCAGGTGAGGATTAATAAATAAATAAATAAATAAATAAATATGTGTTTATTTCTTACCTTTATTTATTTTTTCTTTCCAAAAGGACTTCTGCAGGTATGGTACTGATATACACTGAGTGGCCAGATTATTACAATATATGAATGCATAAATGGTAGGTAAGGAATGTTTTAATAAAAATTTCATAACTTAATTTTTACACTATCCTGTGTGTGTGTGTATATATATATATATATATATATATATATATATATATGCCTAAGCAATCATTACGACCAAACAACCACAATGACCAAAATGACTGGTTGCTATGACATGCACTGACCACCAGGGATTGACCACCAGGGGGCAGATGTTCAATGCAGGAGCTTCCCCTGGTCTGCAAGCCCCAATCACCCAATGGGGCCTGCCAGTCAACCTGCTGGTCCTTCCCCCAGGCCAGCAGGCCCCCATACCCATGCCCCCATACCCATGACCCCATACCCAGGGAGGCCAAGGGCCAGTTCCCTCCTCAGGGCTGGTGGCCAACCTCCCAGATCCCTCCCCCAGTCCCTCCCCTATTATCATGTTGCATTCATTTCCCTTACACAACTTACTAGCAGGTGCAACATTTCTCTCCACTAACAACAGCAGCGAATATTGTAGCAGGTGATTTGTGCAATTATTCAGTGTCTAGTAAGTTAATGTTCAAAAATAATATTAATTTTTATTAAAATGTTCTATTATTTTATGTTAACGATAACTCATTTGTTTTAGCCCTTTGTATTCAACATGTCTTTATCGAAATCAAGTGTAAAAATAAATGAAAAATTGCTAATGAACATCAAAATTTACATAAAAGTGAGAATTGGGATGTAGAGAAAGGAAGATGGTTGCCAACAGGAAGGCAAACAGCAAGACAGTGTGTGAATGAGAGAACCAAAGGAAAGTGTGTGGAAGTACAGGGAGTGTATATTTGTGTGTGAGGGACAGCTATACTCCAAGGGACTGTTGGAGAATGCTAGATCTGGTTTCCCTGAACAGGCAGCCTCCACTGCTGCTGAAATCTCTCCCAGAGCTACCAGCTCTGCCATGGAGACTTAGGGGAGAATGGCTGTTATGGGAAGCCTATACATCCCAGGGCTCTACAATCACAACACCCAGTGACCACGTGCGAATTCAGGAACACCAGAACTCAAGCAGTGCAAATACATGGACTCAGATGAGCTCTGCACCTTCTCACGGAAAGGTCAGATTTCACCTAGGTAAAGGAGTAAGAGCTATATAACCAGACATCCAGAGAAGAGAGATCATGGGGAAACAAAGAAACAGCCCACATATAAAAAGAAAGCAATCATCATCAGAAAAGGAACTAAATGAAATGGAAGCAAGCAATATGTCAGAGAAAGAATTCAGAGAAATGACCATAAGGTCACTGAAAACAATGGAACACAAATTCAACAATATGTGTAAGAACCGAGAGGAAATGAAGAACCAATAAGAAATGAAAAATGACATCACTGCTATAAAGAACTCAATAGAAAGCATCAACAGTAGACTAGAAGAAGCAGAGGACCACATCATTGAGCTAGAAGACAAGGTAGGAAAAAATACCCAAGCAGAGCAGCATCTAGAAGAAAGAAAAGAAAAAAGAAAAAGAAAAAACTTAAAAAACGGGAGAAGAGCCTAAGGGAACTTTGGGACAAATTGAAACAAAACAATATCTGCATAATAGGGATGCCAGAAGGAGATGAAACTGAGCAAGGAATAGAAAACCTGTTTGAAGAAATAATGACAGAAAACTTCCCTGATATAGGCAAGAAAAAACTCACAAAAGTTCAAAAAGCTCACAGAGTTCTAAGCAAAATGAACCCCAAAAGACTGATGCCAAGGCATATTATAATTAAATTGGCAAACACCAATGACAAAGGAAGAATATTAAAAGCGGTCAGAGAGAGACAGAAAGCTATCTACAAAGGATCCCCCCTCAGACTAGTGACTGATTTC
Source organism: Pipistrellus hanaki (assembly GCF_964339955.1). Lineage (NCBI taxonomy): Eukaryota > Metazoa > Chordata > Mammalia > Chiroptera > Vespertilionidae > Pipistrellus > Pipistrellus hanaki. Next base: position 43,754,742 of record NC_140517.1, on the reverse strand, counting down.
TCAACAGAAACACATCAGGCCAGAGGGAATGAAATTAAATATACAAAGTCATGCAAAGGAAGGATCTGAATCTAATAATACTGTACCCAGCAAGGCTATCAATCAAAACTGAGGATGAAATCAGGATCTTCACAGACAAAAAATGACTAAGGGAGTTTATTACCACCAAACCCACAATTCAAGAAATGCTAAGTGTCTGCTATAAAAAGAAAAAATAGTAAGCAAAGAAGAAACACAGGCGTAAAGAATAAAAATAGAGACAAACAATTACCTACCCTGTTTCCCAGAAAATAAGACAGTATCTTTATATTAATTTTTGCTCCCAAAGATGCGCTAGGTCTTATTTTCAGGGGATGTCTCATTTTTCCATGAAGAAGAATACGGTACACATTTATTGTTAAATAAAAATAAAGGAAATTTATTACCTGTATAGGGTATGGTAGTACGGTAGTTGTCAACACAAACCAGAAATACTGTGAATCCTACAATATCAAGAATTTACTCATTTATTCAATGGCAATCATGTCATTATCTTCTGGAACATCATCATAACAATCCAATTCCTGAATTTCCTGGTGAATTTCTTGTGACTCCATTTCTTTCAGAATCAGTGGACCAAATCTTTCATGTTTAGCAATAGCACTGTCTTTAAATGAGTACTTCTTGTCAAGGTAGCCTGCTCGCAGTGCATTTGCAATGCAAATGTCAGTGATTTTCTCTCATGAATTCTTCACCCAAGTCACAACTTCTTGCAGTTTAGGTTTCACAAAGTTTCTGAGATAGAGCCTGGGGGGCCTTATTTTCAGGGTGGATACCTTATATTTCACTCAGAAGGAAACCTGTAAGTAGGTCTTATTTTTGGAGGATATTTTATTTTCGGGGAAACACAGTATCATAATAACTTTAAATGTAAATGTATTAAATGCCCCATTCAAAAGACATAGGTTAGCTGAGTGGATAGGAAAATATAACCCATATACCTGCTGTCTACAGGAAACCCACCTCAGAAAAAAAGGACTCATGGGAGAAACCAAGATGGCAGCATAGGCAAACACCTAAACTGATGCCTCGCATAACAATTTCAAAACTACAACTAAAAGACAAAACATCTATCACTAGAATCACGGGAAAGTTGGCTGAGTGGAAGTTCTACAACTAGAAGGAAAGAGAAAAGAGCATTGAGATGTGCACAAGTGCTGAAAAGCTGAGGTACAGAGATGCGTGAATTGAGCTGGCGGCAGGTGAATGGGTATGCTGCTTTTCTCAATCCACAGGGAGACAAGCTCTTGATTACTCTGAACTCCAGTTTCTGGGGAGATGCTGGTGACCCAAACTCCTATGGGGAGAAGCTGGACTATCTGCCATTGGGTTGGAAAGTGAGGGTGACTTTCTTGGAGAGGTGCACCCAGCAATTATTGTTTACTGCGCTGGGGCAGGGGACTAGGGGACTTGGAAACATGGAAACACAGAGACGGCTGACTGGTAGCCATTGCTGTTTGCCACACCCTAGCCTAGTGACTTCCTGAGACCCTACCTCACACAATCTACAAACCCACCCAAGCTCCACACAGCAGCTGTTGCATATAAATGGCCTGCCCTGTAGCAGCATAACCTAACAAATTACAGCTCTGGTCAGATAGCTCCAAAACCTCCAAACCCCAAGCAAAGAGGAGAAAATTGTAGTTCTCGCTGTAGCTCCTGCTGGTGGCCTCAGACAGTAGCTGATCTGCGGAGATCCAGAAGCTAGTATATCTAGTGGTTAGCATGAGACGACACCAGATTTCAACTACTCACATCCATAAGTGATACATTCAATAGGCAAACTCAGTGAGCACCAAAGCCCCACAGCAGTTCTTCCATTATAGACACAGCAAGTCCTCACAGCCAATTGGCCTGGAGGTCAATTCCTCCAACTGATACCAACAACAATCAAGACTTAACTACAACAAGGCTGTACACACAGTCCACAAAGGGGTATACCAAGAGTGTCCACCTCAAGTAACTGGGAGGCTGACCCACTGGGCCATATAGGACACCAAACACACAAAGCCACAATACAAACTCAGAGAAGCAGCAAAAATGCAGAGACAGCCAGGACCAGTTTGGCTCAGTGGATAGAGCGTCAGCCTGCGGACTGAAAGGTCCCGGGTTCGATTCCGGTCAAGGGCATGTACCTTGGTTGCGGGCACATCCCCAATAGGGGGTGTGCAAGAGGCAGCTGATCGATGATTCTCTCTCATCGATGTTTCTAACTCTCTATCCCTCTCTCTTCCTCTCTGTGAAAAATCAATAAAATATATTTTTTTTAAATGCAGAGACAAAGAAACAAAACACACAAAAAAAAAAAATGGAGAAAAATGAATGACTGGATATAGAGTTCAAAACCACAGTTACAAGGTTTTTCAAGAATTTCCTAGAAAAGGCCAATAAATTTAACAAGAATCTCGAGAATATGAAAAAGGACCAACCAGAAATTAAACATTCACTGACTGAAATAAAAAATATTTTACAGAGACCCAACAACAAATGAGAGGAACACAAGAATCAAGTCAAAGATTTAATATACAAAGAAACAAACAAAACAAAACAAAACAAAACAAAACAAAAAACATTCAACTAGGAAAGCAAAAAGAAAAAAGAATCCAAAAATCTGAAGATAGTGTAAGGAGCCTCTGGGACAACTTCAAGCATACCAACATCAGAATTATGGGAGTGTAAGAAGAAGAAAGAGATCAAGATACTGAAAACCTATTTGAGGAAATAATTACTGAAAACTTCCCCCACCTGGTGAAAGAAATAGACTTACAAGGACAGGAAGTGCACAGAACCCCAAACAAAAGGAATCCAAAGAGGACCACACCAAGACACACCATAATTAAAATGCCAAGGGCAAAAGACAAAGAGAGAATATTAAAAGCAGCAAGAGAAAAACAGTTAATTACATACAAGGGATCACCCATACAATTGTCAACTAATTTCTCAACAGAAACTATGCAGGCCAGACAGGAATGGCAAGCAATATTCAAAGTGATGAATAGCAAGAACCCAGCAAAGTTATCATTCAGAATTGAAGGTCAGATAAAGAGCTTCACAGACAAGAAAAAGCTAAAGGAGTTCATCACCACCAAACCAGTATTATATGAAATGCTGAAAAGTATTCTTTAAGAAGAGGAAGAAGAATAAAAAAGTAAAGATAAAAATTATGAACAACAAATACATATATGTCAACAAGTGAATATAAAAATCAAGTGAATTAAAAATCTGAGGAACAAAATAAACTAGTGAATATAATAGAATCAGGCACATAGAATGGGATGGGATTGATAATTATCAGGGGGGAAAGGGTGTGGGGGTACAGGAAGAAACTGAACAAAAATCATACACCAATGGATGAGGACAGTGGGGAGGAGATAAGGGCAGAGGGTGGGGTGGGAACCAGGTGGAGGGGAACTATGGGGGGGAAAGGAGAAACCATTGTAATAATCTGAACAATAAAGATTTATTAAATTAAAAACAAAGGACTCACACAGACTGATGGTGAAGGGATGAAAAAAGGTTTTCAGGCAAATGGAAATGAAAAAAAAAAAAAAGCTAAGGTAGCAATAGCTATATCTAACAAATTGGATCTCAAAGTGGAGGACATAACAAGAGATAAGGAAGGTCACTTGATAATATTAAAGGGATTGATATAAGAAGAGGATATAACTCTGGTAAACATATATGCACCCAATGCAGGAGCACCCAAATACATTTAAAAAAAAAACTTCTGGAAGATATCAGGGGAGAGATTGACAGCAGTACAGTCATAGCAATAGACTTCAATACCCCATTAACAGTTCTGGATAAATCCTCTAGACAAAACAATCAGCAAAGAAACAGCAATCCTAAATGACTCACTAGATCAGATGGACATAATCAACATCTTCAGAAAATGCCACCCCAAAGCTACAGAATATACATTCTTCACAAGCACACATGGTACACAAGCAAAGTCTCTCCAAATTTAAGAAGACTAAATTCATATCAAGCATCATCTCAGGTCACAATGACATAAAATTAGAAATCAACTACAATAAAAACAATTAAAAATTCAAACAGTTGAGGGCAGAATAGCATACTATTAAATAATGACTGGGTTACCAGAGAGATCAAAAAATAAATCAAAAACATCATGGCAACAAATGACATTAAAAACACAATAATCCAAAATCTATGGGACACAGTGAAAGCAGTCTTGAGAGGGAAGTTCATTGCTCTACAAGCCTACTGCAAAAAAAAATTAATTAATTAATTAATGGTAATAAATTACTTAACCCTACAACTCAAAGGGTTAGAAAGAGAGCAACAAAAAAAAAAAAAGTCCAGCATAAGCAGAAGGAAGGAAATAATAAAGATCAGAATAGAGATAAATGAAATAGGGGGGGGAGGGGGGAACAATACAAAAGATCAACAAAAGCAAGAGCTGGTCCTTTGAAAGGATAAACAAGATTGATGAACCTTTAGCCAGGCTCCGCAAGAAGCAGAGAGAGGATCCAAGTAAACAAAGTCAGAAATAAAAGAGGTGAAATAACAACTGATCCCATAGAAATGCAAATGATTATGAAAAAATACTATGAATACTCTGAACAACTCTATTCCAACAGAAAGGACATCCTGACCAAATGGATATATTCTTAGAAAAATACAAGCTCACTCCGAAACCGGTTTGGCTCCACGGTAGAGCATCGGTCTGCGGACTGAAAGGTCCCAGGTTCGATTCCGGTCAAGGGCATGTACATTGGTTGCGGGCACATTCCCAGTAGGGGGTGTGCAAGAGGCAGCTGGTCGATGTTTCTCTCTCATCGACGTTTCTAGCTCTCTATCCCTCTCCCTTCCTCTCTGTAAGAAAAATCAATAAAAAATATATTTAAAAAAAAAAAAAAGAAAGAAAGAAAAATACAAGCTCACAAAACTCAACCAAGAAGAATCAAGAAACTTGAATAGGCTGATAACTAATGAAAAAAATTGAAACAGTGATCAAAAATTTTCCAGCAAACAAAACCCCTGGTCCAGATGACTTTACAAAGGAGTTCTAAAAGCATTCAAAGAAGAACTAAAATCTATCCTTCTCAGATTATTTCAAAAAATGTAAGAGGAAGGCACACTTCCAAGCCCCTTCTATGAAGCCAGCATTATCTTAATCCCAAAGCCAGATAAAGACACCACACACAAAAAAAAGAGAACTACAGACCAAAATCCTTGATGAGCATAGATGCTAAAATCCTCAACAGAATTCTAGCAAATCAGATTCAGCAATACAATAGAAAGATAATACACCATGACCAAGTGGGATTTATTCCAGGGATGCAAGTCAATAAATGTGATACATCACATAAACAAAATGAGAGGCAAAAATCACATAGTCACATCAATTGGTGCAGAAAAAGCATTTGACAAAATCCAACAGCCTTTCTTGATAAAGACTCTCAGCAAAGTGGAAATAGAGGGATCCTATTTATATAGGATAGATACTACCTCAACATAATAAAAGCCCTATATAGCAAACCGACAGCCAACATCATACTAGTAGGCAAAAACTAAACCCATTTTCTCCTAAGAACAGGAACAAGACAAGGATGCCCACTTTCACTACTCCTGTTTGACACAGTAATAGAAGTACTAGCCATAGCAATCAGAAAAAAAAAGAAATAAAAGGCATCCAAATTGGAAAAGAAGAAGTAAACTGTCCTTATTTGCAGATGACATGATACTATTGTACATAGAAAACTCCAAAGACTCCATCAAAAAACTACTAGACCTAATAAATGAATTTGACAATGTAACAGGATACAAAATTAACACCCAGAAATCTATGGCCTTTTTATACATCAATAATGAACTCACAGAAAGAGAAATGAAAAAAAATCCTATTTACCATTGCATCAAAATAATTAAGATACCTAGGAATAAACTTAGCCAAGGATGTAAAAGACCAGTACTCAGAAAACTACATGACATTGAAAAAAGAGATAGAGGAAGACATAAATAAATGGAAAAGCATACCATGTTCATGGACTGGTAGAATCAATATCATTAAAATGTCCATACTACCTAAGGCAATCTATAGGTTCAATGCAATACCTATTAAAATACCAATGGCATATTTCAAAGATCTAGAACAAGACCTTCAAAAATTCATCTGGAATAAAAAAATAAATAAATAAGTAAATAAAAATTAAAAAAAAAAAAACCTGAATAGCTACAGCTGCTCTGAGAAAGAAGAACAAAGTTGGAAGGAATCACAATACCAGACATCAAACTATATTACCAAGTACAGTTCTCAAAACTGCCTGGTACTGGCACAAGAACAGACATATAGACCAAGGGAACAGAATAGAAGACCCAGAAATTGACCCAAATCATAATACTCAATTAATATTTGACAAAGGAGGTAAGAGCATACAATGGAGTTAAAACAGCCTCTTTAATAAATGGTGCTAGGAAATTTGGTCAGATACATGCAAAAAAATGAAACTAGATCACAAACTTACACCACACACAAAAACAATCTCAAAATGGCTACAGGGCTTAAACATAAGATAGGAAACTATGAAAATTCTATAATACTCCATAGGCAGCAAAATTGCAGACATATGTCATAGCAATATCTTTACAGACACAGATCCTAGGGCAAGAGAGATTAAGGAAAAAATAAACAAATAGGATTACATCAAAATAAAAAGCTTCTGCACAGCAAAAGAAACCATCAACAAAACAACAAGAAAGCCCACTGCACAGAAGAACATATTTGCCAATGTTATCTCAGATAAGGGTTTAATCTCCAACATTTACAGGGAACTCATACAACTAATAAAAGGAAGATAAATGATCCAATTAAAAAAAAATGGGCAAAGAACCTAAATAGACATTTTTTGAAAGAGGACATTCAAAAAGCCAAGAGACACATGAAAACATGCTCTAAGTCACTAATCATCTGAGACATGCAAATCAAAACATCAATGAGGTATCACTTCACACCTGTTAGAATGGCAATCATCAAGTCAATACATGACAAGTGCTGGGGAGGATTCAAAGAAAAAGGAACCCTTGTGCACTGCTGGTGGGAATGCAAACTGATGCAACCACTATGGAGAACAGTATGGCATTTCCTCAAAAATTTAAAAATGGAACTTCTAGGAATATATCCCAAGAAAACAGAAACATCAGTGAGAAAGGATATATGCACCCCTATGTTCATAGCAGCACAATTTATAATAGCTAAGATTTGCAAACAGCATATTAGTAAATGCCCATCAGCAAATGAGTGGATTAGAAAACTATGGTACATCTACACAATAGATTATTATGCTGTTATAAAAAAAAAAAAAAAAAAAAGAAAAAAAAAAGAAGGAATTCTTACCACTTGCAACAGCGTGAATGGAACTGGAGAGCATTATGCTTAGTGAAATAAGCCAGACAGTAAAAGAAAAACACCACATGATATCACTCATCTACACTAATAAAAGAGTAACATGCAAATTAACCATCACTCTGCTACACCCACAAGCCATACCCACTGACCAATCAGGAGTGAGTATGCAAATTAACCCACCCAAGATGGCAGCTGGCCATGGAGCAAGCAGGAGGCTTGGGTTTCCCTGGTGATGGAGGAAGCCAAGCTTTCCAGCCCACTCTGGCCAGCCCTGGGCTCTGCTCAAGGCTACAAAGTTTAGGCATTTACAGTCGTGTTCTCCGAGTTCTCATCTCTGCCAGCGCTGGCCGGATGGCCTCCCAAAACCACAACCCAGCCACTGCCAGCATCGCAGAAGCTCATAAAGGAGCTGAGCCCAGCTAGGAAAGAGGTTACAGCAGGAGCTGATGGCCCTCGTGATGTCTGGCAACAAAGGAATTTCTGCCTTCCCTGAATCAGACAACCTTTTCAAATGGATGGGGACCATCCATGGAGCAGCTGGAACAGTATACAAAAACTTGAGGTATAAACTCTCCCTAGAGTTCCCCAGTGGCTACCCATACAATGCACCCACAGTAAAATTCCTCATGCTCTGCTACCACCCCAACGTAGACACCCAGGGTAACATCTGCCTGGACATCCTAAAGGACAAGTGGTCTGCCCTGTATGATGTCAGGACCATCCTGCTCTCCATCCAGAGCCTGTTAGGAGAACCCAACAGCGATAGCCCGTTGGACACAGATGCCACAGAGCTCTGGAAAAAATCCCACAGCCTTCAAGAAGTACCTACAGAAAAACTACTCAAAGCAGGTCTCCAGCCAAGAGCCCTGATCTGGGCTGTCCAACCTATCTCCTTGTGCTGTATTTTTACTTTTTTCCTTTATGGTCTGTCCTTGCCTTGATTTCTGTATAGGACTCTATCTTCAGCTGTGGTGTCATATTTGTTTTGTGTCTGTTTTTTAAATTAAATCTCTGGTTGAGCCCCTGTGATGAATATATTAAATAAATACATTTTGAATTTTTTTAAAAAAAATGTACAAAGTTTCAATTATATAAGATAAATATATCCTAAATCCCAGGGCCTCTGCTTGGGTGGCCAGGGGGCATGGCCAACCTGCAAACCACCACAGGCCCCTCACTCAGGTAACCCCATACCCCAAAGAAACCCCTGCCCTGATCTGGAATACTCTTCAGGGCAAACCAGCCAGCCCCCACCCATGCACCAGGCATCTACTCTATCTAATAAAATAATAATATGCAAATTGACCATCATTCCAACACACAAGATGCTGCCCCCATGTGGACACAAGATAGCCACCACAAGATGACCAGCAGGGGAGGGCAGTTGGGAAAGACCAGGCCTGCAAGGGAGGGCATTAGGGTGTCACCATGCCTGCAGGGGAGGGCAGTTAGGAATGACCGGGCCTGCAGGGGAGGGCAGTTAGGGGCAAACAGGTTGGCAGGAGAGCAGTTAGGCATTAATCAGGCTGGCAGGGGAGTGGTTAGGGGATGATCAGGCTGGCAGGCAGAAGCAGTTAGGGGCAATCAGGAAGGCAGGAAGGCAGGAAGTTCTGGATTGTGAGAGGGATCCTGGTAGGATTGGGCTAATCGGGCAGTCAGACATCCCTCGAGGAGTCCCAGATTGGAGAGGGAGCAGACTGAGCTAAGGGACACACACACACACACACACACGCACAAATTTTGTGCACCAGGCCTCTAGTTTATGGATAATAAAGAACATTATATCCTGATGAACAAAAAGATAGATATATAGAGGCAGAAAAGCATTGAACAGACTGTCAGATTACAGCAGGAAGGCTGGGGAGTGTTGGAGAGGGCGGGGTAAGATATCAACTGAAGGACTTGTATGCATGCACATAAGCATAATCAATGGAAACAGGACACTGGGAGGGTGGAGGAGGGGGGAGGTCAATTGGGGGTGGGGGGAAGAGACATATGTACTATTATCTGTAATACTTTAAACAATAAAATAAACTTTTTAAAAAATAAAAGAAAAGTGAAAATGGGAGTATTTTTGCTGTTTAGTAAAAAATAAAATAATCTGCTTGATATGTCATAATGCTATTATTGTACTTGCCCTACCATGCCGAGGTACATTGGCTATCCTGCTCCAAGGTTCTTAAACAATTCTGGGACTTGAAAGAAGAAATATGTCAATTCTTAATAATAAAAAATCAAGACACAAGCCTGTTTTTTCACAGAATATGGTTGTTAAGATTTAACAAAACACTCATGGTTGATAAAACAAAACACTTATATGACTTAAACTTAAAACTACAAGGAAAAAATCAGATTATTACAAACATGTGTGACCAACTCAAAGCATGAAAATGTAAGCTGTTCTTTGGGGAAAGCCGTTGAAAAATAAAGATTTAATGCACTTTCTAACATGCAACATAAACAAATCAAGTTTAGGTGAAACTGCGTAGTATCAAAAATATGCAGGGGGCGGGGGGGAATTAAGCCTTATTAGTAGAACAGAATTTGAAATAAGGTTTGCAGATTTTAAATTTTTGGGAGACAAGGTTGTTGGTTTGTTTGTTTGTTTTCTTCTATATGTTCAATAAATCTAGAATCAGAACCTAATCAAATGCAAATGGAGGTAATTGAGATCCAGTGCGATTCAGATTTGAAGGCAAAATTCAGTGAAGTTGGTGTGCCTGAATTTTACAAATATTTACCTGCCAGGTTTGAAAATACTAAAAAATTTGCACATGAAATTATTTCCGTGTTTGGAATTACTTATCATTGTGAGCAGTTATTTACAACTATGAAAGGAAATAAGTCTCCTGTCAGGTCCAGAATTACTGACACTCACCTTGGGTCAGTCAGTTTTGAAAGAGATCACTGTAAACAAGATTTCCCCCAAGTAGGAGAGATAATATTGTAGCAGAGAAGAGATGCCAAGTGTCCAGAAGAAACATTAATTTTATCATTGCTCTTTTTATATATATACTATACTTTTCTAAATAAACCTACGTTTCTATGAAAATTGAAGCTTTTGGTTTTTTGCAGCCACATAAACTTAAACCTTGTTTATTTGGCCCGTGTTAGCCTTTGAGTTTGACATGCTTGCTGAACAAACATCCTTGAAAAGAAGGTGGAGGAAAACAGTACTTTAGTGCAAGGCGTGCAGAAATGCAAGAAACCTATGGAATCTGTCACCACCACCAACAAACAATATTATAACAGAGAGATAAGTAAATGACTGATAATAACATAGGAGATAATAACAGGGAGCAGACATGTGATCCAGGGAATAGATGGCTCACAGTCCCGAGAGTGAGGGCGGACACTTCAGTGTCACAGGAATGTGACCTCATTTGGAATTTCCAGCTGGAAATCCTTGGGGGCTCCTCAATGCCTCAGGAATGAAACCCCAACTCCCTAGTGTGCCCAGCAAAGTGGCATGACCTGCCCTGCTCTCTCCCACCCCCACACCCCCTGCAGCTCCTGCAGCAGGGCTGGCCTCCCAACCCCCCCCTCCCCCCACCCCCCCAAAGCCTCTCCTGCAATTTCCCAACAGGCTTCCAAGCCTGGTCCTGCGTGTCTCTGCTTGCAGCCCTCCACCTTTCACCTGAAAAAATTACCTCTCCAGAGTTCAGCTCAGGCAACTCCTCCTCCCATCTTCCCATCGGGCTCCCTCCCCTAATATGGAGGGGGAAGGGCAGGGTTAGGGTTAGGGTTTTTGTTATTATATTATGTTTTTGTTCTTTTCATATCATGTCTTTGTTGTTGTTATGTCATGTTGTTATTGTTTATTTATTAATCAATTTATGTATTATTTTCATATACATGTTATTAATTTTCTTTCATCTCTGACACTTGTATTACAGAGAAAGGGCAAATAGTGATATTAAAATATTTCTTCTAATTAATTTCCTTCCAATGTGCATGAATTCATGCACCAGGCCACGAGTATGCTCATAATTTCCTTCCATGACATCAGGGGTCTGACTCCACCACTTATAAATGGGACTTTGTTCAATGACTTAACCTCCCAGAGCTCAGTGTCCTCTTCAAGCTTGGTGAAATACTGGCCCTCCTGATGTTAGGACTGTAAGTATCCAAAAAAGAAAACACATTCACAGATACCACGGGAATCGGGGGCCGTGGGCATGTTCCTTCTGATCCAAATGAGTCCATTTCTGGAAACACGTTGCATAGAAATGTTACAGAACATAGAAAATTGGACCCTATTTTTTAAATATATTTTATTGATTTCAGAGAGGAAGTGAGAGGAAGAGAGAGATCGAAACATCAGTGATGACAGAGAATCATTGAGCAGCTCCCTCCTCTATACCCCACACTGGGGATCGAGCCTGCAACCTGGGCATGTGCCCTGAGTAGGAATTAAACCTGTGACCTCCTGGTTCATAGGTTGACACTCAACCACTGAGTCACACCAGCCAGGTAATGCTCACCAGGTACAAACAACCACCAGACACAATCCAGTATTCACATTTCCAAAATTCACATTTCCTAACTTTATGGATCCTATTAATTGGGGGGGGGGGGGGGAATAATGATTCATATCTAGCTGATTTAACAATCTCAAGTAATTGTCTCCAAATATCACCAAAAAAAAAAATGCTCTTTAAAAGTCTAAGAGTCTGTCAAGGGTTGCACATGATGTAAGTATGGGAAGCAGCCACTGTAGTTAGATGTCAACATGTAACTCCGTATTGACTACAGGCACCTGAAGTAAGCAACACTGTGAGAGCGGAACCACATGGCCTTTTCCTTTCACAAAGAAGTGACATGGGAGAGAGAGATCTGAAGATTCTACGCTGCTGCTTTGAAGATGGAGGAAGCCAAGGGATGCAGCCTAGAAGCTGGAGAGGCTAAGGGCATGCTTCTCCCCTGGAACCTCCAGAAGCACCTGGCCCTGCGGACACCTGGCTTTCGTCCAGTGAGACTGATCCCAAGGCTTGGGCCTGCATAGCTGGGAGATAGTGTGTGTGTGTGTGTGTGTGTGTGCGCGCGCGCGTGTTTGCTGTGCTCACGAATTGAGTTGGTGGAGATATGTTGCAGCAGCCAGAGAGACAACTGTGGGAAAGAAAATAACAATGTAGGCAGTAATGTAAACTATATGCAAATGAAATGCATCACAGTCACTTAAAGATGTCCTCTAAATTGGGTCCAAATAATCAGAGCACCAGTGGGGCCCACAAAGGGCTCACCCCTCAGGGAGGCGCAGGAAGATGGGAGGGAATGCTCACCATGCACGAGCACCAGGCACAATCCAGTCAGAGAACAGCTTAGGGAAAACTCCCCACCCTCCAGCCCCAACTCCTGCCCAGCCTCAAATACTCACACGCTGCACATTTCCATAGTTTTGATTGATGTATCTTTTGGCTTGGTCTTCTCAAATCTGCCTAACAGATACCTTTATAGTAGACATTTTATCTAACCTCATCATTGAACAGGTTGCATAAAGTTTCCAGGTAAAAGGTAGGGAGTGGTCACTCCCAGCAATAATAACAGACCCCATTTCCAAATCCTTTCTCGCTTGTCAGCACTGCAGATATTGTCTCATCTCAGAACAATCCCCTCTTCCCCAAACCTCCCTTAAAAAAATAAAAAATAAAAAAACCTCAAGAAGTCTCTTTGTGGTCACACCTTCTACCCACACTTAACTGCTGGCAACCACTTCCCGTTCTCAGTCTTTATAGTTTCGCCCAGATGCTACATAAATGGAATTACACTGTCTGTAATCTCTGAGACTGGCTTCTTTCCTGGAATAATGCCTTTGCCATCTGTGCAACTTGTTGGGTATGGCAATAGTTGGGTATGGCAATAGTTGGGTATGGCAATAGTTGGGTATGGCAATAGTTCAATGACATATTGCCGAGTAGTGTTCATTTTAAGGATATCTCTACAACATGTCTATCAACTCCTCTGTTGTTGGACATTAGGGTGTTTCCAGTTTGGGGCTATTACAAATAAAACTGCTATAAACACTCACAGAATGTTTATGTGGGACCATAAGGCTTTGTTTCTCTTGTCCAAGAGTGTGCCTGCACACCTGAAAAGCTAATGGATATTCTGTTAAGACCCGCACCAGCGACCTCTTTCAGACTCCAGCCAGCCCAAGGAAGATAAAAAGCTACAAGACAGCCCTGGCCAGTATTTCTCAGTGGTTAGAGCCTCAGCCCACACACCAAAGCGTTGAGGGTTCGATTCCCAATCAAGGGCACGTACCTGGATCACAAGTTCACTCCCCAGTCCCAATCAGAGTGAGTGTGGGAGGCACCAAATTCATGTGTCTTTCTCACATCGATGTTTCTCCTCTTTCTGTCTCTATCTGCCCCTCACCCCTCTCTAAAAAAAAAAATCAATGGAAAAAGTATCTTCAGGGGAGGATTTAAAGTTTTTAAAGCTTCAAGACAAGGAGCCCAGGGCTCGCTCCTGGGAGCACCCCGGCACCTTTCCCTTCCTGACTTCCTCCCCCACAGGCATGCATCTTCTGAACTCCAAAGGACCCACGAGACGTGCAGCCAGGGGAGCGGCGGGCAGAGGCAGCTCCACCTGGGCTATCCTACTGACCCTGTCTCCAAGGCCCCCTTTTCTCTGACTTTTCCTCTCTTGTTGCTTCTTCTACCTTAAGCCCTCCTTTGTTTCACTGCCCCCGGCTTTAATAAATATACTCTCGAGAGGGCTTGAAGGAGGCAGCTGATGGATGATTCACTTTCACGTGGATATTTCTTTCTCCCCCTCTCCCTTCCTCTCTCTAAAAATCAACAGCCCGGAGAATCCAAGATGGCTGCCCAGGTAAACACCTAGCCGCAGCCGCACACAACAATTTCAATAAAATACAACTAAAATATAAAATGGACATTACCCAGAACTACAGGAAAGTCGACTGACTGGAAATTCTACAACGAGAAGCAAGGAGAAAACCAGAAAGAAGCGCGGAGGAGCTGTAAAAGCCTAAGGCACAGAGACACGCGGCGTGCGGAGAGGACGGAGCCAGACAGGAGGGTGGCTGAGTGCCTGGCTGGCGTTCCCTAGCGGGAAGGAGATAAAAACTCCGACTGTGTTGGGCCCCAGTTCCGGCAGCGCTGAACCCCAGTTCTAGGCCAGACCCCGGGGACCCAGGCTCACACAGAGGGAGCTAGGCTGTAAGGCGGAACCCTGGAGGAGCGGCGAAAGGAGGTCCCGGAGGCGAGCACATTGCTTGCAGAGAAGGGATGGTTGGCTGTGCCACAGGATTGCCCTGGCAGGAAGGAGACAGGGGCTCCAGACTGCTCTGAACGCCACCTCCAATCCCACTACCAACTGAAATGAACCCCAGTTCCAGGCTCATTGGGGGAGAGCCTAGACTGTTTGGTAGCAGGTGAAAATCGAGGGCACCATTCTCTCAGAGGCCCTTACAAAGAGTACTGAAGGACCCTGAGACCCAGGAGCCGCATAGGGCGGGGCTGACGGAAGCCAAAGCTGTAGGCTCCACCCTGAAACCCCGCCCCATCTGTAGCTGCGAAATTCGACAACGAAATAGATCACAAACGAAAGAAATGGAGGACAAAAAGCGACTGGATATAGAGTTCAAATCTACTCTTATAAGGTTTTTCAAGAATTTCCTAGAAAAGATCGATAAGTCCTATGAAGATATGAAAAGAAATCAACTAGAATTAATAAGGAATCAATGAAAAATGATAAGGGATCAATAAGAAATGATAAGGGATCAACAAGAAATAAAGAATACATTGTCTGAAATAAAAAATATTATACAGAGTTCTAAAAGCAGAATGGAAGATCGCAAGAATCAAGTCAAAGATTTGGAACATAAAGAGCAGGAAGACACTCCTCCACAGAAGCTAGAAGGCAAGAGAATCCAGAAAATTGAAGATAATGTAAGAAACCTCTGGGACAACTTCAAGCGAACCAACATCAGAATTATGGGGGGTCCCAGAAGAGGAGAGAGAGCAAGATATCGAAAACATACTGAAAGAAATAGTGACAGAAAACTTCCCCCACCTGGTGAAAGAATTAGACTTACAAGTCCAGGAAGCGCACAGAACTCCAAACAAAAGGAATCCAAAGAGGACCACACCAAGACAAATCATAATTAAAATTCCAAGAGCAAAAGACAAAGAGAGAATATTAAAAGCAGCAAGAGCAAAGAAGGTAGTTACCTATAAAGGAGCACCTATACAATTGTCAGCTGATTTCTCAACAGAAACCATGCAGGCCAGACGGGAATGGCAAGAAATATTCAAGGTGATGAATAGTAAGAACCTACAGCCAAAAATACTCTACCCAGCAAAGCTATCACTCAGAATCGAAGGTCAGATAAAGAGCTTCACTAATAAAAAAAAAGCTAAAGGAGTTCATCACCACCAAACCAGAATTATATGAATTGCTGAAGGGGGTTCTTTCAGAAGAGAAAGTAAATAAAGATAAAAATTATGAACAACAAATACGTAACTATCAACAAGTGAATCTAAAAACCAAGGAAATTTTTTTAAAAATCTGATGAACAATATTAACTGTTGAATATAATAGAATCAGAGGTATGGAAGGGGAGTGAACTGACGATTCTTGGGGAAAAGGGGAGAGGGGGATGTGGGAAGAGACTGAACATAAACTGTGCACCTATGGATGAGGACAATGGGTGGTGGGGAAAGGGCAGAGGGTGGAGTGGGAACCTGGTGGAGGAGAGCAATGGAGGGGGGGGGGGAGAGAAACATTTGTAATAATATGAACAATAAAGATTTAGTAAAAAAAAAATATATATATATATATATATTGATATATATATATATATATATATATATATATATATATATATATATATACTCTCAAAAGCCACCTGGCCTCCTGTTGTGAAATCGCTCCTACACGAAGTCGAAACCCACACACTGGCAGTGTATCCTAGGCCAGACCCACCCCTGGCCCAGACCCCATCCCATAATAAACTGACAACTTAACTATATTTATACTGCACCTTCCAAATCACAGTGTAAATGTCTCCCCATTTATTTAGTTCATCTTTTGTGTCTTTCATTCATTACTTATAGTTTCCTCATATACATGGTGTACATTTTTTATTACACTCATCCCTAAGTATTTCAATGGAGGAATAAACGGTTTTTGAATTTCAATTTCCCATTGTTAATGCTAGGGAACAGAAACATAATTTTTGTGTGTGTTGGCTTTGTATCCTACAATCTTTCCAATTTCAACGATTACTTCCAGTGGCTTTTTTTTTTGTAGGTTTAGGGCAGTGGTCGGCAAACTCATTAGTAAACAGAACCAAATATCAATAGTACAACGATTGAAATTTCTTTTGAGAGCCACATTTTTTAAACTTAAACTATATAGGTAGGAGTACATTGTTATTAACTTAATTAGGGTACTCCTAATTTTGTGGAAGAGCCACACTGAAGGGGCCAAAGAGCTGCATGTGGCTCTCGAGCCGCAGTTTGCCGACCACATCGGACTTTCATGCTCCCACATGGCACACATAAGCCAGGATTAGGTGCAGCTAACCTTAACCTTGGCAGGACACTAGCCCTCCTGGGACAGGAGAGCCTGGGAGACTGAGGAAGAGCTGCTGTAAGGCTGTTCTCACTGCTTCTCTGTCCTTCGGGGAAGCTGTCCTCACAGGGTTTCTCCTTGCTGCCTCCCAGGGATGCTGGGTCTGAGGCTTCTTCCTCCCACCGATGGGGTTGAGCTGCAGGATCCAAAGCTGCTTAGATACAAATGGCATCTCTCCTCAGCAACAGGGTCCTGTCATCCTGGCTGCAGTCACCTGACCCCTTGGACTGTCACCCTTTGCACGGAACAGGGTCAGTTGGCACCTGGGGCTAGCCTTTCTTTCTTTATGTCAGTAATAAACTGTCTGAATTTAAAAGGGGCTGTTGTCTTGTGACTGGCTCAAGCTATCAGTTGTAGAGCCTGCAGCTCAACCCACAGGCGGGGAGAAGCCTCAGACCTATCATCGCTGGGAGACAGCAAGGAGAAACGCTCTTAGGACAGCTTCCCTGAAGGACAGATGTCCCGACCCGTGGGGCAACAACGGGGGGCACGCAGGAACCACCTAAGAGAATGAGGCAAACAAGGAACGCAAAAGAATGGAGGCAAGACAAGGTTCTGATCAAGCCTCGAACTTTATTCTCTGAAATGGCTGTATTTATACAGCAGAAACAAAGGGGGGCAGGGCCGCCCATGCAGAGGGGTCCCTGGCAGTGTCCATGGGGGAGGATCAGGAAGGGGAAGTTGCAAAGATGTTAACATTCCAAGGTGCAACATTCCAAGGCTGGGCTATCTAGGGGGGAGGATCAGGAAGGGGAAGTGGCAGGAAGATGCTAAGCTGCAAGTTAATCTTATCTTCTGGCCAAGCCTTCAGGGCACCTCATAACTTCTGCTAGAAGGAACTTAATTCTATTTTCTTAAGACTGAGTTGCTCAACTCAGCTGGCTCCCAACAGACAGAGAAGCAGTGAGAACTGCTTCTCACTGTTGTGGCAGCTCTTCCTCAGCCTCCCAGGCTCTCCTGCCCCAGGAGGATTAGAGTGTCCCACCAAGCTTAAGGTTAGCTGCACCTGATTCTGTCTGGACAGTAGCTTTCGTGGATTTCTATGTAGACAATTTAATTATACAGACGTGAAGTCCTCTAGCGATACCCTTATAATTTTGTTTCATAGTCGGTTATACTGTTTATCGAGGGCTTTCTATTTTGCTCAGGTATTCCTTGCCTGTAGGTTTGGAATTGTGTCTGAAGCCCCAAACTAATTAATTTAGAAAATAGGAATGCAGTCCTTCCAAGTCTGTTTTTCTAGCAGCTGTGCTGTGTAATTGGAAGGCAAGTCTCCACAGGTGGGACTGCTGTCAGGTGCCTGGGCAGAAGGACACACTAAGCTAACCTGCCAATGTATATACCAACCCACAGGGACACCTGCCAAATTAAGAAAGGAAAGCTAATATACGTGAATGCCTGACCTCTCATATGGAAGTACTGCACATTCACTTAATAAGAGGAGGGAGTCCCTCCACTAACCCTGAGCTTTGCCAGGTCTGAAAGTCTCTGCCTCATCTCTTTCACCTTCCCAACCTACTCACTGTGACCTGGGAGGGAGCCAGCAGAGACAGGGGGCCATGGGAAAACCCACTTATTATCTCGTGACAGCAGCAGTGATGCTGACAATGCAACAACAGTGAGAATCATGGATGGAGCCTCTCTGTGGACCAGGCACTCTACAAGGTGCTCTTTCAGTTGGTTTTATGAATCCCAGAGGGTCTATCCTACATCTATCTGTTCCCGTTTTATTCTCCCTACCAGGGTTTCTGAAGCCCCTGTGCTTCTTCTAGATCACACTACAACTTCATAAGTTCCCCTAAAAAAAACTCAGAAGAAGTATAGACCGTGCAGGTCTGGAGGTGGATTATGTGCAAGAAGTGTGGGTGAGGTGCCAATGAGTCTTTGCTAAATCACTACTTGGTAAGACTCCTACGATAGAGTTCACTCTGAGGCTTGTAGATACCTGTGAAGATGGAATTAGTTGGAACTGATTGAGTAACATTTAAAATAATATGTTGATGAGGTATATCTTATGTAACTATAACTATTTATGCACCTCTTTCTGGCATCCCTGCCCTGCTGTTGTATATATAAGTCAGAGTGTACAATCCCACACCCAGTCCTCCTGCTGCTCTGCATAAACTACTCTGGAGCGTCATCAAGAACCATGGCGCCCAGAATCTTTGGTAAGAGGGCACCAGCCCCAAGTCTATGGTATGTGTTATCACACCCATAATGTGCCTCTGAACCTCAAACTTAATTCTCTCTCCTACTCTATTATTGGTTTCCCACCCCCTAAACCTTGCCCCCATAACATTTCTGACTGCATTATGATTTCTCCCCCAACCTGCAAATTTCACAATCCTAGCTATCCCTAGAACCTTCCCTGCCACCCAGAGTCCGTCTCAGAATCCACTCTGGGCTGTTAGCAATGAAAGAAGCTCATTGGCTTCATCTTGGGCCCCAGGATAGTAACCTGAAGGCTTATTCTCATTCCCCTTCTGCTTCTCAGCTGCCGTCTTCATTTTTGAACTCCTGTTTTCAGGCTCAGAAGGACTCACAGATGACAATGATGCAGGTAAGAAGGACGAGGTGGCACTTTACATGGGAGAAGACTTCCAGGGTCTAAGACTAGTCCTAGGAGCCCATTCTGCTCTGGCTTGTTCAGATACTGGGCTGTGGATGTGCCATCCAGCACCCAGGTGTGGGGGCGAGATCTACAACCCCTTGGAGCAGTGCTGTGATGATGACACCATCCTGCCCTTGAACCACACCCGCCTCTGTGGCCCCAGCTGCACCTTCTGGCCCTGCTTCCAGCACTGCTGCCTTGAGTCCCTGGACCCTCAGAATCGGCAGGCCATTGTCAGGTTTAAGGTCCCAGGCACAAAGTCCAGCTGCATTGACGCCCCCCTCAGCAGGATCTGTGGCCAGGTAAGAGTCCAGTTCTGGCCGTGGGCAGGGCAGGGGATGGCATTTGTTGCATCAGCCTCTGCTGAGTTTCCCATCACCCATCTCTGGGTCAATATGTGACCTGTTCTCTCTCTTTCTCTCTCTCTGATTATCTCTCATCTTCTCTCTTTCTCTCTCAAGGAATACTTCCCCAGCAAGACTTCTTCCAGAAGTAAATTAATCTGGAACCTCCTGAAGAGCATAGACTCAAGACACTCAAGACTATAGCCGAAATCGGTTTGGCTCAATGGATAGAGAGTTGGCCTGGGGACTGAAAGGTCCCGGGTTCGATTCCGGTCAAGGGCATGTACCTTGGTTGCAGGTATATCCCCAGTAGGGGGTGTGCAGGAGGCAGCTGATCGATGACTCTCTCTCATTGATGTTTCTAACTCTCTATCTCTCTCCCTTCCTCTCTGTACAAAATCAATAAAATATTTTTTTTTAAAAAAAAGACACTCAAGACTATAATATTGGGGGGGGGGATGTTAAAATATGTACCCAGATAATAATTTAATAAAAAAATCTAATAAAAAAAAAAGACTATCATATTTGCTGGTCAGCAGTCCTATGATAACATATAAGGTCTCTGATACTGGTCAGATAGCTCAGCTGGTTAGAACATCATCCTGATACGCGAAGGTTGTGAGTTCAATCTCCAGTCAGAGCACATGCCAGAAACAATGTACAAATAACTGGAATCCTAGCCCTAACCAGTTTGGCTCAGTGGATAGCGTGTCGGCCTGCTGACTGAAGGGTCCCAGGTTCAATTCCCGTCAAGGGGATGTAGCTTGGTTGCGGGCACAGCCCCAGTGGGGGCGGGGGGGTGTGCAGGAGGCAGCTGATCAAGGTTTTCCTCTCATCGATGTTTCTACCTTTCTACCCCTCTCCCTTCCTCTGTGTGAAAAATCAATAAAATATATTTTTTAAAGATAAATAAATAGCCCCTGTCCCCCCGGACCTCGGGCTCCGGGAGGCAGCAGCGGGGTCTCCAGCGATCTGCCTGCCACAGGGGAAGGCATCTGGGCTCTGGGTAGGATCGCCTCTCATTCCCTCCCCTCCCCGGAGGGCTAGTTTTACAGGCACATGTCCGCGCCCCCCTCACCCCCCTTGTGCACTGTGAGACCCCGATGATGTATGAGACTGGACACTACTTTAGACCGAGTGTCCTCACCGCGAGACTTCTGCCTTCCCACACCTCTGTGCCTCGCCTTAAGATCTATGCCCAACCCCAGATGCCCACTTGTAAGGTTGCTAGTTTATTGGCTTTCTGAGATGGGACTCATCTGATTCTCAATACGCCCTCATCGGGTATTTCATAAGCTTGTAATCGAGCCCAGCTGTTTTCAGGGCAACTCCTGTGACCAATAAAAAATAAATAAATAAATAAATAAAATAAAATAAAATAAAATAAAATAAAATAAAATAAATAACTGGAATCCTATATAATAAAAGGGTAATACGCAAATGACCCTAAGGGTGGAAGTGGGAAGGACTGGTGGCTATGATGTGCACTGACCTCCAGGAGGCAGGAGCTCAACACAGGAGCTGCCCCCTGGAGGTCAGTGCGCTCCCACAAGGGGAGCTCCACTCAGCCACAAGCTGGGCTGAAGGCTGCAAGCACAGCAGCAGTGTCAGGAGCCTCTTCCACCTGCTCAGCAAAGCTAAGGATGCCCCACTGACGGCTTAGGCCCGCTCTGGGGAGTGAGCCTAAGCCATCAGTCAGGCACCCCCCAAGGGTTCCCAGCCTGCCAGAGGAATGTCTGACTGCCAGTTTAGGCCCAATCCCCTAGGCAGTGGGCCTAAACCCGCAGGTGGACACCCCCCCAAGGGATCCCAGACTGAGAGAGGGTGCAGGCCAGGTTGAGGGACCCCACCCCCCTAGTAAGGGACCCCCACTCCAAATAATTTTTGCACAAATTTTTGTTCATCAGGCCTCCAGTGTATAAATAAACTAGAACAACAAAGTGGTGTTTCTCTCTCTCCATCACTTTTCCTCTCTATCTCAAACCAATGAATAACATTTTTAAAAAGGTTAAATACTTTATTGTATTTAACAGTGCTAGATAAATAGTGGTACACAGGCAGTCCTCGGGTAAAGTGACCAGATTTTAACATTGGTAAAGCGGGACACCATTGACTTGGGGGGCTGTGTTGGGGGGGGGAGGTCTTGATTAGAAATTTGGTCTATATGAAGCAACAAAAATTTTCATAGAACGCAAAAATAATATTGTAATATATATTTTTTAAATTTCAACATAAGTACAATTTATAAATATAATAAATAAATAAAATTTATTTATAGTATTATATTATTCTTTGGCATATTTCTCATTTGAGTGAATTTTTTTAGTAGATTGCTGTCGTTGTTTAAAAGGTCATGAAATTTGTTAAATTATATTTCACACATAAAATGGCTTTCAAAGTCTCAACACTTAATTGTGATTTTTCTGATGTCCACACTTTATTTACCGTAGAAAAAACACGTTCAGTTGCAGCATTAGTTCCTGGTAAGGACAGCGCGTATTCCACAATTCTAACAACTGATCAACAATGAGAACTTTGATAAGCAGTTCTCAATAATCAGTTCTCAACAGTTATTTGTTATTATTAAAGTTTAACATTATAAAGTTAACAAAAATAATATAAAACTCATATCCTGGCTAAATAGCCCCATGGCCACCGAAAACCGTATATTCCCTTCCCGTTCTCCAGCCATTCCCTAGCTTGTCGTACGTTCTTTCCAAAAATGGGGACTTTTTTTTAAATGCCACGGGACATGGGACAAATTATTAAAAAGCGGGACTGTCCCGCCAAAAGCGGAACATCTGGTCACCTTATCCTCGGGTTATGTCAGATTCTACGTACGTAGTTTCGTGGTTACGTCGCCATCTCCCATTATAAAAATTTTTAAGCCGAAACCGGTTTGTCTCAGTGGATAGAGCAACAGCCTGCAGACTGAAGGGCCCCAGGTTCCATTCCGGTCAAGAGCATGTACCTTGGTTTCGGGCACATCCCCAGTAGGGGGTGTGCAAGAGGCAGCTGATCGATGATTCTCTCTCATCGATGTTTCTAACTCTCTAACCCTGTCCCTTCCTCTCTGTAAAAAATCAATAAAATATATATTTTTTAATTTTTTTAAAGTTTCATCATTTCGACATATGTACATATGTGCTTTATGGGTGTTTTATTCTAATTATTTACTGTATTTACCACAAGTAAAGGTCAGGAATTGTTTTCTTTCTTTTAAATTTTTTTTTACTGTTTCACTTCATTACTGCTGTGTATGTGCTCCATGTGAATGACGTAGGTGCTTATGTAGGTGGATTCTGACTTCGGGCGAAAATCACATTACATTGTGCCCTAGGAATGGATCTCCGATGTAACCTAAAGACCTTCTGTACTTGTTAGTTGATTTAGACAGTCCTGCCTTAACCAGGGGAAGTGGTAGTAGAATTCATTATATTTCTTTATCTAGACTCCAAATAATTTTTGTACATATGTACCCTGTTTCCCCGAAAATAAAACAGTGTCTTATATTAATTTTTGCTCCCAAAGATGCTCTAGGTCTTATTTTCAGGTGATGTCTTATTTTTCCATGAAGAAGAATACGGTACACATTTATTGTTAAATGAAAATAAAGGAAATTTATTACCTGTATACGGTATGGTAGTACGGTAGTTGTCAACACAAACCAGACAAACTGTGAATCCTACAGTATCAAGAATTTACTCATTTAGCCGAAACCGATTTGGCTCAGTGGTAGAGCATCAGTCTGCGGACTGAAAGGTCCCAGGTTTGATTCCGGTCAAGGGCATGTACATTGGTTGCGTGCACATCCCCGGTAGGGGGTGTGCAAGAGGCAGCTGGTCCATGTTTCTCTCTCATCGATGGTTCTAGCTCTCTATCCCTCTCTCCTCCTCTCTGTAAAAAATTAATAAAATATATTTTTAAAAATACATACAAAGTTAAATTTAAAAAAAAAAAGAATTTACTCATTTATTCAATGACAATCATGTCATCATCTTCTGGAATATAATCATAACAATCCAATTCCTGAATTTCCTGGTGAATTTCTTGTGACTCCATTTCTTTCAGAATCAGTGGACCAAATCTCATGTTTAGCCTAGGGGGGCCTTATTTTCGGGGGATGCCTTATATTTCATTCAGAAGGAAACCTGTAAGTAGGTCTTATTTTTGGAGGATGTCTTATTTTCGGGAAAACATGGCATGTATCCCAGTCTTTTTATTGGGGTTTATAAAATTATACATGATTTTACTTATTTGTGGGATCTAATGAAGAAAATAAACTAACAAGCAAAGCGGAAAGAGACTCATAGATGCAGAGAACAGACTGGCAACTCTTAGAGGGGAGGGTGCTGGGGATCTAGGTAAAAAGGTGAAAGGGATAAAGAACAAAACAGCTTGTAGACAGACAGTGTGGTGATTACCAGAGAGATACAGAGGGGAGGGGGAAAAGAACAGGATAAAGGGGGGATAAATGCTAATGGAAGGAGATTTGACTTTGGGTGATGGACACACAATACAATATACAGATAATGTGTTATAAAATTGTACACCTGAAACCGATATAGTTTTACTAGAGGCCCGGTGCATGAAATCTGTGCACAAGGAGGGGTGTCCCCTCAGCCCAGCCTGCACCCTCTCCAATCCGGGACCCCTTGGGGGATGTCTGACTGCCGGTTTAGGCCCAAGGCAGGAAATCGAGCCTAGACCGCCAATCGGACATCCTTCTCACAATCTGGGACCCCTGGTTCCTAACTGCTCACGTGCCTGCCTGCCTGATCACCCCTAACTGCCCCCCTGCCAGCCGGGTCACCCCCAACTGTCCCCTTTGCCAGCCTGGTCACCCTAACCACCTCTGCCTGCCCACCTGATCATCCCTATTGCCCCTTACTGTAGGGGTGTCGAACTCAATCAGAGAAGGGGCCAAAATCTAAAATCCAGCCTAAATTGCGGGCCGAATGGTTTACTGAACAGTCATAAACTGACAATGTCATAAACTGACAGCGGAGTGCAGTGATGACAGCGCTGTGCGGGCCACATTGCAAGGCCTGGCGGGCTGGATTTGGCCCGCGGGCCTTGTGTTTGACACATGTGCCTTACTGCCACCCCTGCCAGCCTGGTCGTCCCCAACTGCCCCTGCTGCTGGCCTGGTCACCTTACACAGCCTGCTGTTCAGTCGTTTGGTCATCCCTCACTAACACCCCTGCCAGCCTGGTCACTCCACACAGCCTGCTGTTCAGTCGTTACTGTTACTGTGATGGCATCCCAGACAATTTGCATATTCCTTTATTATTAGTATAGATTTACCAAGATCACCCCAATAAAGTCAATAAAGATTAATTAATTAAAAAGCCTTGGTCTACTAAGTGTACAAAGTACTTTTTTTCCACAAGAAGTTATTTTAGCCGAAACCGGTTTGGCTCAGTGGATAGAGCATCGGCCTGCGGACTGAAGGGTCCGGGTTCGATTCTGGTCAGGGGCATGTACATTGGTTGCGGGCACATCTCCAGTAGGGTGTGTGCAAGAGGCAGCTGGTCAATGTTTCTCTCTCATTGATGTTTCTAACTCTCTGTCCCTCTCTCTTCCTCTCTGTAAAAAATCAATAAAATATATATTTTTTTTAAAAGTTATTTTATTTGTTTGTTTGTTTGTTTGTTTGTTTGTTTTTTTACTATTACAGATGTCCCCCAATTCTCCCCTTTACCCTCCACCCAGCCCCCAGCCCCAGACTTTCACCACATTATTGTCTGTGTCCATGAGCTATGCATATATGTTCTTTGGTTAATATCTTCCAGTCCCTCAACCTGCCTCCCCTCTGTAGAGTATTCTAATCAACTGAGCTATCCAACCAAGGTTTATCATCATCTTTTATACCTGTGATCCATTTCAAGTTAACTTTTGGTATGGCAAGAGGCTTAAAAATTGAGGTTTAATTTTATCTTAATGGATATGGCAATTCCTCCAGCATCATTTGTTGAAAAAGTCATCTTGCCCTAGCCGGTTTGGCTCCATGGATAGAGCATTGGCCTATGGACTGACAAGTCCCAAGTTCAATTCCAGTGGGTGACACATGCCCAGGTTGCGGGCTCAATCCCCAGTAGGGGCCATGTGGTGGGCAACTGATCAGTTGCCCACCACATGGCCCCTACTCTCTCATCGTTAAGATTTCTATCTCTCTCTCCCTCTCCCTTCTTCTCTGAAATCAATAAAAATATATTTTAAAATGAAAGAAAAGGCCGGGACCAGTTTGGCTCAGTGGATAGAGCATCGGCCTGCGGACTGAAAGGTCCCGGGTTCGATTCTGGGCAAGGGCATGTACCTTGGTTGCGGGCACATCCCTAGTGGGGGGTGTGCAAGAGGCAGCTGATCGATGATTCTCTCTTATCGATGTTTCTAACTCTCTATCCCTCTCTCTTCCTCTCTGTGAAAAATCAATAAAATATATATTAAAAAAAAAAGAAAAGAAAAGAAAAGATTATCTTTTCTGCATCAAACAACCTTGACAACTTGGTCAAAATCAATTGACCATAACTTAGAAAACGAAAGATGAGAAAATCTATTTCATTTACTCTGTGTTGTTCTTTCTTCCTTTTTGATGTTTTAAGATTTCTTTTATCATTTCCTTTCCATTTCAACACTTCCTTTTAGCCATATTTTTAGGGTAGATCTGTAGGAAACAAATTTTTTTAGGTTTTTTTTCATCTAGATATCTTTATTTCTTTTCTTTTTTTTTCTTTTTTTTTTTAATCAATCTTTATTGTTCATATTATTACAAAGGTTCCTCATTTCTTCCCCCCTCCACCAGGTTCCCACCCCACCCTCCTCCCCCTTCCCTTCCCCCATTGTCCTCATCCATAGGTGCACAGTTTATGTTCAGTCCCTTCCTCCCTCCCTTTCCCCGATAGTAAATCCCTTTTCAGATAGTAAATCAGTTACTTAGCATTTTCTCATATCAATAATACCTCCACATGCCCAATGATACACTTCACACAAAAGACATTTCCAAATAGGTCAACCAGCCTCATCCAGGCCCCACACAAGGCACTCACAGATCAACACCCCAGCGCTATACTAACTCAACACATCCAGATCTAAGCCTTCATCACTTGATTCAGCAGACCCTCAAGTTCCTGCAAAAGTTTACAGCCATGTCTGAGAGGCAGCAATGGGGCAGGGGCAGGCGAGGAGCAAGCTATTCCGGGCCTGGCTGCTCCGGGCCTGGCCTCTGTTGCTCTGTTTCGTTCCACAAACGGCTGCTCCAGGTCTGGTCACTGCCGCTCCCAACTTAGTTGCTCTGGACTTGGCTGCTGCAGCTCCGGGCCTGGCCGCACCCGACCCGGCTGCTCTGGGCCCGGCTGCTCCGTGCCCGGCCGCTCCCGGCCTTGCCGCTCCCAGCCTGGCAGCTGCTGCTCCGGGCCTGGTCGCACCCGACAAGGCTGCTCCGGGCTTGGCCGCTCCCAGCCTGGCAGCCGCTGCTCCGGGCCTGGCCGCTCCCAGCCGGGCAGCTGCTGCTCTGGGCCTGGCCGCACCTGACCGGGCTGCTCCGGGCCCGGCTGCTCCGGGCCCTGCTGCTCCGGGCCTGGCCACTCCCAGTCTGGCAGCCGCTGCTCCAGGCCTGGCCGCACCAGACCCGGCTCCTCGGGGCCTGGCCGCTCCCAGCCTGGCAGCCACTGCTCCGGGCCTGGCCGCACCCGACCCGGCTGCTCTGGGCCCGGCTGCTCCGGGCCCGGCCGCTCCGGGCCTGGCCGCTCCCAGCCTGGCAGCTGCTGCTCCGAGCCTGGCCGCTCCCAGCCTGGATGCTCCGTGCTTGGCTATTGCTGTTCTGGGCCTGGCTGCTCCCAACCCGGCTGCTCTGGGCCCGGCTTCTCCAAGCCCGGCAACTCCGGGTCTGGGTGTTCCTGGACTGGCCACCCTGGGCTTGGCCGCCTCTGCCTCAGGCCTGGCTGCCACTGCCCCAGGTCTGGCTGCTCCAGTGCTGGCTGTTGATGCTCTGGTTCTGGCTGCTGCTGCTCTGGGGCCTGGCCATTGCTGCTCCGGGCCCGGCTGCCACTGCCTTGTGCCTGGCCACTCTAGGCCTGGCCACCGCTGTTCCAACATTCTGTCCTTTTTTTTTTTTTTTTTTTTTTTAAACGCATTTATGTTTCAATGTTGGCTGGTGAGTTGAGTTCTGACTTAGTCTTTGATTTTTCAAGATCTTCTTTGTATTCTTTCTTAAGTAATTTTACTATCTTTTGCTCTCACTTGATTTCTTCACATTGAGAACTTCTTTGGTTTCTTCCTCCTTGTGCTGGGAGCTCAGCAGGTTGGCCTGTGGCACCCCTTTGTGCTCTGCGGGCTCCTGCGCTGCTTCAGCCTGTTGCAGGGGTCGGTGCCGCCCAGGAAGCAGCCCCCGGCCTTGGCTCCGTTGCCCGCGCTCAGAGGTCGAAGGCTCAGGGGCAAAACCCCCCCCTCCCCCCCGAGGGCCCTGTCGCCCGGCTCCTTGCTGGTGCCCGGCTGGCCAATATCCGGCAAGGGCTCCTGCTCCCTGTCGCATTCCTCCAGTCTGGAGCTTTTTTTTTCTCTTTCCTGCTATGGGAGTCTGGGATCAGAGTCAACAGACTGTCCTCTGCACACAGTGCGCGCGACTCTAGGGGCTCCGCTTTTCGCCGCTCCCCTGGGATTCTGCCTCACAGTCAAGTCTCCCCCTGCCTGAGCTTGGGTCCCCAGGGTCTGGCCTAGGACTGGGGTTCAGAGCAGTCGAAACTGGGGCCCAACATGGCTGGGGCTCCTGTTTCCTTCCCTCCAGGGCAATCCCACATCAGAGTCAACATTCCTTCCCTTGCAAGCAATATGGGTAACTCCAGGGGCTCGGCCTTTCGCCGCTCTCCCAGGACTCCACCTCACAGCCCCGTCTCCCTCCGCTAGAGCTTGGGTCCCCAGGGATTGGCCCAGAACTGGGGTTCAGAGCAGTCCGGACTGAGGCTCAGCGCCGCCGGAGGCTTTGTTTCTTCCCACTAGGGTAATCCAGCATCAGAGTCAACATTCAGTCCTCTGCGCGCAATGTGCGTGCAACTCCGGGGGCCCTGCTTTTCACTGCTCCCCTGGGATTCCGCCTCACAGCCCCGTCTCCCCCTGCCGGAGCCTGGGTCCCCAGGGTCTGGCCCATAACTGGGGCTCAGCGCTGCCGGTTCGGGGGTTCAGCCCAGGCTGGGAGTTTTATTTCCTTCCTGCTAGGGAACGCCAGGCAGCACCCAGCCCTCTCCTCCTCTCCGGCTGCGACCTCTCCGCCCGCGCGTGCGTGCGGGCATGCAGCATATCTCCGTACCTTAGGCTTTTTTTCAGCTCCTCTGATTTTCCTTCTGGTTTTCTCTTTCCTTCTTGTTGTAGAATTTTCAGTCAGTCGTCTACCTGTAGCTTTGGGCAATGTCCACTCTACATTTTAGCTGTATTCCTTTGAAATTGTTGTGTGCTGCTGCAGTTAGGTGTCTACCCGAGCAGCCATCTTGGATCATCTCTCTTTATTTCACCTTTTATTTCTGAGGAATATGTTTTATGGATAGAGGATTTTGGTTGACAGTTTTTTACTTTCAGTGATTGAAAAATACTAGGTCCCCTTCCTTCTGACCTCCATGGTTTCTGATGAGAAATCTGCTGTCATTTGAATTGTTTTTTCCTTACAGGTAAGGTGTTTCTTCTCTTCCTTGTTGCTATCAAGACATTTTCTTTTCTTTTTTTAAAATATATTTTATTGATTTTTTTTTTTTTTACAGAGAGAAAGGGAGAGGGATAGAGAGTTAGAAACATCGATGAGAGAGAAGCATCCATCAGCTGCCTCCTGCACACCCCCTATTGGGGATGTGCCTGCAACCAAGGTACATGCCCTTGACCAGGAATCAAACCTGGGACCCCTCAGTCCACAGGCCAACGCTCTATCCACTGAGCCAAACAAGTCAGGGCCAAGACATTTTCTTTTATCTTTAGTTATGAGAACTTTGAGTATGATGTATCTTGAGTGAATTCCCTTGGTTTTATTCGTGTGGATTCCATATACCTTCTTGAATGCCTAGGCTTTATTTTGCCAAATTGGAAATTTTTTCATCTATTATTTATTTGAATAATTTTTCAGTTCTACTCTCCTTCCCTCCTTCTGGGACATATACGTTAGATCTTTTGTTATAGTCCTACAGTTTTTAGGGTTTTGTTCTCTGTTTTTCTATTTTTCTCTTTTTCTCAGATTGGGTAATTTCTCATTTTCTTTATATATATAGAAATATGGGAAGGTTTATTCCCCAGTAATGAACGGGACTCATTACGAAGGTAGAGAAATCAGAATTAAAGGATCGGGGAGAGGAGAAAGGACCCAGCTGGGCTGACTCGCAGATGGTGAGAGAATAGCAACTCATGGAGCACTGAAGAGCCTTACGAGGGGAGGAACAAGAAAGGGTTGGACCCAGGGTGGAACAGGAAGGGGTGGGGCCCAGGGCACTCGACACGCGCTGATTGGTGGTTCAATGTCTTGGGGATGTCTCCGCGGCAGCAGATGCCGGTAATGTCATAACTCTGACCACCAGCTGAGGGGAGAGAGGATCTCACACTCCAGGCTTTTTGATATATTATATTTTTAAAAATTGAGAGTCCAGGCAAGTTCAGGGGCCGGGCAAAGTCATAGCTGCTTCCAGCTGAGAGGGGACGTTGTTAGGGGAGTCTACCCGGCGTCTCAAGGATTCTGATGCTACAATAGGTTCTCTCCCACCTTCTGGTTGGTGAATGCCTGCAATCTGTTCTGCAAAAGACTAGTGACACGGCGCATGAGAAAGGGGGTAGGTAAAGAGGAAACTTAAAGAAATAGACACCAGTTGGCCTAATGATAAGAGGCTAGACAGCAACCTAATTTTCCAAAAGGACTGGTTGGTGAAGGTCTCGAGAGCAATTCTGTTGAGTCACTTAGGAGGTCAAGGCTGGTCCTGAGGCTGCCACAGCATCACTTGTCTCGTTTTGCTGCTTGTCTGAGCCTGGAGCTGAAATACAGCCTGGGGGGTCAGATTCTTGGGGAGCTAAAAAGGTGGGGCTCCTGAGTGTAGCCCGGATTCCAGTCAGGACCGTGGGCAGAAGGTCCGGCCAGGAGCTGCGAATTTCTAGAGAGAGAGAGTTTAGTTAGATGGTCTTTAAGGAAGCTGTTGCTCCTCTGGATCTTACCCAATGGATGTGGGTGGTAGGGTGTGTGCAGTTTCTAGGAGATGCCAGAGATTATGTGTGTTATCAAGGTCTCAGCCACAACCTCAGCAGTTTCCTTTCAGGTAGGGAAGGCCTCTGCCCACCCTATCAGGGTGTCTACCATGGTGAGCAGATATTGGGTCTTCTTGTGGGGAGGCATATGGGTGAAGTCTACCTGCCAGTCCTGCCCTGGGAGGTGTTCCCTTCATTTGATGGGTAGGAAAATTGGGGTGCGGCAGCTGCACACGTGGAGCAGGAGGAGCAGGCACTTGTGACTGCCTCTCGCAGTGTGGGCGAGGTGAAGAGGGATGAAGGCCGCTCCAGGGTCCGCTTGAGGGTTACAATCACGTAGGAGGTTTTTCCACGTTCCTGGGGGTCTAGACACAAGCTTCCATCCACAAACAGAGTTGAGTCAGAATTAGAGAGAGGAAGATCTGGGAGTCCCAACTGAGGTTGAGTGAGCACCTCTGACAACCTCGGGCAGGAGTGCTTTGCTGCCCCGGCCAGCAGGACAGCAACGTGGGAGCGAGGAGACACCTGGAAGGGAATGAGGGAGGACAGGAGACGCGGAGAAATGGAGGCAAGACAGGGTTCTGATCAAGCCTCAAATTTTATTTGTTGCAGCCGCAATATATGTACACAGGTTGTAGGGGGAAGTTGCCATGGAGACATTCCAGGGCGGGGAGGGCTGTGTATCAGCAGGATGTATCTGCAGTGGAAGATACAGCAGAGATTCTCCGGGGCGGGGCGAGTTATCACAACAGGTGTGCCTTGCTCAATGGCCAGATATGCTTCTAGGCATTTAGATTGTTTCTAGTTAACTGCCACACCGCAGCTTGTCACATGAGTTCTGGTAAATCAGAAACTCAGTGTCTAAGATGGAGGTGTCTTTTAAGATGTAGTCACTAATTCTTTTTTGGCTCCCGACACTTTGCTGCAATTTGGGTGGAGGCAGCAGGAAGGAGAGTGGCTGAGTTCAGCGCTGAGGACTGGGTCAGGGAGATGTCAGGACTCTGGAGGAACAGGAGATGGAGTTAAGGAGAGATCAGGATCGGGGTGACTGAAGATCCTGTGCTCTATGATGGAGAACACCTGTAAGGTTGCTGGAGGCAGATCTTCTGGGCCTCCTTGATGAGAACAGCAGCTGCAGCCAGAGCCCAGAGGCAGGGCTGCAGTCCCCAAACTGTGGGATCAAGCTGCCAGGACAGGTAGGCTATGGGGGGAAGGCTGGCCCCAGCGGCTGGGTGAGGACCCCCATGGCCATTCCCTGTCTGTCATCAGTAAATAGTTGGAAAGGCTTAGAGATGTCCAGGAGAGAGAGAGAGAGAGAGAGAGAGAGAGAGAGAGAGAGAGAGAGAGAGAGAGAGAGAGAGAGAGAGACCAAAAGGGTGTCCTGGAGTTAGAGAAAGCTTGGCGAATGAGGGAGGGTGAGGAGACCTGTTATAAGGGCTTAGCCAGGAGAGAAACATTTGGGACCCAATGATGGAGAAACCCTACCAGTGGAGGCCAGCTGTGTGCCTCTGAGACGTGTCCAGGGAGGGGCAGCAGAGAAGATCATCTGCCTACTGGAGGGGAGTGCTGGGTTCTAATGAACGTTGTCGGAGGTCTCTGGGTGAGGCCTGGCCAAACAGATCAGTACTGTCTCTGAACCCCTGGGGCAGGACTGTCCAGGTGAGTGGGTCCTTTTAAAATTCTTGTCAACAGCTAACTTTTTAGAACTTTTTTTTTCTTTTTCTTCCATTATTGCGTGGCTATTGAAAATATTTAGAAAAGGCAGGGGGAGGACGGAACAGGCCTCTGACTGCTTGAGTTCAAAACTGAGTTTCTGATAAGCCTGTGCCAGCGAGAAAGTTGTTCTCTAGGGAGGGTGGAGAGGGGGAAAGGGTGGGGTGAGAAAGCGCAGAGCATTTTTGCCCTCAATACCCATGAAGTGAACAGAGGCCCAGAAAAAGAAGGCAGGACAGAAAAGGGAGCCCCCGTATCCATCGAGAAGGCGACCTGCTTACCCGCTACCTTTACCGTGGGCTCGGCCAGGGTGATGGGGGCCGTGGAATCTGGGCATCTTCAGTCTCCAGCCAGTCCTAGCAGGGCCAGTGGCAGGTCATGACCTGGAAGGACAGTCCCTCTGCGCCGAGAGGCAGAGGGCCCGTCACTTTTCCAGGGGCAGTTTTGACTGCACGCTGGGCAGGGCTTGGGTGGAGCCCGGGGTCCAGGGCACTTGGCCTTTGTTTCCGCACTTGAAGCATCCTCCAGGTGGCGCTGGTCCTCTCGCTGCACCCACACCACGCACAGTCCCCTTGGACCATGCGTGGCAGCTATCGGCCTCAAAGGTAGCAAGGTTTGGGCTTGCAGACTCATCTCCTGTCGAAGGCGGGCTTCCTCTGCTTGCTCCTCACGGGCATTAAAACCTTAAATGCCGCCGAAACCGGTTTGGCTCAGTGAATAGAGCATCAGTCTGCAGACTGAAAGGTCCCGGGTTCGATTCCAGTCAAGGGCATGTGCATTGGTTTCGGACACATCCCCAGTAGGGGGTGTGCAAGAGGCAGCTGGTTGATGTTTCTCTCTCATCGACGTTTCTAGCTCTCTATCTCTCTCCCTTCCTCTCTGTAAAAAAGTCAATAAACTATATAAAAAATAAAAATAAAAATAAAAAAACCTTAAATGCCACCGAAACCGGTTTGGCTCAGTGGATAGAGCATCGGTCTGCAGACTGAAAGGTCCCAGGTTCGATTTCGGTCAAGGGCAGGTACATTGGTTGCGGGCACATCCCCAGTGGGGAGTGTTCAAGAGGCTGCTGATCGATGATTCTCTCTCATCATTGTTTCTAACTCTCTCTATCCCTCTCTCTTCCTCTCTGTAAAAATTCAATAAAATACATATTTAAAAAAAAAAAAAAAAACCTTAAATGCCATGTAGGATCTCAGACCTGGGTCTGAGAAGGCGTCAGGAGCGGGGGACTGGCGGACCTGGAGGCAGGCCGTGGGCTGGAGGAGGAGGGCAGCAGCGTGGCAGAGTAGCCACACCAGGCTGGTCCTGCCGAGGCGAGGCTTACTGGCTCAAAATAGCGGCCATCTACCAGAGACCATGAGGTTGGAGAGGGGCGGGACTCACCGTACCGAGATGGCAGTGGCCCCACGTGGCCAGCATGGTGGCAGCTGCTCACAGTACACAAGGGAAGGGCAACCCAAGACGGAAATCACACTGGGCTGTTTGGAGAGGCTGGCGGGAAGGCGGGCAGGTGGGCAGGTGGCTCTCACATGTGTGGTACCCGGGGGGAAGGGTCAGCAGCCGAGGGGGAAAAGGGAGCAGAAAGAGTGTGGCAGCAGCAGCCACGGTGAAGAAGGAGGAAGGGAGGAGCAGAAAGCAGACGCGGTGGTGGTGGCCTCAGGGGTGACTGGGGGAGCAGGGAAGAAAGGGAGCCCTGGCAAAGGAGGAGGAAGGAAGAGAGCCAGGCAGGAGCAAGAGGGGTGGACATGAGAAAGCGGCTGGGTCCCAAGAGTCAGAGAGAACAGAAGGAGCAGAGGGAGGGAGGCGGGAGCCTGGACACTTGGAGCCCTGGACCGCCTCCCTGCTTGCCGGCAGAAATTAACTGAGGTCGGCGAGGATGGTTAAGTCCCATCCGAGCTGTGACTTTTCCAGCTTCTTCACATGACAAGTGATGGCTGATTTGTCCAGGATGTTTTCTCCTGCCTTACTGGGCTCCTCGGGCCCCATGGCACCTGCTTGTATTCCTTGGGTTCTCAGTCCCCCCAGCCTCTTACCTTCGCTTTTCAGTCCTCTGTTATGCGTGTGCATGTGTAATTTCCAGGGACTTCATGTGCCTGGGAGAAATACGTGTGCACTTGGTGGGAGAAACGGGAATACGTTTGTCCGTTCTCTCTTGTCTCAGAGCAGGAAGGCCTGTGCACCCCTTCGTTTTGTAACCATTACTGGTGCGGAACACGGCCTGGGTGCCAGCAGTCCCTCCTGCCCCTCAGGCCAAAGCATTGCTGTGTGTGCGGATGCCACAGGGGTGTGCTCCGGGGATGGGCGGGCGAGCTGGCCTCTCACCAGAGGTCCCAGTGCTGCCCTAGGACGTGCCTTCTTCTCTCCCTTGATTGGAATACTGTGACTATGACCACCTCTGTTGCCACAACTGCTGCTCCTGTTGCTGCTATCCCCATCACCACCTGGCCCAGGCTACCCTGGGGGCCCCTGCAGTGCCCAGACTGCCGTAGGCATGACGATGGGTGCTGGGCAGCCCGGCCAACAGCTTAGTGTGCGCACTGCCCACTATCTGCCACGCCCATGCAGGCGAGCACGTGTGTCCACCATGTCTCCTCTACATATGCCCACAACCCACTGTCTCATTTTCTTTTTCTTTTTTTTTTTAATATATTTTTTTATTGATTTTACACAGAGAGGAAGAAAGGGATAGAGAGTTAGAAACATCGATGAGAGAGAATTATAGACCAGCTGCCTCCTGCACACCCCCTACTGGGGATGTGCCCGCAACCAAGTACATGCCCTTGACCGGAATCGAACCCGGGACCTTTCAGTCCGCAGGCCGACGCTCTATCCACTGAGCCAAACCGGTCTCGGCTCATTTTCTTTTTGCCTAAAATATCCCAGGCTTAAAGCTGAAGCCACAACTGGGGAAACACCAGCAGAGTCAGCATTTTAAATGTTCCAAAACACTGGCAAAGACACAAGACTAGCAGGACAGGAATTGTTCCAACAAGAACATCTCTCTACTCCAGCCAAACACAACAAAAATAAAAGTGTGAAGCCACCTCCGCACCTTTTGGCAAAAGATAAAAATCTGGGATTTCCACCGTTACCAGGCTATAAGGTGGAGTCTCCACAACACCTCCAGGTGGTGTTAGAAAGTCCCAAGAAAGCCGAAACAGGTTTGGCTCAGTGGATAGAGCGTCGGTCTGTGGACTGAGGGGTCCCGGGTTCGATTCCGGTCAAGGGCATGTATATTGGTTGTGGGCACATTCCCAGTGGGGGGTGTGCAGGAAGCAGCTGGTCGATGTTTCTCTCTCATCGATGTTTCTAGCTCTCTATCCCTCTCCCTTCCTGTCTGTAAAAAAATAAACAAAATATATTTAAATAAAAACAACAGAAATCGCCGAGACTGGTTTGGCTCAGTGGATAGAGCATCGGCTTGGGGACTGAAAGGTCCCGGGTTCGATTCCGGGCACATCCCAAGTAGGGGGTGTGCAAGAGGCAGCTGATCGATGACTCTCTCTCATCGATGTTTCTAACTATCTCTCTCCCTTCCTCTCTGTACAAAATCAATAATATATATATATATATATATATATATATATATATATATATACAGAGATCTGCAGTTCTGGAGGCCGGCAGTCTGAAATTGAGGTGCCAGCAGAGCCGAGCACTCGCCAAAGGCTCTGAGGGAGAATTGGTTCCAGGCCTCGCCCAGGTTCCAGCGGAGGCTGGTCTCCAGCCTGTGGCTGCATCACTCCAACCTCGGCCTCTGCCTTCCCTCTCTTCTGTCTGTAGTCCAATGTCCCTCTGCTTTCCCCTTACAAGGACACATACAGGACTGTACTTAGAGCCCACCTGAACACCCCAAGATAATCTCCCCATCTCAAGATCCTTAACTTCATCACATCTGCAAAGACCCTGCCAGGGGATGATGGTGGTCGTGGTGGTGGTGGTGGTGGTGTTTGCTATATAAAGTAAAACATTCACAGGTTCCAGAGATTATCTTTGGGGGAACCCACCACAACCATTATATGACACAGCCTTTGAAAGATACAATAAATACAACCTCCTAATCCGTTGAGAGGTTGAAACAAGAAACTAGTAAAAAAAAAAAAAAAAATCGGTCTCATTTTTGAAGCTTCAAAGGGCAGAAGAATTTGGGAGGGGCCGAAACCGGTTTGGCTCAGTGGACAGAGCATCGGTCTGCGGACTGAAAGCTCCCAGGTTCGATTCCGGTCAAGGGCACATACCTTGGTTGTGGGCACATCCCCAGTAGGGGGTGTGCAAGAGGCAGCTGATCGATGATTCTCTCTCGTCCATGTTTCTCTCTATCCCTCTTCCTCTCTGTAAAAAATCAATAAAATGTATTTTAAAAATAAAAATAAAATAAAAGGAATTTGGAAGAGCTTGTCTCAGGAGAGGCTACCTCCAGGGGCTCGGCGATACTATCGCAGACTTGGTTTCTTCCCGCATCTTCTGTGCCTCTGGAGCCTGGACCACACCAATCGTGGTGTGCCTCCTGGTTGAAAACTGGCTTCCAGAGCTTTCGTGGTCATAGGTGCCCTCCAAGAGTGTCTGTCTCCCCCTCCACCTCACTCAGCTCCCCAGAATGATCTCCCAAAAATGGCAAAGTGGTGCCTGGCCTGTGTGGCTCAGAGATGGAGCGTCAACCTATGAACCAGAAGGTCACGGTTCGATCCCTGCTCAGGGCAATGCCGGGGTTGCAGGCTCCATCCCAGTGTGGGGCGTGCAGGAGCAGCTGGCCAACGGTTTCTCCCTCATCATTGATGTTCCCATCTCTCCCTCTCTTCCTCTCCGGAATCAATAATATATATATATATATTTTTTTTTTTTTTAAATGCAATGTGGCTCACATCACTCCCATCCATATATGCTCTTCCCTGGCTCCTCAGTGCCCACAGCACGAAGTTGAGACCCTCAGTGTCACCAGACAAGTCCCAGAAATTCTGCAGACCTGGCTTCCCACACACCTTGGTCCTTTAGGCCCCAGCAACATCAAGTCTCTTATGATTTCACAACAGTGTCCTGCCTCTTCTCTCCTTCATGCCTTGCTCATCCTGATGGTTCTGCTTGCAACAACAGCCTCTTCCTCTCTCTCTCCCTCTCCCCCCTTCACTCCTCCTCTCCCCCAGCCCTCCCCTTCTGCTAATGGTGCTAGTGACCCAGACAGATCTGAGGGACCAAAATGCTGCTTGCTCATCCATACTCATGGCTCTAAATTGCTTCATCCTGTTAGTATTAGAGAGCAACCCTCTGCCGCTCGCCCTCTGGCGGCCAAAGGAGGCAACAGCAAAGAAGGATGCTGCAGCCTTTCCCCAGCGCAAGGACCAATCCCAAGGTCACAGCTGATGGTGCTCCCTGGTCCTGTTCCCCGCCAGGCACCGGGCTCCTAGGCAACCACGTGCAATCAGTATATATATTTTTAGTAGGGATTATTTTCTTTCTTTACTGTCTGTCTTCCCCCACTAGAATGTGGATGCAAGAACTTCTGCTTTTTTCACAGCTGCATTGCGAGCACCTTCAACAGGTAGGCAGAGCACACAGTAGGTGGTCAGTTGCCAGAAGCCATTCCATCCTTGCTGCTTGACACAGTCGCTGCAAGGAAGAAACATCTGCACAGCATGTGTCCCAAGGAACCTGGCGTATATGGCATGCTGGGTTTGTTGTTGTTGCTTATTTATTTTATTTTTG
Source organism: Pipistrellus hanaki (assembly GCF_964339955.1). Taxonomy (NCBI): domain Eukaryota; kingdom Metazoa; phylum Chordata; class Mammalia; order Chiroptera; family Vespertilionidae; genus Pipistrellus; species Pipistrellus hanaki. Next base: position 43,716,152 of record NC_140517.1, on the reverse strand, counting down.
TTTTTTTTTTAATATATTTTATTGATTTTTTTTTTTTACAGAGAGGAAGAGAAAGGAATAGAGAGTTAGAAACATCGATGAGAGAGAGTCATCGATCAGCTGCCTCTTGCACACCCCCTACTGGGGATGTGCCCGCAACCAAGGTGCATGCCCTTGACCGGAATCGAACCCGGGACCTTTCAGTCCACAGGCTGATGCTCTATCCACTGAGCCAAACCGGTTTCGGCGGCATGCTGTTTTTAATATGTTCGCTCCCCTTCTTAGCGCGATGTGTTTTAACCAGGGCCACCTGCCCGGAAAAGGTTGTTCCCCCAGCTGGGAATGCTTCCCTAGGGTTAGCGGTTAATGGGACCAGGGAAGGAAATGAAGCAGTAAAACCCCCTCGTGTTACAGAAACACCGTGTGCCACTGATGAGGAACGTAGACGAAGACCGTTAGCAATAAAGTTAGGACTTGCCGAAACCGGTTTGGCTCAGTGGATAGAGCGTCCGCCTGCAGACTGAAAGGTCCAGGGTTCGATTCCGGTCAAGGGCATGTACCTTGGTTGCGGGCACATCCCCAGCAGGGGGTGTGCAAGAGGCAGCTGGTCGATGTTTCTCTCTCATCGATGTTTCTAGCTCTCTATCCTTCTCCCTTCCTCTCTGTAAGAAATCAATAAAATATATTTAAAAAATAAAAATAAAGTTAGGACTTACTAGGCCCACACCCCCAGGGGCCTACCCACCAGAGGAAGTACCAAAGCCTGTACCCCTAGGAACCCGCCAACGCAGGGCCGTCCCAAGGAAGACCACCCGTGAGGCTGAAAGGACAACGATCACACCGCTGGAGAATCAAAAAACTATGGTACATCTACGCAACGGAATACTACGCTGCCATCAAAAAGAAGGAATTCTCATCATTTGCAGCAACCTGGGTGGAACTGGAGAACATCATGCTGAGTGAAATAAGCCAGTCAATGAAAGAGAAACACCACATGACCTCACTCATTTATGGATAATAAGGAACATTATAAAACTGATGAACAAAAAGAAAGATACAGAGACTATCAAACAGACTGTCAAATTACAGCGGGGAGGGGAGGGAGATCTGGGGGAGATAAAGAGATCAACCGAAGGACTTGTATGCATGCATATAAGCATAACCAATGGACGGAAAACTCTGGGGAGGGTGGGTATGTTTGGGAGTGAGGGAGGGGGCAATGGTAAGATATGTACACATATAATACCTTAATTTAAAAAATGGAAGAAAGCCAGGACCGGTTTGGCTCAGTGGTAGAGCATTGGCCTGCGGACTGAAAGGTCCCGGGTTTGATTCCGGTCAAGGGCATGTACCTTGGTTGCGGGCACATCTCCGGTAGGGGGTGTGCAAGAGGCAGCTGGTCGATGTTTCTCTCTCATCGACATTTCTAACTCTCTGTCCCTCTCAATTCCTCTCTGTGTAAAATCAATAAAATGTATTTAAAAAAAATTTTTTTAAATGGAAGAAAAGAAAAAAAATGCTGCACACAATGCAGGCAGGCTCCTTATCTAAAAATCTGACGTGAGCTCTGCCAGCAGAAAGACTTAAACTAAGTGCCAGATAGGTGACTAGTCACCGTAGCTAAGAATTAACACGCTTAAGCTCCCTAACCTTTACTTAGGCCACAGAATAGGGAAACCTTCGGTTATTTCCTCGTAGCTTAACAGCAGGGCAATGGCATGGTAACCTTAGAATAGAAATAACAATCCAGACCTTACGATGGGACGCGGAAACTAGCCTTTAGGATAGGATGTAGACACATAGGCAACAAATAAGATTAAAATCAGCAGAGCTAAGTGGAAATGAGATTTTTTTTTTTAGCAAAGGTCAGACAAGAAACTGTAAACATAAAACAAGAGAAACTGTGAAAGGTCAAAGAGGAGACCAAAGCATACCAGGATGTAACTACAGATGCATGCTTGTAGAATCAAACAGTGTAAATGGCCCTAATCGTTGTGGCTCAGTGGACAGAGCGTCGGCCTGCGGACTGAAGGGTCCCAGGTTCGATTCCAGTCAACGGCATGTACCTTAGTTGTGGGTACATTCCCAGTAGGGGGTGTGCAGGAGGCAGCTGATCGATGTTTCTAACTCTCTATCCCTCTCCTTTCCTCTCTGTAAAAAAATCAATAAATATATATATATATATATATATATATATATATTTTTTTTTTTTTAAATAGTGTAAGTACAGTTGTAACAGGGCAATAAAGGGGGAGAACCTGATGATGCTGATGATCTAAGTGCTGTCTCCGTGTCCTTCATTCTTCGTCGATGCCGTCCAGCCCTTTGGGGACCCCTGCACCGCTGGGGCCGGACCCCAGCAGTCAGTAAGTTGTGTGGAAAGGAACCAGCATCCATCCTGCCCTTAGACTCAGGCCTGAGTCTCCCCCACAGGACGAGGGATCCCCCAGAAGCAAGATGGGCCCCTTGCTCTGGACATGCTCTGGGCCTCAAGACCCCAGAATTCCCAGAGCAGGCAGCTGCCCCTAGCCTCCTCCCAGAACCTGTCTGGGCCTTTCCCTGAGTCAGTGATGCAAGGGGACAGGCGTGAACCCCTAAACCCCAGCCCCCCCCCCCCATTTCAGGGGCTGTAGGCAGATCTGGGGCAGGCGAATGGGGTGCACAGGAGGGCCCATGATGAGATGGGGAAGGGGGTTTGAAAAAGAAGAGGGGTGGGCTGCAGGTTGAGAGCCAGGAGCCTGCTCTCCAGAAGCCTCCAGGAATTCTACCCTGGCCAGTTTGCACAGCGGTTAGAGTAGGGGTGTCGATCAGAGAAGGGGCCAAAATCTAAAATCCAGCCTAAATTGCGGGCCGAATGGTTTACTGAACAGTCATAAACTGACAATGTCATAAACTCACAGCGGAGTGCAGTGATGACAGCGCGGTGCGGGCCACATTGCAAGGCCTGGCGGGCTGGATTTGGCCCGCGGGCCTTGTGTTTGGCACATGTGGGTTAGAGCATGAGCCTGTGGACCAAAAGGCCAGGGGTTTGATTCCTGGTCAAGGGCACATAGCTGGGTGCAGGCTCAATCCCCAGCTTCCTTGCAGGAGGCAACCAATCGATGTGTCTCTCTCACATTAATGTTTCTCTCTCCCTCTCCCTCTCTCCCTTCCACTCTCTCTAAAAGTCAGTGGGGGGGCCCGAAACCAGTGTGGCTCAGTGGACAGAGCATCAGCCTGTGGACTGAAGGGTCCCAGGTTCGATTCCAAAGGCATGTACCTTGGTTGCAGGCACATCCCCAGTGGGAAGTGTGCAGGAGGCAGCTGATCGATGTTTCTAGTTCTCTACCCCTCTCCCTTCCTCTCTGTAAAATAAAAAATAAAAATAAAAAAAATCAGTAAAATATATTTTTTAAAAACAATAAAATAAAAGTCAGTGGGGAAATATCCTCCAGTGAGGGTAAACGAACAGAGTCTTCCCGCCTCGGTTCTGCTGAGGAACTTCGCAGGACGGGCCCGCAGGGTGGCTGGGCACACCTGTGAACAGAGGCGTCTGCCCGGGGAAGGGAGGAGACCCCGGACAGGAGCGAAGGGGAGCAGCCCCCTCCCCCCGAGAGAGCAGTGCCCTCCCCCACAGGGAAGAAGGAAAAACGGGGACTTACCACGTGACTTTCCCAAATGACCCAAAGAGGGACCGAGTCAACAAACGTGGGAGAAGACAGCCGAAATCGTTTTTGGCTCAGTGGATAGAGCGTCGGCTTGGGGACTGAAGGGACCCGGGTTCAATTCCGGTCAAGGGCATGTACCTTGGTTGCGGGCACATCCCCAGTAGGGGGTGTGCAAGAGGCAGCCGAACAATGACTCTCTCTCATTGATGTTTCTAACTCTCTATCTCTCTCCCTTCCTCTCTGTACAAAATCAATAAAATATATTTATTTTAAAAAAAACAAAGCCAAGACCGGTTTGGCTCAATGGATAGAGCGTCGGCTTGGCCCGGGTTCGATTCCGGTCAAGGGCATGTAACGTGGTTGCGGGCATATCCCCAGTAGGGGGTGTGCAAGAGGCAGCTGATCGATGACTCTCATCGATGTTTCTAACTCTCTATCTCTCTCCCTTCCTCTCTGTACAAAATCAATAAAAATATTTAATAAAAAAAAAAAAAGTGGGAGAAGACTGCCTGCTCCCCTCCTCCCACCCGGCTCCCCGGGGTGCAACTTCCTGGGTCTCCTGAGGAAAAGGAAATCCCTGTGAAAGCGCCGGTCCACAGGCACTGGGTGTGGGCTGCTGCTGTGCACACAGCTTTCTGCTTCACCTTTTTGCGGGTGCTTTTGTGAAGCGGGACACGCATTGCGATTAGCCGCTGTTGGCTTGATCCTAACTTTGACCTGCTTAGCAAGAGGAGGCCTCCATCCGCACCCTTGGCCAGGAACATGCTCCCGAGGGCCGCCCGAGGCCCACCCCTGCCCTGGGAGGGGCGGGCTGTCCTTGGGTCCATTTCACAGACGGAGAAACTGAGGGCGGCTTCATGTGACTCTCACAGGCATTTGTCTCCAACTATGCGCTTAGCAATGGGAGGTGTGATGAGGAGGGAGAGGGGTCCTAATGGCCCCTTCTTTGTCTTTATTTTTTTGTTGTTGTTCTTTTTTTTTGTTTTATTTTATTTTTTTTTAATATATTTTATTGGTTTTTTACAGAGAGGAAGGGAGAGGGATAGAGAGTTAGAAACATGGATGCGAGAGAAACATCGACCAGCTGCCCCTTGCACACCCCCCTACTGAGGATATGTCCGCAACCAATGTGCATGCCCTTGACCGAAATCGAACCTGGAACCTTTCAGTCCGCAGACCGACGCTCTATCCACTGAGCCAAACCGGTTTCGGCATCCCTTCTTCGTCTTTAAACGGGGAAATTGCCCGTCCTGGGTTAGCGGGGACGGACCAGGTACACCTGTCGACACAGAATAAGTCACCGCTCCTCCCTCTTTGACTCTCAGGTGTCACTGTTTGGACAATAAAGGATACCATGACCCTACGTGCTGAGAACCCATTCCAGCGTGTAATAATTACAAGAGTTTCCCCAAAAGGTTGGTGACACTTGGGAGGCTCAACAACGGTGAGCTACACATGTAGTTTACCTGTTAGAAACAGCTAAAAGGCACTTCCCCCAGACCTGAATAGGATAATAGTTTGCTGCCAGACAGCTCAGGGCACTTTACTGCCTCCTGTTGGCCAAACACCTGAACAGCTGTAGGCTCTTCCCCAGACTGATAATGTTTCTGTATACCTTTTGATACCATACCCTATGAAGTGTATATTTCCACCTTGCCTTGGGACAAATTGTACTAACAAAAGCAGGTTCCTTGGTCAAGGTGAGAGCCTTCTAGCTCCTTCAGCTGGAAGCTCCTCTGACCCCCAATGCCTTTCAAAAATATCTTCTTGCTGAAACTGGTTTGGCTCAGTGGATAGAGCATCAGCCTGGGGACTTAAAGGTCCCGGGTTTGATTCCGGTCAGGGGCGCGTGCCTTGGTTGCGGGCACATCCCCAGTCGGGGGTGTGCAGGAGGCAGCTGGTCGATGTTTCTCTTTCATCGACGTTTCTAACTCTCTATCCCTCTCAATTCCTCTGTAAAATCAATAAAATATATTTAAATTATATATATATATATTCTTAATCATTTATGAGCAGCCCTTTCTCCAGAAGGCTGAACCCTCTGTAAGGCTGGGAAAAAGAACCACGGCACTACGTCTAGACCTCACTGTACCGCAGAGACGGAAATGAATCAAAAGATGGCACAGGGGAGTTAATAACCAGTTATGATAGGTATGAAGGAGCAGAAACCACGCAGGGAAAGCAAATAAGGGGATTAATGGGTCACCTCTTCAGAGGTAACCGGGAGGGAACTCTCCGTGACAATTAGGGCGGGGAAAGGAAAGTGAGCAGAGGAAGCGTTCCAGGCTGGGGAATGTCAAGGGAAAAAATAAAAACTCTGCATTGTGTTTTGCACTTGCCCTCTTTCCAACCACCATCTAATCGTATTCCTACCCCTGTCGATACAACAAGGAACACACGTGTTGTTTGCTAGCGGCAAGAGAACCCAGTGAGTCTTTATAACTGGCTGGATTAACTGTAACGCGACCACATAAAGGCAGTAGGTAAGTTCAATATTCATTTATTTTTTTAATATATTTTATTGATTTTTTACAGAGAGGAAAGGAGAGGAATAGAGAGTTAAAAACGTCGATAAGAGAGAAACATCGATCAGCTGCCTCCTGCACAACCCCTACTGGGGATGTGCCCGAAACCAAGGTACATGCCCTTGACTGGAATCGAACCTGTGACCCTTCAGTCCGCAGGCTGACGCTCTATCCACTGAGCTAAACGGTTAGGGCGATAAGTTAAATATTTAAAATGTTAACTTCCTAAAGCATGCGGGGAGCAAATCTAATTGAATTTCCTCCTAGAAAACCTTGAGATGAAAGGCAATAGAACAACTGCCCAATGACTAACGTGTCAGCAAGTGCTCACACATGCATGTCACCATTTCAGGCGGATACGATGCAGACCAGATAAAATTCTAACAAGAGAGGACCTCACCGCCACCCCCGGCTCATAATTACCATCTTATTATCATGAAGGAACCTGGTGCCCAAATATTGACAAAAGGCAGGCTGCCTGTTTTGTAACCTTAGGCTAAGGCACAAGGTCCCTGGGTTGCACAAGCTTCCTCTGTTTAAAGCTGTGCGCTCAGAGGCAGGGCGGTCAAAGCATCTTCAAGGGCAGCCAGAAAAGGGGGGGGAGGGGGAGACGCAGGAAGAGGGAGTGAGCGAGGTGGGCGGGTGAAGGCAGCCATGGTTAGGAGCTTGGGACCCTTCCTGAGAGTCATGAGAAGCCACAGAAAAATGTGACTCGTTTTTTAATGTTTTTTTTTAATTTCTTTATTGATTAAGGTATCACATATTTGTCCTCATCCCCCCATTCCCAATCTAAACCCCTCCCCACGTATGCCCTCACCCCCCAGTTGTCCATGACCCCTGATTAGGCTCATATGCATGCACACAAGTCCTTTGGTAGATCTCTCCCTCTTACTCCCACCCTCCCCTACACTCCCTCTGAGGTTTGACAATCTGGTTGATGCTTTCCTGTCTCCGGGTCTGTTTACGCTCATCAGTTTATATTGTTCATTATTTCCCCAAGATGCATGAGATCATGTGATACAAGAAATACATTTATAGCCGGAACCGGTTTGGCTCAGTGGATAGAGCGTTGGTCTGCGGACTGAAAGGTCCCGGGTTCGATTCCGGTCAAGGCCATGTGCCTTGGTTGCAGGCACATCCCCGGCAGGGGGTGTGCAGGAGGCAGCTGATCGATGTATCTCTCTCATCGACGTTTCTAACTTTCTATCTCTCTCCCTTCCTCTCTGTGGAAAATCAATAAAATATATTTAAAATAATAATAATAAATAAAAAATAAATAAATAAAAACCTGGAGGTTATCTGCACGTCAGTGGGTGCTGAAGCCATTACCTGGATAGGATCACCTGGCAGGAGAAGTGTAACAAACAGGGAAGAACGAGCAGAAGGAAAACCCAGGCAGTCTTATGACACAGAAGCTAAGGGAAGAGGGTATTTCGAAAAGGAAGTGGCCAGTTACGTCAAATGCTGCCCAATTGCCTGAGATCAGCCAGCTAATAAGTGGTAGAGCTAAAATTTAAAGCAAGGTCTGCCCTAGCCGGTGGGCTCCATCCCCAATAGTGGGGACATGCAGGAGGCAGCCAATCAATGATTCTTTCTCATCATTGATGTTTCTCTCTCTCCCTCTCTCTCTCTCTCTCTCTCTCTCTCTCTCTCTCTCTCTCTCTCTCTCTCTCTCCCTTCCTCTCTGAAATCAATAAAAATGTTTTTAAAAGGTTAACAGTTTGCAGAAGATGGCCGTAGTCATAAATATGTAAAAAGATGAAACCCTCTCTGATGTTCAAGAAGTTGCAGATACAACACTAATAAGATACCATCCGCTGGGTTGGTGAAGCATTTTGAAACTGATCACATTGCCGTGGTGACAGGGAAGGAATGAAATGGTATTTGGCAATACGTTTTTGAAATGGTGTTTGGCAATACCTACTATTGTTTTAGATGTAGCTCTGGGCGTGTTCATGATGTGGAAATGAATAGAGCTCTCCACTCCTCTAATTCTAGTAAGCCTACAAAAGGTACATCTGTTGAGTCCCAATTTCAATGCCAGATAGTTCCTTATGTGTACATGCCAGCCATGATATTTCAGATCTGGCTGGTGGACAAATGGCGGTAATGCAGGTCCGCCCGTCTCTGGTTTGGTCCTGGGCATCTTTCAGCAACCCGCAGCTGCTGTCTGCTGGTATGCTGAGGCGTCGTCAGCATCTTCGATCTCTGAATTGTGTCTCTTCTGTCTTCATGGCTGGAGCGCTTCTGTCTATTGCTCTCTTTTACAGGATTCCAGATGGTCTCGGAGTTGTTTTCTGAAAATATACAAACATATTCTCAACCAAAAGTTAATAAAAGGATATTTTCTTTAAATTTTATTTGGGATTCTGTTCCATTTTTTTTTTTTTGGTTTGTTTTGTTTTTGTTTTTGTTTACCCATTCATCAGTTGATAGACATTTGGATTGGTTCACCTTTTGGCTATCATGAAAAATACTGCTATAAATACTCACACACAAGTTTTTGTGTGGGCATATGTTTTTATTGCTCTTAAATATATTCCGGGGGGGGGGGAGGGGAAGTACATCTGCACACTGGTCTGTACATGTGTTAATCTCTCATGCTTTCAAAAAGAACTGAGACACAAAATGTACATATCCAACAACTCAGCAATACCAGCTACGACATTCTTGTCTCCACTCTCCAAGTTGATAACAGAACAGCAAACACCCTAACTTATTTTTTTAATATATTTTATTGATTTTTTTTTTTTTTTTTTTTTTACAGAGAGGAAGAGAGAAGGATAGAGAGTTAGAAACATCGATGAGAGAGAATCATCGATCAGCTGCTTCTTGCACACACCCTGCTGGAGATGTGCCCGCAACCAAGGTACATGCCCTTGACCGGAATCGAACCCGGGACCTTTCAGTCCGCAGGCTGACGCTCTATCCGCTGAACCAAACCTGTTTCGGCCCCAATTTATTTTTTAAATGGACAAGGGAGATGAACAGACAATTGACAAATCCGATTGGCAAATCCAAATGGACAGCATACATAGAAAAATACTCGTTCTCCTGAATGGTCATAAAAATGCCAATTAAAGTTAAAAAGAGCTATCATTTGACCAGTCCCTATGATGGGCACTGACCACCAGGGGGCAGACTCTCTGACCGGGAGGTTAGGTTAGCTTGCTCCTGGGGTCCTGCCAATGGGACTTGGCCAGAGGGACAGGAACCCTCCCACAGTCCCTCCCTGGCCCGCCAGCCCCCACTGGCCCTACCTGGTGAAGCCACAGACCCCGTCCCTGCTACAGAGCAGGAGCTGCCACAGCCCCAGGCTGAGACAGGGTCTGGAACAGAATCTGACCCTGATGGATCGGTACCAGAGCTCCGGCCACCACTCCTCAAGCCCGCCTGGCAGCAGCAGCTGAAATCGAAGAACCAGTCAGTAAAGCAAAACAGAGCCCGGCTGAATAGCAGGCGCGGGAGGCTAGGTCCAAACTGGGTCTTGGACAGGTTACAGGGGTTCCCGGGGCCCCCAAATGGAAATCTAAGAATATCCTCTTTCAGTTGCAAGTTCTAGGCTGGACACAAAAATCTGGAGGTTATCCGCATTTCCATGAGGGGCCCCTGTGGGAGCACACTGACCACAGAGGGCAGCTCCTGCATTGAGGGTCTGCCCCATAGTAGTCAGTGCGCATCATAGCCACCAATCATCACGCCATTGGGCCGAAACTGGTTATTCTATTGTATATCCCCTGAGGGGTCCCGGATTGCAGGAGAACGCAGGCCAGGTCAAGGGACCCCACGAGTGCACAGTCAGAGCCAGGGAGGAACGTGGGAGGTTGGCCAGCCAGGGAGGGACTCAGGGTGGGTTACGGGGCATGTCTGGCCAGTCTTGTCCAGTCCCATTAAGCTAACCTACCAGTCTGAGAGTCTGCCCCCTGGTGGTCAGTGCATGTCATAGCAAGCAGTTGAACAGCCTTAGCATATCATTAGCATATTATGCTTTGATTGTTTGAACGGCTGACCAACCAGACACTTAGCATATTAGGTTTTTATTATATAGGATGCAAACACATTTTAATTTCACACATTTTAATCTACAAAATAAATTATGATTAGGGTGGTCTTCATCATGTTAAGACAAGTGAAAACCAGAACATACATATGATTACCCAGTTTACGATAAATATCCATAGTGCTATTGAAGTCCTAAGAAGAGTAAAGTTACATTTTCTGGGTTTAGGTTGTTAATATGGTCGAGGGTAAAACATGGAACTAAAATTTGGAAATAGGAAGGCCACAAGTAACTTAGAAGCAAGAATCTAAAGTAAATAAGTGATATTATACCTAGAAGGAATGTTAGAAAGGAAGATTAACATCCTGGGAGACTTCTGGATCTAAAATTTATAGGCATTTTATGAATCCAGTCTACTCAGTTCCTATGAGAGTATTGTTTTAGTGATGTGAAAGCTGAAGACCAAAGAGGTTAAGTGACTTCGCCAAAGACATTCACTAGAAGTACTGTGTGTACCTTTTCTTTTCTTTAAATATATTTTATTGATTTTTTTACAGAGAGGAAGAGAGAGGGATAAAGAGTTAGAAACATCGATGAGAGAGAGTCATCGATTAGCTGCCTCCTGCACACCTCCTACTGGGGATGCGCCCGCAACCAAGGTACATGCCCTTGACTGGAATCGAACCCGGGACCTTTCAGTCCACAGGTCAATGCTCTATCCATTGAGCCAAACCGGTTTCGGTCGTGTACCTTTTCTTTGTGGCAGGCTTTCCTGGAGAAGCACAAACTGACTTCTGACTGACAATGGTGTCCTGTCTCCATGTCACTGGGACACAACAGGTTCGGTTCAGTAGGCTAACAATGGGCCCCGTGGCTGCCAAATCTGAGCCAGCCGGTAATCCTCCCTTCAGGAAGAAACTTAGGGATATTCAACTACTCATCCTTCCTTCTGTACGGTGAACAAGCTGCCAATTCTTGGTTACTTTTTTAGAGCATTGTCTTGTTCACGGCTCTGAAGGCCACCAGCGCTGTAGTTCTGTTTCTTCCCACTTCAAGGACCTTGCTAATGCTAACGCTTCCTGACATTGATCCCGTTCCCTTAACCATTTTCCCCGCCATCCTTGCAATGTACAGCTGACGTCCTCTGTCACAGAATGATTATGGAATGTATAGTTTAAACCACATGTGTCAAACACAAGGCCCGCGGGCCAAATCCAGCCCGCCAGGCCTTGCAATGTGGCCCACACCGCGCTGTCATCACTGCACTCCGCTGTCAGTTTATGACATTGTCAGTTTATGACTGTTCAGTAAACCATTCGGCCCGAGATTTAGGCTGGATTTTAGATTTTGGCCCCTTCTCTGATTGAGTTCGACACCCCTAGTTTAAACGAACCTTTTGAAGAGGAATTACCCCTTCTTGGTTTACAAACTGATTAAATAATACCTGTGTTCAAATGTTCAGTAGACCATTTAACAATGACATCTTCTTTAAAAATATATTTTATTCATTTTTTACAGAGAGGAAAGGAGAGGAATAGAGAGTTAGAAACATCAAGAGAGAGAAACACCGATCAACTGCCTCCTGAACATCCCCTAATGGAGATGTGCCCGCAACCAAGGTGCATGCCCTTGATGGGAATCGAACCTGGGACCCTTCAGTCCTCTCTATCCACTGAGCCTAACTGGTCAGGGATAACAATGATATCTCAACATCTGGCTTCATCTATAAAAATAGACCTACTACAAAATGTATAGAATTGTTGAAAGTATTTGCCAAGAATCTGAAACTGGCACAGGTTTACTTAAAAGACCCTTATTTTTTTAGGAGAAAAAAAAAATGTAGTGGTTCAGTTTAGTTCTTTAGCTATACTCTGACCATCTTTCTACCATTCACTTAAAAATTGATTTTTTTTAAATGATTAAATACTTGAAAGGATGTAGATAAAAGGCTGTGTATATATCTGGTTTTCAAGAAAATAAGCATTACCCCCCCCCAAAAAAAAAAAAAGAAAAGAAGCATTACAGTTGGGGACCCCCATATACTCCTTCTCAGTCCTTTTTCCCTCCATCAAAGGCAACCACTATCATAAATTGGTTGTTTAATTTCTGACCATGAGTTGATGCTCTTAGTACCTATTTTATGCCCCTGCTCCCCAAAAAAGGTAGCATTCTGCAGGTTTGAAAACTTTAAATAAAATTGTCTATTATACATTAAAAAAAAATAAACTAGATGTAGTAACCTGGAGCCATGTGCATTAAATACTAGGTGACAGAAGACAAAGTGATATGGGTGGTTTTTGTTTTTTAACTAGAGACCCAGTGCACGAAATTCATGCAAGGGGCTCAGCCCTCGCCGCCGCCACCACCACCACCACCACCACCACCACCACCACCACCGCTGCGGCTGCCTCCTCTGCCTTGGCCCCCGCCCGCTGGGGCGGCCGCCTTGGTCCTCGCAGCCCTGGCTTTATCCGGAAGGTTGTCCAGAACGATGTCCATTATAATTAGCATATTATGCTTTTATTATTATAGATATTTGTCCTTCTATATGTTTGCAGGGAGTGGAATATATGGTTTAGGACACATGTGTCAAACACAAGGCCCACGGGCCAAATCCAGCCCGCCAGGCCTTGCAATGTGGCCCGCACCGCGCTGTCATCACTGCACTCCGCTGTCAGTTTATGACATTGTCAGTTTATGACTGTTCAGTAAACCATTCGGCCCGAGATTTAGGCTGGATTTTAGATTTTGGCCCCTTCTCTGATTGAGTTCAATACCCCTAGTTTAGGATTTACTCTCTGGAACTAGGAAGCCTGTGCCTAAACCCTGGCCTCACCATCTTCAAAGGGAGGTAAGGCCTCTGGCTTGTTTCCTTGGCTGTAAAAGGGGTTAATAATAAATCTACCTCACAGACCTGCTGGGAGCAGATGAGGAGGTAATCCAGGAAGAATGCTAGGAGATGCCTGGTGTGCCATTCTGTGCTATTGTGAGTATAAGCATGATCTACCTGAGCATGGAAAATACGGTAGAAGAAAACATACCACAGTGTTCTCATTGCTGACCTCAGGTGGGCAGAGCAGGAGAAAGCAGGACACAGGTGATTAATATTTTGTCTCAATTCAACTTCTTACAGCTAGCATGTGTCATTTTTTTCATCATTTTTATTTATGTATTGGTTTTGGGTGTACAGCTTAGCCGTTAGACAATCATATGCTTTATGTAGTATTCCTACATAGTCATGACAACATTATTGATTATATTCCCTATGCTTCACTTATGTCCCCCTGACTATTTTATAACTACCAATTCATGCTTCTTAGTCCCTTCACCTCTTCCACCCAGTGCCCCAACCCTTTTGTCATTTTTTTTTTAATATATTTTATTGATTTTTGTACAGAGTGGAAGGGAGAGAGATAGAGAGTTCGAAACATCAATGAGAGAGTCATTGATCAGTTGCCTCTTGCACACCCCCTACTGGGGATATGCCCGCAACCAAGGTACATGCCCTTGACAGGAATCGAACCCGGGCCCTTCAGTCCACAGGCCGACGCTCTATCCATTGAGCCAAACCGGTCCTGGCCCTTTTGTCATTTTTTAAAATATTTTTTTTATTGATTTCAGAGAGGAAGAGACAGAGAGAGAAACATCAATGGTGACAGAGAATCATCAATTGGCTACCTCCTGCACACCTCCCTCCGGAAAATGAACCCATAAGGGCATGTGCCCCGACCAGGAATGGAATCAAACCATGACCTACTGGTTCATGGATCAATGCTCAGCCACTGAGCCATGCTGGCCAGGCTGTCTCCCCCCATCCCGCGTCCACCCCACTCCCCCGATAAAGTAGCAGGAAAGGAGGATGAGCAAACTGGGCAATCTGCTCTGAGCTCACCAGGTCTCTATCGGCGAGTGGGATAGAGGTCCTGGCAGAGCAGAAGCCCCAGGAAAGCCTTCTGCCCCAACAGGTGGCCCCAAGCCATTGCCTGGCGCTGGGCAAGCAACTGTTCCTCTCCGGACCCCAGATCCCCCCCTGTGCAGCATGGAGCTGGCAGGGGCACCCACATAAAGCATGCTGCTTACTACCAGGACAGACATGAATTCAAGTCCCAGTGGAGCTTACGTGACACACTATGGGTCAGGCATCCTCTGAAGGCTCAGTGCTGTCACCCCATTTAATCCCACAAGGACCCTATTTTTAAACACCTCCCCCATTTGGCAGGTGGGGGGAACCGAGGCACAGAAAAGACTGGGTCACTTGCCTGAGCCCACACACTGGGATGTGGCCAGAATTCAGCTGCAGGCAGCCTGGCTCCGAGTCCAGGCTCTGGGACCCCGGACTCCACAACCTGACTTCCCTCCTCCCAGCCTCAGTGTACCCAGCTGTGAAGTGGGCTTCTCCGTACTCCCCTCTCCGGTTCGCAGAGAGGGTGAAATGACCTCGGGCTTGAGGCTGGGAATGGGAGAACTAAAACACAGGCAGCCTGGTGACCTCTCTGCAGGAAGAAGGAAGAGGCCTGGGGCCTCTCTCTGGAGAGGTGTGCAATGCCCCACTGGGAGGAGACAACGCGGGCAAGGGTCCAGGCCCCGAGGGAGCCTTCCAGAAACCACCTGGCTAAGTGCCCAGGGGCCTGTGCGCCTCTCCCCGCCCCCACTCTCCGCTTGGGGAGCGGCCCCTTGACTTTCCCCTGGGTCCCCTTCCCCCTCTCCCACTTCCCTCAGGCCCAACCAACCACTCGCATCCTGTTGCAGCCAGGCCAGAGAAGGAAGCTGGAATCTGGGGTCCCCTGTAACCTGCCAGGATGTGAAGCAAGGCTCTCCCTCCCCGCCCTCGGGCCCCAGCATACAAAGGCCGCTGTGCTCCTGGCCAGCCCTGCACGCCTGCTCCTCGCCATGGCCCTGCTCTGCGCGCTGCTTGCCTGGGCCCTGCTCGCCCTCAAGGGGCTCAAGGCGGAGGACGAGGCATGCTGCGGCACCATCGTGCCGCGCAGTGAGTGGGGGGCCCTGCCGTCCACGTGCGCCCGGGAGCTGGAGGTGCCCGTGCCCTACGTGGTGGTGTCGCACACGGCGGGCAGCCCCTGCGACACGCCGGCCCTGTGCCTGCAGCAGGCGCAGAACGTGCAGCACTACCACGTGCGGACGCGGGGCTACTGCGACGTGGCCTACAAGTGAGAGCGGGGAGCGGGGGCGGGAGGTGGGGGGCTGGGGGGCCGGATGGGGGTGCCTGGGGACAGCGGGACCCGCAGGTCTTGGAGCCGCCCCGCTGGCGCCTGCGCAGCTTCCTCGGCCACTTGCAGTGTTTCCCAAAGTGTGGTCCGCGTAAGGGAAGAATTTGGTGGGGATTTGCACTGCACCGTGCTTAGCTGCGCCTGATTCTACCTTCTCATGAGGACGAGGGGGTGCTCAGCGTTACGGAAATTCTAGAAGGGGCACACACATATGTCAAACGTTTGGGAAATGTTGTGGGCGACCCACGAATGACGACCACCACATTGGAATTTAGGAAGCCTTTATTACGAACTCGAGTCCGGGCTCCCGTCTCAACCGACACAGCAGCCAGCAGCGAGAGCCCTGGCCCACTCTATGCACGCTCCTTTTATCCCCGTCTCAGGGACGCCTGGCAGATAACGATTGGCTAAAAGTTTTAACAAAGAAAGGTCAGTTAGAAGCTATAGAAAATCCCACTAGTGCAGTAACATGTAAAGTTTATACAACACCTGGGGCGGGGGTTTATTTTCAGCTTACGCAGTCTCTGTTTGACCTGGTTTGGTCTGTGTGCCTGCCTGGGGGTTGAGCCCTGCAACAGAACTATTTTATGGCTAACAGTTATGCTTGGCTAAAGGGTATCATGCTACATTCTCGTTCCTTCCCTGGCCTGGAGCCCGGCTTCGACAGGGTCTTGCTAGCCATCTGGAGCTCTGCCTCGACCGGGTCTTGCCCGGTTTTTAAAAACGCCAAGGGATGTGGGAAAAAATTGTTAAAAATCGGGACTGTCCCGCCAACAGGGGGACGATCTGGTCACCTGACCATAGAGGGCTGGGCGTGCGCAGGCGGCCCGGGATGCCCCAAGACGCAGACGGGCTAAAGTTCAAGCTCTGCCCTCCCCCCCCAACCCGGCCCCTTTGTTAAGAGGCCGGTCCTGGCCCCCAGCTCTTTGAGGGTTGCCTGGGGCCCGGCGGGCTATCCCCTCACTCCACTGCCTCCTCTGCAGTCAGTGGGACTGGCCCACCTGATCTAAAGAAATAAGTGGAAACTTTTCTCTAAAAAAAAAAAAAAAAAAGTGATGGAGGGAGGCCTCAGAAGCTGCAGCCACACCCAACGGGGCTCCTTCGGAAGGGCAGGCTGAGGGACCGGCTTCCAGTCTTGGTTAAGGTGACCAGATGTCCCGATTTCTAACAATTTGTCCTGTGTCGTTCTGGACTTTTTTAAAACAACGCGGGACAAATCAGGACATCTGGTCACCTTAGTCCTGGTGGCTCTGAGGTGGCCTGGGGTACTGCAGAGGGGAAGGCTGAGGGGGGCGGGGGGGAGACCCCCTCCTGCCTGAAGGCCAGGGCTCAGGGTGTGGAGGGAGCAGGAAGAGTGAGCAGCTGGTTCAGCTTCTCCAAAGACACTGACCTTCTAGTTAATTCCAACACGCCAGGTCAGGCTCGCTCGATCAGGACGTGTTGAATGAGAGCCTTAAAGACCTGCCAGGACTGGAAGCCTGTGGCAGGTGCTCGGGCTCCAGGGTCCGTGTCTGGTGGTGGCCCCGCCCTTCAGTCCCCGGTCCTGACCCCCGAGCAGGAAGCAGGAAGCAGGAGGCGGGCTGAGTGAGGGTGTCAGAGCTTCTCAGAGGAGATATCTAAGGAAGGAACTCTGGGGCATGACCTTGGGCAATCACCTCTCTTTCTAAGTCTGCTTCCTCAGCTTCAAGGGGGGTGACAGCAGTGCCTGCCTCAGAGGACATCACGCAAGGATTCAGCACATCCTCCAGGGGGCAGGAGAGAGCGAGGGGTCAGATCCTGGGGGTGGGAGCCATGAGGCACCGGTGAAAATCCTGCCTCTGCCCCTGACGGGCTGTGTGACGGTGGGCAGGTGTCTCTACCTCTCTGATCATCTACAGAATGGGGCGATAGTGACTCGTGGGTTGCTGTGAGGATGAAAAAGGTGCACCCAGAGCTGTGCTTGGCATTTAGGGGCCGCTGTCACCGGGGAGAAGAGGGGTGCAGGGGAAACTGTGAGTGGCAGGAGCAGGGGCAGGGCAGGCGGAGGAGGGAGCCCTCTCCCAGGAAGCCCTCTCTCACTCATCAGTCTCCCTCACCCCCGCAGCTTCCTGATTGGAGAAGACGGGCTTGTGTACGAGGGCCGCGGCTGGAAGATCAAGGGCGACCACTCCGGTCCCACCTGGAACCCCATATCCATCGGCATCACCTTCATGGGCAACTACATGGGTGAGTGGCTGTTCCACCGGTCAGGACAGGGGACTGAAGGGCTGGGCGCGCCCACAAGGGGGGAGGTGGGGGAGCGGGGCCGCAGAGGTGGGGAGAACAACATGGTGTGTAGTTATGGAGAGGCTCTGCCACCCATAGCTCTGTGACTTTGGACAAGTGACTGCTTTTCCGAATCTCATTTCCTCCTTTTTGTTTTGTTTGTTTGTTTTTAATATATTTTATTGATTTTTTTACAGAGAGGAAGGGAGAGGGATAGAGAGTTAGAAACATCGATGAGAGAGAAACATCCATCGGCTGCCTCCTGCACACCCCCTACGAGGGATGTGCCCACAACCAAGGTACATGCCCTTGACCGGAATCGAACCTGGGACCCTTCAGTCCCCAGGCCGACGCTCTATCCACTGAGCCACACCGGTTAGGGCTCATTTCTTCCTTTTTGGATCATGAGAACTTTCAGCCCCGTGGTTCAGATGAGGAGAAGTTAATCTGTGTGAAAGTTCTCAGGCCAGGCCCTGCCACCTACGAGGTGCTGACAATGTCACTGCCGTGGGCAGGACCCGAAGCCTAGGGACAGGGGGAGAATGACAGGGACCCTGCGGCCAGCACCTGCTGGGCCAGGCGCCATTCCGAGGGCTTCACTCGTAGCTCTGTGGCAGGTGCCACTATATTCTCCCCTTTCACAGATGAGGAAACTGAGGCACGGCGAGGCTAAGTCGCTGACGGGGAGTGGCAGACCGGGTTCTGGGTCCTAGCGGGCCAAGCTGGGAGGGAGGGCACAAGTGGAACCACTACCCACACCACCGCTGCCCTCTGAGGAGACCCCAGCTTACATCCTGCCTCTGTCCCCCCAGAACGGGTCCCCCCGCCCCGGGCCATCCGGGCGGCCCAGAGTCTGCTGGCTTGTGGAGTGGTTCAGGGAATTCTGAGTCCCAACTATGAGGTCAGAGGGCACCGGCAGGTGCAGCAGACGCAGTCTCCAGGCGACCAGCTCTACGAGATCATCCGGAAGTGGCCACACCACTACGACGAGTGAGGCCCCGACTGTCCCCACCCCCAGTGAGAAGCCCCCTCCAATAAAAGTGCAACTCAAACTGTGCTCCCATGCCCGCCACACACCTCCTCCCTCAGAGCCCTGTCACTCACCCACCTCCTCGCACTCTGTCCTCGTGGTACTTGGGGCCCCGAGGCCCCAACCCTGAACCCACACCCAGAGATGCCAACTCAGAGCAGCCCAGTAGCCGGAGTTCTCAGGTCAGCGCGCAGGGACCAGCACAAGCCGCCCGGATGTCACTGGCAGCAGCTTGGGGCCTCCCAGGCCGGGACCCAGCCTGCAAGGCTCCCCACCACACCACACAGCCCAGGACGTCCTGTGCAGGACTCTGCCGGGACCCCATGGGGATGGGCTGCTCGCCATCACCCCGCAGGTCCCCCCACTTTCACTGCTTTAGGGTGCAAGATTTTTCCTGAGCCTGAACCCCAGTCTGCCTCCCAGTCAGACATGCCCAGAAATGGTCTCCCCCCCACCCCCTCCTGATATCTCCCCGCTCCACCCTTACCCTTCAGCCATAAGTGTAGGGATCCCAAGGGTAAATATGTTTATTTACAAAATACACAGACCCTCCCTCCCAGCATGCGATGCCTGGGAGAGTGAGAGGAGTAGGGGCCTCACACACCTGAGACCCCAAGAGCACCAGGAAAGGAGGGGCGGGGCCTGGGCGGGGCTGGGAGGACACAGCAGCCCCGCCCCCAGCCAATCCATGGGTGGGCAAGGGGTGGAGGGGCAGTGCTCCTTCTCAAGGTCATGACCTTGTGTCCAGTCTGTTCATGTATTCCTGCAAGGCCTTCAAACGGGCGTCTATCTCCGCTATGTCGGTTGTCTGGTAGTCAGAGCTGTACTCTGTGAGAGCAGACGTGGGTTTGGGGGCTGTGAGGGGCTGAAGCCCCGGGAGCTCTGGGGCCCGATCCATGCCCTCAGTACCACCCAGCAGGCTCTGGGGCGGTGAGGGGAGACGTGGAGTCCCGGGCTCACCTTTGATGGGGACCCAGCCCCCAGAATTGGCCAGGTGCTTCGGACGGCGGCCGCGTTCCATGGGAGTGAACTTCTGCAACTGGGGAGACAGGAGAGGAGTCCGGTGATCTCCCTCCACTCCTGCCCCCCAAATCCCACCGGGAATTCTGCACCTAAGCACCTCGGGAAAAATAAAGAGCTGACACGTATTAGGCACCTATAACTTTCTACCTTCACCAAAACCCTCGCAGTGAATACTATTCCCATCCCCGTTTAACTGATAAAGAATCTGAGGCCCGGCTGGTGTGGCTGGTGGTTGAGTTTGGACCTATGAACCAGGAGGTCACCACTGGATTCTGGTCAGGCACAGGCCCAGGTTTTAGTTGGGATCCCCAGTAGGGAGCGTGCAGGAGGCAGCTGATCGCTGATTCGCTCTCATCACTGATGTTTCTTTCTCTCTCTCTCTCCCTACCTTTCTGAAATCAATAAAAATATTTTTAAATATATATTTTATTGATTTTTTACAGAGAGGAAGGGAGAGGGATAGAGTTAGAAAAATAGATGAGAAACACCGATCAGCTGCCTCCTGCACACCCCCTACTGGGGATGTGCCCACAACCAAGGTACATGCCCTTGACCGGAATCAAACCCGGGACCCTTCAGTCCGCTGGCCAATGCTCTATCCACTGAGCCACACCAGCTAGGGCCAATAGAAATATATATTTTTAAAAAGAAACAGGCACGGAGACTGAGAATCTATCTTGGGGTCACACAGGTCGTAGGAGGCAATTTGTGGCCAGAGCTGGTGCTCTTGACCAGTGTCCTCTGCCCCTCCACCGGCCCCTCCTCCCCTCCAATCCAGGGGTCCAAGAACACTCTGTCCAGAAGCACTTCCAGGCGCCTCTGCAACCAATCCCGAATTGGACACGGGAGAAGGGAGCATCGGCTTCTGATGGTTCCGAGGCCTGAGGGAAGACACTTACCGTGTTGGACCCACTCATGGTTGCCGATCCGGACCGCTTCCCGCGGCTGAGAATGCTAAAGAGGGAGGGATGAGACCAAGGGGAGGGACCTTCGGCATCTCCCACCTTAGCCTCCCCTCTGCTTCCCAACAGGGCTGTTCCCAGTCTCCCCAGCCACCTGAATGGAGGCGTCCTCCTCACCCCCCTTATCCCCCCACATCCCGGCCCAAGTGTTACCCCCTAGAGAGGGATCCCGAGAAATCCTCGAACTCGCTGCAGGAGCTGGCGGACGAGCAGCGGCTGCGGAAACTGTCCACTGGAGGGAGGAGGGGTGGTGAGCCCCCGGCACGCCCCGTCTGTCCGCCCAGCCCGCCCGCCGGCCTCCAGCCCGGTTACCCGAGGAGCTGCGGTTTCGGGAGCGGTTAGCCGCGTCCCCTCGGCCCGTCACGGCAGCAGGGGGACGAGTCTGGCGAGCCCAGGAGATGGCCGGCCCGTCCCCGCTTCCTCCGCTGCCCAGCCGGTGCCGCTGCCGCCGCTGCTGCTGCTGCTGCCTGGGGGTCCGAGCAGAAGCCGCCTGAGCGCCAGCCGGCGCGGGGAGGGCGCCCGGCGGGCACAGCCCGGGCGGAGGCCACCGGAGGCAGGAGGGGAGCTGGGCGGGCGGCAGGTGATGGGACGCACGGGAGAGGGGGACAGAGCAGAGGAGCGGGGAGGGGCAGAGAGATGGGGGCGGGAGGGGGGAATGGGTGCTAACTTCATCTTGATCTCCCGCAGCTTCTTCTCCTTGGCTTTCACAAAGGCCGTGGGGTCAAAACGGGGCAGGCGACCACCTGGGATGGGGCGGGAGGTGCGGAGGGAAGAGGCTGGGTCACAGGATCCTGCCTCCACCACCCTGGTCCATCCCCCCGCCCCCCGCGGGCAGGGCAGGCTGCACAGACCTGAGGGCGAGGGCGAGGTGCGCGCGGGGCAGCCTCGCCCGCGGCCCCCGCGGCCACTCTCCCGGGAGGACGAGCGGGCGGCGCCGCGGCCCCGCGACGTGGACCGCTCCCTGGACGACGAGGCGCGGTCCTCCCGGGCTGGGCGCGGCCCCGCCGGCGAGGCCCGCCTCCTGAGCACAGGACCCGCCGTCAGCTTCCCACCGGCCACGGCCACCCTGCCCCAGCCTCTTCCCGGACTCCCCGCTGCGGACCGTCAGGACCACGGGTTCCAGACATCCGTGCCCTCGCTCACGGACACGACCCCCCAGAACCTCCTCCCGGGCTCCGCCCCCCTCGGAGCCCCACTGCCCCTTCCAAAAAGCACCGTGTCACTTCCCTACGGCCCGGCGGCCCTTCCCCTGAGCCTGCCTCCTGAGGTCTCCACAGCTCCCGGGTTCTCCCCCACTAATTACCTACCACCCACCCCAATAAAGACCTGCACCGATCACCCAGATCCCCGCCTGCGGGGCCACGTCCGCCCTCAGGCCCCCCTTCCCTGGTCCCCGCGAGCGGCCCGACTCCAGAATGCCGCCTCCAGCCCTGCCCCCTCTCCAGACCCCTCACCTTTTCCATCTGCTGGAGTCCCGTTTCCCGGGGGCAATCCGGCAGCCGCTCCCAACCCTCCATTCAACGCAGGCCCCGCCCCAAGGCGCTAGGCCCCGCCCCAAGGCGCTAGGCCCCGCCCCTGGGCCCAGGCCCCGCCCCGCCCTCACCCCCTCCGGTACGCAGCCAGCTCGCAGTTCAGCGACTTCAGCCGGACGCGCAGGCTCCGCTCGGATGCCTTCACCTCCTCGAGCTGCAAGGAGGGGACAAGAGCGCAGAGGTCGGGTCCGAGGCCCAGGCCTGCGCCCCCGGGCCCGCCGGCCGCCGTGCCTCCTCACCTCCTTGGCCAGGCGGCGGCAGTCCTGGCTGCGGCGGCCGGCGCCGCGGGGCCCGAGGCCGCGCTCCTGCCGCAGCTCCAGCTCCAGGCTGCGCACCAGCCCGCGCAGCGACTCGGCCTCCTGGCGCGCCGCCCGCCCGGCCAGCGCCTCCTCCCGCGATCGGCCCAGCTGGGCCTCCAGTTCTCGCTTCTCAGCAGCCAGGCGCGACACCCTGGGTGGAGGAGAGAGAGGGAGGAGAGCTTGGCGGAGCCGGGAGGCACGGTCCCGTCATCCCCATTCCTCCACGGACACGCACCACCATCTCACCTGCCCCACAAATGGAAACCCGCACTCCCTGCTGTCCCCATGGTGCCATCCCCTCCTCGCCTCCATTTGCCCCACGTGACAAGGGCTAGGCCACATCACCCCATCCCTCCCACGGGAGGACACGGCTGTGTTGAGTTCTTATTCCGAAATATAGCACCGATCTTTCTCCACACCCTCCAAGCCTAACCCTGAGGTGCCAGCCTCCTCTGGCCCCTTAGCTGCCTCTCGCTGCTCACTCACCAGAGGACTCTTTCTAAAATGCAAATAAATCCGGCACTACAGTGATCAAAATCCTCTGAGAAAAAGATGTACACACAGGCTACTACTTGCAGCACTTTTTGTAATATCAAGAGTGGAAATAACCAAAATGTGCATCAACAGGAATTGAATTTCTATGGTACATCCACTAAAATGTGAACCACACACCCCTAAGGAGGAACAGGAAGATCTCTATATTCTGACAGAATATAAGTTTAGAAACAGTACAGAAAAAAAATGTTTTGTATGTCTATCTGTGTAAAAGAAAAAGGGATATTATAAATTATAACGTTCATATTTTTAAAAATATATAAGGACAAATCAAAAACTTTAAAAAGGGAGGAACAGTGATGGCAACAGGGATAAAAGCTGGACCCCTCTGAATGTACCTCCTTGTTAGTTTTGAATTTGGAACTATGAAAATGTTTTATGGAAATAAATTTTAATAAAAGCAATCACTGAAACTTTTTAAGCAATCACTCAAACAGACCTAACAAAGTTAGTGGCATATTGGGAAATTATGTTAAGTAACAAAACACACACACATACTTTATTTTAGCAAGTAGGAAACAGTCTAAGGGCACAGAGAACTGCAAAGAAACCTTAAATTTCATTCAGTGCTCTTCTTCTTAGTAGTTATACTGGTGTCATTAGGCTAAAGAAAATAATTATGTTATTGTAACTAGAAACTAAGACTTTCAGTATGAGAAAAGACATACAGCCCTAACCAGTTTGCTCAGTGGCTAGAGCGTCGGCCTGCTGACTGAAGGGTCCAAGGTTCGATTCCAGTCAAGGGCATGTACCTTGGTTGTGGGCACATCCCCAGTAGGGGATGTGCAGGAGGCAGCTGATTGATGTTTCTGTCATCAATGTTGCTAACTTTCTCTCCCTTTCCCTTCCTCTCTGTAAAAAAATCAATGAAATATATATATTTTTTTATAAAAGCCATACAAATTAAAGAGGTTAACATGGACATCATTTTTCTCTTTCTAAAAATGTAAAAGGCCTAAAAGTAATGTCAACCCAATGGCAATTAGCATCCCTAAAAACCAGACTGTGATCTCTAAAAACAATTTCCCACTAAAAGAAGCCACAGCTCCTTGGGAAAATCACACCAGTTCTGAGGCTGGAAAAGCAGAAGGAAGTCCAGGACATCGTGACATGCCAGAAAATAGCCTCCCAGAATGTACACAGCCCAGACTCCGGGCCCTGTGAATGTCACCTTCTGATGTGCCCAATGAAATCAAGGCCCTTGCCCAGCCAGAGTGCCTCAGCTTATTGCAGCAGCATCCTGTGCACCAAAAAACTGCCGGTTCTATTCCTGGTCAGAGCATGTGCCTGGGTTTTGTGTTCAATCCCCAGTCGGGGGGGCACAAGGAAGGCAACCAATTGATGTTTCTCTCTCTGTCTCTGTCTCTGTCTCTGTCTCTCTCTCAGGGAGCACACGGAAGGCAACCAATTGATGTTTCTCTCTCTCTCTCTCTCTCTCTCTCTCTCTCTCTCTCTCTCTTCTCTCTCTCTCTCTCTCTCTCTCTCTCTCTCTCTCTCTCTCTCTCTCTCTCTCTCCCTTCTCTCTAAGCATGTCCTTGTGTGAGGATTAAAAAATAATAATAATAAATCAAGCACCTAACAAGAGGAGATTATAAAGTGGGCCTAAATATAACCAACAAGTATCCTTATAAGAGAGAAGGCAATGCCACTACACAGGCAGACATTGACTAGCATCAAGTGGTTACAAGCCCAAGGACGATGGCGGCCACCGGCTGGAAGAGCAAGAACCGGGTTCTCCCGCTGAGCCCTGCCCAGCCCACACCTTCACCTCATCCCAATGACAGTGACGTCAGGCATCTGGGATTCGGGCTGCAACACAAGAGATTCCTGTGGTCTCAAACCACGAAGCTTATGGTCATTTGTCAGAAAGCCATAGGACACCAACATGGCATCAATTCGGTTTAAATTCACGCATTCATGATGATAGTAAAAACTAGACAAAACTCATCAATCTCCATGGAGGATGTAAGGGAACCAACTAATTCTTCTGACAAAAGTTAAAGTAAAAAAAATAAAAATAAAAAATCCAGCATGAATCATGCCTTCCCCATAGGAGATGTATCTCAGGGAAACGAGATAGTTAATGAGAGAATGCTTTTCTTTATTGATGAATCCCAGCTACAAAAAGTATTAGAGAATTAGATCACTGTCATTTAAAACCCCTAATAAAAAAATCCATCTAGCCACTGATTGTCAATAGCTGCCAAAACTGTATATTAACTCAGTGGTTACTACCTGGCCTGAAGATCAAAACCAATTACAGATCTGAAATATAAATAGGTGCCCATATTTGGGGCAAAATACTGAATTTCCCCTTTGCAATCAAAACCAGGATGCCACCTGCTGGTAGCTCTACTACTCAGCATTCTGCAGGTCTCGCCAGTGCCATGAGGCAAGAAATTGAAAGGAAAGAAAAGGATTGAGAGGGAATTAGCAAAGCTCATTTGTAAACATTGAAAACCAAAAAAAATCTAGATAAATAAGACATTTGACTGAAGTTTCTAATACATACATATCAACTATACAAAAAGCAATATGGCTTACATTTAAAGTAAAGAAACCACTAACAAGGGCATCTAAAGTGGGATGGCTGCCAAAACAGGTTTGGCTCAGTGGTAGAGCGTCGGTCTGAGGACTGAAAGGTCCCAGTTTCGATTCCGATCAGGGGCATGTACGTTGGTTGTGGGCAAGAGGCAGCTGGTCGATGTTTCTCTCTCATCGACGTTTCTGGCTCTCTATCTCTCTCCCTTCCTCTCTGTGAAAAAATCAATAAAATATAT
Organism: Pipistrellus hanaki; assembly: GCF_964339955.1. Taxonomy (NCBI): domain Eukaryota; kingdom Metazoa; phylum Chordata; class Mammalia; order Chiroptera; family Vespertilionidae; genus Pipistrellus; species Pipistrellus hanaki. The sequence goes on along the minus strand of NC_140517.1, from coordinate 43,690,351 downwards.
TTTTAAAATAAATAAAGTGGGATGGAACAACATTATTGAGACATTAAATGAGACAAATAGAGAGAGAAACTGTTTATAGACTGGAATACAAACTACAGTATTTGTAAAGATCTCAGCTCTCTCCCTAAACAGTTCTATTGATTCAACGCAATGCCAATCAGATGTCCAACAAGTTTTTTGTGCTTGTACTGAAAAATCTATTGATTCTGAAATTTATATGGAAATGCAAATTGCCAAAAATACATTGAGCCCTGGCCAGTGTGTTGAGGGCGTTGGCCTGTGAAACAAAGGGTCTCAGGTTCGATTCCGGTCAAGGGCATGTACCTTGGTTGCGGGCACAGCCCCAGTAGGAGGTGTGCAGGAGGCAGTTGGTCAATGTTTCTCTCTCATCAATGTTTCTAACTCTCTATCCCTCTCCCTTCCTCTCTGTAAAAAAAAATCAATAAATATATATTTTTTTAAATAAATAAAAGTAAAAATAAAATCATTGGAGGGAAATATGCTCACGTGATGATTAATAACAACAGAAATATCTTGAAAATGAGAAACAAAAGGGAAAAACTTGCTCTGCCCATATCAGATTAATTATAAAGCTACAGTAAACCGAAACCGGTTTGGCTCAGTGGCTAGAGCGTCGGCCTTCAGACTGAAGGGTCCTGGGTTCGATTCTGGTCAAGGGCATGTATCTTGCTTACAGGCTCGATCCTCAGTAGGGGGTGTGCAAGAGGCAGCTGATTGATGATTCTCTCTCATCGATGTTTCTAACTCTCTATCCCTCTCTCTTCCTCTCTGTAAAAAGTCAATAAAATATATATTTTTTAAAAAAGAAAGAAAAAAAACATACTGAATTTTTTTCTCAGGGAGAGGGAGGAACATAGAACAAACAAAGATGGGCAAAATGCCGTGACCCCTGAGGCCGGGTCTCAAGCGCATGCGCATTATACTACTGCCTACTTCCGTGTGTGTGTGTGTGTGTGTGTGTGTGTGTGTGTGTGTGTGTTTGGAATGTTTCCTAATAAAATGCTTTTCAAATTCTGTGGCTCCCCAAACCCTCCAAGGAGTTTCCCATTCAGCCCCTTCCAGCGGCTATCCCCTCCCCCACTCCTCTCACCTTCCCCTTCCCCAAGCTTCCCTTAGCAAATATGCTCCCTCCCCACTCCCCCCAACCCTCCTCCCTCTCCAGGCGGAAGGACTCCGCTCATCCTTCAGACATCACCGCCCAGGGAGGCCGCTCCCTGCCTCTGCTCTCCTGGCTCTCCCTGCATTTCCCTCCTGGCTTCCGCTGGTGCTTATCAGTGGGATCACCTGTCTTCTGTCTGGGTCCTCCCCCCTGAGGACAGTCACCGCTGTAGGCCAGAGGGAAGGAGCCTGGGCTCTGTGACCAGGCTGCCTGCATCCAGCTCTGCCACACTTATGACCAGCTGGGCGACCTCGGGCAGTTCCACTTCCCTCTGTGAAGTGGGACACTAATAATAAAATACCTATAGCGTGTAGGAATCTAGGAAGAGTGCTTAGACTGGTCTGGCACTGATTAAGGGCCCCCCCAAAAAAAAAAACATTCATAGTGCTGGGTGATGTGTCTGACACACAGTATGAACTCGTTAAATATTGAATGAATGAACGAATAAATCTTAAACTCGCTAAAGCAGCAGCCACTGCCAAGCTGTGGATCTCAGGGCAGAGGGCGCCACCTTGTGGCCAGCCTGAGAAACACGCATGCAGGCACACACCAGGCCTGGGCAGCTCCTGAGGAGCTGGAGGTAAAGCCCCTCCCGCAGGGCCCACAGGGCTCTCCAGCCCCTGAGCTCTCACACCCGCCAGGGAGAGGCTGGTCCTCCCTGTGGGCACTGAGGACTCAGCCCTGGGCTAGTAGCTGCCGAGAGTGCACAGTGGTGCCCTCGTCGGTTTTGCTCAGTGGTTAGACCATAGGCCTATGGACTGAAGGGTGAGGGTTCAGTTCCGGTCAAGGGCATATACCTCGGTTGCAAGTTCGTGGGGACACTTTTGGGAGGCAACCAATGGATGTGTCTCTTTCACAAGAATGTTTCACCCTCCTTTCCACTCACTCTGAAAATCAAGGGAAGAAAAAATGTCCTCAGGTGAGGATTACCAAAACAAAAGTGATGCTGGCTGCCTGGATTCAAGATCCAGCCTGGCCATATTAATCACGTGACCTGGGGCAAGCTCTCCAACCTCTGGGCCTCAGTATCCTCGTGTGTGAAACAGGGATGACAGCAGTGCCTCCTTTGTGAGGCCCCAATCATAAAGCACTGAGCACCCTGTTGAATGCTAAACAACATCTGCTACTGGTATTACTATTACTAGGAGCCCTGCACACGAATCCGTGCACCAGCAGCTCGCTGCCGCCCTCCAGCAGCTCTTCGCCCGCTGCCCACCCTCCTGTAGCTCCCCTTGTCCCCCTCCCCCTCTCCCCGCTCAGAGCTCGCTGCCCTGCCCCCCCTGTAGCTCCCCTTGTCCCCCTCCCCCTCTCCCCGCTCAGAGCTCGCTGCCCTGCCCCCCCTGTAGCTGTCCGCAGCCCACTGCAGCTCGCTGCCCCACCCTCCTGCTGATCCGTCATCGGGTCACTATGCAGATGGCGGTTACTCTTTATGGTGTAACAACCATTTGCACATCACATCTTTATTATATAGGATTATTATTACTACTGTTAGCTCCCGCCCCCTCAATGTGTGGGTCCTCCTCCAGGTAGAGACCCGGTCCCAGTTCGCGCCTCCTCAGCCCACAGCACGCAGCAGGCACGCCGTACGGCCAAAGCCTTTGCTCACTTCCCTCTCAGCCCCCTGTTCTCACCACATTCCCACCTAACACAGGCCTTTGCACATGCCGTTCCTTCTGCCCAGAACGCCCTCCCCAGCGCCTTCGCTGACCCAGCCCAAGACCGGACCAGGTTCCTGCGGCAGCCCCACAGCGCAGGCTCCGGTCCTCACTCCTCTCCCCTCGCAGTGATGCACTCGGTGCTTATGTACCCACATCCAGCGGCCTGTGGCGGCCACTCATGGGGCAGGGAGGGGGCCAGCACTAAAGAGGCACCGAACAGCGCACTTTCTCCCACCCTCTTTGCCATGCTGTTCCCTTTGCCTGCAGTACCACCCTTACCAGGCCGGGTCAGCTCCCTCTCCGGGATCCCCAACCTCCCCACGCTGCGTCTTCACAGATCTGTCTCCCCCACGGGCCTGGAGTCCCCGGAGGGCAGGGCCACGGTTGTCTGGTCACCACTGTGACCCCAGCACCACCCAGCACATGGCGGCCAGGGGAGCTCGGAATAAATACCTGGTGAATGATGGGCCGCCTTCCTCCCAACAGAGCTGAGCACAGGGTGCCGCAGTGCATGGTGGGATGTGTCCCCGCCCACAGCCCCAGCTGCCCGCCCGGCCCAGACTCACTGCTCCCGCAGGTGCCAGATCTCAGCATCCCGGGTGTCCCGGGGGTCCTGGCCGTCCAGCCCTCGGAGGCGGCCCAGCTCCTCCTTCAGTGAGCGGATGATGCCCTGAAGGAACACGGGGTCCGGCTTGCCCTGGTACGGGAGGGGCAGCGGGTAGTGAATCCTGAGGATTAGAACCGCGGCATCTCAGAATCCCGAGGGCGTCTACCAGACCCTGAGAGCCTTGGGTACAAAAGCACACAATTCCAACAGCCTCACCTTTCCAGAGGCTTACGTTCAAACACAGCTTCCCGGCCTCCCTGCCCCCTGTGCACCAGTCAGCGCCCCCTGCCCGCCGCCCCCACCCTCTTATATAGCAGCTGTGGAACCCCTGGGTCATGTCACTTGCAGCCAAGCACAATCTGAACTGAGAGGCCCTGGGACCCTGGCCTGGTCCCCCAGGCTGGAGTAAGGAAGGGCACCTGGATGAGTTGCCCCACCAAGCGCTTCTCATAGAAGATTGATAACTTCCCACGGCAAAATCCAGGAGCTATTCATTACCGGACCAGACGCTGTGCCCAGCTACCCAACCGCCATTCCCAACGCCCTTCTCCCTTCCTGCCTCCGCTCTAAAGACAGAGAGCCACTCATTTTCCCAGCATCCCTTTCCTATGACCACTTAGCGCCAAATACTGCGGGAAAGGTCACATGACCATCTCCGGCCACATGTTACAGAAAGTCTGTTGGGAGTCTTCGGGAAACAGTTTTCCTGATAAGACAGTAGCTGCATTTAGCAAGCACGGCCCCGTTCCCCTTCCTCTTGCTTGGATACGGGTGCGATGCCTCAAGTCCCAGCAGCCCCTTGTGACTCATGAAGAGATACAGACAAAATCAAAATGCCAACACGTTGGCCTGGCCGGTTTGGTTCAGTGGTTAGAGAGCCTGCCCTCGGTTTGATTCCCAGTCAAGGACGCGCTCCTTGATTGCAGGTTCCATCCCCAGCCCGGGTCTGGGGTGAGTACAGAGGCCACCACTGTTTCTCTCTCACATCACTGTTTCTCTCTCTCCCCCTCTCCCTCCCTTCCACTCACTCTAAAAATGTCAATGGAAAAAATATCCTCAGGTGAGGATTTAAAAAAAAAAAAAATGCCAACGCTTTAAGGATGACACAAGAAAACAAACAAAAAACCATAAGGAGCTCAAGTCTCTAATGAAATTGTTGATTTCGGCCACCTGCCTAGACATCTTGTTAAGTGATAACTAATGTTTGTTTAAGGCGCTGGTGCTTGTAGCTAAACACAATACTAAGTGACACAAACCTCAACAATGAAGACTCCAAAGGCAAGCTCAAAGCAATATCCCCACCGACCCTGGGTACCGGGTTCCTGAGGTCTAACCACCTCCTCTCCCGTCCGCCCCCCTAGAGCCAGCCTGGCCCTAAGCCGGTCCTTGGTCCCACCTGTCAAACTCCACGGAGTAAATGAGAATCAGGTAGCGCTTGGAGTTGAGCTGGGCCGACCTCGAGGCCGGGGGACCTGGGCGGCCGCCCATCTTGCGGTTCCGCAGGGACTCCAGGTCTGTGTAGGTCAACAGGTCCAGGGTGACTGACTCGCTGCTCTGTGGAGAGAAGGTAGGAGGAGCTGCCACAGATTCAATGTGGCCGCCGAAACCGGTTTGGCTCAGTGGATAGAGCGTAGGCCTGCGGACTGAAAGGTAGCGGGTTCGATTCCGGTCAAGGGCATGTACCTTGGTTGCAGGCACATCCCAGTAGGGGGTGTGCAAGAGGCAGCTGATCGATGTTTCTCTCTCATTGATGTTTCTAACTCTCTATCCCTCTCTCTTCCTCTGCGTGAAAAATCAATAGAATATATATATTAGTGGTGTCGAACTCAATCAGAGAAGGGGCCAAAATCTAAAATCCAGCCTAAATCGCGGGCCGAATGGTTTACTGAACAGTCATAAACTGACAATGTCATAAACTGACAGCGGAATGCAGTGATGACAGCGCGGTGCGGGCCACATTGCAAGGCCTGGCGGGCTGGATTTGGCCCGCGGGCCTTGTGTATGACACATGTGAATATATTATTTATATATATATATATATATATATATATATATATATATATATATATACACACACACACATATATATGTATATATATGTATATATATATATATATATATTTTTTTTTTCTGATCAAGCCTCAACTTTATTCTTTGAAATGACTGTATATATACAGCAGAAACAAAGGGGGGCAGGGTTGCCTATGCAGAGGGGTCTTTGACAGTGTATAATTGGTTTAGGCACTGAGTGGCAAGGTGGTAAGGTATCTGGCAACACAGGATTGGCTAACTGCCAGGGCGGCGTAACATTCCAAGGTGTAACAGAATATATTTTTTAAAAAGATTCAACGTGGCCATACCTAGAGCACCCAACCCACTCACTGGGCCGCGCCCTGACCTGCTCTGGGAGCCATTGGGGCTTTCCTAGGCTGCGCCTGATGAGCAAGGTGGCCCTGTCCAAGGTGCTGACACTAGGACATGGTCAGAGGGAGAAACTAGAAAGAACTAAACTCTCAGCCATGAGGACAGCTTGGGACTGTGGCTGTCCAAGTACTGCCCGCCAACCCCTGGGGATCCCCGAGACCCTTCCAGGGAGCCCAAGAGGTCAACACAATTTGCATTAGAAAGTTAAGATCATTTTGCCCTTGCGCTGTGTGTGTTACACTAATGGTGCAAAAGTAACGGTGGGTAAATACGCTGGGGCCATTAAGAAATTCAGCCCGTGGCACCAAATGTCCTAGCAGTCACTACCTGCCGTGCCGTCTCAGAGGGGGACCAGGAAGGCAAAATAAGCAGACAGACAAAACACAGGAAATGGGACCTGGGAATATTCTTGATGACGCTGTGAAATGTATTAATTTTATTGCATCGCATCCCTTACGTGCCCGGCTTTGTGCTCCTCTCTGTGACAAAACGGGCAGCACGCAGCCCGCTGCACACCAGCGACAGCTGGCTCAGGAAGCACTGCGCCATCGAGTTTTGAGCTAAGTTGGCCACTTTTTTACAAAACGCTATTTTTACTCAGAAGAACCACTGACAGACAAAACCAGGGTTATTCAGCCTTGGGTGTCTGGCAGGCATTTTCTCAAAAATGAACAGAGTGAGGCTGTCACGTCCAGAGAAACAGCTGACGGTGTTTGCTGCCAACGATAAAACTCAAATGTCATGCCGAAACCGGTTTGGCTCAGTGGTAGAGCGTCAGCCTGCGGACTGAAAGGTCCCAGGTTCGATTCCGGTCAGGGGCATGTACCTTGGTTGCGGGCACATCCCCGGTAGGGGGTATGCAAGAGGCAGTTGGTCGATGTTTCTCTCTCATCGACGTTTCTGGCTCTCTATCTCTCTCTCTTCCTCTCTGTAAAAAATCAATAAAAAATATATATTTTTTTAAAACAAACAAACCTCAAATGTCAAAGCGAAAATGGGAATTTGGGAAACCTTGTATCTGCCGCAGTGCACTGCACAGCCTCGGGATGTTGCAAGACTTTCCTGGCGAGATTAGGAAGTCCCAACTAATGGGACTTCCTGGTGTTGTATGACAGGGGACAACATCTGGAAGAGCTACACAACTCAGTGAACCAGTATTTCCAAATGACCAGTAAGTGAAGTTACAAAATGGATAATAGGTCCAGGCCAAATACACCAGTAGATTTCAGTGTAACAGAATACAAAAAGTTCATTGCGGTGGTTTCAGATTCCACAATGCCACCAACCTGAAAGAAATTACCACCTGGTGGGAGGGAGGGAAGGTGGGAGGAGATCAACCAAAGAACTTGTATGCACACAGGCATAACCCATGGACACAGGTGATGGGTGGTGAAGGCCTGGGGTGGAGGTTTGGGGCGGGCTAGAAGAGGTAAAGCGGGAGGAGGCATCTGTGATACTTTCCACAATAAAGATTTTTGCCCTGGCCAGTTTGGCTCAGTGGATGGAGCACTGGCCTGCGGAGTGAAGGGTCCGGGGTTCAGTTCCGGTCAGGGGCATGTACCTTGGTTGTGGACACATCCCCGGGGGAGGCGTGCGGAGGGCAGCTGGTCAATGTTTCTCTCTCATCGATGTTTCTGGCTCTCTATCACTCTCTCTTCCTCTCTGTGAAAAATCAATAGAATATTTTTTTAAAAAAAAAAATAAAGATTTATTTAAAAGAATAAAGGAAAGCACCACCTATCCAGTGTTAATAATGTTAGCTAAGAAAGACATGCACAGTTATCTGAAAACACTAAGAAAGGGCTTCCTTTGGAGCACATGTCCAGGTGAGGCAGAATTTCCCCATGGACTGAACACAGAGGAGACCCCAGCAGCCTCCTGTTAGCAGTTTTAAAATGACTCCTAAGTAGCATTCCCCTGTCGCTCTAAGTTTCAACCAGCGCTTTCCTTCCTAGTACTAGTTTTAACTACTTGACATTACATAATATTTTTCAATTGTCTCTCTCCCACTAGAATGTCAGCTTCATGGAGACAGGGACTTCGTCTCTGTTCACTGCTGTGTCCGCATGCCAACATTAGCTATATTCACTAATGTAACTAAATGTTTATGAAATATTGTTGAATCTTTCAAAAGCAGATTATAGAATTCCTAGGGAAATATGTCAACTAGCCCGAGCCGGTCTGGCTCAGTGGATAGAGCGTCAACCTGAGGATCAGAGTCCCGGTCAAGGGCTCATACCTCAATCGCAGGCTCCTCCCTGCCCTTCATGCAGGAGGCAACCAATCGATGTGTTTCTCTCACATCGATGTTTCTCTCTGTCTTGCCCTCTCTCTCCCACCCTCCCTAAAAATCAATGAAAAAATATCCTTGGACGAGGATTAACTATATGCAGGGCAAAAGTATCAAACATATACAGGACAAAAGTAGATTTACAGTTGTTCGTATGAAAAATAATACAAGAATTAATAGATAATAACACAAGAATAAATTCTGTGTTTTGCATACTCACACTGTAAACAAACTTTTGCCCCGCCCTGTATAATCATAGATATGTAAATGCATGCGCGCTCTCTCACACACACACACACACACACACACACATACACACACAGATTCACAAATGAATAGAGAAATGAATAAATGACCAGATCTTCACCAAAATATTACCAGGAGCATTAGGAGTGATTTTTTTCTTTCTTCTTTACATTTCTCTGTGACCTGAATATTCTACATGAGAATAATTCTCATTAGAACCAAAATAAGGCATTTACATCTGGGAAAGAAGAAGAAGAGAAAGCCACAGCCCTGCCCCTTCGATGAAGGAGGAGAGGGAAGGTCTTGCATACATCCCACGGCTTCTGCCCCCAGGAATCCAGGGGACGGAGCGCTCCCCAGCCCCCGCTTGGTCCCTACCTGGGTAAGGGCCGACTCCAGCATGTTACAGAAGATGCTGAACTGTTTGAAGTTCCCTGTCTTGTGAGTCAAATCTTCGATGACTGGGTGGGGAGAAAAGTCCTTCCTGAGGCCTGGCACTGCCCCATCCCAGGGCAATGCCTCCACGCTTTCTGCAGTTCCCGGACTCCGGGGCCTCCGGCTGAGGGATGAGCCCTACCCCGCTCCCCACTTAGAGCTTCTGGTCAGGTCCAAGGGCAGGGGCCAGGACCCCAGCTGGCCTCATCTTCTCAGACAGTGTTTCCCAAACTTCTGACATATGTGCACCCCTTCTATAATTTCCGTAACGCTGAGTGCCCCTCGTCCTCAAGAGAACGAAGAATCAGGCGCAGCTAAGCACGGTGCAGTGCATATCCCCACCGAACTCCGGTGCAACGCGTACCCCCACCTAACTCTCCCGGTACCCCTGGGGGTGCGCGGACCACACTTTGGGAAACACTGTCCTAGGAGAAGCTGATCCGGGAAGAACAGGCGAGCCCACCCAGGCAGGCACACTCACAGCTGGCATCGAACTCGCCCCGCCACTGGTCGGCCGTCATCCGGTCCTCCACCTCCAGCTCCAGCACCTGCCCCGACACCGCCACGCGCACAGCGTGCTCCACCCCCCGGAACACGTAGTCCACCTGCAGGCCGGCCGGCTGGTCCATGGTCAGGGTCACTGGAGAAGGGAATGAAACAGGGACCCCGCGGGGCTGAGAGCCCGGGCTCAGGGGCTGGAAGGCCAGCGTTCATTTCCTGGTTCTACCGTTCACCAGCTGTGGCACCTTAGGAAGGAGACGCTGCCTCCATTTCCCCATCTGGAAAATGGGTATAAAACGGCACCAACCTCATAGAGCTGACGTGAGGATTAAGTTGAACAATACACATAAAAGCACTTAGTCTGTGCCCTGCACATTACCATGCCCAAACATGCTGGCTGATAGAATAAACCATGATTAATACTATTGATTATTTATTAACCCTTATGCTCATTTTATATTTTTCATCATTCACTCATTCATTCAGCAAACATTTGCAGAGAAAAATCCAGCTGGGAAGGGGACGGGGAGTGGAGAGTACTGAGTTGGGGAGGGGAGGGGGGCAGAGATTTCAAACAGGGGTGAGGGCAGGCCTCCGTGAGCGGCTGACAGTTGCGCAGAGAACTGGAGGGCAGGGAGGGCCATGTGACTCCCCGGAGAGAGGTCCCGGGGAGAGAACAGCCAGCGCTATGTATTATCAGTGGCACGCTAAGTCGTTCACATTGAATTAAAACTTGATTTAATGGATCCGTCTGCTGTGAGCATAAGCACCCTCTCTAAGCCGAAGAGCTACTGCTCATGGTTGGCTCCAGGCGGTGCTGGAAGAGAGAGCCAGGCCTCCGCCCAGCCTGGGTCCTAGGGGCCGGCTCACACTGGCAGCCCCACTGCCCGGGTTCACATCCAGGCTGAGCCACGTGCGGGGACATGAGCAAGTTTCTCAGCCTTCCCTGCAGCCGGATTCCTTATCCTTAAAGCAGGCGCCACCCTGGGTGCTGGGGATCTAGGCACCAGATTATGGCCCTCCTGTCAGGAGGCTGGCAGCAGTCAGAGGTAAGAAAGGTCAGGTAGTGAGGAAAGGGAATGCTGGGGATGGGGTTGCTTTTTTTATTTTTTTATTTTTAAATAATATATTTTATTGGTTTTTTACAGAGAGGAAGAGAGAGGGAGAGTTAGAAACATCAATGAGAGAGAAACATCAATCAGCTGCCTCCTGCACGCCCTCTACTGGGGATGTGCCCACAACCAAGGTACATGCCCTTGACCGGAATCGGACCCGGGACCCTTCAGTCCGCAGGCTGACACTCTATCCACTGAGCCAAACCGGTTTCGGCTGGGGTTGCTCTTTTTGCTAAGGCGGCCAGGGAAGGCCCTCTGAGCAGGGCCTGGAGGGAGGGAGGAGTCAGGTGAATGCCTGGGGAAGTGTCCCGGCCGAGGGGACAGCCAAGTAAAGGCCCACGATGAGCAGTTCCTAGTTTGTTCTAAGAACAGCGAGAAGGGCAACCTGAGGGAGGGGGTAAGGGAGGAGAGCAGGGGTGAACGCGCCAGATGACGGTCATGAGGACAACTAGGGGGATAACAGTGCCCAGACGGGTGAAGGCGGAAATGAATGAATCACGTTAAAATCCTTAGAGAGATTGAGCCACGCCTGGCACACAGCAAACACTCAATACAAACTGGCATCGTCATCATCATCACCATCATCACCGTCATCACTGCCTTGTTGTTTCTGAGCTTGAAAGGGCCTATAGAGACAAGGCAAGTGCATTCCCTCCCCGGGGCACAGATAGGGAAACTGAGGCTCCGCGAGATTGAGGGCCCTGTCCAGAGTCCCAAAGACAGAGCCACCCAGGGCTGTGCTCACCCCTCATGCAGACCCCCCACGTCTGATCTCTCCCCATCACCTCCTTTAGTCTCTCACTCTCCCCAGAAGATCCCTCCTAAAGTCTGATATCGGGAGACGTCATTTGTGAGGAAGAGTGAGCCCTGAAACTCTAGGTCAGTGGTTTTTAACTTTTCACAGTCCTGGAATCTAAGGAGATCTCTGAACACCCAGATAAATGAACAGGTCCATGACTTTTACAATTAATCTCAGGGGCGCCCAGAACACTGCTCCCTGGCTCTCATCTACAGATGATCCCTTTCTCAAAGGCCCAGTGACAACCGTCCCAGCCCCACATGTCCTGCCAGGCACCTGTCCCTAGACCCAAGCAAGCTCCTGGCTTTGTTGGCAGAGGGGTCTCTGGTCTTGGAGGGGCTCCTAAAACCTGGGGGCCTCTTTCCCCGGGAAATCCACTCCTACAATTGTGCTTCACCCTCTGGCCAGTTCAGAGGTCCCCACAGCCACCCACTTCAACGTGTCATGCATCCCCTGGACCCCAAATTTTTCAAAGGGAATCAATAAATAACTAAAAAAATAAAAAATAAAAGAATCCCAGTGGATATATATTAAAAAAAAAAACATATGTCAGGTGGTGATGTTGTAAAGAAAACTCAAACCCAGTGGTGAAGGGCCAGGGAGTGACAGAAACGGTTTTAGCCTGGCTGGTCTGCGAGGGCCTGGTGACGTTTGAAGAGAGACCTGAAGAAGGTGAGGGGGAAGCCAGCTAGCTGCACATCTGGGGAGAACACGACCCAGAGGGGACCGCAAGCACATTCTCCAGGTGGGACGGGAGTTGCCATGTTTGAGGGACCATGAGGAGGCGAGGGTGGCTGAGGCAGGGGGAGCAAGAGGGAGTGGGAGGAGCTGGGGGCAGGGAGGAGGGGAGCTGGACCCGGTGGGACCTTGTGGGCTTGGCAAGGACTCCTTCCAGAGGCGGAGACTGGGGGGGATCTGAGCAGGGGAGCAGCCTGACCTGAACCGGCTGGTTTTACCCAGACCCCCCTGAACGGGGGCTCAGAGGCAGAGGCAGGGACCCCAGTGAGTTCACTGCAACAGACCAAGTAGGAACAGGTGAGGGCTTAGGCCAGAGCGGGAGCAAGGGAGGGGGTGAGACGTAGCTGGATTCTGGGTGTGTTTTGAACGTAGAGCAGATGAGATCGGCTGGCTGACAGAGCATAGGTGGGCGCTTTGAGAAAAAAGAAATTCCCAGGTTTTTGTCCCGAGTTCCTGGGAAAATGGAAACGCCATCAACTGGGTTTGGAGGTTGAAGGGGAAAAAACAAACAAACAAACAAACAAACAAAAAAACCATGAGTTTGGTTTGGGACAAGTTTTTCAGGTCTGCTTGTCCTTTGCACTCGCAAGTAGAAAAGGGTCGGCCATTGGATCTCTGGGTTTCACCGCGGACAGCCAGCCTGGACATATCACCATGGAGACTACCTGAAGCCCAAACCCTGCGCAAGGCCGGGAACCGTCAGAGAAGAGGTCGTTCCACCCATGATGGAGCTGGGGCACAACGGGTGAAATCACTCCGCCACGCCACCCTATGGTTCCAGGGCAGGGCCAGTGGCAAGGCCGGGATTCCAACCCTAGCAACCGGAGGCCACAGCCTTAACCACAATAGAGCTGTTAGAAAGTTTAAGGAGGGCATATGGGAGTGGGGAGGAGGGGTGGGGCAATGGTGAGATATGTACACATATAATAATACCTTAATAAAATGGAGGGGGTCCTAACCGGTTTGGCTCAGTGGATAGAGCATGGGCCTGTGGACTCAAGGGTCCCAGGTTCCATTCCGGTCAAGGGCATGTACCTTGGTTGCGGGCACATCCCCAGTGGGGAGTGTGCAGGAGGTAGCTGATGGGTGTTTCTAACTTTCTATCCCTCTCCCTTCCTCTCTGTAAAAAAAAAAAAAAAAAAAAAAAAAAAAAATCAATAAAATATATTTTAATAAATAAGTAAATAAAATGGAGGGGGGAAAACAAAAATAAAAACAGCAAGTTTCTCCTAAGGCAAAAAAAAAAAAAAAAGTTTGCCAGACCGGTTTGGCTCAGTGGATAGAGCGTCGGTCTGCGGACTGAAAGGTCCCAGGTTCGATTCCAGTCAAGGGCATGTACCTTGGGGGAGTGCAGGAGGCAGCTGATCAATGTTTCTAGCTCTCTATCCCTCTCCTTTCCTCTCTGTAAAAAATCAATAAAATATATATATTAAAAAAAAAGTTTAAGGAGTTAATTCACATGACACACTCGATGGGTACTTTGCACACGCTCAGTTCCAGTAAAGGCTGAGCCTTGCACCTCATTGAAGCGCACCCTCCTCTCCGGAGACCTCGCTCCCCGCTCCCAATACTGCTTCTGCATATGCCCTCCCCCCAAATCAGAGCCATTGCAGGGCCCCCGCCCCTCCGGGCTGCGCTGTAAGAACCCTCTGCCTGAAAACCGCCGTGAGATCGCAAGGCTAGTTATCACCAGGGCGTTTCTATATTTTACCACCTGCTGTCTGTCTCCTGCCTTGCACACTTCCCCCAATAAAGATGCTCCTGCGAAATACAAAACATCCTCAGGCTCGCAGTCCGCCCCCTGCCTCAGGGCCCTCATCACAGCGCCCACCCGCGCTCAAGGGCACCCCCTCCCGGTTCCCACACGGCGGGGTCGGCTGCCCAAGGGACCCCCTCCCCCCACCTCACCCACCGCCAACCCGGCCCGCGCACCCGCCGCTCTGCTCTCCGCGCCGCTCACCTTCTCCGCCGCCGCCACCCTCCGCGCGAGCGGTTCAACCGCCGAAGCTCCAGCCCCGCCCCAGGATCAGGGCTCTTCACTTCTGATTGGCTCCGGCTTCCTCACAACCAAGTTCCCATTCGTCAGATAGGACGCCCGTCCCTCGGTCCCGCCCCCCCAGAGAAGAGCCCGCCCCCCAAAGCTTGCAATTGGCCAACTCGGAAGACAGGCTCGAAAGGGGTGGGGCTGTTGGTCTCCTGTCCAATCCCCGCTGGCTCATCCTTACTGCCGGTCATACAAAGAGGTTTTTTGTTATTTTTGAGAGGGAAATCCCGGAAGTAGTCCCTTGACCCCGCCCATCACCCCCTGCGATAGTGTAAGCCGCGCCCACTGGCATAAAAGGCGGGTGGGGGGGGAAGGGGAGTCGGACGCGCATGCGCAAGGAGAGGACTCTAGCCAGTAGTCTAAAAGCTGCGAAAACGCTCTTAGCATAAGAAAGGCTGGTTGAGGTTTGTCATCATCGCTCAGTGCGTCCCAAGCCTGCACTTAAGTACTTAGTAGGCCTTGGCTTTTTATTTAAAGTTAGCAGCCCTGTAAGGTAGGCGCTATTGCAATCCCCATTTTGCCACCAAAGAAACAGGTGCAAAGAAGGACAGCCGCTGGCTGGGGACCATACAGCTTGAGAACACCTATTCTAAACCAATGAGGCATCATCAGGCGAATACAGCTTGTAGAATGCGGTAAGGGAGCAGGGGAGGGAATTGTTCTTTAAGGAATACAAAAATCACAAGCACAGAATGTGTATGATCGTGAAAATTTACTTCAAACGTGAACTAATAACTGCATATTTATTTTTTTAATATTTTTGTTGATTTCAGAGAGGAAGGGAGAGGGAGAGAGACAGAAACATCAATGATGAATGAGAGAGAATCATTGCTTGGCTGCCTCTCGCATGCCCCCCACTGGGGACCGAGCCCTCAACCCAGGCATGTGCCCTTGACCAGAATGGAACCTGGGACCCCTCAGCCTGGAGGCCAGCGCTCCATCCACTGAGCCAAACGGCCAGGGCAACAAATTACATATTTAAAAGAGCTGACCTGGCTGATATGGCTCAGGTGATTGGAGCGTGATCCGGTCCACGGAAAGGTGGCCCTGGTGGGGACTTAGGAGAGGCAATGATTGATGTTTCTATCTCACACGCGCCCTCTCTCTCTCTCTTCCTCTCTCCCTTGCCCTTCCAATCTCTACAATCACTTTTTCTTAAAGCCAGCAAATACGGCGAACATTGCTAAATCCCAAAAGATGATAGCGTAATGTTTTTATTAATTTACTGCCTGACACACCTCTGTGATACGTTTCCTACTTTTTTGGCTTCTGATGCTTGTTTCACAATATCCTTATCTCCAGAAAGAAAAGTGCATTCTCCTTCCTCTAGCATATTTGATGAAACTTTTTTTAGTCATCAGAATTTTTTAAAATATTTTTATTGATTTCAGAAAGGAAGGGAGAGGAAGAGAGAGATAGAAACATCAATGAGAGAGAATTGCCTGCTGCATGCCCCCTTACTGGGGATCAAGCCTGCAACCCACGCATGTGCCTTGGCCAGAATCAAACCCAGGACCCTTCAGTCTGCAGGCCAACGCTCTATCCACTGAGCCAAACCAGGTAGGGCAGAATTTTTATTTATTTATTTATTTATTTATTTTATTTTTAAGTTTCAGCTTCACAAGTCAGTATTGGTGATGTCATCTAAATTTGCAGGAAATTCGTGAAAACTTTCATGAAGTTTATCTCATCTGTTAGCTGGAAATTCTGGGAAATGTTTCCACAGACTGGCTTCTGGCTCATTCATCTTTTTCTTTCTTTAATCCTCACTCAAGGATCTCTTTCCATTGATTTTTAGAGAGTGGAAGAGAGAGGGAAAGACAGATAGAATATCCATGTGAAAGAAATACATTGACCAGGGCCCGGGCAGGGGAGGAGCTGAGGTATATGCTCTTGACCAGAATCAAACCGGGGACCTGTCAGTCCACAGGCCGAAGCTCTATCCACTGAGTCAAACCGGCTAGGGTTTGGCTCATTCCTTTTATTTATTTTTTTTATAATATATTTTATTGATTTCTTACAGAGAGTAAGAGAGTTGGATAGAGCTGAAACCGGTTTAGCTCAATGGATAGAGAGTCGGCTTGGGGACTGAAGGGTCCCGGGTTCGATTCCAGTCAAGGGCATGTACCTTGGTTGCGGGCATATCCCCAGTAGGAGGTGTGCAAGAGGCAGCTGATCGATGACTCTCTCTCATCGATGTTTCTAACTCTCTATCTCTCTCCCTTCCTCTCTGTACAAAATCAATAAAATATATTTTTTTTAAAAAAAGAGAGAGAGAGACTTTAAAAAGAGAGAGAGAGAGAGAGAGAGAGAGAGAGAGAGAGAGATGGATAGAGTTAGAAACATCGATTAGAGAGAAACATGGATCAGCTGCCTCTTGCGCACCCCCTAACTGGGGGTGTGCCCGCAACTAAGGTACATGCCCTTGACGGGAATCGAACCTGGGACCTTTCAGTCCACAGGCTGATGCTCTATCCACTGAGCCAAACTGGTTTCGGCTCATTCCTTTTAATTATTCACTTGTGCAGGTGCTTCTGGAGTGAGACACTTATAGGACATTTCATGCCACAATAGGCAGCGGCCTTGCATCTGGGGAGCTAGCACCCTGGCCGACAACATGAAGCCATGCCTACACCATGAAACTAGGTAGGTCATTGAAATCTACCTGGAAGTGTCTATGGACCAAATAACCCACAAACCTCAGCCTCAGTGTCCCTCAAATCCTATTCTCCCCACTAGGTCCCATAAGTGCCCGACTACGCCATCACCACCCTGGTACAGGGCAGTGCAACAGCGGGGAGGGAACCGGAAAAAGACAGTGGTAGCAACCACTTGCATTTTAAATATCCTCCTGTAAACGAGACCATCAGAACGCAGTGGCAGGGCCTCCGAAGGTCCTATGCAAATCCTGGGCCCTGAGGCTCACATGAGCTTTCCCATAACCCCACCCTGAACCAGTCGTTATGCATTTACTGAGTGGCCCAGGAGTGCCAGAGGCTGGTACCAGAAATCCAACCTGAGGCGAAATAGCCAGGCGTGCCATTGCCACCCACGGGTTGAGGTATGAGTTGTCCGGTCTGTGAATTGAGTGTTGCTGACAGACTAACATTTAGGGTTGTGATGAGACCTAGATATAAAAGCCACAAAATGGCCCTGACCAGTTTGGCTCGGTGGATAGAGCGTCGGTCTGCAGACTCAAGGGTCCCAGGTTTGATTCCGGTCAAGGGCATGCATCTTGATGGCGGGTACATCTCTAATAGGTGGTGTATGGAAGGCATCTGATCAATGTTTCTAACTCTCCATCCTCCTCCCTTCCTCTCTGTAAAAAAATTAATAAAATATATATCTTTTTTAAAGTCACAAAATAGTCCAGTTAAAAACTTGAGCCCTGGCCAGTGTGGCTCAGTTGGTTGAGCATTGTCCCATGCACCAAGAGGTCGCTGGTTTGATTCCTGGTCAGGCACATGCCTGGGTTTCAGGCTTGATCCCCAGGAGGCTGTGCAGAGGTCATTCGATGTTTCTCTCTCCCTCTCTCTCTCTCTCTCTCTCTCAAAAAAAAAAAAAAAGTAAACATTTTTTTAAAAACACACACATATCGCTATTAAAAAAAAAAAAATAAGAGCTTGAGCTTTGCAGTCAGAGACCTGGAATAGAGGCCAATGCTTCCTATTACCAGCTGGGGGCACTCACACCAATCATGCATCTTCTGTGGGCTTCCCTTTTCTCTATCAATAAATAGAGTTCAGTGCATTCATTCATTCATTCATCAAGCATTACTGAGCACCTGCTAAGTCCCAGGAACTTTCCAGGGTGCTGGGTGCATCAATGAACAAATAGAAAAAGCTCATGGCCTGGTGAAAGGGAGATAAACCATAAAAAATAAATAAATAGCCCTAACCAGTTTTGCTCAGTGGATAGAGCATCAGCCTGCGGACTGAAGGGTCCCAGGTTTGATTCCAGTCAGGGGCATGTACCTTGGTTGTGGGCACATCCCCAGTAGGGGGTGTGCAGGAGGCAGCTGATTGATGTTTCTCATCGATGCTTCTAACTATCCCTCTCTCTTCCTTTCTGGGGAAAAAAAAAAATCAGTAAAATATATTTAAAGTAAATTAAAAAATGAAATGTCAGAGGAGGATAAGTGTTGGGGGAGAAAGTAAAGCAGACAGGCTGGTCAGCGAAGGTATCTCAGAGAAGCGGACTTAGAGCCGAGACCTGCAGTACGTGATGGAGCCAGCCTCCTGGGTACAGGGGTAGAACCTTCCAGAAAAAAGAAACAATCCAGGCAGAGGCTCTGAGCTGGGAGCATGCTGGTGCATTTAAAGAACAGTGAGGCCCTAGCTGGTTTGGCTCAGTGGATGGAGTGCCGGCCTGCAGACTGAAGGAAGGGTCCCAGGTTCCATTCTGGTCAAGGGCACCTGCCCCAGTTGCTGGCTCGATCCCCAGTAGGGGGCGTGCAAGAGACAGCCAATCAATGATTCTCTCACATCTCTCATCATTGATGTTTCTATCTCTCTCTCTCCCTCTCCTTTCCTCTCTGAAATCAATAATATATATTTAAGAGAACAGTGAGGAGACCAATCTGAGTGAATGGAATGTGGTATAAGCCAAGTTGCGTAGGCCATTGTGAATGAGATCTGAGATCTTCGAGTTTTGCTCTGAATGAGAGGGACCCACTGAGGGTGGGGGGCAGCAGGAACATAATTTTACTCATGCCGTAAGTGGTCCTGCTGGTGGTTGTGTCAGAAACAGGCTGTGATGCCCTGGCCCATTTGGCTCAGTGGATGGAGTGTTGGCCTGTGGATCAGGGCAGGGAGGGGCGAGTCCTGGGTTCGATTCCAGTCAGGGGCACATGCCTGCGTTGTGGGCTCGATCCTACGTGCAGAAAGCAGCTGGTCAATGATTCCTTCTTGTCACTGATGTTTCTATCTCTTCCTCTCTCTCTCTGAGATCAATAAAAATGTATTTTTTAAAAAAAATAGGCTGGCCGGGACCGGTTTGGCTCAGTAGATGGAGTGTCAGCCTGCGGACTGAAGGGTCCCGGGTTCGATTCCGGTCAAGGGCATGTACCTTGGTTGCGGGTACATCCCCAGTAGGGGGTGTGCAAGAGGCAGCTGATCGATGATTCTCTCGCATCAATGTTTCTAACTCTCTATCCCTCTCTCTTCCTCTCTGTGAAAAATCAATAAAAATATTTTTTTTAAATGGGCTGTTAAAATAATTGAAATGAGACAACATTTTGGCAATTCCTCAAAAAATTAAACATAAAATTACCATATGACCCAGTGATTCCACTCCTACGTATACACCCAGGAGAACTGAAAACTGATGTTTAAACAAACATTTGTACATAAATAGCCATAGCAGCACCATTCAGAATTGCCAAATGTCTATTAGTGGATGAATGGATAAACAAAATGTGATCTAGCCATACAATGGAATAGTATTCAGCCATTAAAAAAACCCATAAAATTCTGATCCATGCTACAATATAGATGAGCCTTAAGAACATTATCTAAGTGAAAGAAGCCAGATCCAAAAGGTCAGATACTGTATGATTCCACTCATTTGCAATGTCCAAAGCAGGCAGATCCACAGGGACAGGAAGAGATGAGTGGGATGGATGTAAGGATGGAGAGTCACCGTTCAGTGGGTGTGGGGTCTCCTTTGGGGATGACGAAATGTTTTGGAACAAAATAGAGATGATGCTTTCCTAATATTGCAAATGTACTGACTATCTCAGGGTTGTGCCATTTAAAATGGTTCATTTTATATGTGGCTTTCACCTCAATAAAAAAGAAGTTTTAAGCAAGAGATTTTTTTTTTTAATGATTCAAAAGAGAGATGGTAGCTTGTATGAGGGTGGTAGCCGTGGGGGTGGTGGGACATGTTTAGAATCTGCATATATTCCGAAGGTAGAGCTGACAGAGTTCGCTGATGGATTGGGTGTTGGGAGAGAGAAGTCAAAAAATGATTGCAAGATTTTTTTTGATCTGAGAATCTGCCAAGATGAAGTTTTCCTTTATTGAGATTGCACGGGGGTGGGGCGATCAGGAGTTTGGTTTTGGACATGTTGAGGTACCTAATGGGCTTCCCAATGGACATGTTGTCAGGATAGATGAACGTATGAATCTGAAGTCAGGGTTGGAGGCAGGTCCCACCAGAGAGATATGTAAACTTGGGAGACCATCACCAAAGGAGTGATGAAGAGAGAAAGAAGGGTACCAAAGACCCTCCAGTGTTTAAAAAATAAAAATAAAACAAGCTGAAACCGGTTTGGCTCAGTGGATAGAGCGTCGGTCTGCAGACTGAAAAGTCCCGGATTCCATTCCAGTCAAGGGCATGTACCTTGGTTGCGGGCACATCCCCGGTAGGGGGTGTGCAGGAGGCAGCTGGTCGATGTTTCTCTCTCATCGATGTTTCTAGCTCTCTATCCCTCTCTCTGCCTCTCTGTAAAAAGATAAATAAAATATATTTTTTTAAAAATATATAAATAAAATGAGAAAGAAACAGCAGCAGAGACTGAGATGGAACAGCTACTAAGAAGGCTGGAAATCGTGAGCGTGTTGTGTCTTGGAGGCCAAGGGAAGAACACAAACGTAGGCAGAGGGTGTGATTAGCAGTGAGAGGGTCTGTCATGAGGGTGGGTCACTGGCCTATTGGATTGAGCCACACGGAGGCCACTGAGATCCTCAAGAGTTGATTTGGCCAAGTGCGGGAGCCAAATCCCAGCTGGAGCAATCAGAGAATGCTTGGAGGAAAGACACTGGACACCTGAATATGGATCCAGACGCTTTTGTGTGTTTTTTGTGTGTGTATTTATTGATTTCAGAGAGGAAGAGAGAGGGAGAGAGAGATAGAAACATCAATGATGAGAGAGAATAATTGATTGGATGCCTCATGCACACCCCCTACTGGGGATAGAGCCTGCAACCCAAGCATGTGCCCTTGGCCGGAATCGAACCTGGGACCCTTCAGTCTGAAGGCCGATGCTCTATCCACTGAGCCAAATCAGCTAGGGCCAAATGTTTGTGTGTTTTTTTTGAGGGGTTTGTTGTAAAAGAACATAGGAGCCAGTTTGGCACAGTGCATAGAGCGTCAGTCCACAGACTAAAGGTCCCAGGTCAAGGGTACGGACCTCGGTTACAGGCTCCATCCCTGGCGCTGGTTGGGGTGTGTGTGGAAGGCAACCAATGTGTCTCTCTCACATTGATGTTTCTCTCTCTCTCTCTCTCCTCTCTCTCTCTCTCTCTCTCTCTCTCTCTCTCTCTCTCTCTCTCTCTCTCTCAACCCTCCCTTCCATTCTCTCTAAAATCAATGGAAAAATATCCTCGGGTGAGAATCAACAAGAAATAAAAGAAGCCCTAACCAGTTTTGACTCAGTGGATAAAGCGTCGGCCTGTGGACTGAAGGGTCCCAGGTTCAATTCTGGTCAAGAGCATGTACCTTGGTTGTGGGCACATCCCCATTAGGGGGCATGCAGGAGGCAGCTGATCTACGTTTCTTTCATCCTTGTTTCTAACTTTCTATCTCTCTCCCTTCCTCTCTGTAAAAAATCAATAATATATATTTTAAAAAGAAAGAAATAAAAGGATGTTAGAGCTGTAGCTAGACAAGGGAATAAAGCATGTTTGTCTCAGAGCGTGCTTTTATGCCAATGGGAACGATGCAGGAGAGAGAGGAGAACTGATGATGCCGGAGAGAGGGAGAGAACTGCTTGGCTTCCGTCCCTGGGCAGGGGAGAAAGGGGGGGGCGGGGAGTGTAGTGCGCACGTGAGGAAGTGGCCTTGGCCAGGAGTGTGTGTGTCTTTGACAGGAGGAAGGGCAGAGAACGGGGTCTTGGGTGCAGGCAGCGGATAGATATCCTGGGATCCAGTAGAAGTTCTCTCTGTCCGCCGAAACCGGTTTGGCTCAATGGATAAAGCGTTGGCTTGGGGACGGAAAGGTCCCGGGTTCGATTCCTGTCAAGGGCATGTACCTTGGTTGCGGGCACATCCCCAGTAGGGGGTGTGCAAGAGGCAGCTGATCGATGACTCTCATCGATGTTTCTAGCTCTCTGTCTCTCTCCCTTCCTCTCTGTGCAAAATCAATAAAATAAAATGAAATGAAATGAAATGAAATGAAATGAAATGAAATGAAATGAAATGAAATGAAATGAAATTTAAAAGAATTTAAAAAAAAAAGAAGTTCTCTCTGACCGCCTCACCTCTCGCTGCGAAATAGGAGTGGGGTCAAGGGCGAGAGCGAGGACCGTGAGGAGGTGGCAGAGGTCAAAGGAGGGAAGAGAAAGTGCTTCCGGGAGCATGGGAGAGCGAATGGACATGAGTGACCTTGAACTTACGGTGAGCCCAGCCTCATTGAGGCGTGTGTTTCTGTCCAGCCATGTTCAGCGGGCGCGGGCATGGAGTAGGCGGAGAGCTGAGCGACACCTGCCCACCAGGCTCATTCACACAGCCCGTGTTCCCCGGTGGGTGCGGGAAAGGAAGCCAACTGTGAGAGTCACAAGTGCTTTGATTTAGGAAATGGAAGGGCTGTGACAAGGATGGGGACTACAAATGGGGACACAGAGGCCAGGTGAGTCCCTTCGAAGTTTCACCCAAGATTTTTTCAAATATGAGATGCTGAGAGATCCTCCCTTCCTCCAGTTGATGGACAGACGTAAACCCCACCTGCAGCCAGACATTCCTGAGCTCTGAACCACCAATCAGCACCTGCCAAACACCCTAAGCCCCCAATTCCTAAGTCCCTAGGTCCCTAATCACCAATCAGCATGTGCTGAGTGCCCTAAGCCCCGTCCCCTATCCTCCCCTTAAAAGTACATGGACTCCCCAGCCCTCGTTCTCTCTCTCTCTCTCTCCCTCTCTCTCTCTCTCTCTCTCTCTCTCTCTCTCTCTCTCTCTCTCTCTCTCTCTCTCAGTTGCCGGCAGTGGTACTCTTCTCTTCAATAAAGCCTGTGTCCTGGCATCCTGGTCTCCACCCTTCTCTATTTCATCTTTTAAAGATGCTATATTATAAAATGGTCCAAAAGCTAAATCCATCATCAAACTTTGCTGAAGCAGCAAACACCGCCCGAGCCCCTGCGGGTTGTCCTGTGTGGTTATTATCGCTGTGGTGCCTCAGAGGATTCTCTCAGCCCTCGGCGCTCTTCCCGTGTCACCTCAGGGACAGGCAGGGAGGTGGTCCAGGAGCCTGTCTGCCTGGGTTCCACTTCCTGCTCCGCTTCTTGCCGTCGACGTCTCCACGTCTCAGTTGCCTCATCTGTGAAATGGGGGTGATGACAGCAGCATGGGCCCCAGAGTGTTTGGGGGAATGAGGGGATGGATGGATACATGTACAATAAAGTGCTTAGCACAGTAAAGACTCAATAAGCATGTCATTAAATCGTCTTAACAACCTGGGAAAGAGGTATTATTATGACCCCTTGTTTACTGTGACAGGGGCTAAACTATTAAAGTGTTAGCATTCAGAGCCTTACACACACACACACACACACACACAGGCATGTGTTCGCTTTTAGTAATTCTGGGTGGCGAGGAAGACTAATGCCCAGAAATGCTAAACTGATCTACATAAGAAAGTAAAGCAGTGCTTTCACGTGCATCCATCTGGCCAAACCTAGGCAGTCTAAGAACACCAAGTTCTAGTGCCCTAGCTGGTTTGGCTCAGTGGATAGAGCGTCAGCCTGTGGACTGAAGGGTCCCGGGTTCAATTCCAGCTCAGGGCACATGACCGGGCTTCGGGCTTGATCTCCAGTAGGGGGCATGCAGGAGGCAGCTGATCAATGATTCTCTCTCATCATTGATGTTTCTATTTCTCTCTCCCTTTCCCTTCCTCTCTGAAATCAATAAACATATATTAAAACACACACACACACACACACAAAAAAAAAAAAAAAAAAAAAAAAAACACCGAGTTCTAGAGAAGAGTGTGGAAGGAGGGGTCATCCAGCTCTGAGGGTATGGGTACAGTTGGGTGCATCCTTTCTGAAGAGCCATCTGGCAATATTTTGGGAAATTAAATGTGAAGGTGGCTGACAACCCCATTTCCCCTCTCTCCAGCAGGCTCATAAAGGAGGTATGTATGCAAATGAGAATGAGGGCAGTTTAGGTGGCAGAGAGTTGGAAGGAATTTTATGTTTATTATTAGGGCTTCGGAAGTAGAATGCTGGATACGTGAGGGGGCACCACACAGGAATACAGAAGGAGCCAATGCAATGCTTAGCAAGTGCCTGATGCTAGATGCTTGAAGATGCCAGCTTGCCACGAGCTTATAAGAAAGGTACCATTATTTAACACCCTCTATTTTTTAAAATATATTTTATTGATTTTTTTACAGAGAGGAAGGGAGAGGGATAGAGAGTTAGAAAGATCGATGAGAGAGAAACATCGACCAGCTGCCTCCTGCACACCACCCACCGGGGATGTGCCTGCAACCAAGGTACATGACCTTGACCGGAATCGAACCTGGGACCCTTCAGTCTGCAGACAGACGCTCTATCCACTGAGCCAACCGGTTTCGGCAACACTCTATTTTTGAAAAATAATTCTTTACTGTTCAAAGTATTACATATGTCCCCTTTACCCTCCATTGTCCCCCTCCAGCCTGCCCCTGCCCCCCCTCCACCCCAGGCCCTCACTGCCCCAATATGTGTCCGTGGGTTATGCATCTATGCACCCACCCACCCTCCCCTGACTTCCCCCCGAGATTCCACACTCTGTTCCATGCTTCCATGTCTCTGGATCTACTCAGTTCATCAGTTTATTTTGTTACTTAGATTCCACATATGATAACACTCTAGAGAGAGAGGGAGAAGAAGAGGGAGAGGGAGAGGAAGAGAGAGAGAGAGAGAGAGAGAGAGAGAGAGAGAGAGAGAGAGAGAGAGAGAGAGAGAGATTGAAACATTGAGCGAAACATTGATTGGCTGCCTCCTGCACATCCCTACCAAGGATCGAGTCCACAACCCATGCATAAGACATGACCAGGAATCTAACTGGCAACCTCTTGTTGCACAGGATGACACCCACCAAACTGAGCCACGCCAGCCAGGACCACAGCCTCTGTTTTACAAACAGAGAAGCTGGAGCCCAGAGAGGTTAGGTAACCTGCCCCAGGCCATCCAGCCGGTGAGCAGCCAGGCTGAGACCCAGCCCAGGCTGCCTCTCCTGAGCCCTCCTCACTCACTCATCAGGAGCTGGAAATAAGCAGAACCACGCAGAGAGCTCTCAGGAAGCACAAGGAAAGAAAGGGAGGCTGGCAGTTCAAAGGCGTCTTTGCAAATTGAAGAAATATATGACACAAAATGACCTTGAAGGCTATACACGGATTTTCGTGAAAGAATAGAAGAGGGATTGGGGTCCAGAAGTTGAGCACCCTAGAGAGGGTACCCCTGGGAAGGGGGGTGGAGATGAAGGGGAGAAATTACTAAAATTAAATCCAACCAGAAACGATTGCATAGAATCAGCTTAATCCTATGCACTGTGATGAGCTAGAGAAGCAGCTAGATGGGGGAGAGGGAGGGGGGCTGAGGAGGTGGTGCATACCTGGAGAAAGTTGGCTGAGAAGAAAGAGACACGTGAGAAAGAGGCAGGGAGGTAGAATGGTTAAGGAGGTAGCTTCTGCAGCCAGGTGGCCAGGGTTCAAGTCCCAGGTCTGCTACAAGTGACTTAACCTCCTGTGCCTCAGTTTCCCCATCCATAATATTTGTAAATGCCCACACTGTGGGAGAGATGCCCAGAAAGCTCCTTCTCCCTCCGCAAACCTAAGGCCATAATCTACACTGTTCCTCCAAGTTCTTACAGAAATCTTTTTTTTTTCCTCTCTTGCCTACAGTGCAGTGTATGATCTGACCTGCTTTTTATTTTTTATTTTTTAGATTAATTTATTTATTAATTAAGGTATCACATATTTGTCCTCAACCCCCCATCCCAATCCCCCATCCCCCCACGCATGCCCCCACACCCTATTGTCCTTGACCACTGGTTAGGCTCATATGTGTGCACGTAAGTCCTTTGATTGATCTCCCCCTTTTATCCCCACCCTCCCTCTGAGGTCCAACCGTCTGACCCTTGGCTCCTTGTCTCTGGGTCTGATCTTGTTCATCCATCTATGTTGTTCACCATTTCTCCTCTGACTTGCTTTTTAAAAGAATGGCTCTGGAAGTGCACATTCCCTTCCCATGGAAACCCGGAAGGTGTCCTGCCAGCTCAGAGCAGCGCCGGCCAGAGCAGAGTGACACACCGGGCGGAGCGGACCAGAGTGAGGTGGAGCTGACCAGCACAGCTCCTCAGGCCAGTCTGGAGCAGGGCAGAGCGAGCTGCCTGCAGCGGGGGCCTGGCCCGGGGCTGCCTCCCGGCCGTGCTGTTCTCACCGTCCTGCTGTAGCACAGTGGAGCTGTGTGCCAAATCAAGTCTCCTTCTTCACTGCACCCCAAACCGGGGATTCCTGTGGGCAATGGTTTGGCACCAAAGACCATGAATTGACAAAAGATAGAAACACTGTCAGATATAGTGTATATATAATCAATTGATTATCTTATATTGATAGTATAGATGGTTTTGCCTTTAGCAAGAAGAGTTTTAAAATTATACTGTTGCCCTAGCCGGTTTGGCTCAGTGGATAGAGCGTTGGCCTGTGGACTAAAGGGACCTGGGTTCAATTCCGATCAAGAGTACATGCCCATCGCTTCTTGGCCTTTTGGCTAAGATCAAGTGAAGACTACATGCCCAGCCCTAACCGGTTTGGCTCAATGAATAGAACGTTGGCCCGCAGACTCAAGGGTCCCAGGTTTGATTCCAGTCAAGGGCATGTACCTTGGTTGTGGGCATATCCCCAGTAGGAGGGGTGCAGAGGCAGCTGATCAAAGTTTCTCTCTCATCGATGTTTCTTACTCTCTATCCCTCTCCCTTCCTCTCTGTAAAAAATTCAATAAAATATATATTTTTAAAAAGGAGTACATGCCCAGGTTGCAGGCTCAATCCCCAGTAGGGGGTGTGCAGGAAGCAGCCAATCAATGATTCTCTTTCATCATTGATGTATCTCTCTCTCTCTCTCTCTTTCTCTCTCTCTCTCTCTCTCTCTCTCTCTCTCTCTCTCTCTTCCCTCCTCTCTGAAATCAATAAAAATATATTTTTAAATAAAAAAATTGTACTGTTAAATCCTGTAATTTTAATATGTTTATTGTAATTCTAAACTGAAAAATGTAAGCCTTCGCCAAAGCCAGTTTGGCTCAGTGGTAGAGCGTCGTTCTGCGGACTGAAAGGTCCCAGGTTCGATTCCGGTCAAGGGCATGTACCTTGGTTGTGGGCACATCCCCGGTTGGGGGTGTGCAAGAGGCAGCTGCTCGATGTTTCTCTCTCATCGATGTTTCTAGCTCTCTATCTCTCTCTCCCTTCCTCTCTGTAAAAAATCAATAAAATATATATTTTTTAAAAATGTATGCCTTCTCCAAAATTTTCCTAAAACTCTGGGTTTTTTTTTTTTTAGGTATAATAACATATTCAAATATATTGTGAGTTACATATTTTTGTTTACAGTCTAAGTTAAAGATCTAAATTTTTTTTCAAGTTGCTGACTTGTTTGTCCCTATACCACACGTTGAAAGAAATATAAATTTTAAATCAAAACTAATGCTGTAGTTTAAAAGAAAAAGAAGAAGAAGAGAAGAAGAAGAAGAAGAAGAAGAAGAAGAAGAAGAAGAAGAAGAAGAAGAAGAAGAAGAAGAAGGAGAGAAGAAGAACTCTTCTGTTGAAATGACGGGCACGGGTGGGAGTGGGGCGGCAGGAAAGGTCCTATGAGTTGGGGGAGCTGCTGAGGGGCTGGGCCTTGGTGGTGCTGACAGAGGCTGCGACATGAGGTCAGGTTTGGAATCTGAAGGTGCAGCAGACAGCGTCTGCTGATGGATTGGTCGTGGGTGTGAGGCAGTGAGGGGGTGTCAAGGGCAAATGCAAGGTTTTTGGCCTGAACCACTGGGAGAGTTTGGAATTGATCCCAGAGGCAGTAGGAAGTCATAGGAAGATGTTAAGGCTGGTGGAGTGGGGGGAGGGGACATGGTCAGATGCCATAATCACCCAGGAGGCGGCCAGGCCTGGGATGGACTCGAGCCCTGGCTCAGCCCCCAGCTCACTGTGGGCTCCAGGGCGCGGTGAAACCATCCTGGACCTCCGTCTCCCATCCTCCAAAGGGGCTGTGAGGAACAAAGAACCCCTCACGACCTTTGCAGCACAAAGACTTTCTCTCTGAGATTCTCTCTCCCGGGGTCAGATATACACATACTCATTATTGCAAAGTCAAACCCCTCTTCCTCATCCTCCCTGAGGGCTCCCTGCCCCGCTGGACAGGACACAGAAGGTCCCTGCCCTGAGGGATAATGGTAGCAATGGCTGACAATGTTTGCTGAGCACACACCCCGTGCCAAGGCCTCCGTCTCGGCTCGGTCACAGGGACACCACACAGGAGCGCTGAGAGGCAGGTGTGTTGTGATCACTCCCGTTTGGTAATGGGGAAACTGAGGCTCAGGGGAGGTGAAATGGTTTGCCCAAAGTCACATGGGAGAACCGGGACTCCAGTAATGTCTTTCCCACCTGTCACCCAGGCCCAACCATCAGCACATCCCGCCTGCATGGTCAAGATCACCTCCGTACTTCTGCCTGATAGATCCTCCCTTCCTCCAACTGATGGACAGACGTAAACTCCACCTGCAGCCGGACATTCCTGAGCACTGAACCACCACTCAGCACCTGCCAAATACCCTAAGCCCCCGATTCCTAAGTCCCTAGGTCCCTAATCGTAGGCCTTACATGAAACCACCAATCAGCGTGTGCTGATTGCCCTAAGCCCCGTCCCCTCTCCTCCCCTTAAAAAGTGCTTGTGCTGAAACCGGTTTAGCTCAGTGGATAGAGCGTCGGCCTGCGGACTGAAAGGTCCCAGGTTCGATTCCAGTCAAGGGCATGTACCTTGGTTGCGGGCACATCCCCAGTAGGGGGCATGCAGGAGGCAGCTGATCGATGTTCCTCTCTCATTGATGTTTCTAGCTCTCTATCCCTCTCTCTTTCTCTCTGTAAAAACTCAATAAAATATATATATATATATATATATATATATTTTTTTTTTTTTTAAGTGCTTGTACCCCGGCCCTCGCTCTCTTCCGCTCTCTTTCTCTCTGGAAGCAGCCGGCAGTGGTACTCTTCTCTTCAATAAAGCCTGTGTCCTGGCATCCCGGTCTCCAGCCCCCTCTATTTCATCTTTCACTGCCCACCCACCCCCACCCACCTGGCAGCATTGTTCACCTGCAGCCAAAAGGATCTTGGGATCAAACCTAAATCAACTCAGATCCTTCCTCAACACTCTCCCACGGCCCCATTTCCCTCTGAGTCAAAGCGAAGCCTTTACTGAGGCCTTCAGAGCAGACACAGTCAGCTCCCTGCCTCCCGCTCTGGCCTCATCCCTCCCACTCTCCACCTTCCCTGGGCTCCTTCTTTTTCCTCCAACTCCTGCCAGGCACACCCCTGCCTCAGGGCCTTTGCACCTGCTCTTTCCCCGGAGATCCACGTGACCTCACCTCTTTCATGTCTCTGCTCCAATGTCATCTCCTCAGTGGGGTCTTCCCTGTCCATTCTATTTTTTTCTCAAACGTGTTTATATTTCTTATATGTTTTTATTGATTTTGGAGAGAGAGCAAGGGAGAGGGGAGAGATAGAAATATCAATGATGAAAGAGTCATCCATCAGCTACCTCTGGCATGCCCCCTCCTGGGTGCGGGGATTGAGCCCACAACCCGGGCATATGCCCTGATGGGAATCAAACAGTGACCTCTTGGTTCATGGGTCTACGCTCAACCACTGAGCCACACTAGTGGACTAAGTGCATTTCTTACTGTGGGAAGGAAAGGTTTGCAGAACCCTGCACGGAGCAGTCCTACGGCTCCTAAATCCCACGTACAGCCTGGATAGATGATGCCAGTATCAGCTCTTCACTGGGACCCAGATTACGTGGTCTTACCTCCTTTGGCTCCTGGGTTTCTCACCACCCAATGGACAGATCGGAAGACTGAGGCTCAGACTAGATAAAGCTCATGCCTGAGGTCACCAGGCTGAGAAAGAAAAAGACAGGGCTTGAGCCCTAGCCCCTCCCTCTCTCCTGCACCTACCCACTGGCCCACCCGCCCTCCCCCTCCCTGTTTGCTGCCCACCTACACAAAGCACTGGGGTGTGCCAGCCTGTCCTCAGAGCCCCTGGGTGCCAGCTGCCTCATAGATGCTCCAACAGTGCAGCCAGCAGGGTCCTCTTTTTTTTTTCTTTTTTTAAATATATTTTATTGATTTTTTTTACAGAGAGGAAGGGAGAGAGAGAGAGAGAGAGCTAGAAACATCGATGAGAGAGAAACATCGACCAGCTGCCTCTTGCACACCCCCTACCGGGGATGTGCCCACAACCAATGTACATTCCCCTGACCGGAATCGAACCTGGGACCTTTCAGTCTGCAGACCGACGCTCTACCACTGAGCCAAACCAGTTTCGGCCAGCAGGGTCCTCTTAATTCCCATTTGCCGGCAAGCAAACCGAGGCTAGAAAGCATTTCCAAGAATCAGCCATCCTATCACCCTCTCCAAACTCCCCTCTTGGAGGAGCAGGAGACATGGCTGACCAGGTGCCTTTCACCGGCTCGGTTCGAATCCCACGCTTCAAAACTTTGTAGCTGGTGTGATCCCAGGCAAGCTCTCCGAGCCTCGGTTTCCTTTTCTGCAAAATAGGAAGAATAATAATATCTGCCCCCAAGACCATGTGTAAGACTTAAATATGTTAGAATACGTGCAAAATTGTTAGGTCAGCAACCACACCCCTTGGTTGGAAATCTTACCTGTGCCCTTGAACTTTGTCAAGGAGCCCCTTTCTTTTTTTCTTTTCCTTTTTTTAAAAATATATTTTTATTGATTTCAGAGAGAAAGGAAGAGGGAGAGAGAGATAGAAACATCCATGATGAAAGAGAATCATGAATCGGCTGCCTCCTGCAAATTCCCCACTGAGGATCGACCCCACAACCTGGGCATGTGCCCTTGACCGGAAACGAACCTGGGACCCTTCAGTCCGCAGGCTGATGCTCCATCCACTGAGCCAAACCGGCTAAGGCCTTATTTTATTTTATTTTATTATTTTTGGCTGCCTCCCGCACACCCCGATCACTAATTGAACCTGCAACCGAGATACGTGCCCTTGACCAGAACCGAACCCGGGACCCTCCAGTCGGAAGGCCGGCGCTCTATCCACAGAGCCAAACCAGCTAGGACAAGGGAGGCCCTTTCTTGAGTTAATAGAGCTAGAAAGCGGGAGGGTCAGAATTTGGGTGCAGGTCTGCCTGGCTTTTCACCGCCGAGTCACAACAGTCCTTTACGATGTTAGTTTCGACAGAACAGCAGCGAGAGTTGCCACATTAAGGAATGTAAGACTCAGAACGAGTTAAGGATATGCTCAAGTCACACAGCATGTGAGTGGCAGACCCAGGTTTTGAACCCAGGCTGTGTGTCCAGATGCAGGGTGACTTTTGTCCCACGGTCCCCTCCAGAAAGCTCTGATCGGCAGGAGCAAAACGCAAGTTGAGGGCTGGCCTTGTCCCGGCTCAGTCGGATGGTCTTGTATTTCTGGCTCCAGCCCCTGCCCAGCCTCCAGTGGCTGCTTCCCTGAAGACTCCAGGATGAGGGTACTGGGGTGGCACGGAGGATGGCAACCCCCTCCCCTGGCCTCTGATTGGGGCCCTGCAATCCCCCAGGATTTGGTGCTTGGAAAGCTGACGTTGGGTTGCTATGGCAATAGGTTTGGGGCGGTTACCATAGCAGCAGAACTAGCCTGGGTTTAAAAATATCTAGGAGGAGGTTTGTGTTTGTGTGTGAGTGTGAGTGCGTGACCGACCATGCTGTTGTGTGTGTCCAAATGGGGGGGGGGGGTGGACAGTAGAGCTGGGGCTGCAGGCATGACTAGGGGGTGGGGGCTGAGCAGCACACGGGACTCCATGTGTGTTGTGCGTGCTGCTGAGTGATCTGTGAGGTCTCCTGTATTGTGTGCATTAGACTACGTGGGGCATGTACCTACATGGGTGTGATTACCCACTTTGTGTGGAAGGCGCCCTTGAGCCTGTGTGTCACCGTGTGTTTCACATGTCACTCGCATGTATGCCTTATGTAACATAGGTTGTGCTTGTTTTGTGGCTGCAGTCGTGTGCTCATAACTTCTCAGGGGGCGTGTGGCTAAGTGTGGAGTAGTCTTGGCTCTGAATGTGTGCACCTGGGAAATACTCATATATGAGATGTGCATGTGTGTATGTGTGTGTGAGTGCCTGTGGTATGGCTTTGGGTCTGCATGACTGAGTGTGCATTATGTGTTATTAAAGAATGTGTGTGTGTGTGTGTGTGCACCCGTGTACCTATCCCCCATGAGTCTTTTTCATACATGAGAGTGTGCCTGTGTGAAACTGCTGAGAGTGTGTACCTGTGTAAATGCAAGAGGGCTTGTGTGACGGGGACTGGGGGACTTCACATCCAGTCGCACGGATGTGGAAATATGTACCTGTGTGGTGTGAGTGCACGTGACTCAGAGGGTCTAAGGTGTGGATCTCCTCTCCGCCTGACCCCAGTATCTCCCTGCATCCCTCTGCCTCTTCTCCGTCACCATGGCAACCAGCTCCTCAGCTTCCTCCTGGAAGATGGAGGGGGAGGATCCAGACTGCAGTGGACCACAACCCCCTACAATCCCCCTTGGCTCTGGGGACAATAGGGGGAGGGGACAGATGGGGGCCACCCCATCCACCTCAGGCCATCTGCTACCCTCTCCATCCCCGGGACCTGAGAGCATGGCAAGGGAGGGGCAGCAGTGGGATGGGAGCAGAGGGAGGGGCCCCCCAGCTGCCACCATCGCCCTCCCCCAGGCCTCTTCCGAGCCGAATCTTGCCTCTGGCTGATCGAGGAAGGAAAGAACCCTTGGAGACCAGGAAGAAAATTCATATATCAGTGAACATCGACTACTAGCAATGATCAATTCCAAGGAAATACCCCCATACTTTCAATGATTTTTAGGCTCTGGAATTAAACCTGTCCTTCATTCAAATCCCAGTGTCCCCTGTGTCTATCTGTGTGCCCTGGGACAAGCCACACTCCACGCTCCTGGGCCTCCGCTTTGTCATCTGAAAATGTGTTTTCCTTCATGACATGAATAGTAATACTCTACAAGGGACGGCTGCTTTGTTCCCCAGCGTTGTAAGGGACAGTGCCTGACGCTTAATGTGCTGATCGAATGGAACGCCAGTTGTGTGCTAGGCTCAGAGCTGCATGCTTTAAACTCGGGTATTTATTGAATGGATACCCAGGGGCCTTTGCGGGAACCCAGTGTTAATTTTTCCAGGAAGAGATGAAAGGTTTCGAGGAGGACCGTCCTCCCAGCTGGGGTGGGATTTATTCTCTCGACCAAGGGAGGCCAAGTTGCTAAGGCTAAATTTCCTTATCTGTAAAATGGGGATAATAAGAAGCCGAAACCGGTTTGGCTCAGTGGATAGAGCGTCAGCCTGCGGACTGAAAGGTCCCGGGTTCAATCCTGTCAAGGGCATGTACCTTGGTTGCGGGCACATCCCCAGTAGGGGGTGTGCAGGAGGCAGCTGATTTTTTTTTTTTTTTTTTCAAATCAATCTTTATTGTTCATATTATTACAAAGGTTCCTCATTTCTTCCCCCCTCCACCAGGTTCCCACCCCACCCTCCGCCCCCTCCCCATCCCCCATTGTCCTCATCCATAGGTGCACAGTTTATGTTCAGTCTCTTCCTCCCTCCCTTTCCCCGATAGTAAATCCCTTTTCAGATAGTAAATCTGTTACTTAGCATTATCTCATATCAATAATACCTCCACATGCCCAATGATACACTTCACACAAAAGACATTTCCAAATAGGTCAACCAGAGGAGGCAGCTGATTGATGTTTCTAACTATCTCTCTCCCTTTCTCTCTGTAAAAAAATCAATAAAATATATCTATATTTTTTAAATGGGACTAATAAGAGTACCTAAAGGGGCCTGGTTGCTCTGGGGATTCCGCATGACGTTTGTGAAGCCCTTCCTTAGAACAGGCCCGGGCACATAGTAGGTGCTCAGCACACGTTCTTTATTGGTGAGGGGCGGGGCAGTTTGGCCCGAGTCTGGGGTCCTACTGTAGCCTGGGGGAGCTGGGTCCCCCTGGCAGCTGGACGGGAGGGGCGTGGCCAACACTCAGGGGCGTGGCCCAGGCTTCAAGGGCAGGCCAATGGGGCTCCGAGGGGCGTGGCCCTGACCGGCATGGGCGTGGCCTTGCGTGGGTGGGCGGGGCCAGGCCGCGGTGGGAGCCTCCGGGAAAGAAGATGCTCGGTCCAGCAGCCGCCGCCAGCCCTGCCGCCGCCGCTGCCACCCGTGCCCGCCGACCCCCGCGTCCCCACTAGCGGCTGCCTCCGCCTCCCAGCTCCGGCCCCCCGCCCCGAGCAGGGCCTGGGGGGCTCGGCCCTCCTCCCGGGGTAGCAAAGAGAAGGGAGTCCCATCCCTCCAGTGGCGCGGCCGGTCCCCGGGCTGGCTCCCTGATTCCCAGAGAGGCACCCCACCACCCCTGAGTTCTCTCCGGACCCCATCTCGGGGACCCCCCTCGGCCCTTCCCATACTGCTCACACCCGTTCTTCTTGTCTCTGTCAGCCCCCCCCCCCCCCGCCCCCCAGAACCAGCTCCCTCCCTCCTTCCCTCGCTGGGGTTCCCCCTCCCCCACCCCGCCGCCGCCGCCCCCTCCTCCTCCCACATCCCCTTCCCTCCCCCTCCCCTCCTCTCCCCTCTGCCCCCCCCCCCCACCATGAGGATGATGGCCGCCGGCGCGGTGCACGGCCTCTTCACGGCCTCCGCGGCCCCGCAGCCGCCGCCGCCCCCGCCGCCGCCGCCGCAGCCCCAGCCTCCCCAGCAGCCGTCGCCGCCGCCACAGCAGCCGCCGCCGCCGCCGCCGCCGCAGCCGCAGCCGCAGCAGCAGCCGCCGCCCCAGGCCCCCCCCATGGAGCCCGAGGCCCCGGATTCCCGCAAGAGGCCCCTCGAAACGCCCCCCGAGGTGGTCTGCACCAAGCGCAGCAACACGGGAGGTGAGAGGGGGCCGCGCTGGGGCCGGGGGTGGGGAGCGCGCCGCCGGGGCCTCGCCGGTCTCCATCCTCCTCCCTCTCCCCGGCTGGCAGGTGCAAGGGCTCCGGGGAGGGGGAGAGGCGCCCCTCCCTTGGACCCGGAACCGAGAGGGGAGCTGGGGAGAGTCCGGACCCCCTCCCTCTCTGGCCGCGGCCCCGGGCCGGGAGCTTTGTCTGCGCGACAGGAGGAGTTGGGGGGGGGGAGGGATGGCAAGTGTCCTTGGGGGAGGGGGCGCCGAGGATGGGGGCGCGGGTCCCTCCGAGCCGGCGCCGTGTCCTTGAGGGGTGTGCGATGTGACCCTGCGGGGCAGGGGTGCTCCCGGCGGCGCGGAGGGGGAGGGGCAGGCGGCCAGGAGGCCTGTGGGCTCGGAGCTTTCCCGTCTCCTCCCCGGGGCTGTCCTGAGCCGGGGCGTCCTGGAGGGAGGAGGCATGTGCGGGCCGGGGCGGCGGGGCTGTGTGTGGGCACCGCCGGGTGGGTGTGTTGGTGAGAGGGAGGCACAGGGGTGGGTGTGTAGAGCTGGGTGGGTGGGGGAATGCGTTGTGGCTGGGACAGGTGTGCGTGTGTGTGTGTTCGTGTGTGCGTGTGGGCCCCGTCAGGCCTGACTGTGTGGCCTTAGGGATCACCGACGAGGCAGGAGGAAGAGGGTGTGTGTGTGTGTGTGTGTGTAAGAGAGAGGGCGGACAAGAGGGGCCGGGATCCATGTTTGAGACCCTGGTGTGTGCAGCAAGGAAAAGTGTGTGCATGTCGCCCCAAAAGTGGCAGTGGCACAGGCGTGAGGGTGTGTGTGTGTGTGTGACAGGCCAGCGGGCGTGTGGGGGACGCTGAATGGGCCGGCCCTGGGTGCGAGCCACGAGAGGCCGTGTGTGCGGAGCAGGGGGAGGCAGTTGAGTGTGTGACACGGGCGTGCCCGGGGTGGGGTGGGCCCCGGAGAAGCTGGCGAGGGTGTGTGACAAGGAAACGGTGTGGGTGTGACTCCGGAGAGGCCGGGGCTGGGTGTGAGGCGTGGAGGTGTGCAACAATGACATCAGAGGGGGGGTGTGCCACGGGCGGAGGTGGGTGCCTGACGAGGCAGAGGCTGGGGCTCCGTGGGTGAGCCGGGAGCAGGGAGCATGTGCATAGGGCACCCGAGGGGGCTGGGGAGGGGAGGGTGTGTGCGGGACACCGGCGTGTGTATACGTGTCACCAGAGGAGAGGGGGGTGTGTGTGTGTGTGTGTGTGTGAGAGAGAGAGAGACACCGGGGAGGTGGGGATGAGGGTGTGTGGCTGTCACAGGAGTGCGTGTGTGGGCCGTCCCTGAGTGTGACCTGAGGAGGGATGTGTACGGGAGCATAAAAGACACGCTGGGAGCGCTCGGTGTGTGTGTCTCAGGAGCAGGCGGTTTGTTGGGGGTCCCCTGAGCCCAGCCCGTTAGCCCCGGAAGGAGGGAGACCCCAGAGCAGACAGGCCCCTCCTGGCGGTCACCTTGGCCAAAATCTCTGCTTCCTCCAGACGGGAGCGGGATGGCCTCGGGCAGAGCACCCGCGGGCCAGGCAGCCAGGCGGGCGGCGCCCTCCGGTGTCCTCCCCCCAGACGGACACGCTGAGCCTCTTCCTTCTGTCCCCGCGCTCCCCCCGCCCTGTCCAGGTGGGACAGGCATCGGGACCCCCTGGCCGCCCGTGAGGGCGTCCAGCAGGAATTGGAGGAAAGGGAAGTGGGGGAGGGGTTGGGAGTGAGTTTCCTGTCCTTCTTCCTGCTCCCCCACCCCCAGCACACACATGAATGCGGCCCCTCCGACTTCCTTCCCTCCTTCCTGTCCCATGGCCGTTCCCCGTGGCCGGGAGGGTCAGGGACCCAGGTGGCCCCGGAGCCCAGCCCCGCCCCCGCCGGTGGGGAGGGGAATCCCATCTCCTCTTAAAGGGGCTGAGATGCTCTAAGCTGGCGCCTTCCTCCGAGGAGCACGACCTCTCCGCCAGAGCCGGCCAGGCCCAAGCCCTTGGCACCCTGCTCTGAGTCAGACTCTGAGACGGGGATGGATCTCCCAGCGAATTCCTCCCGGGAGGTGATCCGAGCGGCTCTTTCGGAGGAGGAGAAATGAGGCGCGGGGAAACGCAGCCACGGGTCCGTGGTCCGCGGTGGAGCGAGGGTCTGCTCAGCCCCGGGGCCGGGTCCCAGAGCTCCTGTGCTTACGCTCGGCAGCAGGGAAACTAGGGTGAGCCCTCAGGGACCACCGCTCCAGGCTCTCGCCTCTCCTCCCCTCCCACGGGCCCAGGGGGAAACTGAGGCCCAGCCATGCACAGGGGCAGCCCTCCATTGAGAGAAGCGCTCGGGGGGCAGGGATGGGCAGGGGTCCGAGACTTCCATCTCAGAAGGGAGGGCTCTTTCTGATACTTCCATGGCCGTGGGGCGTCGGTCAACATCCCTTTTCCGAGCCTCGGTGCTTGCTACTACCATCTGCCAAATCGGGAATAACCGTGACCACAACGATAATACTAATAAAAGCTGCCGGTGTAATTCCGTCATGCCTTACATGCAGCATTTCATTCATTTCATTCTTCCAGTGTCTAGAATGTAACATTAATAATAATAATTAAATAATAATAATAAATTACAATGATGGCTAGCGCTGATGGTGTACAGTGTGCCAAGAATAACTATGGAAAGCATTTGGTGCCGACCAGTCATTGGTTATTCTATTATGTTATCCATTCTGTTATGTTATTCGTCTTACAATGGCAGAGTGTGGCCCAGAGAGGTTAGGTCACTTGCCCGAGGTCAGTCAGCTGGTTGGAGGCAGAGCCGTGATTCAAACTCAGGGGGCTGCCTCCATGGTGTGGGCGGACCCTGTAGGGAACCTGGTCTTCGGGTGAGGGCAGGCTCAGTGAGCTGAGGAGCTCCTGGGGGGGGGCCGGGGGGGGGCACTGCGGCGAGTTCCTGCCCTCGGCATCTGCCCCATTCTCAGGGGCTGGTAGAGGAGATGGTGGCTGTTACACTGGCTTCTGGGTCCTGTGGCTGTCAGGCTGGCAGAGGCAATGGGAGGGAGATGAAGCTCTAAGGACAGGAGGCATTCGGTGAAGAGGAGGATGGAAACTCCAGTGAGGGGGGTGGGGGAAATGACCCCGGTCTGAGGGCCAGTAATAAAGAGCGCCCCCCTTGAGTACAGACGATAACTCTGAAGGTCCCATAGAATGGCCCCCGTACTTCTGGCTGTGTCCCCACTTCTGTCACCCCCACGTATGAACAGAAGCGCACACCTCCCCCCCACCCCCAAAGGTAGCTGACTCCACCCCTTACTCTTGCTCCCAGCATCCCTCGCTCTTTAACGCAAAGACCGCGGCGCCAGGGTTAAGGGCACCCGAGCGGCACGTTGTTTTGCTGCCCTGAGTCTTGGTCTCCTCATCTGGAGAACGGGCACGGGAGGTCCTCCCTCTGCCTCTCCAGGCTGCTGTGAGGGTCACATGAAGTTGCGTGTGTAAAGCACATAGCACAGGGCCTGGCAGATGGCAAGCACGCAATAAGCAATAGCTCTCATTTATTTTTTTTTTAATATATATATTTTATTGATTTTTGTACAGAGAGGAAGGGAGAGAGATAGAGAGCTAGAAACATTGATGAGAGAGAGTCATCATCGATCAGCTGCCTCTTGCACACCCCCTACTGGGGATGTGCCCGCAACCCAGGTACATGCCCTTGACCGGAATCGAACCCGGGTCTCTTCAGTCCCCAAGCCGACGCTCTATCCATTGAGCCAAACCGGTTTCGGCTCTCATTTATTATTATTATTATTATTATTATTATTATTGCTATTACTATTCTTGTTGTTGTTGTCATGAGAATGTCAGAGTCCTGTTTCGCCACTCCGCGGTGAATTCCTCCCAGGGAGTCACCCCCACCCACCTAGCTCTCACTCAGAGACCGTGTCACCGCACACAGTCAGCATCACACTCCCGCGTGCACCCCTCCCGAGGCACACGCCAGCAGTGTTACACTTCTCACACGAGCGGGCCACACCGTCATTCACAGAAAGGCATCCCAGGCCTCCCCCCTCTCTCCCCCAGTCCCCCCCCCCCCCACCCCCCCCCCCCCCCGGCCTCGGCGGCCCCATCCAGCATCCTCACACGCCCCTCTGACAAGGTCAGCATCACACATCCGCCTCCGCATACCTCCACGGTACAGGGGCACTGCCGCCCGGGACCCAGGCAGGAGCGGGTGCGGGAGTGCAGCGCCCCGCTGTGGCTGCCCCAGACACCTGTCCCTGGAAGCGGCACCGCCACAGCATGCACCCCTCAGCCCTGCCTTGGCATGGTGGCCCCCCTTTCAGATCAGACCCACCTTTCAGGCTCCGCTCTCTGACCGTGCTCCTTCCCAGCACCCCAGCTCTTTGGGGCAGGTAAACATTATTGTTCTTTTCTTTTTTAATATATCTTATTGATTGATTTATTTATTTTATTTTTTTTTTTTACAGAGAGGTAGGGAGAGGGATAGAGAGCTAGAAACATCAATGAGAGAGAATCATCGATCAGCTGCCTCTTGCACACCCCCTACTGGGGATGTGCCCGCAACCAAGGTACATGCCCTTGACCGGAATCGAACCTGGGACCCTTCAGTCCGCAGGCCAATGCTCTGTCCACTGAGCCAAACCGATTAGAGCGGTAAACGTTATTTAGAGGGGCAGAGGGGTTTGGTTGCTCTTTTCAGAGACACTCCTGGAAGAGGGGGAGGCACCGAGGAGGGGCGGAGACCAGAGACTCATAAAGACTAGGAGAGGAGCCCTGACCGGTTTGGCTCAGTGGATAGAGCGTCGGCCTGCGGACTGAAAGGTCCCAGGTTCGATTCCGGTCAAGGGCATGTACCTTGGTTGTGGGCACATCCCCAGTGGGGGGTGTGCAGGAGGCAGCTGATCGAAGTTTCTCTCTCATCGATGTTTCTAACTCTCTATCCTTCTCCATTCCTCTCTGGAAAAAAAAAATCAATAAAATATATATTTAAAAAAAAAAAAAAAAAAAAAAGACTAGGAGAGGAAAGACAGCCCCTTCCCAAGGTGGAAATTCTTGCACCTGTAGCCGGAGGACACAGATTAGTCAGGAGTGCCAAAGCTGGCATCGCGTCAGTCCCTGGCATGAGCAGAGGGATCTACCTGAACCCAAGGAAAGACCTGAGAGGGGGGTGGAAAGTTTTGGCCTCTCGATTCTGCTTCGGTAGAAGGAAGAGCTTTTTTCACAGGCAGCGTCCGGAACATTCAAAGAGGCTGGGATATGTGAGGCTTGGGGGCTCCCGGTTCAGCAGAGGTCACGTGCCCCTCCCCTTGCTGCAAGGCAGGCTGGGAAATAGAGGCCTGGCTTCTTCCCAGGGGAAGTGGGACTCGCCCGGTGAGAAGTGCCCTCAAATAGGAAGGACATGCAGACTCGGAGAGGACCCGCCTGGTGGCCAGGATGGCGACGCTGGGACCCAGAGTTCTGAGCCTGAAGAGGCGGGAGGTCTCCGCCGCTGAGACTGGCTGAGGAGGGGGCTCCAAATTCCCACTAGTCTGATACAGCAACCACACAGTACCCCAAGATGGTTTAAGGGGTCCTGGGAGAGACTCTTTTTTTTTACACCATTGTATGCTTATATGAATGCGCTTTGTGGGGGAGACACAGCATAAATGGTAAAAGTGATTGGATGTAAAGTAAAGGGGCTGCTTGTCTTGTTTCATGCTATATCCTAAAACAAGGCCTGGCCCCGGCCGGGTGGCTCAGTGGGTTGGGCGTTGTCCCATGCACCAAAGGGTTGTGGGTTCGATTCCCGGTCAGAGCACATATTTAGGTTATGGGCTTGATCCTCGCATAGGGGAGGCAGCCAATTGATGTTTCTCTCTCACATCGATGTTTCTCTCTCTCTCTCTCTCTCTCTCTCTCTCTCTCTCTCTCTCTCTCTCTCTCTCTCTCTCCTTCTCTCCCTTCTTCTCTCTCTGAAGATCAATAGGAACATATATTCAGGTGAGGATTTAGAGGGGGAAAAACACACCATTGTGCAATAAGGCCTGGCACACGTGGGTGCCCAGGAAGGATTTGTTGGCGGAAGCGAGGGGAGGGGGCTAGAGGAAGGAGGGAGTGGTGGTGCAGGGGGTGGCAGAAGGCTGCAGTGAAGAAGGTGGCATGAGGATGGAGAGGGTCACAGAGGGGCTGAGGGGGAGAGTGGGAGCAGGATCTCGTTCTGCCCGTGAGAAGACATTTCTCCTCCAGGAAGCAGGGAAAAGCCAGGGCAGCCCCTAGGGGGTAAGTGATGGAGGAAGAGGGGTCTCCCCGCCTTTTCATATTCCCCAACAAAACCCCAAATCTTACAGGCTCGTCTCTCCACTTAGAGAACACACTTCCCTGTGTCAGACACTGGGGTAAGAACTTACACTCCTGAAGCAGGTAATAATAATAATAATAATAGAAATAATTGCTCTGGCTGGGTGGCTCAGTTCGTTGGAGCCTCACCCATATACCCAAAAGGTTGCGGGTTCGATTCCCAGTCAGGGCACCTACAGGGGGCAACCAATAGATGGTCCTCTCTCACCTCGATGTTTCTCTCTTTCTCTCTCCACTCTCTCTAAAAATCAATAAGAATATATCCTCGGGCGAGGATTACAA
Source organism: Pipistrellus hanaki (assembly GCF_964339955.1). Classification (NCBI taxonomy): domain Eukaryota; kingdom Metazoa; phylum Chordata; class Mammalia; order Chiroptera; family Vespertilionidae; genus Pipistrellus; species Pipistrellus hanaki. The sequence continues at coordinate 43,648,571 of NC_140517.1, read as the reverse complement.
AAACAGTATAATGATGACGACAGCTAACATTTTTCAAGGGCTCCATGTGCCTGAAACCACCCTCAGTACTTCACAGTTTACCATGTTCTCACGGACAACGGCCCTGCGAGGAAGCGCTATCATGTCCCCATTTCACAGATGAGAAAACCGAGGCCCCAGGGCACACGGGCCAGCAGTGACAACCTTCACGCTCCGCCTGGGGCTGTCTCTGCCGTTTCCCATGGGAATTCCCACAAAACCCGGGAAGTGTGAGAAAGGGCGCCGGAAACGGGGCGGGGACCAGTTCTCTTTGGAGCAGATGATTATCTTCTCTCTTCACGAGGGACGCTGGCTGGAGGGCAGGTGGGGAATGGGAGTCAGAGAGCTGAGGCCTAGTGAGAAGGGCGGGGTCTCCCGGTCACGGAACCCTCTTGCTGAGCCGTCCAGGAGACAGAGCACCAGCCCCCTCTCTCTGTGCCAGGTGTAGGGGCGGGGCCACCTCTGGAGCCCGGAGAAGAAAGTGAATGGGGGTGGGGGAGGGCCAGGGTGATTGATGGGAAGGCCCCCTGGGGGGGGGCTAATTACCTAATAGGCTTAATGGTCTGATCAGGCACCTTTAAGAGGATTGCCTTGGGCTCAGGGAAACCCCTTCATTCTGGACGTCCTCCCCGTGCAGGCACAGCCACAGTCAGCCCCTCCCCTCAGGCCCCCACCGTAGCACATCGGGGGACCCAGAACCTCCCATCTAAGGGACCAAGTCCAGACCTCACTCCCAGTAGCTGAGGAGGGGGCTTCACATTTCTGATCGTCTGATACAGCGGCCACCTAGCGCCCCTAGATGCTTTAGCTGGTTTAAGGGGTCCTGGGAGAGCTGTCTGTTTCTTTGTTTTGGGGTTTTGTGTTTTTGTGTGTGTGTGTGTGTGTGTGTGTGTGTGTTTTACCATTGTATGCTTCTATGAATGCGCTTTGTGGGGGAGACACAACATACATGTTAAAAGTGACTGGGTGTAAAGTAAAGGGACTGCTTGTCTTGTTTCATGCTATATCCCCAGGGACCTAAAACAAGGCCTGGGCCTGGCCGGGTGGCTCAGTGGGTTGGGCGTTGTTGTCCCATGCACCAAAGGGCTGTGGGTTCTCCTTATCGGCTCTGAACGTTGGGATGTTGGAGTTTCATGGGAGAACATGGACGACAGGTTTCCTTTGCTTTAACAGAAACAGTTGAAACCCACGGGGAGGTGTTTTACAGCCTTAAGCTCTGGAGGCAGAAACGCCCTCACCCTCACTCCCACCCACCCATCCCCACCCCCACCCCCGGTCACTGCCCCCAGTGTTTATCGCATGCCCACTGCTGCTGGGCACCGGGTGTCCCTGGCACATGCCCCCCGTGGGCTTCTGGGACACGTTGCTCCGAATACATCCCCTCCTCAGCGGGTAAGGAAAGCTTCCAAGAACAAGAGGCACTTGGGTGGGGATCCGAAGGACCAAAGGCATTCACGGGGGCAGGGGACTTGCAGGCAGAGAGGATGTGCAAAGGCCCTGAGGCGGGGCGGAGGAAGACATGCTGGAGGGCGGAGGAAGACGTGCTGGAGGAACAGAAAGGAAAGTGTGCCTCGTGCCCACAGAGAGAGACCAGGACCTGAAGCTGGCAAGGTGGGCGAGCCCCATCGCCAAGGGACTATGGTGGAGAAGGCTCCAGCATGCATACCCCGGGGGGGGGGGGGGGGGGGGAGTACCGAGGGGCCACCGTTGGGTTAGAAGGTAGCGAGGCGAGCCACCTGCCATGAGGCCGCGTGAACCGAATGCTTTATCCGTGACCAAGAAGCAGGGCACAGACGCCCTCGGCTCCGCCTTGGCATCTCGGGTCTGAGACCGACTGTCCTTGATCGCATTGGCCTTTGGCCACGGGCAGTGGAGGGTGTCAAAGAGGGAGGGAGGGCCCGGGACGAAGCGGCGTCGCATTTGAATCTCAGCCCAGCAGCTCGCTGCCTCGGCGCCCTTGGGCTGGTGACCCGGAGCGGGCGCCTTTCCCCCTCCGAGTCCCCCTGTGCCTCAGTTTCCTCTTCTGTCCGCCCGCCTCCCTGGTAGGCTGCGAGGAACGGACCCGGCAGCACGGTGCCAGGGCCACAGGGAGTGCGGAGAGCAGCTCTGGATCCACTCCTCCCTCCGCCTCCCGCTGCTCCCCCCTCAGACTGCCATCGCCTCCCGCCCAGGCCTTCGCAGTCCCCGCTCACTGGGCTCCCCGCTCTCCACCCTGGCTTCTCTCAGTCTGCTCCCCTCCTGGCGATCTTGCAACCTAAGTCAGACCGCATCCCTCCTCTGCTCAGAGCCCTGCGGGGCTGCCATCTTCTTTGGAGTAAACACCAAAGACCTCACTGGGGGCTACGAGCCGGGACACCCCAACCCCACTCCTCTGAGCCCTCATGTCCTCCCACTTTGCTCTCTCCCTCAGCCCCAACCACTGGCCACCGCACCCCCTGAAACACCCAGGCTCAACCCCACTCCAGGGCCTTGGTACCTGCTGTCTCTCAATAGCCACAGGCTGGCTGGGGACAGGATGGCAGGGGTTCAGAGCAAGGACCCTGGGGCCAGCCTGGCTTCCAATCCCAGCCCTGCCGCCTGTGCCAACTGGGCGCTTCCTTTACCTCTGTTTCTCATCTGTAGAATGGGTGCGTGTGTGTGTGTGTGTGTGTGTTATATGTGCGTGTGTTATATGTGCGTATGCGTGTGGTGTGTGTGTGTTATGTGTGTGTTGTGTGTGTGTGTGTGTGTGTGTTATGTGTGTGGGGGGGGGGGTGGTTGTTGTCAGTCCTCACCAGAGAGTATTTTATCATTGACTTTTAGAGAGAGTGGAAGAGTGGGAGGGAGGAGGGAGAGAGAGAGAGACATCAATTGGTTGCCTCCCACACACACCCTGACTGACCGACGGGGCTGGGATCAGGGATCAAACCTGCAACCCCGATGCTTGCCCTGGACTGGGAATCGAACCCGCAACCCTTTAGCGCGTGGGCCAACGCTCTAACCCAGTGGTTCCCAACCTTTCTCATGCCGGGACCCTTGCATACAGTTCCTCATGTGTGTCGAGACCCACAGGTTGAGAACCGCTGCTGTAGAGCCTAAGACCGTCGGAGAACACAGATATTTACACGACGGTTCATCGACAGGAGCAAAATTACAGTTATGAAGTAGCAACGAAAATAATGTTATAGCCGAAACCGGTTTGGCTCAGTGGATAGAGCGTCGGTCTGCAGATTGAAAGGTCCCAGGTTCGATTCCGGTCAAGGGCATGTACCTTGGTTGCGGGCACATCCCCTGTGGGGGGTGTGCAAGAGGCAGCTGGCCGATGTTTCTCTCTCATCGACATTTCTAGCTCTCTATCTCTCTCCCTTCCTCTCTGTTAAAAAGCAATAAAATATATATTTAAAAAGAAAATAATGTTATGGTTGGGGGTCACCACAACATGAGGAACTGTATGAAAGGGTCGCGGCGTTAGGAAGGTTGAGAACCACTGCTCTAACCACTTAGCAACACTGGCCAAAACGAGAATGGGTGTGTGTTTTTTTAAAGTACCTCCCTCACCACATCAGTGTGAAAAGTAAAGGAACTGGTGCTTGTAAGTACTTGGGAGAGAGTCTAGCCCATAGCAGGTGCTGCAGAGTGTTCGATAGAGAAAGCCACATTCTCAGGAGGGCTTTCCTGGCTAGCGGATCTGACAGTGCGGCCCCTACACGCCCTGTCCCTTTCTTACCTCTTTAAAAATATATATATTTTTTTTTAATTGATTTTTTACAGAGAGGAAGAGAGAGGGACAGAGAGTTAGAAACATCGATGAGAGAGAATCATTGATCAGCTGCCTCTTGCACATCCCCTACTGGGGATGTGCCCGCAATCAAGGTACATGCCCTTGACCGGAATCAAACCCGGGACCCTTCAATCCGCAGGCCGACGCTCTATCCACTGAGCCAAACCGGTTTCGGCTTCTTGCCTCCTTTTGTTTTCCCAGCACCTAGCACAGTCTGACAGCCATGCTGTCTGTCCCCGCTCTAGAAGAATGTAGCTGTGCGAGCTCTTGGCTTACCCACTAAAAACTCTTTCGGCCCCGTTTTCCGCGCAAAATCAGGGAGTTGGCTTTTTTCCGTGGCTGTTTCGCCAGCACCGTGCTAACTAAGCACATAGCAGGTGCCCAGTAACTATTGGTGAGTGAGTGAATGAATGAGTGAATGAGTGAATGACCATCATTACCGTTTTCCTGTCTGCTGTTCTCATGGCCATTGCTCCTGGCGATCCCAGGGGTTCCCTAGGCCCCCCCCCCATGCTGGCACCGGAAGAAGGGGGTCCCCTCTCCAGGGGAAGACCCCTCCGCCACTCCCCTCCCCCCTGACTCTCCTCCCGCCTGTGCCCCTGCAGAGGAGGGTGAATACTTCCTGAAGGTGCTGATCCCTAGCTACGCGGCGGGCTCCATCATTGGCAAGGGCGGGCAAACCATCGTGCAGCTACAGAAGGAGACGGGAGCCACCATCAAGCTCTCCAAGTCCAAAGACTTCTACCCGGGTAAGCCCCTGCCCGCCAGCACCCTGCCCGCGGCCCCCATTCCTCCCACCTGGACCCCGGAGGGGGGCCAGCAGCTGCCCCAGGGACTGTGAGAGTGGTGGGGGACCTCCCCTCCCCCTAAGTGTATGTGGGGTTGTGGGGGGGCGGGTCCGGGACAGAGCCTCTCTCAGCCCCTGGGGCCAGGCCCAGAGCAGATGGGGGTGGGGGCAGGGCAAGACAATGGGCCTGCTGCATATTCATGAGCTCATTTGCATGATGTGCCCGGCAGATGTGCCCCTTCCCACACACCTGCCCCTCTGGGTCAGTTGGAGGCGCTTGTGAGGAGGGGCAGGGAGGCAGGTGTTAGGATGCTCCTTGGGGCTTGTGGGCCAGCCATGCTTGTCACACACACACACACTCTGTGTCCCCTGCTCTTTCTCTTCGCATTTCTCGGTCACCCCATCCTGCCCGGATATCTTTTCATTGATTTTTAGAGAGAGCGGCAGCGTGGGGTCTCCCTGGTGTTCTGCCTGCCATGTCTCTTTGCCATCCTATCTCCGGCTTGCCCACTTTCTGTTCCCTTAGGCTCCCGTCCCACTGGCCCCTCTCCGTCTCCCTGGCTCTGCTGGCTATCCCTAACACCTTGTTCTCAGTCCCTCATCCGGTCTGCCTGTGGTCCGTCTCTGCTTCTCCCTCTCCCTCCCTTCTGCATTTCCTCCCTTTCTCTCTTCCCACAGCTACTCCCCGTCTTTTCCTCTCCCTCCACCTCGCATACTCTCTCCTTGTTCTTCCTCCTGCTCTTCCAACTCTGTCTGTTCAATCACCCATTCAACCAGCGTTCCATAGCACCCCTCCATGGGGTCACCCCTCCTTTCCCCTCCCTCTGCTCGCCCACCTCTGCCTTCATGTTTCGCTCCTATTCCTGCGCCCCCGGCTCCCTCCTGGGTGGCTCTGTTCTCGTCCTTCCCTCTCTCCAAGCCCCAGGCTTCTTTCTGCCTCTTCGCCAGGTCTTTCTGCTTTCCCACAACCGCACGTTTTCAACGCCCCGCCACTCTCTCTAACCCCCCTCTGTCCCTCTCTCACCCTGCACGTCTCCCTCCCAAGACCGATGCCTGAGCGGGGCACCCAGGATCCCAGGGGAGCCCCCAAATGAGTGCACCTTCGGCCCAGCCGGTTCTAGTTCACCCTTAATCCCCTTGGGGTTTTTTTAGGTCAAACAGCAGAGATGGAGCCCAGGGTCAGGACACATTTATTCTCTTTCTCTTTCTCTCTCTCTCTCTCTCTCTCTGCCCCTCCCCCTCAGTAAGCAGCTTTGGCAAGAGGTTTAGAGAACGGTCCAGGGAGCCAGGCAAACTCCCTTTCTCTTCTCCCCTGGCCCAGTTGCCCCCAGGCCCCTCCAGTCCACAAGCGACAGACAGGACCTCTGCTTGGGACATGCGTCCGAGGACACTGTGTTTCTCGCCCCTGAATCACATTCTGAGACATGAGACACGTCATCCTCCCCTTCCCAGCTCAGGGACACGCCCCACAGACCAGGCAGCTGGGAACCCCGGAGGACGGGACAGTCATTGACTCTCCGGGGATAAACACAATCCCAACAAACGGCGTAAGCCAGCGTCTGTCCCCAGCCTCGGACGGGCGACGGGCCTCCCTCCCTGCTCCCGATCTCAGGGCCTGTGCCAGCCCCTGACTCATACCCAGGACCCAGCCCACTCTACCCTAGTCCTGCCCCTAGGCCTTCCCAGGGCCCACGGGAACACAAGAAATAAGATGCTATTACCGGAGACACTCGGCTGCTTCCCTTTCAGTCATTCATTCAGCTCACGCTCTCTGAGCACCTCCTCTCTGCCCAGAGATGGGGACACGGCAATGACTGAGATGCCCTCTCGAATCTCACAGCCCTGTGTGGGGGACAGACCCAGCATGAGGGGTGACCCAGAGTGGTCAGGGCGAGGTGAGGAAGCCCAGAGGATGGTGAGAGCCCAGAGCCGGCACTCAGCTCAGCCTGGGGAGGTCAGGGAGGGCTTCCTGGAGGAGGAGCCCAGAACAATAAGTAAAAGAGAGAGGGGGAAAGAGCCGTGGAGTGTTCCAGGAAGATGAAATAGCGGGCTCCAAGGCTTGGGGGAGGGCGGCTCATGCAGAGAGAGCAGGAGAGGAGTGGAAAGAGTCTGCCAGGCCTAGCAGGTGCACACACAAACACGTACACTGCACTTGTGTGTCCACTCTAAAACCTCCTGGGAGGGGCAGGAAAACCCCAAACCCCAGATGTCATCCTTTCGGGTCATCCATAGAGACACAGAGACCCAGAGAGCGCAGGTCCCTGCCCGAAGCCACACAGGCTCCTGCCCACGCCCCCAGACACCCTAGCTATTCTCAGCTCCTTCTGAATTTGAGCGTCCATCTGAAGCCCCGGCCCCCATCCCAGAAGGAAAACACACACACACGCTTTTTAAATTTTGATTTATAAGACATTTGCACCAAGGGGCAAAACCCTAAGTGACTACTTCATACATTCACACAAACCCTTTTTTTTACTGTCAAAAATACAAAAGCAGCCCCTGCCTGTGTTGCTCAGTGGTTAGAACATCGGCCCATGCCCCCAAAGGCTCCCGGGTTTGATTCCCAGTCAAGGGCACGTACTTGGGTTAAAGGTTTGCTCCCCACCCCGGATTCGGAGGCAACCAATCGATATGTCTCTCTCACATAGATGCTCCTGTCTCTCCTCTCTCTTCCTCACCTCCCCACCTCTCTCACTCACTCACTCACTCTTTCTTCCCCTCCCTCCCTTCCACTCTCTGAAAAGCAATGGAAAAAAATATCCTCAGGAAAAGATTAACAACAAAAAAGAAGCAAAACTGCAATCCTGTTATGCCTCCCATCTCTCCTTCCCCCCCTCCCCCCATCCCACTACACACACACACATATTTCACACACCGCAAATTTAGTACATGTGGCTCAGACTGTACCCTGGCCGGGTTTCTCAATGGTTAGAGCTCTGGCCTGTGGACTGCAGGGGCCTGGGCTCAATTCCCGGTAAAGGGCACATCCCTCGGAAGCAGGGGTGTGGGGAGGGGTGGGGGGCAGCCGATCGATGTGTCTCTCTCACATCGATGTTTCTCTCTCTTTTTCTCTGCCCCCCTCCTCCTCCCTCCCTTCCACTCTCTCTAGAAATCAATGGAAAAAGTATCCTCAGGTGAGGATTTAAAAAAAAAAAAAAAAATCAGACTCTGAGCCAGACACCTGGGTTCACAACCCTGCTCTTTCCCTGCTGGCCGAGTGAACGTGGACAATCCCCAGGCTCCTCTGTGCCTCAGTGTCCTTAGCAGTAAGTCAGGAATAATAACGTCGCCTGTCTTATATATCCGAGTGAACAAGTATATAGAAAGTGCTTAGCGTGGCGCCCGGTGCCGGGTGTTATGTAAGCACCAGCTGTTATTATTGGACAGTCTCTCCGAGTCTCACCGAGCCCCGTAACAGCCCCGTGGACCGGGGTTAAGAACCACAATGGGGGTGGGGGGTGCGGGGATCACAGACTCTCTGAGCTGGACAGAACCCCTGCAGGGATGGAGAACCTGGCCACTTCATCCAGGCTCTCCCTGGGGCCACCCCGAATCCCCCCAGTCCCCACCCTGACCCACACCCTTTCCTATTTACACCCAGACGGAGGCAGCCTGCACGCTGACTCACCCTTGGCTCAGACCAAGCCATTGTTCTGGGGTGGGGGGGGAGTCGGAGTGAGGAACAGCGGCCCCAAGGAGACAGAGGATGTCAGCGACACAAGGGACCCAAGACGGGGACACCCACACACGGCGAGGCTGGCCTGCGAGGCTGAGAGAGGGCAAGCGAGGGGTCAGAGCGGTAGCCCCAGCGTGCTGCGTGAGAACGCCCCCGGGACACTGGACACGCACCCCCGTGTCCCAGACAGGCAGTCACGTGAAGCCTGGCACACACGCAAGACTTTTTACAGAAGCAGGGAGCTCACTGGTCCTGCAGACGGTGTCCCGCCAGAGAGAGACACACACACAGCCCCACCCACAGCTCACCCAGGCACTCCCATCCTCAGACCAGCCAGTTCAGTGTACAGTCTTCTCTGGCTGTAATACATACGCTCGACACACACACACACACACACACACACACACGCACACACAAGCACATCAGTCCTCCACCCAGTCTTAGGTCCTGACACCTGGGTCTGCCTGTAGGTCTCTTTCTTAGATTCAGAGATAGACACCAGTCATAGCCTTGTCTATGTCCCGCACACACGCTCACAGACATATACATTCGTACCACGTACCCATCATTCAAATAGTTTTTTGAACATCTAGGGTGTCCAGCTGTCTCCTTCCCTTACACACCAACTTCTTTCCTGGAATCACTGTGCCATGCGATTATATCTCATCTCTCCTGCTCTTTCTCTTATACACACACACACACACACACACACACGCAGATAAAGATCATTTAGCCAGTCCTGCCTCCAGGTGAACACACGCATGTGTGCACACTCACACACACACACACACACACTATGATGCCTGGGTCAGAACCAGGGCCAACATGTGCAGAATTTCCAGCAAAGGCACCCAGTCAGTCCCCCATTGCCTGCTCTCCCAGGAGTTGCCTTTGACCCCCTCTGCCCTGCCCTGCGTCCACACCCGTGCCCTCCCCCACCCCTCAGCCCTCCATCTGGTGGGTCCAGGCAGGCACTTAAGTCCTCTCTCTTCTGTCTCCCCATCCCCCAACCCTTCCCCATCCTCTCTCCAAAAGCCCAGAGGCCCTCGCTGCAGGCTTTCAGGGGTTGCCATGGCAACGGGACCTCATCCCTCGTCCCCCTGGGGGTGGGCTGAGGACCCGGCCAGCCAGACCGATAAGGGGGTTCCAGTTACTGTGGCAACCGTTGCAGGCCTGAGCTCTCCCGCTTCTGGAAGGGGGGGGGGAGTGAGTGAATGGTTGCCAAAGCAACCGGGAGCCAGCAAGGACTGGGAAGAGGCAGCTGAGCCCCGTCTCCCCTGCCCAGGGCCGCTGTGGGCATCACCAGGCACTTAAGCATCATTCTTCCACCCCCTTCGGGTTGTTTTAGGGGAGGGCAGCGAAGGGCCGGTTATAAAACAGGGATTCCACTCGCTCTCCCAGCTACCCACGACGGCCTGGGCTTGCCCAATGCCAGCTAGCCCTGGCTTCCCAAATGTGACCACACCTTCTCAGGGCCTCAGTCTTTCTCTTGCCATTAAAATGGGGCCTGTTGTCTCTTCCTTGCTCAACAGGAACCACAGAGCGAGTATGCCTGGTTCAGGGCACAGCAGAGGCCTTGAATGCTGTGCACAGCTTTATTGCCGAGAAGGTCCGAGAAATCCCACAAGCGATGACCAAACCTGAGGTGGTCAACATCCTTCAACCCCAAACCACAATGAACCCCGACAGAGCCAAGCAGGTCAGCAGGGGCAGATGGGTTTTTTTCTTTAAAGCTGGTGAGGCTCGGGAAATGACACGTTCTCCCACCCCTGGATTATTAGGGGGGTTCAGAGGGTTACTGTTGATAAAATGTTTGGCAAATACCTACACGGCCGTATCACTTAGCAAGTACACCTAATTGCATTATTATTATTATTAGGGAGTCCACCTGGGGACTCCAGTCTTGCTGACTGAGGGAGAGGGTCAAGGTCTAGGAGAATTTGGCCCACAGCCCCCGAATGACCCCTCCTCCTCCCTGGGACCCTCTCCATCCCCTCCCGCCCTCCATCTCATCCCATTGTCTCTCCCAGCAACCTGCCTCCCACTTCCTGTTCTCGCCGGAAGTAACCTCCGCGACAGCCCCCGCTCCGCATCCCGGGGAGTGTAGCCTCTCACGCTCCCCCCCCCCTCTCTCTCTCTCCATGAATTACCACTGTATGGGTGCAGCCACCATTTTGGAGAAAGGATGTTTCGTTAGCAGGAGAGGGGCGGGCCCCTCCCCTCCCACAGAGCCATCTCTGGGAAAGACGGGAGGAGGAGGGCAGCGCCTCTCCGCTCGCCGTCTCCCTCACGGGGCCGCCGCGGCCGGGGGGCGTGGCCAGGGAGCGGACCAATGGCGGCCCAGGCCGCTCCGGTTGCCATGACGACGGTGTGGCAGGTGGGCTGCTGCGGAGACTCCCGGGCCGAGGGACCCAGGCGGAGGGGAGCGCGGGGCGAGCTGCGCGCTCCCCCGTTTTCTCTCCCGGCTCCCGCTCCCACAGCCCCTCCACACGAGGTGTAAGAGGGGCGAGAAGCCCTGGGCGGCGGACAGGCCACTTGGGAGGGGTCCTGCATGTCCGCCTAGAAACAAATGGGGGGCCTTGAGGGGAAAAAAACATCTGGAATTCTTGGTCATTCTTGTTGCTCTGGGTCGGGAGGAACCGCGGACCGAGCTCCCCCCAAGTTGGTGGGGGGGAACGGTGGTGGGAAAGCCTCGGAAGAATGCTGCCTGGCAAGCAGCCGGTTGTCCCCAAAAAAAGGACTGGGGCTGGGAGCGCGGCCGCTGTCCTTGGTGCTGAATCCGCTCCTCCGCGCCCTTCGCCCTGCCGGCCTCTGCCACCAGCAGTGTGTCCACAGTGTACAGGGAAGCGAGGGTATTGCCTCTTCCCTCCACCTTGGTCGCTGCCACAAGGGACCCCGGGTCCATCAAGAGTTTGTCCATGTTGCAGGGGAAACGGGGTCAGCACCATGTGTGCCTGAGCCTCCCACCTCCACCCCCTCCGAAGCAGCGGAGTCGGAGGTGGATAGGACCAGGATTTTTCCCTGATTACTCCAGGACTCCACAGAATGAGAGGGATCAAGCCCTGGAGTCATACGTTGATCTGCATCTTACTCTGATGCTTCTTACCTGTGTGACCTTGAGCAAGTGACTTGGTTTCTCCACATGCCTCATTTCCTCATCTATAAAATGGGCTTTATTATGGCCCCTGCTTAAGGTTCACCGATGTGGAAAATCACTTAGCATGTATGCCTAATGCCATGATCGGCAAACTGCGGCTCACAAGCCGCATGCGGCTCTTCAGGCCCTTGAGTGTGGCTCTTCCACAAAATTGCCACAGCCCGGGTGAGTCTATGTTGAAGAAGTGGCATTAGAAGAAGTTTAAGTTTTAAAAATGTGGCTCTCAAAAGAAATTTCAATCGTACTGTTGATATGTGGCTCTGTTGACGAGTTTGCCAACCACTGGCTTAATGCACAGAAAGTTCTCAAAAAAAATGTTATCTGCTGTTATTATTATTACGGGATTTTTTTTTAGCCAGGAGACAGGTCAGGCCATTCCCTTTTTCCCTGGACTTGCTGTATTACTCTGAGTCTTCTTCCTTTCTATAAGCCTCAGTTTCCCTTTCGTTACAGTGTGGAAGCTGACCAAACCAGGGATTATAAAATGAAATGCCTCCAGGACTCAGAAAGGGAACGTGAAGGATTGAGGACCAAGGCTTCATGGCAGAGATATAATCCCACCCATTAAGGGGGCAGCTGCTGCTCAGCTACACTTGATGCTTGCCCTTTGGGGATGTGGACATAGGGTTGCCACATCTTCCAAATTTTTCAAAAGAAGCCAGAAATCCTTGAAATCGGCTGATTTTTAAAGAACAGCTTCGATTTTAAATACTATGTGGCGCCCTAGCTGGTTTGACTCAGCGGATAGAGCGCTGGCCTGTGGACTGAAGGCTCCCGATTTTATTCCAGTCAAGGGCACATGCCTGGTTGCTTGGCTCAATCCACAGTAGGGGGCGTGCAGGAGGCAGCCAATCAATGATTCTCTCTCATCATTGAAGTTTCTATCTCTCTCCCCCTCTTCCTTCCTCTCTAAAGTCAATAAAAAAAATATTTTTTAACAAAACACTTTGTGGTTACAGGCTGGTTATGGCCCAAGGAAAAACAGTGTGCCACCAGTTTTGCTAAACCGGTGATGCTCAGCCCTGGCTAGAATCTGAATTATCTAGGGAGCTTACAATAGGTACTCCAGGGTCCTCACCCTGACCCAGAATTTCTGGGGCTAAGGCCTTGGAATCTGAATGTGGACTCTGGCCTGGGATCAGATCCTAGCTATATTGTTCACTATCTGAACCTGTAACCTTGAGTAGGTTACTGAACCTCTCTGTGCCTTTATTTCCCACTCCGTAGAAAGTGATAATAATAGTACATCCCTTGTTGGGTTATTGCCAGGATTAAGTAAGTTACTGTATGAGAGTTTAGAAAAGCGTGTGGCACATGGTAAGCTGCTGCTGCTACCATGGTCATTACTGTTAGTTTAAAATCTCCAGACTTGCAAATCATGGGACAGATGGTCTCTGAGGTCCTTCTGGCTCTCAAATGCCTACAATTCAATGGCTCTATGATTCCAGGATTCTACGCATCTATTATTCTAAGATTCTACGGTTCTAACATCCTGAGACCCCGGGGTTCCATGGAGCTGCCCCGGGGACTCCCTCGAAGATGCAGTGGCTCTCCGTTCTGGGGCTAGTGTGAAGGCAGCCACTGTCTTCTGAGGCTTCCCATGAGCCGGGCACCAGGCGGGCGCGTTAGTTGTTGAATATCCCCAGTCACTGTGTGCGTAGCTGTGACCATGTCAGAGTGGGAGATGAGGAAACGGAAGCACAGGGAGGTGAAGCCATTTGCTTCCAACCTTTTCTTGGCGATGGGTTTGGGGAGAAATTATTCCATCCTTCGCCCATTGCTCTGAAATGCTTTGTCACATAGGAGGCACCTCTTTGCTGCCCGATCTGGTTTTGCACTCTCTTTGTTCTATCCCTTTCACTTGTCAGGCTTCTTATTTTCTGATGACTTTTTTTTTTTTTTTGAAATAACAGTTGTACTGAGATATAATTCACATACAGTAAAGGTCACCATTTTTAAGTATATAATTCAGTGGGTTTAGTATATTCACAAAAGTGTGCATTGATCACCACTACCTAATTCCAAAAAAAAACTTCACCACCTCAGAAAGCTCTATAACCATTAACAGTCACTATCCATCCCCCCTAACCCCCCTCCCAACCCCTTCCCAACACTGATTATTTTGGTGTCTAGGGATTTGCCAGTTCTGGATATTTTATATAAATTAAATTATATTTATGTGGGGTTTTGTGCCTGGCTTCTTTCCTGTAACATAATGTTTTCAAGATTCATCCATATTGTAGCACAAGCATGTCAAACTCAAAGGCTAACTCAGGCCAAATAAACAAGGTTTAAGTTTATGTGGGCCGCAAAAACACGAAAGCTTCAATTTTCATAGAAATGTAGGTCTATTTCATTAGAGACATGTTGAATACAAAGGGTTGAAATAAATGAGTCATGTTAACATAAAATAATAGAACATTTTAATAAAAATTAATATTTTTTCTTGAACATTAATTTACCAGACACTGAATAACCACACAAATTAATAAGCGTAACACAAATAGACCTACCTATTTTTCTTGTTCTCCAAAAGCAAAATGTTTCCTGTTGCACACACCAAACAAGTCAGTCCAAGACTAATGACGTGATAATCGGCTGCTAAAATATTCACTGCTAGTATTAGTGAGAAAAATGGTGCGGCTGCACATAAGACAGATAAGGGAAATGAATGCAACACGATTATAGTAATCAGTCATTAGCAAACATTGTAGTTAGTTATTGGTAATTATGTATAAAAGGATATTGTAAGAATTAAGTTACGAAAATTTTATTAAAACATTTCTTACTTACCGTTATATTGGCTGGTCCGCATGCGGAGTTTGACATGCTTGTTGTAACACATATCAAAACTTCATTTCTTGTTATGGCCAAATCATATTTCATTGTATGAATATATCACATTTTTGAATCCTCCCCTGATGATATGTCTATTGATTTGAGAGAGAGAGGGAGAGAGAAACATTGATCAGTTGCCTCCTGTACACTCCCCAACCAGGGATGGAACCCACAATCTAGGTATGTGCCCTGACAGGAATTGAAACCACAACCTTTTGGTGTAGACTCTACACTGTAGAGGATCCACGCTTCAACCAATGGAGCCACCTGGCTGGGACTGAACATACCACATTTTTCTATTCATCAATTGACAGAAATTTGGATTGGTCCTACTTTTTAGTTACTATAAATAATGCTGTTAGTGAACATGAGTGTGAACATATGTTTTCAGTTCTCTTGGGTATATACCTAGAGATGAAATTGCTGGGTCACAGGATAAATCTGTTTAACCTTTTGAAAAAATTGCCAGACTGTTTTCCAAAGTGGCTGAAACACAGATGTGAGATTTAAATTCAAGTCTGTCTAGGAGGTAACCATGACAACAATCATTTTTTTTGGTACCTACTATGGGCGCATACTAACTGCACACTCACCTGGCACCTTAGCTTGACACATACTCGTGTTTCCCCGAAAATAAGACATCCTCCGAAAATAAGACGTAGCACATGGAAAGATAAGACATCCCCTGAAAATAAGACCTAGTGCAACTTTGGGAGAAAAAATTAATATAAGACACTGTCTTATTTTCGGGGAAACAGGGTAGTATGTGTTCAACAAATGTTGCTTGTTTGAATGAATGTATGATGACATGCCCACAGGGGCCAAGCAGAAACATGACTAAGGGGAGATACCTAGGTGTATTCTTGCAGTGGCAGGCTCTGTAAATTACCTAAAGAACAGCCATACTAAGTTCTGGCTAATTGTGACCAGGCTTGAATTTCAAGTTTGTCATTTTATAATGATCTCAGTAGGGCCTCACAATAATCCTACAGAAGAGGTCTGAATATCCCCATTTTACAGATGAGAACACTGAGTCTCAAAGAGATTAAATCCCTTGCTCAGCATCAGCGATGGAACCAAGATTTGAACCTGAGCAGGTGTCTCCAGAGTCTAAGGCAGCTTTTCAGTGATGTGTGTACACAGACTACAAACTGGTGGTCTGGCTACTACACAGTGGTCCTTAGACATTTTCAAGAGGTTGCCAGCCTTTAAAAACTTGGATGCTCCACAGATGATAAATCAGAATGTCAAGTTAATCTTAGAAAACTTAGATGGGCCTGATTAGTCCCTTTTGATCTGGAATCCTAAGGTAGTTTTGAAGGTAGAACCAACGGCATTGCTGATTGGATGTTGAGTATGAGGGAAATAGAGGGTACCTAGTCTTGGGTCTGAGTAAAGGGATGCATTCTCCATGAACAGGAATGAGGAACATGATGGCAGAAACACATTTGAGGAGAAAGATGAGAAGTTCCAATTTGGACTTGAAGTTTGGGGTATCCATTCTACATCATACTGAAGCTGTGAGGTTAACAGCTGAATCTGTGTCTTGACATGTCCATGCTGGGGCATAAAATAGGCGAATAAACAGGTTTTGATAATTGGTTGGTCAGGGAAGGCCTCTCTGAGGAGGTGCATTTGTGCAAAGACCTGAATGAGGAGAGAGGTGAGCCTCTTTTTCCACAACCCTGGGAAAGGGCTCCAGATGAGGGATCAGCAGGTGCAGAGGCCCTGAGTCTGGACTGAGCTTGGCAAGTTAGAGGAACAGCAGGAAGTCTGATGTGTCTGTGGTGGAGTCAGCAAGGGGGAGGGAAGGAAGAGGTGAAGTCAGAGAGATCAACAGGGAATTGAGCCAGTGGAGTAGTGAGCAGTTCTCAGCTTTGTCAGACCCAATGACCTCTTTCTCCTACAAACACTTCCTATGCCCACTTAGTCTCTGAAATTATATAGAAAATGCGTATGTGAAACATAACTAGATATGTAAATTTTTTAGTATTTTTATTGACATTTTTAGACAGGAAGGGAAAGAGAGAGAAACATCGATTTGTTGTTCCACTTATTTATGCATTCGTTGGTTGGTTCTTGTATGTGGGGGCCCTGATGTGAGGGTCAAACCCGTAACCTTGATGTATCGGGATAACACTCCAACCAACTGAACTACCAGGCCATGGCTAGATATATAAGATTTTTAAAAATATATTTTTATTGCCGAAACCAGTTTGGCTCAGTGGTAGAGCATCGGTCTGCAGACTGAAAGGTCCCAGGTTCGATTCCTGTCAAGGGCATGTACCTGGGCTGCGGGCACATCCCCAGTAGGGGATGTGCAAGAGGCAGCTGGTCGGTGTTTCTCTCTCATCGACATTTCTAGCTCTCTATATCTCTCCCTTCCTCTCTGTAAAAAATCAATAAAATATATATTTTTTAAAATATATATATATATTTTTATTGATTCCAGAGAGAAAGGGAGAGAAAGGGATAGAAACAATAATGAGAGAGAATCACTGATGGCCTGTGCGCCCCCAACTGGGGATAGAGCCCACAACCCGGGTAATTAAACTGTGATCTCAACCACTGAATCACACCGGTGGGGCTGTAAGGTTTTTAACAGTAAAGCACAGTTCAGTGGTTTTACGATATGGAGTTGTGCATCCATCACCATGACCAATTTGAGAACATTTCATTTCCTCAAAAAGAAATCTTGATCCCCTTAGCTGCCACCCCTTAATCTGCAGCTCACACCCCGCCTACCAGCTCTAAGCCACCACTAATCTACTTTCTTTTCTATAGATTTGCCTATTCTGAACATTCACATAAATAGAATCATACACTATATGGTCTTTTGTGGCTGGCTTCGTTCACATAGCATGCGTTCTGGTTTCATCCAGGTTGTGGCATATATCAATACTTTGTTCCTTGAAATTGATTGCCAAGTAATAGTCTGTTGTACGGGTGAACGTTTTCTTTTCCCATTAGACTTTCTAACTAAAGAAGAAATGAAAGCCCTAAGCCGGCTTGGCTCAGTGGATAGAGTGTCTGCCTGCGGACGGATGGGTCTGGGGTTTGATTCCAGTCAAGGGCACATGCCCAGGTTGCGGGCTCAATCCCCAGTAGGGGGCATGCAGGAGGCAGCCAATGAATGATTCTCATCATTGATGTTTCCATCTCTCTCTCTCTCTCCCTCCCCCTTCCTCTCTGAAATCAATTTTTAAAAAACTTTTTAAAAAAAGAATGAAAGTAAGGTGATTTGTCATAAAATCGGATTAATTTTAATCTGTAGATGCTCAGCCAGGACCACAGCAGAGAAGATGATGAAAGGCAGCTGCTCACACCTAACACCACCTGAGTGAGACAGCAACCAGCGCAGTGACCCGGAGGGTGGCGTTGGAAACATAAATGACACAAGTGTCATTACCGCTGATGTCACAGTTTCCTAAACGGATCACAGACGCTTGGTCACGTTCAGAACCAAACAAAGTACAATCTTCCTTTCGTTTACGAAGTGTTGCGTTCCTGGACATTTCAGTAGATCTTAAAACCATGCAAAAAAAACAACAATAAATAAATACTTGGCCCTTTACATGTATCGTGTTGTTCAGAGATTCTAAACAGACTTTTCACAGCATTAATGTCTGGGGGACAGTCGAAGGTCACCGAGGATCTGGGATGGCTATTCCTTGTGAGGAGCTGCCTCTTAGGTTGTGGGTACAAACACCCAGGGCCCCGCCCACTGAGTGCCCATATCTGCCCCTCGTCATTGCAACAGGCAAAGCTGCTCCCACAGCCCTGCCGGCTTGGCTCAGTGGATAGAGCGCCAGCCTGCAGACTGAAGGGTCCCAGGTTCGATTCCGGCCAAGGGCACATGCCTGGGTTACGGGTGCGATCCCCAGAAGTGGATGTGCAGAAGGCAGACGATCAATGATTCTCTCTCATCATTGACGGTTCTCTCTCTCTTTTTTCCTTCCTCGCTGAAACCAATAAAGAAATATATTTTTGACCATAATCAATAAAGTAAATTAATTAATTTTAAAAAAAAAACTGAACCGAAGATGAGGAGACCTAGGTTCTCCTTCTGACTTGAAATCTTTTAAAATTAAAAAGAAAAGAAAAGAAAAGAAATATATATTTTTTAAAACTGCTCCCACAGCCGAAACCGGTTTGGCTCAGTGGTAGAGCGTCGGTCTGCGGACTGAAGGGTCCCAGGTTCGATTCCGGTCAAGGGCATGTACATTGGTTGCGGGCACATCCCCAGTGGGGGATGTGCAGGAGGCAGCTGGTCGATGTTTCTCTCTCATCGACGTTTCTAGCTCTCTATCTGTCTCCCTTCCTCTCTGTAAAAATCAATAAAGTATATTTTTAAAAAATAAATAAATAAATAAAAAATAAAACTGCTCCCACAAATACCCCCAGGGTCTGGCTTGGGGGTAGAGAGAGGAGAGGTAGAGGTGAGAGAGAGCTTCAGGGGCTAGCATGCACTTAGCAGGGTGCTAGCATGATAAGCACGCAGTTAGGGGGGCACCCCTAAGAAGGGCGAGTTCTGAGGGGGCGTGGGCAGGGTTGGAAAGGAGACATGAGTTGTGAAATAGCCTCACTGGCATTCAGATTGGTCCATTGGACGGATGGGCTGTTTAGCCACCGAGGGGAGGGACCGCCATGTCCAAGTGGCCTGTTCTCTCCCTGCCTCCTCAGGCGTGCGGTTCTGCCATCTTCATGTTACTGATAAGACGCCTGTGTTAGATTGCTAGGGCTGCCGTCACAAAGCACCACAGACCCCGTGGCTTCAACAACAGAAATTCATTTTCTTCCAGTCCCGGAGGCCAGGAGCCCAAGTCCAAGGTGTCTGGTTTCCCTTGAGGCCTCTCTCCTCTGCCTGTGGCTGGCTGTCTTCTTTCCATGGTCTTCCCATGGTCTTTCCTCTGTGTGTGTGTGTGTGTGTGTGTGTGTGTCCTAACCTCCTCCTCTTATCAGGACGCCTGTCATATTGGATCAGCGCCCCCAGGACCCTACTTAGCCTGAACCCCCTTTTTATTTTTATTTTTTATTTATCTATTTTTTTTTAATATTTTATTTTTTAATATATTTTATTGATTTTTTTACAGAGAGGAAGAGAGAGGGATAGAGAGTTAAAAACATCGATGAGAGAGAATCATCGATCAGCTGCCTCTTGCACACCCCCTACCAAGATACATGCCCTTGACCGGAATCGAACCCGGGACCTTTCAGTCTGCAGGCCGACGCTCTATCCACTGAGCCAAACCGGTTTTGGCGTGAATCCCCTTTTTAAAGCCCTATCTCCAAATACACTTGAGGTAGTGAGGGTGAGAACTGGCACATGTGAATTGGGGGGAGGGAAGGATCATGAGGCCCACAACAACAGCAAAGAGGTTCAGCAGGTGACCATGTCTTAGGCTGGGAGGCACATCGCAGCTCCTTCACTATCTGGGTGACCTGGGACCAGGCCCTTCCCCTCTTAGGCCTCAAGTGGCCCCTCTGTAAAGTGAGACTGACGATGCCTTTTCTGGGGCTCAGGAGACTTATTATCATTATTATTATTATTGATTTCAGAGAGGAAGGGGGAGGGGGAGAGAGATTGAAACCTCAATGATGAGAGAGAATCATTGATCGGTTGCCTCTTGCACGCCCCCTACTGGGGATCGGGCCCGCACTCGGGCATGGGCCCCTGACCAGAATCAAACCCGAGACCCTTCTTCAGTCCGCAGGCCGACGCTCTATCCACTGAGCCACACCAGCTTGGGCTCAGGAGACTTTGAGTGATAGAGAAGGGTGTGGGCACCATGGCAGGCTTGGAGTGGAGTCCTGGGGGCCCCCACGGGGTCAGCCACAAAGCCTTCAAGGTGCTGGATGGGAAGGAGGGCCCAGCTGACCCAGGGCCTGGGACAGGCTGGCCGAGAGGCTACTGAGGGGACTTGGGTCACCAACTCTTTTTTTTAACTGACTAACTGGGACACATTCCGACATATTTCCTCTGACTTCCAGAGAGAGTGGAAGGGAGGAGAAGGAGAAAGAGAGAAGGAACACATGGATTAGTTGCCTCCCACACGCACCCTTACTGGAACTGGGATGGAACCTGCCACCCAGTACAAGCCCTTGACCAACAATCAAACCCTCCACCCTGCGGTCCACAGGCCGGCGCTCTATCCACTGAGCCACACTGGCCAGGGCCCGGTATTTTTTTTTAAATATATTTTATTGATTTTTTACAGAGAGGAAGAGAGAGGAATAGAGAGCTAGAAACATCGATGAGAGAGAATCATCGATCAGCTGATATTGCATTTTGTTGATTTTAATAGAAAACAAAGCGTTATTTTCTCTTTCTTTCCCTCCTTTCCCCCCCCCCCCTTCCGGTTAAGGATTTTCTTTCTCCCCTTTTATCTGCTTTTGTTTCCCTACTGGGGATGTGCCCGCAACCAAGGTACATGCCCTTGCCCGGAATCGAACCCGGAACCCTTCAGTCTGCAGGCTGACGCTCTATCCACTGAGCCAAACCGGTCCCGGCTTTTTTTTTATTATTATTATTAACAACCAGTAGGAACTTCCGGTGCCTATCAAGGGGGCCTGATTTGGGTCCTTGGGCGCGGAGATGGGAACGACATCCCTGCTCCCCGTTCCGGCTCCCGCGACCACCCTAACGCTCCTCCCCGCTCGCCCTACGCAGGCCAAGCTGATCGTCCCCAACAGCACGGCGGGCCTGATCATCGGCAAGGGCGGCGCCACCGTGAAAGCCGTGATGGAACAGTCGGGGGCCTGGGTGCAGCTGTCCCAGAAGCCGGAGGGCATCAACCTGCAGGAGCGCGTGGTGACGGTGAGCGGCGAGCCCGAGCAGGTGCACAAGGCGGTGAGCGCCATCGTGCAGAAGGTACAGGAGGACCCCCAGAGCAGCAGCTGCCTCAACATCAGCTACGCCAACGTGGCCGGCCCCGTGGCCAACTCCAACCCCACCGGCTCGCCGTACGCCAGCCCCGCCGACGTGCTGCCCGCCGCGGCCGCCGCCTCCGCGGCCGCCGCCTCCGGCCTGCTGGGCCCCGCGGGGCTGGCCAGCGTGGGCGCCTTCCCCGCCGCCCTGCCCGCCTTCTCGGGCACGGACCTGCTGGCCATCAGCACCGCCCTTAACACGCTGGCCAGCTACGGCTACAACACCAACTCCCTCGGCCTGGGCCTCAACTCGGCCGCCGCCTCCGGGGTCCTGGCCGCCGTGGCCGCCGGTGCCAACCCCGCCGCGGCCGCCGCCGCCAACCTCCTGGCGTCCTACGCGGGGGAGGCCGGGGCCGGGCCGGCCGGAGGGGCCGCCCCGCCGCCGCCCCCGCCGCCCGGAGCCTTGGGGTCCTTCGCGTTGGCCGCGGCCGCCAACGGCTACCTTGGGGCCGGGGCGGGCGGCGGGGCGGGCGCCGCGGGTGGCCCGCTGGTGGCCGCCGCCGCGGCCGCGGGGGCAGCCGGCGGCTTCCTGACGGCGGAGAAGCTGGCGGCCGAGAGCGCCAAGGAGCTGGTGGAGATCGCGGTGCCTGAGAACCTGGTGGGAGCCATCCTGGGCAAGGGGGGCAAGACGTTGGTGGAGTACCAGGAGCTGACAGGTGCCCGCATCCAGATCTCTAAGAAGGGCGAGTTCCTGCCCGGCACGCGGAACCGGCGGGTCACCATCACGGGCAGCCCCGCGGCCACGCAAGCCGCTCAATACCTCATCAGCCAGCGGGTCACCTACGAGCAGGGAGTGAGGGCCTCAAACCCCCAGAAGGTGGGATGAGGCCTGTGGCGTGTGCTCCCACCCTCCTCCCGATGCCTCCTCCTCCTCCTCCTCCGCCTCCGCCTCTTCCTCTTCCTCCTCCTCCTCCCCAACTCTTGACCTCAGCTCGGGGTGGTCCCGCTCCTCCTGGGATTGGGGCTGGGGTTGGGGTTGGTCTGACGGCACCCCCTTTCCTTCTGGTAGTTCGTAGGCAGGATTGAGAGATGGCTGGGGATGGAGCCCAAAGCTCCCTCCCTGGCCCTGAATGGACTCCTTCCTTCCTTCCTTCCTTCCTTCCTTCCTTCCTTCCTTCCTTCCTTCCTTCCTTCCTTCCTTCCTACGCTTGGCTGGGCCTGACTCTCCTCCCCCAGGGCCCAGGTCTGTGTGATATCTGTATATATTGCATTTTGTTGATTTTAATAGAAAACAAAGCGTTATTTTCTCTTTCTTTCCCTCCTTTTTTTTTTTTTTTTTTCTTCCGGTTAAGGATTTTCTTTCTCCCCTTTTATCTGTTTTTGTTTCCCTACGGGCGGGGGGAGGGAGCCTCTGGGTGACCCAGCACGAAGGGCCTCCCCCAAAACATCAGCCACCTCCCGTCGGGGGAGGAGAGGTAGCTGAAATGGGGCATTTGCAGCGGGAACCCCCCAAGTTCTCAGCTACGTTCCCCCCTCTGCAGTCACCCCTCCTCGGTGGGGCTTTTAACTCTTTGTTGTCAGATGGTATTGGGGGGGGGGGGCGGGTAAGGGGCTGTGCTGCTGGGAATGAGGCCGGCTCTCGGCAAGACCCCTGTGAAAGGCTGGAGCAACTGCCTGTGGCATCTCCCGTGGCTTTTCCTAAAGTGACGCCACTGAGTCAAGTACTTTCGGGGGCACTTCTGGAACTTTTTGTGATGTCATAGGAAGTAGTTCCCCAAAGGTCACTTCCTGTGGTGATAGGAAAGATAGGTACTTCCTATGGCGTCTCGCGAAGGTTGCTTTTAATGACATCACGGGAGGGGGCATGTACTTCCTGTGGAGTTTCCAGGGCACTTCCTGTGATGTCATTGGGACGAAGCATGCACTTCCTGTAGTGGGCCATGGCCAGTTAGTTACGGCCCCTCCTTCTCCCCACCCTTGCTCCCCGTTGGTGGGTCTTGGCCTGGGGGGGCTTCCCAGGAGGAGAATAATGGGGTGGGACTTGGATCTGATCGGACGGACTCCAAGGGAAAAGACCCAGCCCTGTGGGGGTCACCTCCGTGCAAACACGCCCCGTCTGTGAACTCACCTGGCAGGGAGCTAGTGAAAGCCACTGTCAGAGACCCCTATCCCTGCCCCCCACCTTGTGTGTGCATGCCTGTGTCTGCGTGGCTTTGTCTCATGGAGTCTGGTGAGCCCAGGGTGCGGGGCTCCGTCAGGCCTGCGGGGCCCGCTGTGGAGTGAGCCGGGGCCGGGGCCCTGGGCCAGAATGCTCTGTTGCGCCTAATGGATTAGGTTGGCTTGTGGTCTCCGGCGAGCGGGAGCACTCCGGTGGTACCTGATGAGTCAGAATGTTTTGGTGCCCTCGCTGTGGGCTCTGAGGAGCTAGAATGTCCTGATGGCGCCTGCCAAGCCAGGCGGCCCTGAGCGTTGGTTTGGGAGCGGCTCCCTGGGCTCAGCGGCTGTGGTCAGACGGAAGGCCTTGTTGGCAGGCTGAGGCTTCAGGGCCTGACAACCCTGTAGACTTAGGATAGCTGAGACCCACTTCTACCCCCCTCCACCTCCCCCCACGCCCTCGGAGGCCACCTCCGCTTCCTCCAACCCAAAGCAGGGCCCCCAGGGCCCTGGTTCCATCATCAGCATCTCTGGGGGAGGGGCACCCCATGCCCACCCTCTCCCCCATTTGCCCCCTCCTAGGTCTTCCAGACCCTCCGCTTCTCCACGGCTTTGGGGGAATCCGGCCTCCTCGTCTCTCTCCTCCCGCCAAAAAAAAAAAAAAAAAAGGAGGGAAGCAAAGCCAGAGACAATTCCCACCCCTAAAGCCGGGGGGATCGCTGCCCCTCACTAGAGAGCCACCCCCAAATCAAAATGTGAAAACCCCCTAGACAGCAATAGCCTTCAAGGTACCTTGCACTGAATTTCCCACCCTGAGGGGAGGCTGTAGTGTGGGCCCTGGGGTTAGGATGCCCTCTCCATCTCCAGGGTGGAGGGAGGGCAGGCCCCGTCTCCCCACCCCCTACCTCCTGTCGCTGCTGCCCCCGCCCACCCCTAATCTCCACACTGAAGCCAGATGGAGATCTGAGTGCCAAAACAATCCTTGATGTCACTTTGTACATATCTTCTGCAATTGGGGGGGGGGGGGGGGTCTCCTGAGATTGGAGGTGGGGCTGGCCCCGGGGGGCCATGGCTCCCCGCCTCCTGTCAAAAAGACCTTACAGTATTTCACAGTAATCCACCCACGTGTGGGTATTGCAGTATCCAACTGGACTATTCCCCCCTCCCCGCTCCCACAATTCCCGCCCCCAGGCCCCCAGGAGGAGGGAGGGGCCAGGGAGAGGTCAAGTAAGGTCTGGGCGGGCGGGGAGGTGGAGTTTGGAAGTTGCTCATTTGCATATCGTTTGCATCCTCGGCCTCCCGCCCTCTGCTTGTCGGACAGTTGTTTTCTGTGCCCATTTCTGGGGGTCCAGTATCCTTTCACACAGTCACGTCTCTGGAGGCTGGGCCTCCTTGGAAAGTGTGTCCTTTGGGATATCTGGGTGACAGTCCCCCTCCCTAGTCCCAGGGTTGTCTGGAAGGTAGCTTGCTAGCTCAGGGAGCTAGCTGACTTGCCTTGCTGGAGCGCGGAGAGCCGCCCGCCTTCCTCCGTGCGGCCCTGGGACATCCACCCGACCCACCCCCGTCCCATCCGCATCTCTTGAAGGCCCCTTCTGCAAGCTGACCTCGCTCTGTTGTGCCGCGGTTTGTCCGGAGGGGACGCAGACGTGGAGTCAGGAATGAGAATCATTGACCAACCCATACGCCTCTTTCCTTCCCTCTCTCCCTGTCGGCAAGTCCGCTCTCAGAGATGCCGAGTGGCTTCCCTGCACCCAGCTCCTCAGCACCCACCTGGTGCTTACTACGTGTTTGCTGCATTGAATTGTCTCCCTCCTCCTTCCCATGTGCCCCCCACAACTCCCAGCACCCCCCTCTCCCCCCAGCGTTTCCCTCTCTCACTCGCTCTCTGACTCCCTGTGGCTTCCCACTTCCTCTCCCTGTGGTTCCGTGTCATCTGTCCCGTCTCTATCTTTTGTCCGTGTCTGTGCCCCTTCTCCACTCAACTCTCTCAAACACCCCGCCAACCCCACCCCCACCCCCACCCCCAGTTTCCCCACTGATTTTTAAAAAAAGAAAAAAAGTGCCAAACCTCCTAGGAACTGAGCCGCTCTGGGGGGAGGGAACCTCAGCCAGGGGGCAGGATGCAGGACCCTGTATCCCCGGAGGAGGCCCCTAAGAGGCATTGAAAAAGTCCACGGACACTCTGCTCAATTGGGTCCCCCTTCCTCGCCCCTCCCACCCTGAGTTTTTCGTAGAATCTTTGTAAGAAAAGAAAAAAAAAAGGAAAAAAAATCTCCCTTCTGCGAATAACCCCTAACCTTTGGAATCCCCCAAATTCCACCAGCCAGGGAGAAGCCCACTTGCCTCCTTGGGGCTAAGCTGTAGAAATTTGGGGGAGTGAGAAGACAAACTCAGCCCCTCCTCCGCCGCCGGCCCCGCGGATGGTGCCAACTGGATGCCAGAGAAGGACCTCAAGCACTTAGGAGAAGGGGTTCCATGTGCCAAATTCGCCTCTGAGCCAACCTGCCCCAGCCACCTCTTCTGCCCCGCCCCAGCCCCCAGCCGGCTCTCCCTGGGCACCGGGGCTCCGCTGCAATAATCCTTAGGGACGAGAAGGCGGTGGTCCTGCCGTCTCTGTCTGCCTGGACACCCGGCCTGGACTTCCTTGTAGGTGAGAAAGACATGCATCGCAGTTGGAATCTGAGTGTCCATTTCTGGACGGTGGGGGACCTCTGCTTGGGACACACAGGGAACCACTCTGATCCCGGTGGTGGTTTTTCTCCCCTGCGTAACCCCCAAGCCCCTCAGTGCCCCCCTTGTGATCTGTTTCTCCTCCCTGGCCCTGCATCCCTCACCCCCCTCACTGCATCTCTGAGCTGGCAGCCTGCTGTTTAGAAAGTGAGAGGATCCCCCTGCATGGATGTATTTATTGCTCTTTCGAGACCAGGATGAGCGGAGAGAGAGAGCTAGCGCGCTGGGAAAAGGGTTAGTTAGTTAGTTAGTTAGTTAGTTAGTTAGCCAGGAGCGGCGGGGAGGCTGGCGGGGTGCGTGCGTCCAGGCTACAGATGGGGTGCCCCGCGGCCTGGCACCCCCTCCATCCAGCCTGAGCTGGATGTGACGGAGGGGAGACCCGGATCGCGATGCCCAAGTCGCCTTGCCATCGCGATCCCTCTCCGCCTCCCGACGCCACTGGGGGGACATCCCCCCTCCCCCCCGCCCCCGTGGCGCCTGGCCAGGTGCGCGTAAGGCCGGTTTCTGGTCTCTGCGCTGGGTGCGGGGAGGCAAATGGGGGCGTCTGTATGGGGGGGGGGGGGGCGCGCTGCTGGTGTTTAACCCGTTCTGAGCCAGTCCAGGTTACTCCTGTCTCCCAGAGATCATTAGGGGGACCGCCTAATCCCCCTCCCCTCCCCTCTCTGTCTCCCCCTCCACCCCCCTCCCAAAACCACCAACCTCTCATTTCCTAAGTGACTCCATCACCACCGGCCACCACCGGGACCTGCGGCCTCATTGCTCCAGCCACGCCCCACTCGACAGTCAGACTTCGCTCATCGAACTTTTTAATTAACCCTCTCTGTGTCCATCCCACGGAAAACTGTGTGTCCGGCCGGGGGGGGGGGGGGGAGGGGGGAGGCGAGGGGCAGCAGCTACCTTCCCTCCATCTCCTCCCACCGCCCATGCCTCCCCACCCGCACCCCATCCCTCCCCCATCCCACCCAGGGTCCTCCCCGCGCTGGGGGTAGAGACCCGTTCCTCAATCTGCCTGGCTTTGTCCCTTGGCCGAGGCCGGGGGCGGGGGCAGGGGCGTGGCCCCCCAGCGGAGGGCTCACTCTGGCCCCACCCCTCTCTGCGCCCCTCCCCACTCCCCACCCCTTCATTGTAAATAAGTCACTTTTGTACTGGGTTTGAGCCAGGGGACGTGGGGAGTCATTTTCTTTCTTTTTTTTCTTTTTTTTTTCCTTTGTGTTGGCATCTCAGGCCACTGGAGGCATGACCCACAGCCCTGGGTGGTTTGGGAGAACCCCAAGGGGTGTGCCCTCCCTCCCTTGCGCCCAATCCTAAGAGCTTCAAGATGACCAGTATTAGCCCCAGAGCCTCTGGCAGGGAGAAGCGGGAGAAGGTGCAGTCGGGCTGGACAGCTCAGTTTCCCCATCTGTGAAAGGGGCTGGTCCTCCAGCTTCCCTGAGGAGCCTCGGGGAGATAACGGTGAGGGGTCCGAGGAGTCAGAGGACAGACAGGGCAGGAGACGCAGCGGGGTGAGGAGAGGGCTGGAGAACTGATTGCTAAAGCCTCATCAGAACCTTCAGCTGTTCTCCCCCTTGGGACATGGGGGCGCTAGAAGATCTTGAAGGTCCCTTGGATGTGAGGCCCCAGCCCAGGGCTGGGCCCCTGTCTGCTCCCCCACCCCTCATGCCATTCCTTGGGCCCAGACCATCCGCATGTGGCCATGCCTCCAGTGCCTCCATTCAACCCCCTCTAACCGGTTCCATCCTCTGCAACAGAGACGCCGCCACCTCCCACCACCACCTCCAGAAGCTCCTGGCTGGGGCCCACTGCCTCTCCTCCCCCTCCCCCCATCACCATGCCTGGGCCACGCCCACCCCACCCACCCACCCCCAGTGTCCGTGTGTGACCTAGTGCACCATGTATTAGCTTCCATGGCCCCCACCCCGGCCCCCACCCCACCCACTCCCCCCACCCCCCTCCCTCGGCGACTTCACCTTTTTTTGCCGCGATAAACGCCATCTCAGCATCTGTGTCTAATGTTGTCTTTTTTGCTTGACATCACACACTCCTTCTTAACCCATCCCCTTCCCTCTCCCTCCTCCCCACACCTCCACCCACCCTCATCCTGAATTCTTTCCCCCCTCTCCCCCAGGGCTCTGGGCACCTAGGGGAGGCGGGTGGGGGGACCCTGAGGACCGGGAAGGAGGGGAGGGGCTAATGTTCTCTCTGGACTGGAGGAGCACCCGGAGCAGGTGTGTCTGCGGGGGGGCGGGTGCTCCAGGCCTCAGTGTCCAATCAGGAGGGTGGGCACCTCCACCATGGCACCTCCTCAGCACCACACCCCACAGACACGCCCCCGGGCACGCATTCCCACACACAGCATTCATCGCGCATGCACAGCCTCAAATAGCGCCAGGATAGCCTAGGGTCGAGGCGTGGGAGCCCGTGGAGATCCGGGTTCGAATCCCAGCGCTGCCTCCGTCCCTCCGTCTCCCCATCTGCAAACTGGAGGTTTTTTTAAATTGTTATTTCTAGGCTAGGATTTCACTACACCACTCGCTTAAAAGATATGTGAGCACCTTTGACGGGTCGGGCCCTGCCCTAGGTGCTGGGGGGAAAGCCATTAACAACAGGCCCCCACACACCTCTCTGCCTGTTCTCCTGGAATCCGGAAATTCTTCCTCTGCACCGAAGCTGGCACCAACATCAACGCAGAGGCTGCCAGCCACCGCCCGCCGGCCGACCCGTCTGGGGCACCTAATCTTGTTTGGGCCGAACAGCGTTTGTGTGAATTCAATCCTAGCGTGTCCTCCCGGGGAGACTTCCGGGAATGTGGCTTCCCAGCCCCTCTTGAGAAACGGGATGTGGGATCTCTGGGTGGAGGTAACTGGGTGAGAGGGACGGTCAATGCCCATCCCCCCGCCAGGGAGCCATGTCCCACGCCTGGCCCCTGTGCCGGTTCACGCTAATCTCCGCACATGCGTGGAGGTGGCAGGTGATGAGGTGGCCAGCGGGAGGAAGGACAGAGCTGGAGATGGGGAGACAAGAGGCACGTTTAGGGAGAGGCCAGGCGCGCTGGTGCTGATGCGACCAGGGCACCTCCCTTCTTTCTGGATCTCGGTCTCCACATCTGGAAAACACCCGACAGAAGCCGTCCTTGCCTTCTGGAATATTCCGGAAGGATTCCACGAGCGAATCGCCTGAGACAGAGGACAGGCTCAGCAGAGAGTGCTCCCTGGAGAGAACCCCCTCGGCTGAAAAAGATTGACAACAGGATTCTAGAGAATGAGAAACCAAGAGAGGGGGCAGGAGGCAAAAGGAGACAGGCGAGGGCCGTGGTCGGCAAACTGCGGCTCGCGAGCCACCTGCGGCTCTTTGGCCCCCTTGAGTGTGGTGGCTCTTCCACAAAACACCACGGCCTGAGTGAGTCTATTTTGAAGAAGTGGCGTCAGAAGAAGCTGAAGTTCAAAAAAATGTGGCTCTCAAAAGAAATTTCAGTCGTCGTCCTGTTGATGTTTGGCTCTGTTGACGAATGAGTTTGCCGACCACGGGGCTAGGGCAAAGGAAGAGACCGCGATGGGGATCAAGGCAAGGGTAGACATAGAAAGGCGTCCTCGGCTGCTTGGGGTATGTGTTCTCATTTGTTCACTCACTCATTCTTTCATTCAACAGGCGTTTCATGGAGCACCTGCCATGTTCTCAGGCCTAGGGACATGGCAGCCGCAGTGGCACGCCACTGGTCCTGTGCTGACAGCCTGTGAGCCATATCCCCAACTCTTAGCACATAGCAGGTGCTCAAAAAATCTACCGTGCCCCTGGTCCTGACCTGTGACCATCAGGTATTGCCTGGTGTTTAGAAATGTCACCACGCCGGGCCATTTTCGGGGGAGAGCAGAGGAATTTTCCACCAGGAAGCCGGGAACTTGGAAGGGATTTGGAGGAGAGGGTGGAGTTTAGTCTCTGTTCTGCTGTGTGTGACTTTGGGAAACTCTCATGACCTCACTGGCCCAGGAAGATGGGAAGGAAAGGACATGAGGCCGGGATGCAGGTGAGTAATGGTGGATTCCTAACTAAGGAAATCAAAGCCTCCAAACCTCCTCTTGGGGGCAGGGGTGGGGATGGGGTGGAGAATTGTAGAGGTGGTGCGGGTCCTCGAGGAGAAGAGAGATGAAGAAAGAAGACAGAAGAGGTTCCTGGAGGAGAAAGATGGCCCTAAAGACGGGGCTGGGCTGGGAGGGAGGGGGAAGGGGACCTAGAGGGGGGTATCAGGGGCTTAGGGAAGGCTCTCTGACCTTGGGACAAGGTCATTAAGAAAACAGAGAAGGTGAAGCTGGACTGGCAGAGGGAAAGACAAGAGCAAACAAAACAGGCAGAGAGAGAAAAGTGATGGAGAGGGAATGCCAGATTTAAGAAAAATATAGTATGTCTGGTGAGATTTGAATTGAAGTTTTTTGTTTTTTTTTTTAATGAGTAATGTATTTGTTAATCCTCACCCAAAGATTTGTCTTACTGATTTCAGAGAGAGGGGAAGGGAGGAAGAGAGAGAAACATCCATGTATGAGAGAAACATGGATGGGCTGCCTCCAGTATGTGAACCTGAAACCTAGCCATGTTCCCTAACCAGGAATCGAACCAGCAACCTTTCGGTGCGTGAGATCACGCTCCAACCAACTAAGCCACACCAACCAGAGCAATCATTCCTCCTTCTTTTTTTAAACATGTTTTTATTGCTTTCAGAGAGAGGGAGAGGGAGATAGAAACATCAATGATGAGAGAGAATCATTGATTGGCTGCCTCCTGCCTGCCCCCTACTGGGCATTGAGCCGGCAACCCCGGGCATGCGCCCTGACTGGGAATCCAACTGTGAAGTCAAAATTCAACCACTCTATCACACACACCCACCAAGCTAGGGCAGTGATCTCTTAAATCTAAGATTGTCCCATACAATCTTGGGGCCAGACTTACATTAAAACATCTAAAATTGAAATGTAACTAGTTACCCTGCATTTCATCTGGCAACCCTTGATGGAGAACAAAGATCAGAGGGGCAATCAGCAAGCCAGGAGAACTCATCAGAGGAGCCAGGTCATCCAGGCCCACCATTTGGAATCCTAAACCCGGCGACGGCCCCTCTCTCTGCCCCTGGGTCTCCCCTCTCTCTGCCTCAGTCTTCCCCGCTCCATCCCTAAGCACCTCTCTTCCACTGTGTCTCCTATTCTTGGAGGCCCTGATGCTGTGCCCTCCACACCTCTCAGGTCCTCCGTCTTCCTCCACCCTCAGGAGTCTGCCGCAGACATCAGACATGGTTGGGTCACCCAGGTCATCCAGTGGCGGCTGGGACTTCAGGGACAAGGCCCGTCGGGCATGTGACAGAGAGGGTGGGGGTGCACTCAGGGACAGGACCCCCGTCAGTCAGGCTGTTGAAGCGTGGGGCTCCGAAAAAGTCATTTTGCCAGAACATTCCATCAGCAGCAAGGCCTTGCTGATTCCAATGAGTCCCAGCCCTCTCCAATGTCCCCCCACCCTCTTGCCTCCAACTGCTACGAGTCCAGTCTCTAAAGGGTCCCATGCCAACACGGCTGCTGCTCCGGCAACCTGCCCCACTCTCTGTCGCTGTTTCTGCCCCCTGCCCTTGCCTCTGCTGGCGCTCTCTGCCTTGGTTTACCTTCAGTACTTCTCTGAGTGTCCGTCTCACATCTTCCTTCTCTCACATCACTTTTGTTGTGATTTTTTTCCAATTTCGTCCCACTGTATACCTTAGCTGGTTGGGTCTCTCCTGTGTCTGCCGGGGGTGGGATCTCCGTGTGCCTCTGGGAATCGCTATCTCTTTCTCTCTATCTATGTGCCCGTTATTACTCAGTGGCAGCCAACAGGATCCAGAGGGGCCAGGGAAAGGAGAAAGGGACTTATTAAGGGACACAGTTCCGGTCAGGAGACACAGAGCCTCTAGGGCACCCCCCAATCCACTGCCCAGAAAAGGCCACCCAGGAATGCTGCTCGCTCCCCTGCTCCATCAGGAAGCCAGAGCAGGTACTGCGACCACACCTGCCCACACCGGCTCGCTGGGACCCTTGGTGGCAGGCCTACCAACTGCCCTTCTCCCAGCTCAGCTTAATTGGAAATCCAAGCTTCCCGGGAAGGCATCTGATTGGTGGAACCTGAATCTCTCTCTGTCTGTCACGCCCCCCCAACCACAAGGCATTCTGGGAAGTGTAGTTTTACCTTAATTGCCAAGCCAGCAGTCAGTGCAAGCAGGAGAGTTAAATAGCTGTGAAGTGGAATAAAATGTTGTGGGGGGTCCATTTTCTCCCCGTTATTGCACACACAATCTCACTGTCCATTTGTTTCTTTTTTTTTTTAAATTTATACCGTTGACATTCAATTTTATAGACGCAATTTTCAATTACAGTTGGCATTCAATATTACATTCATTTCGGGTGTATGTACAGCATACTGGTTAGACGTTTATATAACTTATAAAGTGATCTCCCCTTAAGCCTAGCACACACCTGGCACCATATATAGTTATTACAATATTATTGTCCATACTAGAGGCCCAGTGCATGAAATTTGTGCACTGGTGGGGGGTGTCCCTCAGCCCAGCCTGAACCCTCTCCAATCTGGGACCCCTTGGGGGATGTCCTACTGCTGGTTTAGGCCTGATCCCTGTGGATTGGGCCTGAACTAGCAGTCGGACATCCCTGTCACAATCCAGGACTGCTGGCTCCCAACCACTCACCTGCCTGCCTGCCAGCCTGATCACCCCCTAACCACTCCCCTGTTAGCCTGATCAATGCCTAACTGCCCCCCTGCTGGCCCGATTGCCCCCAACTGCCCTCCCCTGCCAGCCTGATCACCCTTAATTGTCCTCCCCTGCAGGCCTACCAGGCCTGGTCCCCTCCCCCAACTGTTCTTCCCTGCCAGCCTGGTCCCCTCCCAACTGCCCTCCCCTGCAGGCCTGTATCCCCCCCAACTGCCCTCCCCTGCAGTCCTGGTCCCTCCCCTGCTGACCTGATTGCCCACAATTGCCCTCCCCTGCCAACCATCTTGTGCTGGCCACTTGTGTCCACATGGGGGTGGCCATCTTTGACCACATAGGGACAGCCATCTTGTGTGTTGGAGTGATGGTCAATTTGCATATTACCTTTTTATTATATAGGATTATTGATTTCAGAGAATGGAGAAGGAGAGAGAGATAGAAACATCAGTGATGAGAATCATTGATCGGTTGCCTCCTGCACGCCCCACACTGGAGATCGAGCCCATAAGGCAGGCATGTGCCCTGACCAAGAATTGAACTTGGACCTCCTGGGTCATAGGTCGACACTCAACCACTGAGCCAGCTGGGCCTGACTCAGATTTTGACAGGATTACTCTGGTTGTTTTGTGGGAATGGGCTTTAGGGAATGGGGGCTGGGAGAGTGAAATAAAATGGGAGCCCAGAGAGAGGATGCCAACTGAAGTCCAGCAAGAAGATGCTGGTGTCTGTGGAGAAGGAGAGGAATGGCTGGACACTGGGAGATTGTGAAGGCAGCATTGATGGCATTTGCTGGCCAACTGGCTGTGGGGAGTGAAAGACAAAGAAGAATCAGAGCTGGCTTCTTGTTCATAAAGCTCTTAGGACTGGAGTTTGGTTCCCATTAGGATTAGAAATCAATCAGGTTAAGGCTAAGATTAAGGATCAGGCCTTAGCCACTTTGGCTCAGTGAACAGAGCTTTGGCCCACAGACTGAAGGGTCCCAGGTTTGAGTTCAGTCAGGGTGTGTGCCGGTTGGATCCCTGGCCCTGGTCAGGGCAAATGGGGGAGGAAACAAGTTGATGTGTCTCTCTCACATCGATGTTTCTCTCTTTCTGTCTCTTCCCCTCCCTTCCATTCTCTCCCTCTCTCTCTCTCTAAAAAAAAAAAAAAAAAAAAAAAAAAAAAAGAAATATCCTCAGGTGATGATTAACAAAAAAAAGGGGGGGGCAGTAACATCGTATCACCAGAATTTGATTTAGGGTTGGAGAAAGAGTTAAGATTTCCTGGCCAGCCCTGGCTGGTTTGGCTCAATGGACAGAGAGTCAGACTGTGGACCAAAGGGTCCCAGGTTAGATTCCAGTCAAGGGCGTATACCTCTGTTGCAGGCTCCTCCCCAGTCCAGGCCCTGGTCAGGGCGCTTGTGGGAGGCAGTTGGGAGCCAGCAGACCTGGATTGTGGGAGGGATGTCCTAGATTGCAGAGGATGCAGCCTGGGCTGAGGGACACACTCACACACATCTGTGCACAAATTTTGTGCACCAGGCCTCTAGTCCAGCTAATAAAAGAGTAATATGCAAATTGACCATCACTCTACTACACCCACAAGCCACACCCATCAGTCAATCAGGAGTGAGCATGCAAATTAACTCAACCAAGATGGCTGCTGCCACAAAGAGAGGAGGAGGAGGGAGGCTTGGGTTTCCCTGGCAATGGAGGAAGCCAAACTTTCTGCACACCCTTGCCAGCTCAGGCCTCCACTCAAGGCTACAAAGTTTCAGTTATAGAAGATAAATAAATCCCAACAGAAATGACTGCCACCACTGAGCGAGCAGAAGGCTTGGCTCTGCTCCAGGCTAAAAAGTTTCAATTGTAGAAGATAAATAAATCCCAGATCCCAGGGCCTTCGCTTGGGTGGCAGGGGGCATGGCCAGCCTGCAAATCACCACAAGCCCCTCACTCAGGCCATCCCATGCCCGAAGGGAACCCCACCCTGATCCAGGACACCCTTCAGGGCAAACCAGCTGGCCCACTCATGCACCAGGCCTCTATCCTATCTAATAAAAGAGTATTATGCAGATTGACCATCACTCCAACACACAAGATGGCTGCACCCATGTGGTCAAAGATCCTGCCCCCATGTGGACACAGGAAGACCACCACAAGATGTCCAGTTGGGAGGGACCAGGCCTGCAAGGGAGGGCAATTAGGGGTGATCAAGCCTGCAGAGGAGGGCAGTTAATGTCGACCAGGCCAGCAGATGAGGGAAGTTGGGGGCAAACAGGCTGGCAGGGGAGCAGTTAGAAATCAATCAGGCTGGCAGGGGAGTGGTTAGGGGGTGGTCAGGCTGGCAGGCAGAATCGGTTAGGGACAATCAGGAAGGCAGAGAGGTGAGCAATTGGGAGTCCGCAGTCCTGGATTGTGAGAGGGGATGTTTTACTGCCCGTTTAAGCCCAATCCCGCTGGAATCAGGCCTAAATGGGCAGTCAGACATCCTTCAAGGGGTCCCAGATTGGAGAGGGTGCAGGCTGGGCTGAGGGACACCCCCCCCCCCATGTATGAATTTTATGCACCGGGCCTCTAGTGTAGGATAAGGGTAAAAACTAGGCACAGAGCTAAGACTCTGCTTGTAGCTAGAATCAGTCAAGGCAAGGCTGATGGCTGAGTTCAAGGCTGCGTTTGGATCTAGGACTGGATTAGAGTTATGTCTGGGGTCAAGGTCAAGGTGAATCTGTGGTCAGGACCAAGGTTAAAGTTCAAGATTGTAGCATTTCATGACCATCAAATTTATAGTTAAGGGCCAGGGTCAGGTCATAAGTTTAGGATTAAGTACAGGGTTGAGGTTCAAAACAAATACCACTGCATTTAGGTAGATTTTTTTTTTTTTAAAGAAGCTGGAGGCTCTATGACTTGATCAAAACAAAGAAATACAGGGCGTCTGTATAAAATAAAAGGGGGGGGAGAGAATGTGGGTTGGGTTAAGGTTCTGGGTTCCTTAGGACTAAGGCAGGTTGGAGGTGGATGTGAGCTGAAGGTTTGGGAATTTTATTTTATTTATTTCTAAGGTTTGGGGATGTTAATGTTGAGGTCTTGTCAGCTTTCTGTATGGGAATGTATGCTGGTGTGGTATTAGGTGAGGAGACACCAGCTGCTGTAACCAATAAACCCCAGCATCTCCGTGGCTTAGACAACGATGCAATGTGGGTCTAAAGCAGGCAACGTTCATGTGCTGGATCTACTGTCACCAGTACAGGGAGGCGGGAGCGGGACAGAAAGCCTTCCTAGCTTCTGGCAGCCCAGAGTGACACAGTTAACCTCTGCCCGTCTTCCTTTCAAAAGCCCTAGTCCCGAAGCCCGCCCCAGCCATGCCGAATGGGGCCGTGCGATGAAAAGAGAGGGAATCCATGAGAAGAAAGATGGATTAATAGTTAGCCCTGGGTTGGAGGACTGAGAAGGGAGCAGGGCCAAAAGTCTAAAGAGCCGAAACCGGTTTGGCTCAATGGATAGAGCGTCGGTCTGTGGACTGAAAGGTCCCGGGTTCGATTCCGGTCAAGGTCATGTACCTTGGTGCCTGTGGCTCTTGTCTCCCCCACGAAAAGAGATAGTTTTGGCCCCTGGAGATATTTTGGAGAGACAGCTCACTTACAGACAAAGGGGTGGGGCTGAGCAGAGGTCTCTGGGTCCGTGGCCTTCACAGCCTCTGCCTTACCCTCTCCCGAGGCCCAGAGATTCGTGCGGCCCCAGCGCAGGATGTACCTCGCCAACGCCCCTTGGCAAGACCTTTCCAGGACAAACACAGTCTCCAGGACCCACACCCTCCGCGCCAACAGTGACCACTCAGGGCTCAGGGCTCTGAGGGGATGGGGCGGGCGGGGAGGTGGCCCCTCAGGGGCAGGGGCGGAGCTAGACGCGGTGGAAGCCGGCGAAGGCAGAGAGGATGGGCCGGAGACATCGCGTTGGGGCCTGGAGGGGAACCCAGACCTGAAATTGACGAGGGGCGTGGCTTGATGGCGGTGATTGAAGGACTGAGGCGGGGCGGGGCGTGGTCCCAGCGCTGTGGGCGTGGCTAAGTAACAGGGCGTGGTCCCAGTGCGGTGGGCGTGGCTAATGGTGGGCGGTGCGTAGGCATAGTGATGTGGGCTTGTCTGGTGGGAGGGCGTGGTTTCAGTGTGGTGGGCGTGGCTAAGGGACGCAGGCCTTCAGGGGACGCTAGGCTGCTCACTTGCTTTAGCCCTGGCATGGAGGGAGGGCTGGGGTAACTTGCTTTAGCTCTGGCATGGAGGGAGGGCTGGGGTAACTTGCTTTGGCCCTGGCATGGAGGGAGGGCTGGGGTAACTTGCTTTGGCCCTGGCATGGAGGGCTGGGGAGAGAGCCTGGGTTTGCACCGAGCAGGTTTGGCTCCCATGGGGGGGGGGGGAATGTCGGAGAGAGGATGTTGGCTCGCTCTAGGGCTGGAGAGAGGATGCCAGGGGGTAATCTTGTAACTAGTCCTGGAAGCAGAAGATCCGGAAAGTATCTAGACGGCTCTTCCAACTCAGGAAAACACGGGATGGCAAACATAGTAACAACACCCGCTGGGCACGCCACGAAGCCGATGGAACGAATAGCCGGCAGCACATACTGTGGAAGGACACACCCCAAGAGTAAGGTGACCAGATCGTCCCGCTTTTGGCAGGACAGTTCCGCTTTTTAACAATTTGTCCCGCGCCCCCCCCGGCGTTTTAAAAAAAGTCCCGATTTTTTGGAAAGAAATTTTTGGAAAGAAATTTTTGGAAAGAAAGATTTCTTTCCAAAAATCGGGACCTTTTTAAAACGCCAAGGGACGCGGGACAAATTGTGAAAAATCGGGGCTGTCCCGCCAGAAGCGGGTCGTCTGGTCACCTTACCCAAGAGGCCACCTCGGGTGAGCGATGGCCACACTCGGGGCTAAGCCTGGCCCCTGACAGGCATCATCTCCCTGCACCCCCAAAAGGCCTACAAAGCAGAAACGTGTCTTCATTTTACAGACAGAGAACAAGAGGCACAGAGACGCTGAGTGACCTGTCCCAGCTCGCCCAGCTCGCCAGATGTAAGCTGGGAGTTGAAGTCACACAGCTTCCTGCCCCAGCCCAGGGGCTGACGGGCTGGGCCTCAAACATTCCCATGAACCCCAGGAGCAGGCACAAGTAACAAGCCACAGGAACACAGGTGCACGCTCTGACTGGATGACCCGGTCCCCATGCCCACCTTGCCAGCTGTGGGACCCCCAACCCAGCCCACCCCCCACGACTGGGGCCCTCACCTGAAGCAGCTGTGCAGCCCCTGCTGTGTTCGGCTGGTTGGAGCTGGAGTCAAATAACCAACCGTAAGCCCTAGCCAGTTAGCTCAGTGGATAGAGCATCGGCCTGTGGACTGAAGGGTCCCGGGTTCGATTCTGGTCAAGGGCACATGTCCTGGTTATGGGCTCAACCCCCAGTAGAGGGCCTGCAGAAGGCAGCCGATTCATGATTCTCTCTCATCATTGATGTTTCTCTCTCTCTCCCTCTCCCTACCTCTCTGAAATCAATAATATATCTATATCTATCTATCTAGAATAGATAGATAAAACATAGAGACCTCTACAAGACAAATACCCCAGATTCTTTAAAAAATAACCAACGGCCGAAACCAGTTCGGCTCAGTGGATAGAGCATCGGTCTGCGGACTGAAAGGTCCCAGGTTCGTTTCTGGTCAAGGGCATGTACCTTGGTTTCGGACACATCCCCAGTGAGGGGTGTGCAAGAGGCAGCTGATCGATGATTCTCTCTCATCCATGTTTCTAACTCTCTATTCCTCTCTCTTCCACTCTGTAAAAAGTCAATGAAATATATATATTTTTAAAAAATAACCAACTGCCAGGCCTGAGGCCCCTTGGAATAACTGGGGTGAACTCTAGAGGGTCCTTGACCCCTGAGATCAAAATAAAAGGAGTCCTGGCCTACTGGCTAAGGCAGGGACTGCAGGGTGCCAGCCCTGCTTTGTCACTGACCGCTGTGACAGTTACCCTCTCTGGTCTCACGTTCCCACCTGTATAATGGGGTCATCAAGTCCCTTGGTCCTGGGGTTGCTGTGAAGACTGTTTTCGGACCATAAAGTACCCAGAACAGAGTCCGGCACAGACCACGTGCTCTGTAGGTGCTGGTCATTATGGCTCGGTGAGAGTCTCCGTTTCCCTGTCTGGGACGCGTGGCGTGGACCAGACCAGAAAGCAGATCTTCCGTGTCAGCGAACCCCCTGCAGTCACACAGACAATTGCGTGCGCTCATGCAGCTTCCGTCAGATTCGCCAGGGGGTCCCCCAAAAGGTGAGAAAAGCACAGATACAGAGGCAGCCTGGACCCTCTCTGCAGCCTGGACCTCAGGTCACATCGCTCTCTGCCCATAACAGCCCCCTCCCGTCCGGGCTTCCCATGTCCCATCCTCATGCTCTGCAGGCTCTAAGCTGAGCTCCGGGGGACCCGGGCTCCGTCTCACTGGCACCCCTCGCCCCGCATCCCCACCCCCAGCTTTCTCTTTGCTCACAAAACACAACAAATTTAGGGGGACCTTTTAAAAAATATATTTTAATTGATTTTTTACAGAGAGGAAGGGACAGGGATAGAGTTAGAAACATCGACGGAAGAGAAACATGGATCAGCTGCCTCCTGCACACCCCCCACTGGGGATGTGCCCGCAACCAAGGCACATGCCCTTGACCGGAATCGAACCTGGGACCCCTTAATCCACAGGCCGATGCTCTATCCACTGAGCCAAACCGGGTTAGGGAAACCTTTTTTTTTTTTTCTCTTTTTTTAAAAATATATTTTATTGATTTTTGTACAGAGTGGAAGGGAGAGAGATAGAGGGCTCGAAACATCAATGAGAGAGAGTCATCAATCAGCTGCCTCTTGCACCCCCCCCACTGAGGATATGCCCACAACCAAGGTACATGCCCCTGACCGGAATCGAACCCGGGATCCTTCGGTCCCCAAGCCGACGCTCTATCCATTGAGCCAAACCGGTCCCAACTTTTTTTTTTTTTTTTTTTACAAAAGAAACTTTATCTAAAAAATACTTCACAGACTTGCGTGCTTGCAAAAGCTCTTTAGTTTACTGTGTATATAAATGGGGGGGGGGGGAATAAATAACATTAGTATAACAGACCTAAACATGAACACACACACTGGCAAAACAAATGGACTTCCAATGGAACCGAATCCCAAAGCTCTTCCATCCTCCATAGGAATATTTACCTTCTGTTTTCCTGATTCTTTACAAATGAGAAGATGAAACATGATGAATACAAAGTTTCTTACGTGAATGACACACTTTGAAAATGGCCAACACAAACCTCACCCACGCTCTCTGTTTACCTTCCCCCCTGAGGCACAGGGGCCTTTCCCGTTTGCTTTCCCTTCTTTCCAACTCCACACATCCCTAACCCCAGGCTGTTCGCTAACATCGTCCTAAAATAGCCGCCCGGCCGCCTCGGCCCACCCGGAGCCTCTCTGCCGAGCGCTCTGCGTTTGGAGTCTCCGCAGCAACATCACTCATTCATTCATTCGTTTCCACAAATGGCTACGTGGAGTGCAGACACAGCAGCAAACAGGACAAAGCCCCTGGCTTCCGGGGCTCACACTCTGGACCCCATAACCACCTCTTCGCTGGTATGTCGGGCTCCTTCCACACACCAGCCACACTCTGACCTTGGGGCCTTCACACGGGCTGTTATTTCCTCTGTCTGGGACACTCTTCATTCCCCACCCCCTGGACAAGGCTCTCTCTCTCTTCTCCTTTGAGATTCTTCTGAAGTGCTGCCTCCTCCAGGGGGCCTTCCCTGACCACTCTCTAGCTCCTTCTGCCTTTATTTTTTTTTTTTTCTTTAGCACATAGCCCTACCTGACATATTATATTTCTTTTCTTTTTTTAATGTATTTTTTTGATATTTTACAGAGAGGAAGGGAGAGAGATAGAGAGCTAGAAACGTCAATGAGAGAGAAACATCGACCAGCCGCCTCCTGCACAACCCCCACCGGGGATGTGCCCGCAACCAAGGTACATGCCCTTGACCGGAATCGAACCCGGGACTCTTCAGTCCGTAAACCGACACTCTACCACTGAGCCAAATTGGTTTTGGCCATATTATATTTCAATGGTCTATCTTACTTGCTATCTGTCTAGAATCCCAGCTCCATAAGGGCAAGGATCTTGGTGTGTTTTGTTCATCTCTGTATCTTCAGCACCTAGAACAGTGCCAGACACACGTTAAGTACTAAGCAAGTCTCTGCCAAATGAACGAGCAAATCTTCTTCTGTCTCCCTGTGCCCCACCGTCCCCGTCCCTCTGCCTAGCACCCTTCCGTAAACCTTAGGTGAGGAAATAAAATTAAAAGTACTGGCGAAAGCTCACTGTGGACCTATTCTAAGGACTTCACCTGCCTTGTCAGCTGTCACCCTCAAAACAGCCCCATCATGCTCTCGCCGATTTGGCTCAGTGGATAGAGCGTCAGACCTGCAGACTGAAGGGTCCCAGGTTTGATTCCGGTCAAGGGCGCATGCCTGGGTTGTGGGCACATCCCCAGTAGGGGGCGTGCAGGAGGCAGCCAATCAGTAATTCTCTCTCATCATCGATGTTTCTCTCTCCCTCACCTTTCCTCTCTGAAATTTTATATAAATAATTTCAAAGAGGAAATATATAATATAATATAATATATCCACAGCCCCATCGCAGGAGGTCTGCAATGTTCTCTCTTCCTGTGAAAAGGAGGAAACAGAAGCCCAGAAAGGTGGTGCCACTTGCTCAAAGCCACACAGCTGAGCATGGCCGGGCCGAGGCAGTACCCAGGCCCCAACCACCTCGCTAAGGATCACATGATTCTTGCTTTCTGTCTTCCGTCTCTGTCCCCCTCTCCTGGAACCTGCCTCCTCCCGCCACCGCAGATGTGTGTGTCCCTCCTAGCTCTCTGCACACCTGAATCTGCCTCCAGGCTAACCGGATGACCCCAGTGACAGAGCTCACCTCTCCAGCCCCGCGTCCTGTTCTGTAACACGGGGCTAGTCACGGGTCGGGGCTGTTGTGAGGGTGTCATGGGATTGCAGAGGCAGCACCCAATAAAGAGAGGCTGCGAGGGCAATGACCTTGAGCTCCTTGGTCCTGGTGGACGGCCCGGTGTCTCTCATTAAGGTGATCCATCTCCCCTGTCTTGGTCTCGGCACAAATGCCTCCCCAGGGAGTCCCCTGGGTGTGTTTCTCTCCTGCTCTGCCTCCACGTTTCTCTCTCCTGCCCCTTCCCAGTCCTCTCACGGAGCCGAGAGCTATGTTCTTTTCTTTTCTTTTTTTTAATATATATTTTATTGATTTTTTTACAGAGAGGAAGGGAGAGACTCAGAAACATCGATGAGAAGCATCGATCAGCTGCCTACTGAGAACCATCGATCGACCACCTACTGGGGATGTGCCCACAACCAAGATACATGCCCTTGACCGGAATCGAACCTGGGACCTTTCAGTCCATGGGCTGATGCTCTATCCATTGAGCCAAACCAGTTTTGGCCCGAGAGCTGTTTTCTGTCGGGCACCAGGCGGTCTGTGCATCCCCCAGTAAACAGGCCGCTGGGAAGTCTGGCCAGCGGAGCCGCCGCTGTGGGGGCAGACTGGTGCTCAGGTAAACAGCCAGGCCGATGAGTTTCTCATCAGTATCACCTCGGGCTTCGCCTCGGTGCACAGGGCAGGCGCACCTCGGAAGACCCTTCCATTAGGGACCCAGCAAAACACCACAGGGAGCAGGGGGAGGGGCAGGGGTGCCATGGCCTCAGTCATAGAATCCTAGAGAGAACAAACAACAACAACTGGGGGAAAAGTGGTCATAAAAGACTCCGGCAAGCAACGGAATCTAAGTCAGCAGGTGTGATCGACAAGGGGAGTTGCGGGGGCTCAGAACCCTCACCCCTTCTTTTTCTTTTTTAAATATATTTTTATTGATTTTTTACAGAGAGGAAGGTAGAGGGATAGAGAGTTAGAAACATTGATGAGAGAGAGACATCGGCCAGCTGCCTCCAGCACATCCCCTACTGGGGATGTGCCCGCAACCAAGGTACATGCCCTTGACCGGAATCGAACCTGGGACCCTTCAGTCCGCAGACCGACGCTCTATCCACTGAGCCACACCGGTTTCGGCCCCTCATCCCTCCTTAGTCATTCCTGGCGTCCAGCAGATGCCACAGTGGCTGAGACGGGCCGCTGGGCCCCGCGTGCCAGCTCTGCCCCCGACAGGGGCTCGGAGATCTCCGCCGTGGTTCTGTGGAAAGCACTGAGGAGACAGATCTCCCTGCCAGGCTTGGTTCCTCCCTCCAGGAAGCTCACTCTTCCACACGCAGACCCCTCTCCTCTGCCTTCAGACACGGGTGTCCAGCAGGTCTCCTCCGTGCTTCCTGTGAGGATCTCTGTGGCTCGCATACCCCATCCCTCCTGATGTCCCTCCTCATTCTGCCCCCGTGCCTGGCAGCACCCTCTGCGCTCCCCTGCTTTCTGTGAACCCCGTTGGCAGGCTCTTACAGAGGGCAGAGGACAGCCAGGTCTGGGTCCGACGGCTCCAGCCTCACACTCACTGTCCGTAACCTAAGACAAGCTCCTTGGCCTCTCCGAGCCTCCGTTGCTCATCTGTAAAACGGGACTGTTCGCAGACCCTGCTTCACATTTTTTTAAATATTTTATTGATTTTTTTTTTTTTAAAGAGAGGAAGAGAGAGAGGGATAGAGAGTCAGAAACACCGACGAGAGAGAATCATCGATCAGCTGCCTCCTGCACACCCCCCACTGGGGATGTGCCCGCAACCAAGGCACATGCCCTTGACGGGAATCGAACCTGGGACCCTTCAGTCTGCAGGCCGAAGCTCTATCCACTGAGCCAAACCATTTTCGGCCACACATATTTTTTTTTAAAAAAAGAAATTAAGCTGGGAAGCAATATCACAAGAAGACCTTTCCTGTGACAGTCACAAATTCCCGCCTTTGTCACTTCCCAACTATAAGCCCGTCCTCAGAGACAATGCACCTGCTCAGTCAGCATGTACTAAGCTCTTTCTAAGGCAGGACAGGTACAGTGTCTGCCATCACAGAGTTCTCGCACGTTGCTCAGCCTTTGGTCCCTGAGCACACAGAGACAAGGTGAGCGGACAGGGACAGTCCGCTGCCCCTATTCAGTCAACAGAAACCTAAAACCTATTTCTCAACAGTCCCTTCCCTGCTACTACCCTCTGGTGGCTCCCTATTTGTCTGAAGGCAAATACCGACAGCTGGCCTTGGCCTGCATCCTGCTGGTTCTGAACACCGCGAGGCCTGACACCCGCTTTATATAACATTTCAAGATGCCCCTTGGGTATTCTCAGCTCACAGGCACTACAGCCACCACCACCGATTTTATTTTCAAAACTCCTTAGCAGGTCCTAGGTGAACTAACTGCGATGGAGAACTTTATAGTAAACTAGAGGCCCGGTGCACGGAATTTGTGCACTGGAGGTGAGGGGGGGCGGTCCCTCAGCCCCATCTGTGACCCCTGGCTCCTGACTGCCTGCCTGTTCGCTGCTCCTTGCCACTCGGCTCACCGCTCCTTAGCGCTACCACAGAGGCAGAAGAGGCTCCCGCCACCGCCACTGTGCTCGCCATCCGTGAATCTGGCTTCTGGCTGAGTGGCACTGCCACCCTGTGGGAGCACACTGACCACCAGGGGCAGCTCCTGCACTGAGCGTCAGCCCCCCCCCTGGCCGCCAGTGCGCATCCTGGTGACCCATTGTTCCACTGTTCAATAGATTTGCAATTAGGGTTTTGTTACATAGGATTAATAATCTATTTTTGTATATAAATGCTCAGGCATGGCTGTTCTAAAAGAAAAAAAAAATCTCATCAGCCCCGGCCAATGTGACTCGGTTGGTTGAGTGCCATCCTGTGCACCGAAAGGTCACCAGTTCGATTCCTTGGTCAGGTCACATGTCCAGGTGTGGGGCTCAATCCCCAGTCAAGATTCATGCTGGAGGCAGCCAATCCAT
Organism: Pipistrellus hanaki; assembly: GCF_964339955.1. Lineage (NCBI taxonomy): Eukaryota > Metazoa > Chordata > Mammalia > Chiroptera > Vespertilionidae > Pipistrellus > Pipistrellus hanaki. The sequence goes on along the minus strand of NC_140517.1, from coordinate 43,603,837 downwards.
GTTTCTCTTTATCTATCTATCCCTCTCTCCCTCCATGTTTTTTCTTTCTTTCTTTCTCTCTTTCCCTCTCTCTCTAAAAACAAAAACAAAACAAAAATCTCATCAGGCTAATTAATACTAGCATCTAGTGCCAACCCACCACGAATGAGATCAGAATAAACTGTGTGCCATCAGCATTGCCTGGGGTAACGTGGCTTCTAGCAATAGGGAGTAAATCCAGATAGAATTCCCGGCAAAACCAAGCACAGGCGGGACTCAATGTGCTCAGTTAGCTGAATTCCAGGAAGTCAGTGCATCTTACAATCCTGCAAACGCACTCGGTGTTTGTAGGTAAGACACAGCTCTGTGTGGACGCAGCTCTTCATACCCGGGGGGTCCAGGGGGACCATGGGAAGCTCAGTGAGCCAGGAAAAGGTCTGGTTCATGTGCACCGTCAGGTACCTGGCATCCCTGGACCCGGTCCACGAAAGCCAGTCACACCTCCAGCCACTGAGACAAACTCAAAATGTCCCTACCGCCCTAACCGGCTTGGCTCGGTGGCTAGAGCATTGGCCTGCGGACTGAAAGGTCCCAGGTTCTATTCCGGTCAAGGGCATGTACCCTGGTTGTGGGCACATCAACCCATCAACCCACAGTGGGGGTGTGCAGGAGGCAGCTATTCGATGTTTCTAACTCTTTACCCCTCTCCCTTCCTCTCTGTAAAAAATCAATAATATATATATGTATGTGTATATATATATATATATATTTTTTTTTTTTTTTTTTTAATTTTTCCCACCATTTCCAAAACCCCTCCAGAGGAGGAGCCACAGTCTCGTGGTCCCTGCACAGCCAGCGAGCCTCCTCCTGGGATCCCCACTCTGTTCTGGCCACCTCTGCCCGCTGCGGTCCCCAAACTTCAGGCCTCCACACATTGTGTTTCTCTTTCTAGAAGGTCCTTTGTGGTTTCAGCTTTCAGGTCACCTCCCACCCCTAGCCCAGCCTCTCTCGGAGCAGGTGGTTATGCCTCATGTTTTCTCATTCGCTGGCTGTTCCCAGGATGGACTGGCTGCTCATGAAACAGGCACAAGGTGGCCATGGTGACTGCTGAGCTTCCGGTGCCAACGCAGGGGGCCTCACGGACGGTGTTGGGTTGTCACGGTGACCGCTTCTAAGATCAAGCCCCAGTGTTTCTGGACCCAGACCTGGTGCAGATCCCAACTGTGTCATTTCCCTGCTGTGTGGCCTTGGGTACATTAACCTCCCTGAGGTGCACAGCCTTCCCTGTAAATTGGAAATGATAGGGCCTGCCTCCTTGAGTAGTTATGAGGTTCAAATCATGTTTACAGATCATGTTTATAAAACAACTGGTGGCCCTGGTGCACGAATTTGTGCACATTGAAAGGAATTTAATCAGCAGAAATATTTTATGATCGCTATTCACCCTTTCTCTATAATAGAAGTGTCAACCAAATTCACAATTGACAATGACAGGTTGAAACACATGCTTGCGAGAGCTTTATATGTATCATGCCTGCTTGAGTCAACTTAGCCTTTTTTTTTAAAATATATTTTATTGATTTTTTACAGAGAGGAAGGGAGAGAGATAGAGAGTTAGAAACGTCAATGAGAGAGAAACATCGACCAGCTGCCTCTTGCACACCCCCTACTAGGGATGTGCCCGCAACCCAGGTACATGCCCCTGACCGGAATCGAACCTGGGATCCTTGAGTCCGTAGGCCAACACTCCATCCACTGAGCCACACTGGTTAGGGCAGGGCAGAGCCTTTTGCTGGTGCGGTGCGATGAGCTGAATAAAGCCGCCGAGGTGTGCCCCTTGCCTAGACAGGGGGACCCGGGGAGCCACACAGACTACGTCACTGCTACAGACCATTGATCTTCCAGAATCTCCAGTGTTCTTGCCCAGCAGGATCATGGGTAGAGCGCTGGGGAGGCTCTAGAACCGGTTCCTGGTGATGAGGACCACTGGCCCCGATTCCAAGCATCAATGGGGGGGACACTGTCATCCTCCAGGGTCCACATGCATGGCTTCTCCATCACACAGGCCTAGGGCCCACATGCTCACGGGCGGGCCGTGTTCATAGTTCACTTAGGAAATCAGCCTGCACCCTAGCTGGTTTGGCTCAGTGGATAGAGCGTCAGCCTGCGGACTGAAGGGTCCCAGGTTCGATTCCAGTCAAAGGCACGTGCCTGGGGTGCAGGCTCCATCCCCAATAGGGGGTGTGCAAAGAGCAGCCAATCAATATCATTGATGTTTCTATCTCTCTTTCTCCCTTCCTCTTAAAATCAATAAAAACGTTTAAAAAAAAAAAAAACTAGACATGGTTGTGACATTTAAAAATAAAAAATAAAAAGGAATTCAACCCGGCCAGCGTGGCTCAGTGGCCTATGAACCAGGAGGTCATGGTTTGATTCCTCGTCAGGGCACATGCCCAGGTTTCAGACTCGATCCCTAAGAGGGCGTGCAGGAGGCAGCCGATCAATGAGTATCTCTCCTCATTGATGTTTCTGTCTCTCTCTCCCTCTTCCTTCCTCTCTGAAATCAATAAAAATATATTTTTAACAATAAAGGAAATCCTATCACCCCTTTGTACTTAAGCACTATCCTCAATGCACAGCTAGATATTTGCGACTAAGTTCTATGTCAGGTATAATCTGCTGCAAACAAGTAAAACCAGGCACAGAGAATAAAAAACACACACAAGGAAAAAAAAAACACTGACCAGCTGAAACCAGTTTGGCTCAGTGGATAGAGTGTCGGCCTGCGGACTGAAAGGTCCCAGGTTCGATTCCGGTCAGAGGTATGTACCTAGGTTGAGGGCACATCCCCAGTAGGGGGTGTGCAGGAGGCAGCTGATCGATGATTCTCTCTCATCGGTGTTTCTAACTCTCTATCCCTCTCCCTTCCTCTCTGTAAAAAATCAATAAAATATATATTTAAAAACAAACAAACACTGAACAGCAGTGTGTCCTCAATAAACAGTTATTGAGTAAGTGGCTCCTAGTTCAGGACGTAAGATGTGAGGTTGTCATTTATTTAAGAAAGGCCGGGGAGCACTTGCTTTGGAGTCCCTCAGCCTGGGCCAGAGCCCAGCTCTGTCCCCAGCAGGCGATGTGTCTCCGGGCCCCGGAGCTTCCCTCTCTGAGCTTCCAATATTTTCCATCAAATGGGGTCTCAGCCTTAACTGGTTTGGCTCGGTGAATAGAGTGTCAGCCTGCAGACTGAAAGGTCCCAGGTTCGATTCCGGTCAGAGGCATGTACCTTGGTTGCGGGCACGTCCCCAGTGGGGGGTGTGCAGGAGGCAGCTGATCGGTGTTTCTCTCTCATCGATGTTTCTAACTCTATCTCTCTCCCTTCCTCTCTGTAAAAAATCAATAAAATATATATATTTTTTAAATAAAATAAATAAGTAGAAATGGGGTCATCGCTGTGCCTCCCATGTGGAGCCCAGTGAGGGTCCCACCAGACGGTGTAGGTAACGGCGCCGCGGTGCCCAGCGCAGAGTCGGGGGCGGTGCTGTTCGTAGGGGCGGCTCTGGAGCACACGGAGGAGGCGGGCCCAGCCCTGGAATACGCGAGGAGCGGGTGAGGGACGTGTGCTGCACCGCATGGACACGGGGGCCGAGGCCCGGGGAGGGGAAGGGCGTTCTCCGGGGTCACAGGGCCGCCTGGAGGCAGAGCAGGGACCAGAGACAAGGCCAAGGCCTGACCCCCCTCCCCATCTCCGTGGGGGGTCAGTCCGGCAGGAGGCATGGGCAGGGAGGGAGTGGGCCCTTTAAATCCTAAGCTCCACCTTTGCTGAGAAGGGTCTTTGGGGGAGTATAAAAGGGGGTGCAGTCCTCCTCTGCTCCAGAGTACCACCCAGGGTCAGCTCCCGGCCCCGGCCCCCGGCCCGGCCCCCGTCTGCCCGGGTGCCATGCAGCTGCCGCCCTTCGACATGTGGAAGGACTACTTCAACCTGAGCCAGGTGGTGCTGGCCCTGATCCGGAGCCGGGGGCAGAGGCCCGAGGCCCCCCCGGATGGGAGGGAGCCGAGACCCGAGCCCCCGCCGGGGCCGGGAGGAGGGCCGGGGGCCGGCGGGGGGCCCGCCACCCTGTGCAACTTCTGCAAGCACAACGGGGAGTCCCGCCACGTGTACGCCTCGCACCAGCTGAAGACGCCCGAGGGTGAGGTGGTGTGCCCCATCCTGCGGCACTACGTGTGCCCGCTGTGCGGGGCCACGGGCGGCCAGGCCCACACGCTCAAGTACTGCCCGCTCAACGGCGGCCAGCAGTCCCTGTACCGCCGCAGCGGCCGCAACTCGGCCGGCCGCAAGGTCAAGCGCTGAGGGCCTTGGGGTGCCCGCCCCCCTGCACCCCTCACCGTCCTGGTTAAGTGCCCTGGACCCTCCCATCCTTTGGAACTCACCCCATCCTTTGGAACCGCGGGTCCCCAGAACTCCAGCCCGGACGGATCCTGAGACAGCGGTGGCTTCTGGGGACCCAGGGGGGCCCGCCCGGGCCCTGGGACAACGGCTCAGCCTTTCGGGATTCGCAGGACCTCTGCCCCCTGGACCACACGGCCCCGTGGCTTCTTTGGGGCCACACGGTTCATGGATCTTTGGTGACACCAGCCCTGCCGCCTCTGACTGCTCAGCCCCAGCCCCGGGCTCCGCTCCCTGTGGGATTCTTGGGTCCCAGGCCGGGGGTCGGAATGTGCAGACGGAACAAGCCTGGCTCGGACCTGCAACCCAAGAGATCCGAGATGGGACTGTGACTTGTGTGTCTGGAGACCAGCCTCGCCCACCTTCCTCTCCGGCACCTGCAGACCCGGTGCATTGTGAACCACGGGGACGGCTCCCTCCGGCCCGCCAGCCGCCCACCAGCCCCTCCGTCAGGAGCTGGGGAGGGAGGGGGTGCACTGCAGGACCCCATGTCCCACAGGCTTGTCTGGGGGTGGAGAGTCTGGAGGTGAGCTGACACCCTCCAGCTCCCCTGTGATTCCCCCCCACCCCAGGCTGTTGGCTGTTCACTTGTTTTACTGCTTTCCTGAGCTCCTGCCCTCACCCCACCTCACCGAGGCGTCCTCTGCCCCAGCCAGAGGGCTCAGGGCCCAGACTGCGTGGGCCGGGGGGGCGGGGAGACTGCGTGGGCCGGGCGTGCGCCTCTCCGCCGCCCCCATCCCCATCCCCACCCCTAAATCACCGTTTGCGGGGGCGGGTTTTTTGTGTGTTTTTTTCCCCCCTCCCGGTTGGAACAGTTAAGTCAACAACGTGCCCGGCTGGGAATGGCAGTTACCTAGCGTTTGTTTTAAGGGGCGAGTCGGAGCCCCGGTCCGATTTTAAGTTGTTTTGGCGCAAGGCGGGGCCCCTGTGTTGCCCTCCGGTAAATAAAGGTTGTCTTTGCAATCGCCGTGTCTGTTTGCGTCTTCTCGCCACACACACACACACACACACACACACACACACACACGCACCCCCGCTCCGCCGGTGGGGGAGGGGGCTCGCCTGTGCCCGGCCCCTGGGAAGCGGGAGGGGGCGGGAGGGGAGCGGAGCAGGAGGGGCCCCGGAGTCCTCTCCGGATGTGCCCCCGCCATGTCCCCCGCACAGGTCACCTGCGGACCTGCCCTGCAGTCCCAGCTTCTGCCCGGGTCCCCGGTTCATCCTCCTGGCTCTTTCCCCAGGTCCCCCTCCTGCCTGCTGGGCCACGGATCTTCAAGGACCAACTGTATGGTAATTCTTAAACTTTGGGTGCCAGGCCCCCTTGTAGAGGTGATGGAAAAGCATGGCCCCCGCCGAAACCGGTGTGCCTCAGTGGACAGAACGTCGGCCTGCGGACTCAAGGGTCCCGGGTTCGATTCCGGTCAAGGGCATGTACCTTGGTTGCGGGCACATCCCCGGTGAGGGGTGTGCAGGAGGCAGCTGGTCGATGTTTCTCTCTCATTGATGTTTCTAACTCTCCATCCCTCTCCCTTCCTCTCTGTAAAAAAACCAACAAAATATATTATATATATATATATATAAAAATAAAAGGTATGGTCTCCAGGGAAACAGGCAAATGCACAAAACACCGCATATAATACCGGAGGCTCTTGTATCCCGTTTGGTCCAGGAATGTCTATTGCGCATCCGCGTTGGGCCAGATCCCGGTCTAGGCCACGGCGGGCACAGCGGTGAGCAGAGCAGGCCAGACGCCCGCCCTCAGGGTGCTGACACTCCGGTGGGGACGGGAGGTGCCTGACAATCAGTAAATATATGTCAGGGGTGGAGGAGAGAAGGCAGGTAAAGGGATGGAGCGTGAAGGAGAGGCTGTCTCGGTGGAGGTGACATTTGAGCCGAGTCCAAATGAAATGAGAAAAGCAGAGACTATGGCCCTGGCCGGTTTGGCTCAGTGGATAGACCGTTGGCCTGTGGACGGAAGGGTCCCAGGTTCCACTCAGGGTCAAGGGCATGTACCTTGGTTGTGGGCACATCCCCAGTGGGGGCGTGCAGGAGGCGCAGACTCTCCGGGAGCCACAGCGCCCGGCTGCCTGCCTGGACAGCCAGGGAAGGGACATGCCTAGGGGCACAGGGGGCGGCCCGGGCCCGGGTGGGGATGTGGGTCAGTTAGGATGAGGGGAGTATAAGGTGCTATGGGGTGAACGTTGTCCTCCCCCAGAGATACGTCCTGTCCCTCAGGCATCAGAACGTGGCCTCACTCGGAGATGCCGGGAGCTAAGATGAGGTCATACTGGAATAGAGTGCACCCCGAACCCCCAAACCCCCCATGACCGGTGTCCTTAGGAGCAGGGGAGCGAGGCGCACAGAGGGAAGACAGAGACGGAGATGGAGGGATGCTGCCTCAGCCGGGGAAGGCGTGGGGCTGCCGGAGGCTGGAAGGGGAGGATTTTTCGTGGCCCTGGCCCTGCCTCAGCCCAATTTCCAGCTCTGGCCTCCGGAACTGGGAGAAACAACGCATTTCTGCATTTCTGTTGCTCGCTTCAGCCACCCAGTGTGCGCTGTTGTTACGGCAGCCCTCGGAATGAAGACCTGGGCGCCCAGATGGCATGGGCGCCTCAGGAGTCTGGGCCGAGGGAAGGATTTGAGTCTATTTTCTTTTTAAATATATTTTATTGATTTTTTTACCGAGAGGAAGGGAGAGGGATAGAGAGTTAGAAACATCGATGAGAGAGAGAAACATCGATCAGCTGCCTCCTGCACACCCCTACCAGGGATGTATCCACAAGCAATGTACATGCCCTTGACCGGAATCGAACCTGGGACGTTTCACTCTGAAGACCGACTCTCTCTATCCACTGAGCCAAACCCGTTTCGGCAGGGTTTGAGACGAAATCCGGCCTGGAGCTCAATGAGGAGGCTGAGTAGGGAGCCAGGGAGCCAGGGAGCCAGGGCAGAGGGAAGTGCATGGAGTGGGCAGGTGTCAGTGAGCGGAGACAGGATGCAGGGGGGCTGCTCAGACTCCAGCACCGCCCCCCTCCCCCTCGGGCCCTACCAGGAACCAGAGACTGGGGAGCCCGGGGGATGGAGAGCAGCTGGCAGCATCCGGCACTCAGGGCAGACAGACCAGGGACAGAACGGGCCTGGAGGGCAACCACAGGCTTCGCTCCTGGGCCTCCTGGGCCCACCCTGTGAGTTCTAGAGCAGAACAGACAGAGACAGGCTGGACATCATGCAGAGAAGCAAGTGCTTAAGAGTGAACCCCTCCCTCCTCCCTCCAGCACCCCTGAGGATAAGGGGGGGAGGCAGTTCTCCACCACATAAAGCCATGGAAGGAAAATTAGGTCCATAGCTCTATCTGGTGTGGCTCAGTGGATAGAGCAGCGGCCAGGGCACACGCCCAGGTTGTGGGCTGGATCCCCAGTGTGGGGCATGCAAGAGGCAGCCGATCTATGATTCTCTCTCGTCATTTGATGTTTCTATCTTCCTTTCTCTGCTTTTCTGAAATCAATAAAAAATTATATATATTTTAAAAGGAAAAAAAAAAGAAAAATAGGTCCATGAAAGACGGCCCTAGAATCCCTCAGAGTTCCCATTGTGCCCGGAAGTGTACACGCGGAATGTGGAATTCCTGAGCCTCCCCTCCCCCTCAGGTCCGGTGCCCACTAGCTCGTGGGACTCAGGAACTGAATGTGTGCCCCTGCCAGGGTCCAGGGTCCTGTGTGCTGTGACTGTAGGCTAGAGCTGATGCCAGGCCGGCCAGAACCGGCACCACGCTGGAGAATTTTGTGCCGATGGGAACAGGCAGCTCCCCTAGCTGAGGTCCTTGTTTTGATCTGTGTTGGCCATGCTGCCGTCTCTTTTAGCTTTGATTTCTGTTTCTTTGTGTCTTTCACTCTGTCCCTTTCCAAATCCTTCCTTCCTGCCCACTGCCCCCCTCCACCCCCGGCAGTCATTCTGACAAATGCAAGCCTTTCCCGCAGACTCACTCTCGTCACAGACGGCTGCCTAAGCAATGCCCACGTGGATGCTGCATCCCGTCCAAGAGGGAAATCGCACGCCCAGAGGAAATCCTGTGGGCGCTCCCCTCAAAACACTGGCCACACCCCGATTCTGACCATGCCACCCGGCCCCCAGCGCCTCTCTCCAGGACTGTGGCCGTCACCTCCTCACTGGTCCCCCCCCCTCCACTTCTGTTCTCCACCTCCCAGACTCTAGGACCTGGAGTACACATTCCACCCCCGACAAAAGCGATCCCACGGAAACCCAGGTCAGTTCACAGCCCTCCTACGGTCTGTCTCCCAGAGTAAAAGCCAGCATCCTCACCAGGGCCCCTCTCTGAACCTCTCTCACTGTTCCACAAATGCTTCCAGAGCATACCTGCCGCCAAAACCGGTGTGGCTCAGTGGATAGAGCGTCGGCCTGCAGACTGAAAGGTCCCAGGTTCGATTCCGGTCAAGGGCATGTACCTTGGTTGCGGGCACATCCCCAGTGGGGGGTGTGCAGGAGGCAGCTGGTCAGTGTTTCTCTCTCATCGATGTTTCTAACTCTCTATCCCTCTCCCTTCCTCTCTGTAAAAAATCAATCAAATATCATTTTTTTTTAAAAAGAACATACCGCCGAAACCGGTTTTGCTCAGTGGATAGAGCGTCGGCTTGGGGACTGAAGGGTCCCAGGTTCGATTCCGGTCAAGGGCATGTACCTTGGTTGCGGGCACATCCCCAGTAGGGGGTGTGCAAGAGGCAGCTGATCGATGACTCTCTCTCATCGATGTTTCTAATTCGCTATCTCTCTCCCTTCCTCTCTGTACAAAATCAATAAAATATATTTAAAAAAAAAAAAAAAAAAAAAAAAAAAAAAAAAGAACATACCTGCCTCAGGGCCTTGGCACATATCCTGCCCCTTCCTGGGTCCCTCTTGCCCCAGATGCCCACTGGTAGTGGCTTGCCCCCTCACTTCCTGCAATTCTTTGGTCAAATATCACCTCCTCTGTGAGGCCTCCCATCCTCACACTGCTGGTCCCTCTTTTTTTTTTTTTTTTTTAAATATCCCTTTAATAGGAAGAGAGAGGGATAGAACATGCTATTGGTTTAATTACTGATTCTGTCTGTGGTTGCGATGGTCAGTTTGTTGTGTCACCTTGGTGAGGCTGCTGTCCCCAGCTATTCAAACACTAACCCCAGTGCTGCAACGCAGGTATCTTATGGATACAGTTAAAGCCAATACTTGGTTGACTTTACATTTTTTAAATATATATTTTTATTGATTTCAGAGAGGAAAGGAGAGGGAGAGATAGGAACATCAATGATGAGAGACAATCATTGATCAGTTGCGTCTTGCATGGCTCCTAATAGCAATTGAGCCCATAACCCAGGCATATATCCTTGACTGGAATCGAGCCCGGGACCCTTCAGTCCAAAGGCCGATGCTCTGTCCACTTAGCCACACCAGCTAGGGCCTTGGTTGAATCTAAGTAAGAGAGATTATCGTAGACCAGTGTTTCCCAAACTTCTCACATATGTGTGCCCCTTCTGTAATTTCCGTAACGCTGAGTGCCCCTCGTCCTCATGAGAACGGAGAATTAGGCGCAGCTAAGCACAGTGCAGTGCACATCCCCACCAGACTCCGGTGCAACGCGTACCCCCACCAAACTCTTCCCCTACCCCTGGGGGTACCGGGACCGCACTTTGGGAAACACTGCCCTAGATAGTCTGGGTGGGCCTAGTTTAATAGTTTGAAAAGTCTAAAGAACAGATTTCCTCTCCTAGATCCAGTTCGTTTCACTTTTAAAATATATATATATATATTATTGATTTTTTTTTTTTACAGAGAGGAAGGGAGAGGGATAGAGAGTCAGAAACATCAGAGAGAAACATCGATCAGCTGCCTCTTGCACACCCCCTACTGGGGATGTGCTGGCAACCAAGGTACATGCCCTTGACAGGAATCGAACCTGGGACCTTTCAGTCTGCAGGCCGACGCTCTATCCACTGAGCCAAACGGGTTTCGGCTCCTTTCACTTCGTATTGCAACCCACGATGAGGAGTTTTACATCATGATCTAACACACACAGGTGCGTACGCACACTCCTCTGAAACCCAGGTTCACAAGAGTGATCTTAGTAATAATAACAAAACAATGATTCCACGCCAAGTCCCGCTCCAAGGCTTTCTCCATACGGACCCAGTTAATATTTCTAACACTCCAATGAGGGGCTATCCCCATTGTACAGACAGGAAAGCCAAGGGCAGGCAGGCTAAGGAACCTGGCCGAGGTTACATAACAAGTAAGGGGGGGAATTGGAAGCCAGACAGCCTGTCTCCAGAACCGAGCAATTTCCACTCTCCTAGGATGTGTCTTCAAAACCTCTGAAAATAGCTCAAACCGGTTTGGCTCAATGGATAGAGCGTCGGCTTGGGGACTGAAGGGACCCGGGTTCGATTCCGGTCAAGGGAATGTACCTTGGTTGCGGGCATATCCCCAGTGGGGGGTGTACAGGAGGCAGCTGATCGAAGAACTCTCTCTCATCGATGTTTCTAGCTCTCTATCTCTCTCCCTTCCTCTCTGTACAAAATCAATAAAATATATTTTAAAAAAATAAAAATCAATAAAAAATATTCTTGGGTGAGGATTAAAAATAAAAAAAAATAAATACTAAAAAACCTCTGAAAATACACAACTGAAGGGAAAAGTCCTCAGAGCAATGCTTACCTGACTGCGCACAACGCACTCCGGTCATTTCCTGCTCTGCTTTGGTGTGTTCGTTTGCCTGCGACCCACTGACTGTCTTTCTGGGCCACTCAGGGGTCGGGACCCACCGTTAGTCAGGAAAACGTGCCTTAGGACCCTTCCCGCAGTTCATCCCCACTGCAGGGGCCTTGCCCTTTGACCTCCTGCATCCTGTTCAACACCCCACACCCACCCAGGCCTAGAGCCTCACCTCTGCCAGGGGCTCCCTGGCTCCAGCCTTCCCGTCAGCATCCAGGCCTGGTTTAGACCCACATCCTCCCTCAGCCCACACTTTCCCGGCACCAGCAGCATCCTGGGTGCCTCGCTGGGACGCCCCGCGGACCCCTTTCCGAGGGCGGCCACAGCTAACCGGGTGCTTCAAGCAGCAGAAACGGCGCTGGCCGGGTGGCTGGGTTGGTTAGAGTGTCCTCCTGTCGCCAAAAGGTTGTGGGTTAAGGCGCATACCTAGGCTGTGTGGAAGGCAACTGATCAATGTTTCTCTCTCTCTCTCTCTCTCTCTCTCTCTCTCTCTCTCTCTCTGATCAACAAAAACATATCCTCAGATGAGGATTAAAAACATTAACAGAGCCTGGCTGGCATGGCTCAGCAATTGAGTGTCGACCTAGGAACCAGGAGGTCCCGTTTCGATTCCTGGGTTGCAGGCTCCATCCCCAGTGCGGGGCGTGTAGGAGGCAGCCTATCAGTGATTCTTTCTCATCATTTTTAAAAAATATATTTTATTGATTTTTTATAGAGAGGAAGAGAGAGGGATAGAGAGTCAGAAACATCGATGAGAGAGAATCATCGATCAGCTGCCTCTTGCACACCCCCCACGGGGGATGTGCCCACAACCAAGTACATGCCCTTGACTAGAATCAAACCTGGGACCTTTCAGTCCATAGGCAGACGCTCTATCCACTGAGCCAAACCGGTTTCGGCTCTTTCTCATCATTGATGTTTCTCTTTCTCTCTCCCTCTCCCTTCCTCTCTGAAAGCAATAAAAATATATTTTTTAAAAAAATTAACAGAAATGCACACTCGCAGTTCTGGAGGCCAGAAATCTGAAATGGAGCTATTGGCCGGGTCACACTCCTCCCCACCCAAAGACTCTAGGGAGGGTCCTTCCTCGCCTCTTCCAGCTTCTGGAGGCCCCAGGCCTTCCCTGGCCTCCGGCAGCATCACTCCCACCTCCGTCCTGCCTCTGCGTCTCTCTCCTCTCCTTATCAGGACTCCAGGATGCCGTCATTTTAACGAATTACGCCTCCAGTAATCTATTTCCAAATAAGATTACATTCTGAAGTACTGAGGGGTAGGATTTCAATATCTCTCTTTTGGGGGGGGGCGGGGGGGAAGGAGGTAATAAAACTTAATGAATGTCACCTACTGAACATACTCAGCATGTCTTGCTGCCTTTTTTTTTTTTTTTTTTTTGATATTTTATTGATTTTTTACAGAGAGGAAGGGAGAGGGATAGAGAGCTAGAAACATCGATGAGAGCGAAACATCCATCAGCTTCCTCCTGCACACTCCCCACTGGGGATGTGCCTGCAACCAAGGTACATGCTCTTGACCGGAATCGAACCCGGGACCCTTCAGTCTAAAAGCTGACGCTCTATCCACTGAGCCAAGCCGGTTAGGGCTCACCATGTCTTAACTGGCCCTATATCCCCTCCTGGGACCTGGGCCAGAGAACTGGGTGTCCCCTACATCTCCCTGCTCCCCAGCCTGACAGGCTCTGCAGTCCTTACATTCTGTCTCCCAGATGCCTTCCAATTAATTTCTCCCTTTCCCACATCTCTGCCCTGGTCCAGTCGCCCCGCCCCTTCCGTGCCCCTGCTCTAGACTTCCCCCTGGACTCTCCGTTCACCCTGCACACAGCGGCCAGGGGGCCGTCCGAAAGCACACGTGAGACCCCTGCTTCCTGGCTCAGAGCCCACGGCCTCAATATGGCCCAGAAGACCCTGCCTGGGCTGTCCTGACTGCTGGACCTGGTCCCCTCAAGGGGCACATGTGGGACCTCATATAAACCCAGCCCTGGAGCCCTCACCGGTTTGGCTCAGTGGATAGAGAGTCAGCCTGGGGACTGAAGGGTCCCAGGTTAGATTCTGGTCAAGGGCATGTACCATAGTTGCAGACACATCCCCAGTGGGGAGTGTGCAGGAGGCAGTTTTAACTCTCTATCCCTCTCCCTCTCTGTAAAAAATAAATTTTATATTTATATATATATATATTGTATATATATATTTAAAAATAAAAAATAAAAAATAAGCCCAGCCCTGGTGACAGTAAGCTTGCCACCCAGTCTGCACCTGCACCCACTCGGAAAAATACAGCCAGAGAGAAACACACAGCCACAGCGACTCATCTCATTTCAGTTCACTATCCAGGAACCTCAGGCGATTGGTTCTGTCTGCCTACCTCTCCGTGGCCACTCACTCACTACCTCATGATCTCCCCCTCTCTCTCCATCCTCAGCACCTCCCTTCACCTGGAAGCTGTCATTTTAAAGAATTACATCTAGCCGAGGCTGGTTTGGCTCAGTGGTAGAGCGTCGGTCTGCGGACTGAAAGGTCCCAGGTTCGATTCCGGTTAAGGGCATGTACATTGGTTGCGGGCACATCCCCGGTAGGGGGTGTGCAAGAGGCAGCTGGTCGATGTTTCTCTCTCATCGATGTTTCTAGCTCTCTATCTCTCTCCCTTCCTCCTCTCTGTGAAATATCAATAAAATATATTTTAAAAAATAAAGAAAGAAAGAAAGAATTACATCTAATTTACCAAGACAACAAAGAAGGAGGAGAGAGTGTTCACATTTCCTGACACCACGTGTTGCCACCTGCCTGCCTTCGTGCCCATACTCCCCCTCCCCCCTCACTGTGGCAGAACAGCGCATGCCCCTTTGACCGCCCTTCCCTCCGCTTGGGCCCTGGAACCCACCCACTGTGCTTACTCAAGGACAGGGCTCCAGCAATTCTCCCCTTGCCCCTCGGGAGCACCCATCTCCCCTCTTCTAGATCTTTCTATTGGCACATGACATAGTGTTACACCTAACGTCTGAAATACACCTTCCGGGATCCCATACCCTCTTCAGAAACCACCGCATTGCCCTAACCGGCTTGGCTCAGTGGATAGAGCGTCAGCCTGCGGACTGAAGGGTTCCAGGTTTGATTCCGGCCAAGAGCACATGCCTGGGTTGCAGGCTCGATCCCCAGTAGGGGGTGTGCAGGAGGCAGCCAATCAATGATTCTCTTTCATCATTGATGTTTCTATCTCTCTCTCCTCCCTTCCTCTCTGAAATCAATATATATATATATATATATATATATATATATATATATATATATATATATTTATTTATTTATTTATTTATTTTTTTTTTTTTAAAGATCCCTGAACGGTTTGGCTCAGTGGATAGAGCATCAGCCTGCAGACTCAAGGGTTCCAGGTTCGATTCCGGTCAAGAGCATGTACCTTGGTTGCAGGCACATCCTCAGTAGGGGGTGTGCAAGAGGCAGCTAATCAATGTTTCTCATCATTGTCTCTAACTCTCTATTCCTCTCCCTTCCTCTCTGTAAAAAAATAAACAAAATATATTTTTTTAAAAAGAAAAAGAAACCACCGCATTTTAGTGTTGCAAAGAATAACCTGTGCCGACTCTCTCCAAAGCCTCTCTTGAACCCACCCAGACAAGCTACAGCCCCCCACTCCCACCCCATGGCTCCTTTAAGGATGACTGGTGACTTCCGCCTTGCTAGCTCGAGAGGTCAGTTCTCAGTCTGCATCAGACTTGGCTTCTAGCAAGCATTTGGCACCCACCACCCTCCCCTCCTCCTAGATTTTCGATCCTCACTGGGCCTCCAGGGCATCCCACAGCCAGGTGCTCCTCTGACTCCCTGGTAGCTCCTCCCCAGCCTCCTCTGCGGACCCCAGGCCTCGGCTTCTTTTCTACCTACAATGGCTCCCTGGCTGACCTCTCCCAGCCTTAGGGACTTACAGGGCATTTATTCACTGACAACGCCTAAATTTCTATCTCAGGACTGAAGCTCTTCCCCTGAAGTCCAGACTCAAATATCCAACTGCCTACACCTGACAATTGATTTGGGGAGACTAATGGACACCGCAAGTTTAGGCAAACTTGAACTCCTGATCCTCTTTTTTAATATATTTTATTGATTTTTTTACAGAGAGGAAGGAAGAGGGATAGAGAGTTAGAAACATCGATGAGAGAGAAACATTGATCAGCTGCCTCCTGCACACTCCCCACTGGGGATGTGTCCGCAACTAAGGTACATGCCCCTGACTGGAATCGAACCTGGGACCTTTCAGCCTGCAGACCGACACTCTATCCACTGAGCCAAACCGGTTAGGGCGAACTCCTGATCCTCTTGCAGCTCTGCCCACCATTGCTTCTGGCGGCTGCATCCTTCCTGTTACTCAGGCCAAAGACACTGGAGTCGCCCTGGACTTCTGTCTTTCTCTCACTCCCATGGGCAATCCACTTCACCTCGCCTTCCCCGCTACCACCTGGGTTGGAGCCGCCATCACCTGAACCACAGCAGTGGCCTCCTCCCTGGGCTCCCAGCTTCCATCCTGGTTCCCTGAAGGCAGGTCCCCAGAGGAATCTTACTGAGTCCTTCCCCAGTGCAGGCCCCACCCCTGGCTCTCACCTCCTGGAGGGTAAAGGCCTAAGTGCTAGCAGGGACCCACAAGACCCTGCGCCATCTGGCTCCCCACCCTGCCCACCCCTGGCTCCCTCTATCCCCATCGGCTTCCTAGATGCTCCTGTAACACACCAGGCAAGTCATAGCCCTGGCTGCACTTGCTCTCTCACCTGCTTCACCTCTCTACTTAAATGTCGCCAACACTGGTTTGGCTCAGTGGATAGAGCGTGGGCCTTCTGACTGAAAGGTCCCGGGTTCAATTCCGGTCAAGGGCACGTACCTTGGTTGAGGGCACATCCCCAGTAGGGGGTGTGCAAGAGGCAGCTGATCGATGTTTCTAACTCTCTACCCTCTCTCTTCCTCTCTGTAAAAAATCAATAAAATATATTTTAAAAAATAAAAATAAATGTCACCTCTCTTATTTATTTTTTAAATACATTTTTTTTATTTTTTACAGAGAAGGAGGGAGAGGGATAGAAAGAAACATCGACTATGCTGCCATAAAAAAGGAATTCTCATCATTTTCAGCAACCTGGATGGAGTTGGAGAGCATCATGCTGAGTGAAATAAGCCAATCAATGAAAGAGAAACACCACATGACCTCACTCATTTATGGATAATAAAGAACATTATAAACTGATGAACCAAAAAACAGATATAGAGACAGTAAAGCAACAAGCAGACTCAAATTACAGTGGGGAGGGGAGGGAGATCTGGGGGAGATAATAGATCAACTGAAGGACTTGTATACATGCATATAAGTACAACCAATGGACATAAAACTCTGGGGAGGGAGGGTATGTATGGGAGGGAGGGAGGGAGGGGGGCAAAAAAATCAAAAAAAGAAAGAAAGAAAGAAAGAAAGAAAGAAAGAAAGAAAGATCGATCAGCTGCCCCCTGCACACTCCCCACTGGGTATGTGTCCGCAACCAAGGTACATGCTCTTGACCAGAACCGAACCTGGGGACCCTTGAGTCTGCAGGCTGATGCTCTATCCACTGAGCCAAACCGGTTAGGGTTTACCTCTCTCTTTAAATGTCACCTCTCTACTTAAATGAGGCCTCCCCTAGACTCCCCAAGCCCTTTCCCTTCCATTTTCTTCATAATACTTATCACCTTCTCACTTATATGCCTATTTATTTTGCCAATGGTCTTATTCTCCCAAGTAAAAAGTGAGCACCATGAAGGTATAGGTTTCTGTCTTCTGTATTCCCTGCACCTGGAACTGTGTAGACGTTCAATAAACATTTGTTGAATAGATGAAGCACTGCTGGTTGAATGACCTTGAAGTCTTCGCGGACTACTAAATTACAAATGTTTCATCCTGCCTTCCAGTTCACCCAACCGTCTTCTAGATTAGTTCCTGCTTCCGTGCATTTGCTTTTTAAAGTCATACCCGCGCCAGGATCGCCCTCCCTACGGAGGAGGCTCTCCCTCCGTCTCCCTCCCTTGCCTCGTGAAGGAAACGTGTGGATAGGGGAGCCCCCAGGCATGGATGGAAGCTTTATGCGTTGCCATAGTTACTGCGCCCGCCTGGAGCATCATATTTCCAGGGTGCCCCGGCCCTCCGGGGAATAGGTGGTTAGCGGATCCCGAGTAGTCCCGCGCAGGGGTGAGTAAAAGGAGGCGACAACCCGTTTTTTCTTAGGAGGAGCCCGCCTTTCCACCCCACCCACGCAGTTGTCATGGAAACAAAGCTCTTCCCTCCAACGCCGTCTCACTCCCTTTTCTCCTAGAGAAAAAAACACACACATATGCATAGTTATTGAGCTGGGTGGGCTGCAAGTCCAAAAGGCGGGGATGGGCCAAACCGGTTTGGCTCAGTGGATAGAGCCTCGGCCTGTGGACTGAAAGGTCCCAGGTTCGATTCCTGTCAAGGGCATGTACCTCGGTTGCGGGCACATCCCCAGTGGGGGGGAGGTGCAAGAGGCAGCTGATCCATGTCTCTCTCTCATAGATGTTTCTAGCTCTATCCCTCTCTCTTCCTCTCTGTAAAAAATCAATAAAATATGTTTTAAAGTTTTGTTTTTTTTTTCAAAAGGCGGGACGCCGCTCGGTCCCAGCGCTCTCCCCCAGGTCTCCCCTGCCTCCTCCGAGGCTTGCTGCGCCTGCGCAGGGCCGCAGCCTTGGGTACCATGGCTAGAGGCAGGGGGCGCGCATGCGTGAGGCAGGCTTTTGCGCGTGCGCCGTGGTGGCACCGGAGGCTGCGGCGGGCGGAGGCTGGCGGGAGGCGGCCCTGCGCCTGCGACGTGGGCGGGGCGTGAACCCCCGGCGGCGCGGGCGGCGGGGACCCACGGGCGTGCGGTGCGCCTGCGCCGCGGCTCTCCCGGCTGCGGGAGGCGGGGTCCGGAGGAGGGGGAGCCCGGAGAGGAGCGGGGGGAGGGAGGGAAGAGGCCGCAGAAGCCCGAGCCTTGACCGACGGGCAGGCGGGGGCTGCGGCGGCGCCGGTGAGTGACCCCGCGGCCCGACTCGGTCCCCACCCTCCGCGACCCTCACTCTTGCAGGAGCCCCCCCCAATAGCCTCGGTTGTCCCCCCCCGCCTAATCCCTGACTCCCGTTGCCCCCAGGGCGCCCCGTAATTTCCAGCAATCCCCGGAGCCCCCCCGCAATCTCTGCAGACCCCAGTTCCTAATATTCCATCGTCCCAGCCCCACTGACCTAGGAGCCCCCCAACTCCCCGTTATTCCTGCTCACCCCCCCTCGGAGGACCCCTTCTCCTAATGGTCTCACGGACGTCCCATTGGCCCGGAACCCCCAGAGCGCTCCTCTGCTCCAGACCCCCCCTTCCTGCTGCATCTCCCCTCCAGCATCGTGTACCCCCATGACCCTTGTGCTTTGTCGACCCCCGAAACACCCCCATCCTCCCTCCACTTTCCCTGCGCCCCCATTCTCCTCTGACCCCCGCAGACACCCCCTCTTCCGCTTTCCCCCCTTTCCCTCCACCCCTCCAGAGCCTCCCCATCGCCATCCGCTCCTCCTCGGCTTGGCACTTTGCGCCTCGCGGGCAGGGGAGGAGCGCTCCGCGGGTGTCCACTCCGACTGCCCGCCCCCCACGGCCCATCGCCCCCCGCCCCCCGCCCCGATCCCCGGCCCCGGGTGCTTAGGAGCCGGTGTCGCAGCGGCAGCAGCCGGCCGGGGTGGGGTTGGCGGCGCGGGGACGCCGAGCCCCCCGCCAGCGCGGTGCGCCCTGTGCCCGCAGCGCCGGCGCCCCCCATGCGCCAGGCGGCCGGCCGGCGGCGTCGGGGGGCGCCATGGCCTCGGCGGCGGCGGTGGCCGAAGCGGAAGAGACCACCCGGCTGCGCAAGCCGCGCTTCTCCTTCGAGGAGAACCAGATCCTGATCCGGGAGGTGCGCGCCCACTACCCGCAGCTCTACGGCGCGCAGAGCCGTCGGGTGAGCGTGGCCGAGCGGCGGCGCGTGTGGGACGGCATCGCGGCCAAGATCAACGGCATCACCAGCTGGAAGCGCACCGGCCAGGAGGTGCAGAAGCGCTGGAACGACTTCAAGCGCCGCACCAAGGAGAAGCTGGCCCGCGTGCCGCACTCCACGCAGGGCGCCGGGGCCGCCGCCGAGGACGCCTTCTCGGCCGAGGAGGAGACCATTTTCGCCATCCTCGGGCCGGGTGTGGCGGGGCCGGGGCCGGGGGCTGGTGCCGGGGCGGAGCAGCCCCCGGCGGCGGCGCCCCCCTCGCAGCCGCTGGCCCCAGGTGCTTACACCCCACGCTGTGTGTTGTCCGAGGACCACCGCAGGGAAGACCGAGGGGCAGGTGAGTGCTTCACCCTCACCTGGGTGTGATGGTTCGAAGCCTGCTGGGTGTCTGGCACGGGTCCCAGCCCTTGAGGTGACTCTCACTGCAACCGTGGTAGGTGGATGCTGTCAGCATCCCCAATGTTAAACCTGGGGAAACTGAGGCTCGGAGAAGTGAAACGACTTGCCTCAGGTGCCACCCACCGCTAGTGACTGGCAGAGGCAGGAACAGAACCCAGACCGAGGAGGCCTGGCCCCAGAGTCCACACCCCGAGTCCTTAGCTCAGGCATCATTTCATTTCTTTTTTCCTCTTTTTTTTTAAATTTTGTGATCTAATCCTTTTTAAAATATATTTTTATTGATTTCAGACAGGAAGGGAGAGGGAGAGAGAGTTAGAAACAACAGTGATGAGAGAGAATCATTGAGCGGCTGCCTCCTGGGGATGGAGCCCACAGCTCATGCCCTTGACCGAGTCCCAGTCAGGGACCCTTTGGTCCGCAGGCCAGTGCTCTATCCACTGAGCCAAACCAGCTGGGGCTCGAGCTGCAGTTTGCCGACCACTGACCTAGAGAATCAATTCCAATAATTACAGGCTGTTGTTGTTCCTTGTGATTAAGTCCCTATCCCAGTGGTCGGCAAACTCATTAGTTAACAGAGCAGCAAACCGCAGCTTTGGAGCCGCGTGTGGCTCACGAGCCGCAGTTTGCCGACCCCTGAGCTAGGGCAAGGCATCATTTCAATTAAACGTGTTGTGGGGCCGAAACCGGTTTGGCTCGGT
This sequence comes from Pipistrellus hanaki, assembly GCF_964339955.1. NCBI lineage: Eukaryota > Metazoa > Chordata > Mammalia > Chiroptera > Vespertilionidae > Pipistrellus > Pipistrellus hanaki. The sequence continues at coordinate 43,583,511 of NC_140517.1, read as the reverse complement.
GGATAGAGCATTGGCCTGCGGACTGAAGGGTCCCAGGTTCGATTCCGGTCAAGGGCATGTACCTTGGTTGCGGGCACATCGCCATTGGGGGGTGTGCAAGAGGCAGCTGATCGATGTTTCTCTTTCATTGATGTTTCTAACTCTCTATCCCTCTCCCTTCCTCTCTATAAAAAATCAATAAAAAACATATTAAAAAAATAAATAAATAAAAATAAATAAACGTGTTGTGGGGTAGTGACTCTGGAGGCAGACTGAGCACCAGTCACAACTTTGCCACTCAGCTCTGTCATTTTGGGTAAGTTAACTGCAGATCAGTTTCTGCATCTGTAAAATGGGGATAAAAAGTAGTTGCTACCCAAAGGTGGTTGTAAAGATTAAGTGAATTAATTTGCATAAATTGCTTAGAACATGGCCTCTTGAATACTCATTATTAGCTTTTTTATTTTTTTAAATATATTTTATTGATTTTTCACAGAGAGGAAGAGAGAGGGATAGATAGTCAGAAACATTGACGAGAGAGAATCATCAATCAGCTGCCTCTTGCACACCCCCTACTGGGGATGTGCCCACAACCAAGGTACATGCCCTTGACCGGAATTGAACCCGGGACTTTTCAGTCCGCAGGCCGACACTCTACTGGCTAGGGCTAGGTTATTCTTTTTTTTCTTTTTTTTTTTTAAATATATTTTATTGATTTTTTTACAGAGAGGAAGAGAGAGGGATAGAGAGCCAGAAACATCGATGGGAGAGAAACATGGACCAGCTGCCTCCTGCACACCCCCCACCAGGGATGTGCACGCAACCAAGGTACATGCCCTTGACCAGAATCGAACCTGGGACCCTTCAGTCCACAGGCCCACGCTCTATCCACAGAGCCAAACCGGCTAGGGCTAGGTTATTATTTCTTATACAGTATTCCCCAGGCACTGTCCTCTGCTGGGCAGTGTTGGGGACACACTGAAGGTCAGACTTTGGACTTCCTCTTGAGGGCATTTGGGAGTCTTAAGCAGGAAAGAAACACAATAATTTGGACCTTTGTTCTTAGTGTGAATCAAACCTCAGTGTTTCTGTCTGTGGCTGAGACATCCCCAGGCCTGCCCTCCTGGGGCTCCCAGTCCAGTGGGGAAGACAGACTCACACATAGTCAGGGATGACTCCCAGCTGACCTAGCCTGGGAGGTCAAGGAGGGCTTCCTGGAGGAGGAGAAATCAGAGCTGAGACATAGAGTGAGGATGAAGGGCCAGGAGATTGTTCCTGGTAGAAGGCACAGCATGTCCAGTGGTTTGGAAGCAAGAAAGATCGACCAGTTCAGAAACCTGAAGTCTCCCGTTGAAGAGAGGAAAGGGAGCGTGGAGAGATGGAAGAAGGGAAATGTTTGGAGGTGAGGTTGGAGAGGTCAGCAAAGACCAGACCCCGCAGGGCCTTTAGGCTGGATCGAGGAGTTTGAATGTTCTCCTTAAGTGCTGTGGGAAGCCACGGGAGGGTTTTGAGGAAGGTAGGGACAGGATCAAACAAAGCAGTTCAGGATCGTGTGATTCAAAGAGGTTCCTTCACCCACCCAAGGTCACACAGCAAGTAAGGAGTAGAGTTCAAACTGGAATACACGTGTGTCCAACTCACAGTCCATGCACTTAGCAATTGGGCTAGATTGCCTGGCAGTAACAACCATCAGTATGACTGAAAGCAATGAGCATGCCAGCATTGGGTCACACATGGCTTGCAAGTGAAGGCCAGGCTTTGGACTTTATCTTTTTTAAAAAATATATTCTCTTGCCGAAACCGGTTTGGCTCAGTGGTAGAGCGTCGGTCTGCGGACTGAAAGGTCCCAGGTTCGATTCCGGTCAGGGGCATGTACGTTGGTTGCGGGCACATCCCCGGTAGGGGTTGTGCAAGAGGCAGCTGGTCGATGTTTCTCTTTCATCGACGTTTCTAGCTCTCTATCTCTCTACCTTCCTCTCTGTAAAAAATCAATAAAATATATTAAAAAAAAAAAAAAAGACAAACACTATATGATTCCATTTATAAAAAAAATATACATATATATTCTCTTATTGATTTTAGAGAGGAAGGGAGAAGGTTAGAGAGAGAGATAGAAACATCAATGATGAGAAAGAATCATTGATCGGCTGCCTCCAGCACGCTCCCTACTGGGGATCAAGCCTACAACCCAGGCATGTGCCCTTGGCCGGAATCGAACCTGGGACCCTTCAGTCCGCAGGCCAATGCTCTATCCACTGAGCCAAACCGGCTAGGGCTGGACTTTATCTTGAGGGCATTTAGAAGTCATGAAAGTGTCTTGAGCAGGAGAGAGACAGAATCACTTGTGGCTCTTATTCTCAATGAGAATGAAAACTCAGTGTTTCTATCTGTGAAATGGGCCGATTGAACTGGAGCGGACATGCTAAACTTGTTTTTTCAAAACCTGTGCAGCCCCTTCATTCATTCATTCAACAGATGTTTAATGAGTACCTTTCTGATGCAGGCACTGTTGTAGATACTGGGAATACTGTACAGAAAGACGATTTTCCTTATGAAGCTGACGTTCTGATTATGGGAGACAAACCACAAACAATCCAACATGGATCACATAGAGGAGGTTATGAAAACTAAAAAGAAAAATAAAGCATTCAGAGGATCATGAGTGATGGAAGGAGGGCTGCTTTAGACAGGGTAGTGAGGGTCAGCTTCTCGGAGGAGGTAAACTGCACAGTATCCTGAATAGAGAGATTGAGCCAAGCGGATGAGTATCTGAGGAAAGCACTGCATCCAGCTAGAGGAAACAGCACGAGCAAAGGCCCTGAGGCAGGAATGTGCTTAAAGCTCCTTGATCAGAATAGTATACCGAAGACCCACCGTGTCAAACTCAACAGAGGGCCGAAACCGGTTTGGCTCAGTGGATAGAGCGTCGGCCTGCAGACTGAAGGGTCCCGGGTTCGATTCCTGTCAAGGGCATGTACCTTGGTTGTGGGCACATCCCCAGTGGGGGATGTGCAAGAGGCAGCTGGTCAATGTTTCTCTCTCATCGATGTTTCTAACTCTCTATCCCTCTCAATTCCTCTCTCTGTAAAATCAATAAAATATATTAAAAAAAAAAAAATTCAAAAGAGGAACTGAAGGACTGAAACAGCCTGGGGCTGCCTGAGGTGTCTTTGTTGACACTGAGAGAGAATTAGAACCATTTCTCTCAGACCTAAAGTTTGAAAGAACAGTAACAACATGGCGAATTCAGTGTGTGTCAGGCACTTAAGCAGGGGCCAGAGGTGAGTCGGTGACTCTGAGTAACGGCCCTCAGGAAGATGATCTGTTATGGGGGCCCTTGGTCCCAGGCACTCACACACACCCAGTTACAGGTAGGGAAACTGCGGCTCCACCTGGCGAATAGGATCTTAACTCTGGTGTGATGGTCCTTCCATGAGCCCTGTGGGTGTGGGGAGAGGGCCTCTTTCTCAGTAGATGAAAAACCCTATTTTCAAGTGGCTGCAGTTCGTATGTCCTTCTGAATGAGACTCACCACCCCCAGGCCCACAGCCGCTACCCAGGGAGGGCATAAAAGTGTGGGCCCTGGAACCTACCTGGGTTCCACTCCCCCTTCTACCTTTCGCCAGGCCTTGGCACCTCTCACCTAATCTGTAAGATGGGATGGTAATGGGAGCACCTATCCGGAGAATGGCTGTGAGGACTCTGCAGTAGTGTTTTGCCCGGGGCCGGGCCAGATGGAAGGACTGGATGGGAGCCATGTAAGAGGGGAGATCAAGGAGTGTCTTCCAAGGAGGCCACCTGGGCTCAGAAGCCTGAGGAGGCGAGGGAGGGAGCCAGGCAGGTGGGTCTGAGGAAAGACCCTCCAGGCAAATGCAAATGCCTTGATGCAGGAGCATCCTCGTGTGAGGATCAGTGAGAAGGCCAAGGCGGCGGAGCCAAATGAACAAGATAAAGGCAGTGGGGAGGGAGGTGAGGTCTGGGAGGCCATGGGGGCAGATCATGCAGAAGCTTGGGGTCTTTGAGGATTTTTCTTTCTCTGAGTGAGACGAAAGCCACAAGGCTTTGAGCTGACAAAGACAACATCTGACTTGTGTGTTTTTAAAAATATATTTTATTTGATTTTTTTAACAGAGAGGAAGGGAGAGGGATAGAGAGTTAGAAACGTCGATGAGAGAGAAACATCAAATCAGCTGCCTCTTGCACACCCCCCACTGGGGATGCGCCCGCAACCGAGGTACATGCCCCTGACCGCAACCGAACCTGGGACCCTTCAGTCCACAGCCGACGCCCTATCCACTGAGCCACACCGGTTAGAACTGACTTGTATTTTTTAACATCTTCATTAAGCTAGAATTCCCATACCATATAGTCCGCCTGCCCCAAGTCAGTGGCTTTTCCCATATGCACAGAGTCTGCAACCATCACCATCCATTTCAGACACGTTTCCTCACTTGAGAGAGAAACCCTGCACCTCTTAGCCATCACCCCCTGCCCATCCCCCCATCTCCACCCGGCCCTAGGCAGCCACTAATCTACTGTCTCTGCAGAGGTGCCTATTTTGGACATTTCGTATAAGTGGGTCACGTGACACGGAGTCCTTGGTGACTGGCTTCTCTCCTGTAGCATAACTGACATGTATTTCCGTTGGGCCCTTGAGGCTCTTGCGGAGAGCAGCCTGTCAGGGGCAGGGTGGAAGCTGGAAGCCAGTGAGAAGGCAGCTGCAGTGGTTCTGGTGGGAGGTGATGGATGGACCAGGTGGGGGCCGTGGAGGTGGACAGAAGAGGTTGGGTGCTGGATTCGTGTGGAGGCAGAACCAATGGTGTTTGTCTATGGGTGGGGTCTTGGGAGAGAAAAAGAGGAAAAGGTTTTTGTTTGTTTTGTTTTTAAATATATTTTTATTGATATCAGAGCGGGAGAGATAGAAACACCAATGAGGATGCCGAAACCAGTTTGGCTCAATGGATAGAGTGTCGGCTTGGGGACTGAAAGGTCCCCGGTTCAATTCCGGTCAAGGGCATGTACCTTGGTTGCGGGCACATCCCCAGTAGGGGGTGTGCAAGAGGCAGCTGATCGATGATGACCCTCTCTCATCGATGTTTCTATCTCTCTCCCTTCCTCTCTGCACAAAATCAATAAAATATATTTAAAAAGAAAGAGAGAAACATCAATGATGAGAGAGAATCATTGATCGGCTGCCTCCTATACGCCCCCCTTACTGGGGATCAAGCTCACAGCCTGGGCATGTGCCCTTGACCAGAATCGAACCCGCGACCCTTCACTTGAAAAAGACCGCAGGCCAGTGCTCTATCCACTGAGCCAAACCGGCGAGGGCAAGAGGAAAAGTCTGCGGCCCGAGAGAAGGGTCCAGGCTGGGCCTGGGAATCAGGGAGCCTCTGCATGTGGGCTGTGTTCAGGTTGAAAGGGTGGAGCTGCCATGAGCCGCGATGGGGGTGGCTGGGGGAGGAGCAGGCTGGGAGGACCAGGAGCTCAGCTCCGGGCAAGTGAGCGAGCGGCATTGGTAGATGATCAACAGGGTATGCGGAGTCCACAGTGGAGAGAAGGACTGTGTTCAAGTTCACGAGCATGAATGAGATCCCGGGGGAGATGAGATGGAGGAAGCCCAGCAGGCCTTGGGGGCGCACTGGTACAGACCAGAGCCGAGGTTGACATCCTGGCATCCCGGTAGGAGACAAGCCCTCCTGCCAGCCTCCAGAAGTGCCCCCAGTGCTGCTCCGGCCACCACCCCTCTCTCCCTGGGACCCAGCAAAGAGGTCTGAGAAGTGCGGGGACAGAGTATCAGAGGGTCTGAGCCAGGGGTCCTCAAACTTTTTAAAGTGGGGGCCAGATCACGGTCCCTCAGAGCTGGAGGGCCGGACTATATGAACTACTAATTCCTACTGTAACACCTCGGCTGCGCTCACTGCCCAAAAAACCTGGCGGGCCGGATCAGACTCCTCTGCGGGCCGCATGTGGCCCGCGGGCCGTAGTTTGAAGACCCCTGGCTGAGCCTTCCAGATTCTAGGTTGGCTCTGCCTGATGCAGCGGGAGGCCGCCCAGGGTATCAGTCTTAACGCACTGACTCCGCAGAATGCGGGCTTCTGTTGCAAGGCATGACCTGACAAGTCTTAAAGGTGGCTCTGGGGCCGAGGTGGGTGGGAGGCGGGAAGGAGAAATCCAGGCAGCATCGCGGCGTCACGCACACCTTCCCAAATCTCTCTCCGCAGACCCGCCAGCCCACGGCAAGGGGGGCTCCAGCAGCCCGGAGCCCTCGGCCCGGCCCTCCTGCAGCCCCCCGGAGAGGGGCTGCCCGCCGCCACCGCCCAAGGAGCGTGAGTCCTCACCCCCTCCGGCCCTGCAGACCGTCCAGCTGCCCCGTCTGGCCTTGTCTCCACCGCCCCCAGCCCCTCCGGCACCCCAGCCATCGCAGCAGGTTCAAAGGGCACCCTCGCCCGCCAGCCCTTCGCCCCCCCTCCTGCCTCTGCCCGTGCCCTCGGCCCCAGACCCCTCCCTGGACTTCCTGCGGGCCCAGCAGGAGACCGCCAACGCCATCAGGGAGCTGGCGGGCACCCTGCGGCAGGGACTGACCAAGCTGAGCGAGGCCCTCAGCGCCCTGCTGCCCCTTCTGCCCGGAACCCCCGTGGACCCACCGCCCCCACCTCCACCCCCGCCACCCCCCAGGCCTGTCCTGCCTCCACCCGCCCCCAAGGTGGAGAGCACCCCGGAGCCCGTGTCCCTGGTGGCTGCTGCCGTGGACCCGGCCAAGGTGGCAGCCAGGGGGGTGATCGTCGCCCTTAGAAACGAGGAAAGGACCCCCCGGGCGCCCCCAACCCCTCCGCCTCCCCATGACTCCCCCCCGCACAAGAGGAGGAAAGGATTTCCCACGCGGAAGAGGCGAGGGCGATGGAAATCTCCGTGAAAAACCCGCCATCGGATTCAAGCTTGTCTGCTGCACTTTCTGCCTGCACCGCCTCCCCCAGCTTAGCCCGGCGGCCGGCGGAGGGCCATACGCCCGCCCCGCGCCAGCTGCACCCTGGCTCCCTGCTGCAGGGGGTGAGCACCCCATCCCCGTACTAGTTAGTGCCTGATTCGCGGGGGGCCCTCGCTGATGGGCCCCCCCAGCCCCTTGTCCAGTACAGCGCTGTCTGCCTGGCTGCTTCCCTTAACCCTGCCTTCTAAGCCATCGGTTTCATGTTCTTTCGTACCGCCCTCGGTGGGCTGCACACCCCCCTCCCCTAACCACTCCTGGTCTTGACTTGAAGAGATTTGATCTGTCGGGGGCCTCCCCACTTCCCAGTCCAGACTTGGGAGGGAGGGAGTGGGGGCGGCGAGACAAATCAGAACGTGGGCGACTATGAGGATACGGCAGTCTGTATTGGGGGGGGGGAGTTGTCACGGGGAGGTACAGGTTGGGTCCTCTGCCTCCCACTGCCGTCTGACCTCCGGAACTCGGCCCCTTCGTTTCTCCTCAGTGGTGACAAGATATCAATAAACTTATTTTTAATACAATGGCTCGAGGCTGCGGCTGAGACAGGCCTGGGATTTCAGTCCCTACACCTGCCCCTCCCTCCCATGAGCTGGCGACAAAACCCTTGAAGTTAGAGGCCGGAGCCTTTGTTAAAACTGTCAAGGCCAGCGTTCGAATGTCATTCCTACTGACGCATCCTTCAGACGCCACTGAAATGTCATCTCCAGCAAAGCATCCTGGATCCCCTGCCCCCTAGGATGGGTCTGCTACTTAATAGGGTCACCAATGAAAACACATTTCCTCCATAGTTCAAGAAGGCAGGAGCCGATTTTTTAAATTATTTATTTATTTATTTAGTATAGCAAAGGTGGGAATTTACTGAGAAACAAACACAGACTCCCAGTTGGAGAGGGGAAAGAGTCCCAGCAGTTGATTTAAAAAAAAAAAATATATATATATATATATATATATATATATATATATTATTGAGTTTTTACAGAGAGGAAGGGAGAGGCTAGAGAGCTAAAAACACTGATGAGAAACATTGACCAGCTACCTCCTGCACACCCCCTGCTGGGGATGTGCCTAAACCAATGCATATGCCCTTGACCGGAATCGAACCTGGGACCCTTCGGTCCGCAGGCCGATGCTCTATCCACTGAGCCAAACCGGTTCTAGCCCAGCAGCTGATTTTCTTACTCTGAAACCTGCTGCAGAGCCTGGAGCAAAGCAGGTAATAACCACCTCCCTGGATTCATACCTGGCTCCACCCCTGGTGTGCCCTGGCCAGCTATGTAACCACAGTCCTCCATTTTCCTCATCTGTAAAATGGGCATCTTTTGATGTAGGAGGCTTTATTTTCTACAACCAGATTCTACTTACCTTCCAGGCCTTAGCTCAAACATCACCTCCTCTCCCCCAGCAGTTACCCAAAAATGAAGTTAATCATCTGAGCACATTTAAATGGCAGGTCTACCTCCCTCACTAGGCTGAGCCTCTCTTGGTCACTCCTGTGTCCTCAGCATTACCTATGCTGAAGAGGAGTTGAATCTTTGAAATAATGGGCAGCTTAAAAACAAACACTTCACTTACAGTGCTGCTTTCTGGGCCAGGCACCATGCTTAGCATTCATACGCATGTTTGCATCTTCACCTGAAGGTAGCCAGTGAAAAGCAGAATCTAGAGGTCTCCATTTTTTGGGTTTTTTTCCCCTGAGTTTAGGAACTAGCCTTAAACTTGTCAGGTGCCAATCCAGTCCACCTGAAGCTGGCATCTGGCCAGAATTCTGGCCTGCCAGTAGAGTTTGCTAGAGAAGGACCCAAATGCAATTTTCAGTAATACCTGGTGGCCCTTTATAATAGTTGTAGATGCACCTTTAACTTTTGTAAAAATGTAGATAGCACACAGAGCCATGATTGTGCACATAACATTGCTTAGGTTGCAGGGGTCCTCAAACTTTTTAAAGTGGGGGCCAGATTACGGTCCCTCAGAGAGCTGGAGGGCCGGACTATATGAACTACTAATTCCTACTGTAACACCTCGGCTGCGCTCACTGCCCAAAAAACCTGGCGGGCCGGATCAGACTCCTCTGCGGGCCGCATATGGCCCACGGGCCGTAGTTTGAAGACCCCTGGGCCCTAGACAAACAGCAGGTTAAGTAGAGCTGGGCAAGAAGTCCGTTTTTCACAAGTTAGAGGCGGGTAACAAAATCAGAGCTGCTGTGCTTGCAGCTGGATGAGGGAGAGGAGTAGGCAGCCCCTGATCAGTAAACATTAAAGAATGCAACGCTGACGATACATTAAACTATTTTGGTGTTCTGAAATTGGACCCAGGCTTAGGAAGAGGCTCATGGAGGTGAGGACTTAGAGACCTGTCTTCCCCGCCCAGCCCTCACGTCAGCGTGCCTGCCACTATTCCCAACGACTCGAAGAAGAAGAAAAACATGGACCAGAAGGTCAGGGTTTGATTCCTGGTCAGGGCACGTGCTGGGGTTGCAGGCTTCATCCCCAGTAGGGGACCTGCTGGAGGCAGCCAATCCATGATTCTCATCACTGATGTTTCTATTTCTGTCTCTCTCCCTCTCTGCAATCAATAAAAAAAACACACAAAAAAACACGGGGGCCCCAAAGCCTGGCTGGGCCTATCAGGTAGTAGGCACTGAAGGTTGTTGAAAGGTGGTCTGGCGCTAGTTCTTCCCAGAGACTAACCCCCACCCCCACCCCGACTCCTGCTCGCCATCTCTGGCCTCCTTCTCCTCCCTCCAATTGGGGAGCAGTAGAAGGTGGTGATCCCCTCAACTCCGTGCTCCGAAAACACGGGAGAAAGCCGCCTCCCGCCCCCCAACACCACCACCACCAAATTGACGGGGGTGTCGGAGGTAGGACAGTCTGTGGGAACAGGGAAGGCCTCCCCCAGACCTCCCAGACAGCGGAAGTGCGTCAGTTTGTCCGATCCGCAAAGCATTGTGGGAGTTGTAGTGAAGTTGGAGGCGGGCGGAGAAACGGACGTGGTAACCCTTTGGACGCCAGAGCGCGCTGTCGGAGCTGGAACAGAGTTGGAGGGCAGATGAGGCAACTGAGGCAGAGGCCTGCGCCTCTCTTTGTAGCTGGCTGCTGCTGGGCCGGCTCAGAGGCTGATACCCGGGAGTCTGAGGGAAACAAAGTGCCAAGTGGACAATCTCCCCACCACCACCATCCAATTGCCAACTTCCCGTCCCCTACCCAGAAACCATCCAATCAGGGCCCCTCCACCCCAACCCAGGAGCGCCTGCCTCCTTTACTTGGCCATTGGTTTACCTTTGACGGGCGGGGAACCCGGTCTCAGAGAGGGCAAGGCCGGTGCTTAACGCTGCACAGCAAGTCGGATCAGAAAGCGGAAACATGTCTGTCTCCTACCATTTCTGGGTTCGTGGTACCTCTGACCATTGGTACCACATCCTTACCCCCAACTCCTGTGCCCGAGCTCCTCGCAGCGCGCCGACCTCCCTGCCCTTTTGGAGGAGTGAGTGGCAAAGGGATGCGCGCGGCAGGGAAGCGACGAGAAACGCCCCCCCCTCCCTCCGCCGCCGCCGTCCCCTTTAAGAACCGGCCCCGGCGGGACTACGTTTCCCAGAAGGCTTTGCCGGCGCGTTATGTAACTTTCCCTGCGAAGCGGCCTCTGGGGCAGAAGAAGGTGGAGGCGGCGGCGGCGGCCGTTGCAGTGGTGGCGGCGGCGGCGAAAGCGACGCGAGCGGCGGGAGCCTGAGGGCGGCGGCGGCGGCACCCGCGGCCCATCCCTGGGCCCCAGCTGTGCGCGCCTCGGCCCCGGAGCCCGGACCGGACGGGGGCGCCGACGCGCCTCTGTGTCTGCCTTTCCGAGGAGGCGGGAGTGAGGAAAAAGGCTTAGGGCCCAGGGGGCGGGGAAGGGGGGCCGGGCCTGGATCCGCGGGGAGGCCGAGCCCGAGGCCCGACTGCGGCTCGCGCTTCCCGGGGACGCGGCTAGAAGGAGCGTCGTCGTCGACGGCGGCGGCGGCGGCGGCGGCGGATCGAACGCCGGCGGCGGCGGCGGCGGGTGGAGCGCGGGGGCCGGGCGGCGCGCGCGCGCGCGGGGGGCCATGGCGTCGGTGCAGGCGTCCCGCCGCCAGTGGTGCTACCTGTGCGACCTGCCCAAGATGCCGTGGGCCATGGTGTGGGACTTCAGCGAGGCCGTGTGCCGCGGCTGCGTGAACTTTGAGGGCGCGGACCGCATCGAGCTGCTCATCGACGCCGCCCGCCAGCTCAAGCGCAGCCACGTGCTCCCCGAGGGCCGCTCCCCGGGGCCCCCGGCCCTCAAGCACCCCACCTCCAAGGACCTGGTTTCTGCCGCCGCCGCCGCCGCCGCACAGGGACCCCAGCTGCCGCCGCCGCAGGCCCAGGCCCAGGCCTCGGGGGCCGGCGGCAGCACCTCGGGCCAGGACCGCTACGACAGGGCCACCTCGTCCGGCCGCCTCCCGCTGCCCTCGCCCGCCCTGGAGTACACGCTGGGGTCCCGCCTGGCCAACGGGCTGGGCCGCGAGGACGCCGTGGTGGTGGAGGGGGCGAGAAGGGCCTTGCTTGGCTCCATGCCCGGCCTGGTGCCCCCCGGGCTGCTGGCAGCTGCGGTGACCGGCCTGGGAAGCCGAGCTCTCACCCTGGCACCGGGCTTGAGCCCTGCCCGCCCCATCTTCGGCTCCGATTTCGAGAAGGAGAAGCAGCAGAGGAATGCGGACTGCCTGGCGGAACTGAACGAGGCCATGCGGGGCCGGGCGGAGGAGTGGCACGGCCGCCCGAAAGCCGTGCGGGAGCAGCTGCTGGCGCTGTCCGCCTGCGCCCCCTTCAACGTCCGCTTCAAGAAGGATCACGGGCTGGTGGGCCGGGTGTTCGCCTTCGACGCCGCCGCCCGCCCGCCGGGCTACGAGTTTGAGCTGAAGCTCTTCACCGAGTATCCCTGCGGCTCCGGCAACGTGTACGCGGGCGTCCTGGCCGTGGCCCGCCAGATGTTCCACGATGCCCTGCGCGAGCCGGGCAAGGCCCTGGCCTCCTCGGGCTTCAAGTACCTGGAGTACGAACGCCGGCACGGCTCGGGGGAGTGGCGCCAGCTAGGAGAGCTGCTCACCGACGGCGTCCGGAGCTTCCGGGAGCCCGCGCCCGCCGAGGCCCTGCCCCAGCAGTACCCGGAGCCGGCCCCCGCGGCCCTGTGCGGCCCGCCCCCGAGGGCCCCGTCCCGCAACCTGGCGCCCGCCACCCGCCGCCGCAAGGCGTCCCCCGAGCCCGAGGGCGAGGCGGCCGGGAAGATGACCAGCGAGGAGCAGCAGCAGCGACACTGGGTGGCCCCGGGCGGGCCGTACTCCGCCGAGACCCCCGGGATGCCCTCGCCCATCGCCGCCCTGAAGAACGTGGCCGAAGCCCTGGGCCACTCCCCCAAGGACCCCAGCGGGGGCGGGGGCCCTGGGCGCGCGGGGGGTGCCAGCCCCGCGGCCTCCTCCACGGCCCAGCCCGTGGCCCAGCATCGCCTGGTGGCCCGAAACGGGGAGGCCGAAGTCAGCCCCACCACCGGGGCAGAAGCCGTCAGCGGGGGCGGCGGCGCCGGGGCCACCCCCGGGGCCCCGCTGTGCTGCACCCTGTGCCGGGAGCGGCTGGAAGACACCCACTTCGTCCAGTGCCCCTCCGTGCCCGGACACAAGTTCTGCTTCCCCTGCTCCAGAGAGTTCATCAAGGCGCAGGGCCCGGCCGGCGAGGTGTACTGCCCCAGCGGGGAGAAGTGCCCGCTGGTGGGCTCCTCTGTGCCCTGGGCCTTCATGCAGGGCGAGATCGCCACCATCCTCGCCGGAGACATCAAGGTTAAGAAGGAACGGGACCCCTAGACCACCACGGCCACCAGCCTGCTGCCCCCGTCCCCTGGCCCCACCGCTGCTGCGGATAAGTTATTCCCTCCCTCACCCAGCCCAGTGCCCCCGCCCGTGTACATACTCCCGTCCTCCTCCCACAGGGGTCCCCTGGGTACACGCGTGGAGGGTGGGGGGAGAAGCCCGTGGCCTCGGTCTGAGGGCGGCGTTCGGGGTCCCTCGGCCCCTCCCGTTTCCCTTTCCCTCCTCCGCTTGGCTTCGCTGCTGCTCGTAGTTGGGGAAGAGGCGGCCCCTCCTCCTGGAGACGGGCCTCCTGGACATGTCGCTCTTATCAATGAAGCAAAAGCATTTATCGCTCCCTCTCCTGCCCCCTGTCCCCCTTCAATAAACCGAAACGTGGGTTTCTTTTCCTTCGTGGTCCCTGTGTGAGCCGCTGCGCCCTCTTTGGGACGGGACTGGCCCTGCAGGGAGGGTGCTGCTTGTGTCCTCCAGGTGTCGCTCTTCGCCCAGGCAGGCCCATGGCGAGCCTGGCAAATGCCCGCCCCTGGTCATCGCCCGCTTTTCAGATGACAGAACAGGCTGCGGGGAGATGGAGCGGCCTGGGAGCCATCGCCGCGCTTGGGGATTAGGTTTCTTTCCCGGTGCTTCCCCCGTATTCACCGAGGATATAGGGGGGCGGACTCTCTGCCCGGGATGGGAGGGGAGGTGCATCAGGAGGCCTTTAGGAGGGATGGGAGCGAGGCTTGCGGGCAGAGTCAGAATTGGGCAAGATCCCTATAGGACTTCCATGAAGGAGACGGACTTCCGTGGGTCACTAACGGGGGCCTTGGACGCACGTTGGCTGCTGCTGGCTTCCTGGGGCGCAAGAGGCAGGCGCCTGGGAAACCCGAACTGGCTCCTCGTGTGCATCCGGGAGACCAGCCTCAAGGGGGGCCATCCTAGAACACTCACCGGCAGCGGGAAAGCACCGCCCCCTATGCTCCCCCCCATACCCCTCCCTCTGGCGGCCGCCTCTGATGTGCCAGGCCTTGCCCCGCACCTGTCAGGTGGGCTGATCATTAACTAGGACTTCCTGCTCGCTGACGTCAGGGGGCAGGGCCTGTGGCAAGGCAGGGGTTAAGGGGAAGGGGCAGCCCCCGAAGCCCAGCCCCCACCCCAGTGGCCTCCCCTGTGACCCTGAAGTGGCAATTCCGGGGAGGGGAGGGGGGATGCCCGGCACAAAGGCTGGGGGGGGGCAGTTGGGGGATGGTAGTCCGGCCACTGAGCAGCCCTGTCTCACACAGACCCACGGTTGCCCCATCTCAGGAGGCCAGGTGTTAGTCACTAAATCTGGAAAAGCCTAACATTCGGACCTGGGTCACTCAGGTGTCACACACACACAGCTTGCAGACCATATAACCCCAACCTCCAGATATTGGGGGGGCGGGGGGGTCTACACCTTGAGCTCTTAAACCCCCAGCTCTTGGACTGAGGGTTCCCTCCCCCTCCCCCAGCCATCTGGTCTCAGGTGTTCAGTCACCCTGGCACTGCCAGCCTGGGCTCTGGGCAGGGCTGGGAAAACCACCCCTGGTTAAATACACCAGGTGATAAGCCCGGGGCAAGAGAGACTGGATGGAGCTCCCTGCTTGTGCACCCCTCCTGGCCATCTCGTGGCCTCCCGGACACAGCTCTGCAGAGCCAGGCGCTGGGCGGCTCCCCTCCCCCATCCTCGGGCTCCAAACACCAGGGCCCTCCTTCTCCGCGGGGCCAAAGAGCTGTGGAGGACACCTGGTCCTTTAAGAACAGCTGGTGGGTGGGTGGGGGGGCAGGGGAGTCACCCCCAGCCTGGTCGGTGTGTGTATTCTAGATAGAGGTGGGTTAACCATTAACAGGACCTGACCTGTGTGGGTGTGAGGGGCTGGATCGGCTCCCCTCCCCCCCACGCCAGGGTGGGTCCAGAGTGAAGGGGAGCTGGATGTATTTGGGGATCATGAGGAGGTGACCAGGCTCTTAAAGACACACAAAAGAGACTTGGGGGGGCAGGGGAGACAGCAGGTGGCAGGGAGATGCAGAGACCAGCTCCCTGAGAGAAGGCACACCTCGAGGGACCAGGAGAGCTCAAGAGACCCTCTGAGATGAAGGTGAGGCAGAAACGAACTTCAGAAAAAAAGGAGCGGAATGTCCAGGTCCATGGATATTTCCAGAAGAAGAGAAATAGCCTGGCGCACAATAAAGATAGAAGGAGGGAAAGAGAGCCTAAGGTTGGGAGGGGGATAAAGAGCCAGTGAGATGGACACCCTGTGAAACCGAGAAGGAGCAGGATTGAGCTGGAGAGTTCCGTGCGGCGGGGACAGAATGGAGCTCTGTGAAGGACAGGCTCCGTCTGTTTTGGTCCCTTGGTCCCCTGCAAAGGCCTGGCCAACTCCTCCCCCGCCAGGTCTCAGCTCAGCGGACACCTCCTCCAGGAAGCCCTCCAGGACCTCCAGGCTGCATCGGGTGCCATTTCTGGGCCCTGACCCTTCTCATCTCCCAGCCCTGCCCCTGTTGTGGCTGGGGGCTCAGAGACATAGGAATAGAGGCTGGGACTGAGATGCTGGGGCTGAGAGGGACAGTGACAGAGGGAGAGAGAGAAGCTTATGAAGTATAAGAGGAGAGAGGCAGAGAGAGGCCCAGGGTTTGACCTGGTAGAGGAGGAGGCTGGCCCGTGAGGAGACAGAAGACAGTGAAGTCACCACTGTGTCCCCGCAGCCCAGGGCCTGTCCCCTCCTGTCAGTGTGTACAGCGCCCACCGAGGGCCAGACCCCGCCCTGGGTGCTGTCGACACAGCCAGGACCAGATGCAGTCCCTACCCTCCCGGAGCTGACATCCGGGTGAGAGGTACGGGCAGACCCAGCAAATGGGACAGCCGTGGCTCAGTCAGTTGGAGCATCGTGTCCCAAACACCAAAAAGGTCAAGGGTTTAATTTCCAACTGGGGTGCCAACTGGAGGAAACCAATCAGTCGATGTTCCTCTCTCACTAGAATCAATACACATATCCTCGAGTAAGGATTAAAAAATAATAAACCAGCCGGGACCGGTTTGGCTCAGTGGATAGAGCGTCGGCCTGCGGACTGAAAGGTCCCGGGTTCGATTCCGGTCAAGAGCATGCACCTTGGTTGCGGGCACATCCCCGGTGGGGAGTGTGCATGAGGCAGCTGGTCAGTGTTTCTCTCTCATCGACGTTTCTAACTCTCTATCCCTCTCAATTCCTCTCTTTGTAAAATCAATAAAATATATTTTAAAAAAATAAAAATAATAATAATAATAAACCAGAGGAAAGGGATAGAGAACGATGGGGGTTGCTATTTCAAGAGGGAGGGAGGGAGGGAAGAAGATGGCGCTAAGAACGGAAGGAGGTAACGGGGTGAGCCAGGAGGAATCTGGGGGAGCAGGGTATGCAGAGGCCCCGGGTTTGTTCCGTGTGGCCGGGGCAGCGATGGCCAAGGGGGGAGCTGTTGAGGGACAGTGAGGGGACGTGGGGGCGGGAGGGGCGGCTGTAGGCCATGGTAAGGACTTCGGATTTTTCTTGAACAGGTAGAGGGTCTCCAGCACCGAGAGAAGGACAGAGCAAACGAGACAGAAGTGGCAAAGAATCCGGGGGCATCTCATTCACCTACACGCCCAGGGTTCAGTACAGGCCCTAGCACACGTGCTCAGTGGCAGGGTGAGACCCAGACCGGCCCAGAAGAAGTCAGAGTGACGTTAGGTGAACGGACAGGCTCCCCGGGGACACCCAAGGACAGCAGACACAGGCGGCAGCCCGGCCGAGAAGCCCCGTCCCTCCGAGAGCCCTCCCCACCCGGAAAGCTTCCCTGAAGCTGGAAAAATCCCCCAGGCCCCCCGCCCGCCTCACCCGTGGCGTGCCCACTCACACCTCAGGCAGAGGAAGCTGGCAGGCCCCACAGGAACCTTTCTGTGTGGGGGGGGCGGGCGGGCGGGCGGCAGGGACGAAGGGAGAGGAGTGGCGGGCAGGCAGGCAGCGGGCAGCAGCTACACAAAGGCCCCAGTGTCTGCCCTCTGCCCCCGGGTACAGATATAAATAATACGTACATATACCTTTATATATATGTGTGTGTGTGTGTGTGTGTGTGTGTGTGTGTGTGTGTGTGTGTATATATATATATATATATATATATATATATATATATATGCACATATCCCAGCGCCTGTCATGGCTGGGGGCTCAGAGACAGGAATAGAGGCTGGGACTGAGAGGGACAGTGACAGAAGGAGAGAGCAAAACTTACAAAGTATGAGAAGAGAGAGGCGCAGAGACCCAGCGTCTGACCTGGCCTGAGTGGAGACAGAGAAATCGGACTTCACTGAGAAGACAGAAAAGGAGGAAGGGCAGTGACAGAATGCAGACACGGTCGTTCTAGAGAGAGGCAGAGCCAGAGACCCAGGTGAGGGGAGGAGGGACAGAGAGGCCAGCAGACAGCCGGAGACGCACACACAGGAGCAGGCAGACAGGACGGGGCCGAGGCTGGGGCTTGGGGAGGCTGGTGACTAAGGGGGGGTGTGGGGGCACCGGCAGTTTGGTCCAGCCCAGTCCGGGGCAGGCGGAGGGGCAGGGCGGAGGTGAGGGAGGTGGCCCTCGGGTTCCGGATCTCGGTGTTTACCTGGGGCAGGCTCTGCAAACAGGCGTCTGGCCGGGCCCATGGAGGGTGGGATGGGGTGGGCCCCAGCGCTGGCACCACTGGGCCCGCCACGCCCACCTGTGGCCTGGGCAGTGAGTAACGCGGTGACACCTGGGTAGATGGTGACACATCGAGGGACAGACACGGTGACACACAGAGACAGATATAGGAACCCAGAGTGTCAGAGACAGACCCACAGGACCCAGGGACAAAGACCCTCTGTCACAGACACACAAAAGACAAGGACAGGACAGGGACACGCGCAGACAGAGTGACAAACACAGCAACACCTTACAGCAACCCACGGACGGACACCGACACAGACACAGACACAGGCACACGCAACGCACGCTAGCATGGGGACCCGAGACACATCACAGAGTGAACACACAAACCCGTAGAGGCACAATGGCACAACCTGACACCAGGATACATGCGTGACACCCCGTGACACACTGACACGGACATACATGTGAACACTCGTACGCGGCCTGCACGCCTAGCTTCCAGAATGTGCCCCCCCCCCTTGCAACTGGTGGTGATGGGGGTGACTGTGCGAAGGTTGGGGAGACCCCAGGGCCCCCCTGGCTGCTGTTGCCCCTCCCAGGCTCTAGAACAGCTTGGCGGTCAGGGGCACTGAGTCTGCCAGACGGTCTGGGTTCAAGTCCCAGCTATCCGACTCTTACTACCTGTGTGGTTGGGGGCACATCCCTCCTCCTCTTCCCACCTCCAGGTCCACCTCCAGGAACAGGTTCCCACACGCCTGACATGGGGAGCCCTGACCCTCATGGCTATGACTGTTGCCATGGTCACGTCCTGTCTTCTGATGCAGATGGCCCTCGGCCCACCGCCGGGACCCACCCTGGCCCTCCGTCTCCCCCCACCGGCCCCTCCTTTGGACCGTGTCGCCTCAGGCCCACCAACTGTGTCTGGGTCCACGGGTTCCCCGGCTTCTATGTCTGGGTCCGCATGGCCACCGTCTCCCCATCCCCGATCCCTGGCGTCCTGGTGTCTGTCCATGCATCCCACGTCTGGCCATGGTACTTTTCCACGCTGGACGTTGGCCGGCTGTCCCTGGGGTGGGGGTCACACCTGCCCACGCCAGCCGAACCGGTGGCCACTAGACACCCTGACGGATGGCCCCACCCTCCGCCCGGGACCCTACAACAACACCCGCCTCTCCGGCCACCTGAGGTCCCCGCAGGGGCGGCCTGAGGCCCGAGCCTGGGGACAGGAAGCCCCAGGCCTGGCCGCCCTGAAAGCCTCTTTCAGCCCGGGCCTCCTCCCGCTGCCACCGGCTCCTCCTGCGGAATAATATTTGGGCTGTTGGCCGGGGGGCGGGGGCCAGATCCGGAGGCCGCCTGGGAGAAGCCAGAAACCGCAGGGCTTCCTGCCTCAGGCCGGCCGGCTCTGGGAGAGACCCCCAGGCCCGAGGGAGGGGGGCGGGCGCCCGGGGAGACTGAGGGCCTTTCTCTCGGCCCCAGTTGTTTTTTCCAGGAACCCGGAGGAATTCCCCAGCCTGCCCAGGACAGCGAGGCTGAGGCTGCAGGGACGACTGACAGGGAGCCAGCACGGCAGGGGGCGGGGGTGACACGCAGCCGGCAGGGCAGGGCGGGCACAGCGACAGAAATAGAGGGCCCGGCCTGGGCGAGGTGGCAGGTAGAAGCGGAAACTTCGGGAGCTGGGAGAGGGAGACCAGAGGGGGGGAGAGGCTGAGTCCAAAGGAGGAGTGGGGGGAGGTGGACCCCAAGAGAGAAAAGGAAGTCCCCGAGAAAGAAAAGGGAAGACCCAGAGGCCCAGAGGAGGGACAGAGGGAAAGCCATGAGAGAATGAGAGAGAGACAGAGAGACAGAGAGAGAGAGAGAGAGAGAGAGAGAGAGAGGCAGACCATATGAGAGACAGATGTAGAGAGTAAGCGAACATTTAAAAACAAAAAACAAGGGGCAGAGATAAAGACAGAGAGAAGCTTAGGGACCCACTGCCACAGAGAGAGATGACATTCAGAGACAGATGGGCACAGAAACTGGGAGAGACGTCACACACACACACACACACACACACACACACACACGGATAAAGAGACGGCCTCTGGTCTTTGAGAGACTGAACACATGGACGAGTGACAGAGCCCATGACCAAGGAAGACAAATGGGAACTAGAAAACACCATTTCAGACAACCGTGCCCACCTGCTCCCGGCTGGCCCGTGACCTCGGCCCAGGCCCTGCCCATCCCGGCTCGGTTTCTGCCCCGTGAAACCAGGGCTGTCAGCCGCCGCCGGGGGTCGGAGAGCCACGTCCCAGAACACGGGAGTGACAGACCTCAGTCTCCGAGCCGAGGCAGAGGCCTGGAGGAACAGACACCCAGGCCCCAAGCCAGGGGCCCCCAGGGGCCCTCCATGGCTGAAGGACCCAGCTCCTTCCCCACACCCCCGCCTGCAAGAGCGACAGACACGCCAGGGCTAGCCGACCCTCTGTACAGCGGGGACAGCGCACAGCAGCCATAATATGTAAACACAAGCAGACAGACAGATGCTGACACAGGTACACATGAAACACAGCACAGTCATACACTCCTAACAGAGAAACACATACCACACACGCAGACACACACACAAGAGTCTGATACCCTAGCCCAGGGGTCGGCAAACTCATTGGTCCACAGAGCCAAATAGCAACAGGACGACGATTGAAATTTCTTTGGAGAGCCACATTTTCTTAAACTTAAACTTCTTCTAATGCCACGTCTTCAACCTAGACTCGCCCAGGCCGTGGCATTTTGTGGAAGAGCCACACTCCAGGGGCCAAAGAGCCGCATGTGGCTGGTGAGCCGCAGTTTGCCGACCGCCGTCCTAGGGCACCCGTAGTAAGCACATGCCAAGGTAGGCACAGACATATTGTACAAACCAACGCCATATTGAGATAGAAACAACAGATAACAATAGACACAATGGTGACCCCAATGGACATACTGGGGACATATGGGGACCCAGAGGCCTTCGGGCACAGGCACACACAGGCGCCAATAGTCTCCTTCCATTAACACCTTGCTCGTCCCTCCTCCTCCACAGCTTAACCCCAGACCGAGCCGCCCGGCCTCCGAGCTGAGCCGAGGCGAGGTGTGTGTCCGGAGCGGGGGTGGGGACGTGGCCTTGGTCCCTGCACAGCCACCTCCCCCCCCCCCCCCCGCCCTGGCCCCGCGCTGCGGGGGCTGCTATCGGTGAGCAAACTGTCCTCGGGGTCAGGGACAGCGAGCAGCCAAAGGTCAGGCCGGTGCCTCCCGGGCCCCTCCCCCAGAGGCAGCCGGCTCCTGGGGCAGGAAGGAGCAATCCGGGGCTGGAGCTCCACGGGACCCCCCTCTCGCCCCCCCAAGGAAGAGACGTTCCGGAAGAGGCAGAAACGGCGCCTTTTAATGTTCACACGTTGCCAGTGTCCCCCGTCCCAGGCAAGAACCAGACTCAGCAGAAACTCCCCACCCCTGGGCGGCCTTCCGCCCTCTCCGGAGCCAGAGGGTTCAGAGCAAACCACCGGAGACGGGATGCTCCCATCTCCACCCCACACTCCGCCCGCACCCCGAAGAGGCAGCGGCGCGGCCCACACAGGGGCTGGTCCATGGATGTGTCAGCCAGCCAATATGGCGGCCATCGGGGCACCATATGGACCCAGGCGGGTGTCCTATGGGGTGGTGGCCGACGTGGCAGGAAGCCCCCCAAAAAGACGTGACCACAACCCCCAACCGGCCCAGGAAGATGCCACGGAGACGGCATTGCCGTCACACACACACACACACACACACACACACACACACACCCCGGTCAGCCATGGGGATGTCCATCCGCGCCCACAAGGTCACCCCCACTGCGGCCATCGGAGTGACCCCCAATGGCTCCACCAACAAGGTCAGTCCCGTGGGGGTCTCCACGGCCCCCCACGGCCCCCCCGAGACGTCAGAGGCAGCGATCCCAGCGCCCGGCGGCTGGACGTGATGCCCACAGACGGGGCGGTCACCGCAGCGGGTCACAGGCCGAGGCGTTAACTGGCGGGGACGGGCCCAGGGCGGTCCCGGGAGGACCAGGCCGGCCCGGCCGGACGGTACCAGCACCGGCCGCACCCCACCCGCCCCGCCCCGCGCCCCGCTAGGAGGCGTTGAGCAGCGAGCGGGAATAGAGGCCCTGGTAGTAGGCGCCCGGCTCCCCGGCCTCCGCCCCGTAGCCCCCGAACCCCACGTCCAGCTTGGGCGGCGCGGGCGTCTGCTCCGACATGAGGTTGTTGATGGAGAAGGGGTGGTTGAAGTTGTAGGGCGCGTCCAGCTTCAGCTCCCCCGGCAGCTCCAGGCCCGTGAAGTAGGGGGCGGAGGGCGGGGGCGAGCCGCAGTCCAGAGCCCCCACATTCTCCCCGCGGCCCTGGGCCTCGGGCTCCGGGGGCGGCGGCGGGGGCTGCGGCGGAGAGGCCACCGTGGCCGCCGCCCCCGTGGGGGCGGCCGTGGACGACGTGGCGGCCCCCGCGCTGTTCCTGGCGGCGGCCGAGGCCCCGCCGCCCCCCTTCTTGGCCTTCTCCTCCAGCTTGAAGCGCTTCTGGCGGCGCAGGTAGCAGCCGTTCTCGAACATGTTGCCCGAGCTGGGGTGCAGGGCCCAGTAGGAGCCCTTGCCCGGCTTGTCCGGGGAGCGCGCCACCTTGACGAAGCAGTCGTTGAAGGACAGCGAGTGGCGGATGGAGTTCTGCCAGCGCTGCTGGTTCTCCCGGTAGTAGGGGAAGAGGTCCATGATCCACTGGTAGATCTCGCTCAGCGTCAGCATCTTGCCCGGCGCCTGCTGGATGGCCATGGTGATGAGCGAGATGTAGGAGTAGGGCGGCTTGGCGTGCGCCAGGGACCGCCGGTACCCTTTGGGCACCTCCTTCCCGTGCGCCAGCCCGGCGCCCGGGGCCCCGTACCCGGAGCCGCCGCCCCCGCCGCCGCCGCCGCCGCCGCCGCCGCCTCCGCCGCCCAGGCCCGGGAAGGCGGGGCCCAGGGGCGCGGCGGGGGCCGGGGGCGCCAGGGGTCCTGAGGGCAGGGGGGAGGCGGGGAGCCCCCCGGGGGAATAGGGAGAGCTCAGGGGGTTCAGGGTCATGTAGGAGTTGAGGGGGGCCATGGTGGGCACCGGGGTCACCGGAGAGTAAACCTGCATGGAGAGAGAGAGAGAGAGAGAGAGAGAGAGAGAGAGAGAGAGGGAGGGTCAGTGAGTCCCCATTCGTTGCTGGACCCACTGTGTGTGTGTGTGTCCGTCTGTCTGTCTGTCTGCCTGCTGGCTTTCCATCCTTTCCCCCCCAGACAGCTGTTTCTTTCTTTCTTTCTTTCTTTCTTTCTTTCTTTCTTTCTTTCTTTCTTTCTTTCTTTCTTTCTAAATATATTTTATTGATTTTTTTACAGAGAGGAAAAAAGAGGGATAGAGAGAATCATCAACCAGCTGCCTCCTGCACACCCCCCACTGGGGATGTGCCCGCAACCAAGGTACATGCCCTTGACCGGAATCGAACCTGGGACCCCTCAGTCCGCAGACCGACGCTCTATCCACTGAGCCAAACCGGTTTCAGCGATAGCTGTTTCTTGAAGTCTTTCTCTCATTCCTCCTCGTGCACCCCTCTCTGATCCCATCCCCCCATTCCCCACGCTCATGCTTCAAGAGGTCTCCAAGTGGAGACCGGGACACCCTGGGGAGTGGCCAGGGCCTCTTTAGGGTTTAGGGTATCTGTGAGGTCAAAACTATTGTCCTGGCCGAAACCGGTTTGGCTCAGTGGATAGAGCGTCCGCCTACGGGCTGAAAGGTCCCGGGTTCGATTCCCGTCAAGGACATGTACCTTGGTTGCGGGCACATCCCCAGTGGGAGGTGTGCAAGAGGCAGCTGATTGATGATTCTCTCTCATCGATGTTTCTAACTCTCCATCTCTCTCCTTTCCTCTCTGTAAAAAATCAATGAAATTAAAAACATAAAAAAAAACAAAAAACTATTGTCCTGTAACACTAAGATGGACTAGCCTCCTATCACTCTCCTCTCAAAAGTGCACAGTGGCCGAGACCGGTTTGGCTCAATGGATAGAGCGTCGGCTTGGGGACTGGGGGGACCCGGGTTCGATTCCGGTCAAGGGCATGTGCCTTGGTTGCGGGCATGTCCCCAGTGGGGGGTGTGCGGGAGGCAGCTGATCGATGACTGTCTCTCATCGATGTTTCTAGCTTTCTGTCTCTCTCCCTTCCTTTCTGTGTAAAATCAATGAAATATATTTAAAAAAAAAAAAAAAAAAAAAAAGTGCACAGTGGAGGTTTCCAGAGGCCATGTGACATGTGACGTGGCAACAGACTGAACACAGCAGCAGCTACACGAACACAGCTGCTTCGTATGGCGCAGGCACTGAAGGATCTTCAGAGGCCTGACAGTGCCACCCCTCTCACCGGATGTTCCAAAATATACTCGTTTTCATCAAGACACATTGTTTGCACTAACAAATTATTGCTGCTTTGGAGCTATCTACTACATTTACATTTTTTCCCTCAGTTTTTATTTTTTATGTGGTAACCATGAAGAGATATAACCGCCCTGGCCGGTTTGACTCAATGGATAGAGCACTGGCCTTCGGTCTGAAGGGTCCCAGGTTCGGTTCCGGTCAGGGGTATGTACCTTGGTTGCGGGCACATCCCCAGTAGGGGGTGTGCAGGAGGCAGCTGATCAATGTTTCTTTCTCATCCATGCTTCTAACTCTCTATCACTCTCCCATCCTGTCTGTAAAAAAATCAATAAAATGTTTAATTAAAAAAAAAAAAGGAAGAGATATAACCCACACCAATGAAAACTGCTGAAGGACCTCCATAATTTTTAAGTGATTGGTGATTCTGAGACCACCACCCTCCCCTCCCACCCTGAAATCCAGACCCGCTGATTTACCCAATAACCTACATGTGCGCTCTCCATCCCCGAGGTTATAAAATTACAGTGTTTCACTGGTCAAGATGTTTTGACTCCCAGAAATCACGTTTTAACCTCGTATCATCCACTTCCTATGCATCATCCATCTAAGACATCACCGATTGTAAGCTGTAATATTACATATCAGTCAGGATGGGGAAAAAAACAAAAACACTGCCCATCATAACCCCCAGACACCACTGGCTGTGAACCCCGTTCCGTTTTCAGAAACGTTCCATGGTGAGGAAACGCGCACTAGTGGAATTCAGCAGACATGGACTGCTCCGTCTCTAACCCTCCACGGTCTCCCATCCATCCCGCACGCAGTCACCGGCCACCTGCTCCGTGCCAGGCACCGCTCCCTGGATGCCCATTTCACAGCTGAGCAAGCCGAGTCCCCGGGAGGCTGTGGGGTCACAGGGCCGGGAAGGGGCACCAGCCGGGTGATCTGGATGTCGCCGTCAGAGCAGTGACCGAGCGGACGGACAGGCCTGCTCTCCTGGAGCCCACAGCCCCGCAGGAAGTGAGCAAGACACGGAAAACACGAAGCCTGGTGCATGGTGCCCTCTCTCTCTGTGTGTGTGTCTCTTTACTCCCTCCGTCCACTGACTCCCGTCCTCTCTCCTCCGTCTGCCGGCCGCCCTGCTCCCTCCTCCCCGGCCCTGCCGGTGCTGCTCTGGCCCTGGCAGGAGCCCACGCTCAACCCCTGTCACTGTGGCGTCCACAGGTCCCGAGGGCCAGAGGGACAAGGGACAGCCAGGGTCACTCCGGAAGTCAGGGACAGGTGGCCACCGACCCAGGTCCGAGTTCCAGCTGCACACTCTCCTCCTTCCCATGTCCGTCCAGGTCTCTGACGCTCCCTGTCTGTGCAGGTATGTCTGTCCCTCTCCCTTAGCCCGTCCCTCCCCGTCTCTCCTCCCCACACTCCAGCCAGTCCTTTATCTCCCCACCTCTCTGCTCCCCACTGTCTGCCCCTCTGCCTTTCGCTGCTCTGGGCTCTCCCTAACCCTGACCCTCTCTCCCCATCTCCCCACCCCCACCCCTACCTTCTCTCTCCCTCTGTCTCTCTCCCCCCCACTCCTCTGCCACCCCCATCTCTTTCTCCTTCAGCACACCTTGTACCTGGGTGCCTCCCTCCCTCCATCCGTCCCTATCACGCTCCCCACAAGTCTCACGCACGGGTCTCCCTGCCCGGTAACCTGGCTTCGCCCGCCCCTCCCGGAGTGAGAGAGGAGGTGAGACTGAGCCCCATCCCTCTGCGATGCCCCTCCCACGTTCCCAACTCAGGCAGACTCGCCTGTATCCCAGAGGAAGGCTTCCTCTGGGATACAGGCCGATGGGGACCCCAGGGCCTCTTGGCCCGGCTCCCCAAACCCACCCACCCGGAAGTCCTCCCTGAGGCCTGACCTCCAGCGGCCCGGCTGCCCTAATCCACCCGAGGCTTTCCCACGCCCTGGGGCTGGGATGCACCCCAGGGTCCGGGTCTGAGCCGGATTTCCCTGCCACCAGGGCGGGGCTGAGGTTGTGCGGGGAAGCCCTCCGGGGACCTGCACCCCCACCCGCCCCAGGAGGGTGAAATTTCTCCCCTTTCATTTCCTTATTGTCTCCGGAGCTGGGTGTGCCGGGGAGCAGGGGGAGGCGGTGTGAAACCAGAAGCCTCCCGCAGCCCCCCACCCTCCTGGAGGTCTCAGGGTTTCCTCTCAAAAAGGGGGTGGGAGGCAGCTGACCTGTGAGAACTGGAGGCCAGGGGGGGCACAATTTCCTTCCAGGCAAACACCACCTGGGGGGTGCAAACACCACCCCCGGCGAGGCCGTGTGGAGGGCTAGAAGCAGAGGCGGGGACCTCTCTCTTCTCAGCTGCTGAGTGAGTGCAAATGTTTCTCTCTCCGCAGTCCGACCCAAGGGGGGGAAGGGGGCTCGGCTGAGGGGAAGGCTGGGGAACCCTCCGACAGTATTTCCATCTCCAGCGCCCCAGGTGTCAAAATAGGTCCCCACACTATGCCCCCACGCGCGGATCAGCTCCAGACCGGCCCTCACTTTCTGGCACAAGGGTCCCCTCCAACTTCAACTTCAGCCTGTGGCCCAAATAGCAACTGCCCTATCCTAGACCCCCACAGTTTACCTAAGACGTGCCACCCGCCCACACGCCAGTTTCTGGTTGGTTCCCTTAAATCCTAGTCCCAGACTCTGAACTCTCCGGGGTGGTGCGGCTGGGATTCCCCCCACTGCCCCGGAGCCTTCTCGGCTCCAGCCTGGTCTCCGCTTCCCGACACCTCCGACCCCCGGGGTCTCCACCTCTCAGCACTCCCCCACCCCTCCCTGGCCGGCCTGCCCCGCGTGCCCCTAACACCTCCACTGCCCCCGCGCTGGCCCCTCCCGGGCACCGGGCCAAGCCCCGAAGGCCTGGGGATCCAAGAGTCCCACCCTACAGCCTCAAACCCCAGACCCATAACTCAGGCAGGTGGGGGGCCCCTGTAGGGCCCAGATCTCAGTTCCCAGAGACCTCAGCCTCCGGCCTCTCTCCCCGGCCTCCCTCCGGGACCTCCAGCCCACAGCCCCCTTCCAGGTGAGGAAGCTCAGCGTCCGGATGCCCATGACCCTCAACTAGAACCTCCTCCTCCACCCCCCACCCCTCCACAAGGCTGACTCTAGAGTGAGCTAAGGAGGAGTCCTGCCAGCCAGAGGAACGGGAGGTAGACTTGGGGAAGGGCTCTTGGGGGTGGGGGTGGGGGGGAGGGAGCTAAGACAGACCCCCGCCCCCTAATCCAGGGTGGTCTAGCAAGAAGGGGGCTGGTGAGGACATTAGCAATTACTGGGGAACACAGGAAGGTGTGAAAGCTGACACCCTCCCGCCCCAAGGAGGACCCCCGCGGAGGGTCTCTGAAAACAATGCAGCCAGTGAAGTTCAGTGGGAAGGGGTAAGGGTCAGGAGTAGGGATGGGGGCGGGGAATGGAAATGGACCCCTCTCCTCCTCCGGCTCCATCTGGGGCCCCCCCCCCCCCCCCCCCCCCCCCCCCCCCCCCCCGCCTAGCTGAACCCCAGCTCTAACCCACCTGTTCCTTCAGACTCCCCCAAAACCAACCTCCGTCTCTCACGCCGGAGCCCCTAACCCTTGTTTCTGACCTTACCTTATAGATCGCACTCTCTCCCTGAACTCCAAGTGATCTCTACCCCAGAACCCGCATCTTGAGCACTGCCTTCCAACCCTGAGCTCCCACCTCGCATTTCCCTTAATGGTGACCCCTTCTTCCATCTCTTCGTCCCTGCCCACCTCCCCTCCCGCCGCCCAACCCCGACTCTGATCCCCTTCCTAATTTCCCAGCTCTGCCTACCCCTGCCTACCTGCTCTCCTGGAGGTCTGCCTCCTTCCTAGCTTTGGTTCAGTTCCTGTGTCTCCCTTGCATTTGGGGTCGCCCACCTCCAGCCCTCACGTTGCAGCGGTGACCTGACCCTCGGGCCTCCCCCCCCAAGTTTCCCTGGTCCCCACTGACCCCTCACCCCGACGAGCCCGCGGGAACCGCGCTCCCGCCGCTCCTGTCCCCGATCCCTGGCGCCGGGACACCTGGTCTCCGAGTCTCCAGCTCCTCTGCGCCTCAGCTCTGGCTGGGGCCCCCCTTTGAGCCCGCACCCCGATCATCGCCCCCATGTAAGCCCCGCACCTCGATTCCCCTGGCCCCCACTCCCCGCCCAGCCAGCCCCGCGGACACACCTCGCCCGCCTCCGGGTAGTAGCTCCACTCCGCCAGGTCGTGGGCCTCCATCTTCACCGAGCCCAGCATCCCCCGGGCCTGCGCCCCCACCTGCCCCCGCTCCGGCCCGGTGGGGGGGGAACCGAGCGCTCCGATCCCTCGGCCCGCACGGCCCGCGCTCTGACCGGCGCCCGCGCGTCCGTCCGTCCGGCTGCCCAGAGTCCCCGCCGTCCCCGGCGCCGCGGGAGGCGGCCCAGCTTTATAGCCGGGGCGCCCCCCCCCTCCCCCGCCCCTGCCCCCGCCCTCCCCGGGCGCCCCTCCCGCGCTCGGGCTGGGGCGCCCCCTGCAGGACTGCGAGGAGACAGACCTCAGGCGCCGGGAGCCGCAGCCCGCGGACCGCGCGCTGGACGTGGCCGAAGAGGGAGGGAGCTACCGGTGGGAGGCACCGCTGGTGACAGAGGCCCGGAGGGCTGGACTCGGGCCCTCCTACCCCGGAGGGCTTCACCGTCTAGACGGGAGAGGGAGAGGAGCCAGAGCTGGGCATGACCGCCGGGAGGAAAGGGCCTCCGAGCGCGGGGGGCTCCCGGGCTCCATGGCTCCAGGGACGCCGCCATCGGGACGGGTAAGAGACCTCGAAACCGCATTCCCATCGGACGGGCTGGACCAAGGATGCTTCCAACAGATGGAAATGCCCCAAACTGTGCAAAGGGTCGGGACCCAACGTGGAGGCGATTGGGGCCTCGGCTCATGCACTCCTTCGGGCCCCAGACCGCCTTCAAGACGTAGGAGCCACGCCACCCAGACTCGGCACGCTCCCTCCACCACCAGCCGTCCAGGGACTCCGACCCACCGGACTCCATTTCCCAGAAGCCTCTCTTCCCGCCCCGTGCCTCCGCCGAGGGACTACATTTCCCAGAAGGCACGACGTTCGAAGGCCGGAAACGGAGAGCCGCCCGGAGTCTTCTGGGGCGGGAGGCCGCTCGCGCGCCTGGGCTCGGCCTGCTGCGCGGACTCCATTTCCCGGCGAACCCGCGCGCACCGCGCGTGCGCCGTGCCGGGCGGCGAGCGGAAGATGGCGGTGGCGGCGTCAGGGAAAGGGTGCTGCTGAGGGTGCGCCACGGGCCGGAGGCCGGAGCTGCGGTGAGCGGGGCGGGCGTGGGGGCCCGGGGCCCAGGGTGGAGGGACCCTGAGGCTGCAAGGCGCTGGCGTAGGGCTGGGGGCGCTTCGAAGAGAAGGCGGCAGTGACGTTTGGGACCCCGATTTCTTCTGCTCGAGGACCCTCCCGTGCTCCCCTCGGGGCAAAGTTCCAACGTGGGCCCCGAGGCGTGTCCGCCCCCGGCCGCAGCTCTGCCTCCGCTGTCTCTGCTCCTGCCTCACTTCCAACAGCCACTCTGGCCTTGGGTTCCTCAAACAAGCCTTGCGCCTTCCGGGAGTTTTGCACATGCTGCCCCTCTGCCTGCAAACATCCTCTCACCCCATTCTGCTTGACTAACTCCCATTCATCCCTCGGGTCTCAGCACCAACGTCACTTCCTCTGCCAAGTCGTCCTTTCCTGTCCTCTGTCCCGAAATCTGCCTCTTAAACGCTCTCCTAGGTCCCAGTTCATTTGCTTTGTGTCACAGGGGGATCTAATTTGGTTTTGGACCTTTATTTGTTTGGCTATTTGAATAATCAAATACCGTGTGAGCTCCCTGGGGCCGGGACTGGGTATGTATGGTCACTCCTGTGTTCCCAGCACAGTGCTGGTCACATGGACGATGCCCAGTTGATGTTTGTTGAATGAATGAATGAAAGATACTCTTGGGGCCATTCTGTATGTGAGGGTAGTTTATCGCACTCCCAGGTGGGAGTGAGGCGGTGGTACTCTGAGGTGGGTACCGCTGGAAGGAAGGGGAAACAGTGGTTACTGATAATAGCAAAAGACTGCACAGGTCACTGGTGTCCTTTCATAGGAAGACTGGCAGGAAAAAAATCCACATAATAAAACACTATGCAGCTGTAAGAAAGAACGAGGGAAATCTTTGCACACTGATCTAGAGAGGGCTCCAGCATACAGTAATGAAAAGTCCAGTGGTGTTTATTATATACTTCCTTTTTATTAAAGAAAGGGAAATATGCCGAGACCGGTTTGGCTCAATGGATAGAGCGACGGCTTGGGGACCGAAATGTCCCGGGTTCAATTCCGGTCAAGGGCATGTACATTGGTTGTGGGCACATCCCTGGTAGGGGGTGTGCAGGAGGCAGCTGGTCGATGATTCTCTCTCGTTAATGTTTCTAACTCTCTATCCCTCTCTCTTCCTGTCTGTAAAAAAATCAATAAAATATATTTTTTTAAAAAGGGAAATATGGATATAAACTTAAAAAAAAAAAAAAAAGTGGAAGAGGAAGGACAGGTAAAAAAAGATGGATGGGCTGAAACTGGTTTGGCTCAGTGGTAGAGCGTCGGTCTGCGGACTGAAAGGTCCCGGGTTCGATTCCGGTCGGGGGCATGTATGTTGGTTGCGGGCACATCCCTGGAAGAGGGTGTGCAGGAGGCAGCTGGTCAATGTTTCCCTCTCATTGACGTTTCTAGCTCTCTATCTCTCTCCCTTCTTCTCTGTAAAAAAATCAATAAAATATATTAAAAAAAAAAAAAAGATTGATGGATCTGAACATATCATCATGAAAAGAGTGGAAAGGTCTGTCATGAGAAGCTCATCATGCTCGAATGGGCAACCGGTATGGTGGGCATTGGGAGGCAGTGCCCCTTGGCTTGCACTCCCAGACCTGGAGGGCAGAAGCAGTTCCTTTTAAAGAGACAGTACAGCACAGCGGTGAGGGGGCTAGGCCTCACTCCTAGGTCTGCATCTCACAAACCCTGGGCCTTTGGTCAGGGGACTTTTCCTCCCTGGCTCAGTTGGTTGGGTGTCGCCCCAGGATGGAAAGGTTGCTGGTTGATTCCTAGGCAGGGCACTTGTCGGGTTTCTGGCTCAATCCCCAGTCGGGAGTTTGCAGGAGGCACCAGACTGATGTTTCTCACATCAATGTTTCTCTCCCTCTTCCTTCCTCTCGCTCTAAAAATCAATAAAAATAAATTTGAAAAGTAGTACTGACATGGAAGAGTTGGCGTTGTGAGGTTAAATAAGTTCACACATAATAGCGTTAAGCCTGGCCGGTGTAGCTGAGTGGATTGAGCGTGGTCCTATGCACCCAGAGGTTGCTGGTTCAATGCCCAGGTTGTGGGCTCAACCCTGCAGGAGGCAGCGGATCGAGGTTTCTCACTCGTAGATGTTTCTGTAACTCTCCATCTAAAATCAATAACATTTAAGAGAAATAAAATAAATAACATTTTTTTAAAAGAAAAGAACCATTTTGCTTAGAAAATTATAGTGGTTATTTTTCAAACATTCTCAATTTTTTTAAATATATTTTTAAATTGATTTTAGAGAGGACGAGAGAGAGAGAAACATCAATGATGAGAGAATCATGGATCAGCTCCTCCTGCACAGCCCCTCTGGGGATTGAGTTGGAAATCCCGGCATGTACCCTGACAGGGAATTGAACTGTGACCTCCTGATTCATAGATGGATGCTCAACCACTGAGCCACACTGGCTGGGCTTCAAACATTCTAGAGCCAAAGGCAGGGATACTAAGCCCAGGGACTGGGGAAGCCCTTTGGCATTCACTCAGGAGATAATTACTGAACACTTATTAGGTGTCAATCACTGTTCCATAGTAGGGAAATAGAAAGTAAACACACACACACACACACACACACACACACACACACGCACATCTTTGCCCTCAGGGAGCTTACTAATAGGTAGTACATGGATGATAAATGCAGAAAAATAAAGCAACACAGCCGAAACCGGTTTGGCTCAGTGGATAGAGTGTCGGTCTGCTGACTGAAGGGTCCCAGGTTCGATCCCGGTCAGGGGCATGTACCTTGGTTGCGGGCACATCCCCAGTGGGGGGGGTGTAGGAGGCAGCTGATTGATGTTTCTCATCGATATTTCTAGCTCTCTATCCCTCTCCCTTCCTCTCTGTAAAAAAAAAAAATCAATAAAACATTTTTTAAAAAGAAAAGAAAAAATAAATAAATAAATAAAGCAACACAGATGGGGAGGGAGAGAAAATTGAAATTTGAAGTAGGGTGGTCAGGAAAGACCTCACTGTCAAGACATTTCAGCTGAAACCTGAAGGGGAGAGGAGGGAGGGAGCTGGGCCAGTGTCTGTAGAGGAGGAGTAGTCCCAGCAGGAGGGAGAGAAGCACAAAGGTTTGGGGGAAGGGCATGCTGGCATATTTAAGGGACAGCAGGAGGCCGGAGCAGAGAGAGGTGAGGGAAGTGAAGGCAGAGGTAGGAGGGGCCAGATCACAGGAGGCCTCTAGGCCTTGGTGAAAATGTTGGCTTTGACTCGAAGGAAGATGTGGGGGTGACGGGCAGGAGGGAGACTATGAAGCAGACTGTTGGCTAGTCAGTCGTTTAGCAGATACCTGTGTACATATATATGTTCCTTTTAAAAGGTGTATATATATATTTTTTAAATATTTTATTGATTTTTTACAGAGAGGAAGAGAGAGGGATAGAGAGTTAGAAACATCGATGAGAGATTCATTGATCAGCTGCTTCTTGCACACCCCCCATTGGGGATGTGCCCACAACCCAGTTACATGCCCTTGACTGGAATCGAACCTGGGACCTTTCAGTCCACAGGCCAATGCTCTATCCACTGAGCCAAACCGGTTTCAGCAAGATGTATATATTTTTAAGTATATATTTTTATTGATTTCAGAGAGGAAGGGACAGGGAGAAAGAGAAGCATCAGCGATGATTGGCTGCCTCCTTGCACATCCCACACCGGGGATCGGGGCAGCAACCGGGGCATGTGCCCTGACTGGGAATCGAACCGTGAAGTCCTGGTTCATAGGTCAACACTCAACCACTGAGCCACACCAGCCGGGCTCTTTGTTTGTTTGTTTATTTGTTTGTTTGTTTAAAATATATATTTTAATGACTTCAGAGTGGAAGGAAAGGGGAGATAGAAACATCAATGATGAGAAAGAATCATTGATCCGCTGCCTCTTGCATGCCCTCTACTAGGGATCAAGCCTGCAACCCAGGCATGTGCCCTTGACCAGAATGGAACCTGGGACCCTTCAGTCCATAGGCCGATGCTCTATCCATTGAGCCACACCAGCTAGGGCAAGATGTATCTTTTTTACCTTCCTCAAATTTTGTTTAACAGATTATGCAGTACCGGTCAGATCTTTCCCCATGTACAGTGGCAGCTGTATTTATCTCATTCTGGTAATTACTAGGTGTGCCAACTCATCTATCCCAGGATAGTCCTGGGAGGTTGAACGGTTACCACCTCTGTTCCACAGAAGGGGAAACTGACTCCGGTCCTGCTGTGTATTCATACACAAACGTGACAAAATGGATGGAATTGCACATACTCTGTGGTACAACAGGTTGCGCGGACATCTTTTTACGATCCTACACCAAGGCCCACCCACGTTGTTTTTGTTATTTAATCCTCACCTGAGGACCTGCTTGGAAAGAGGAAGGAGGGGAGACAGACAGACATCGATTGGCTGTCTTCTGTATCCTCCCGACCATGGTTCCAACCCACAACCCAAGTATTTGCCCTGACCAGGAATCGAACCCAGAACACTTTGGTGCAGAGACCATGCTCAACCAACTGAGCCACTTCAGCTGGCCCACCAAAGTGTTGTGTTTTATCATTTCCTGTCTCTTCTACTTTCAGGGTTTCTTTCTTTCTTCCTTCCTTTCTTTTATATATTTTTATTGATTTCAGAGAGGAAGGGAGAAGGAGAGATAGAAACATCACTGATGAGATCAGCTACCTCCTGTACACCCTCTCCTAGGGATGAGTCCGAAACCTGGGCATGTGCCCTTGACCGGAATCAAACCTGGGACCCCTCAGTCTGCAGGCCGATGCTCTATCCACTGAGCCAAGCCGGCTAGGGCATCTTTCTTTTTTTAAGCATATATACATCATTCCTTCTTTTGTAAAAAGGAGACACACAGTACACATTGTCTTCCATTTTGCATATTTTCACTTAAAGTGTGCTGAAGCCCACTGTTTATTAGTGTATATTGTCCTCATTCCTTCTTTCCCCTCCCTCATTCCTTTTTACAGTTGCATAGCATTTGATTATGTAGATACATCATCGTTTTTTAGCCAGGCTCCTTATTTGAGAACGCTCAGATTACTAGTAGTCTTTTGCTGTTAGGAATAGGTTTTAGTTGGTATCCTTATTTCATAATTGTGCCAGTGTCGCTTTGGGACAGATGCCCAAAAGTCTCCCCTCCCCACCCTACCCCACATTTTTTTCTTTAATTTATTGATTTATTTTTGTTTTATTAATTTTTAGAGAAAGCAAGAAACATTGATTTGTTGTTCCGCTTATTTATACATCTCTAGGTTGTTCCTTGTATGTGTCCTGACTGAGGACCGAACCCGAAACCTTGGTGTATTGGGACAACACTCTAACCAACCAGGTGAGGCCACAGTATTATTGCCACCTTTTGAAAGACAGCTCCATAGCATTCTAGACAGTGGCTGACACATAACGTATTTAACGAGGCCCTTCCTTGCATATTGAGAACTTACTGCGCAGGTTTCTGCCACCAGTCCCCGTGTCAGAAAGTTCGCTCTGGTGTCCAGCCCGGAGCATACAGCTCAGACGGAGAGGCCCTGGGGCCGGCGAGGGGCTGCTGTGTGCGCACCTGTCCGCTGTGTGTACGGCACTGGAGGGGGCTTGGTACCGCCCCTGACCGGACAGGCCTCAGTCTCCCCCATTACAGCCCTCATGTGCACTTACAGCCGAGACAGACCCTGAGACGGGAGGGGTTCGGAGAACCCCGGGGGCTGGGGCGGAGGGTGAGCCTGTGCGGGCGGTGAGGGAAGGCCACCCATCTCTTCCTCTCCAGGGCACACGGCGGCACCATGGCGGGCAGCAGCGGGGACAGCGTCACCCGCCGGAGCGTGGCGTCACAGTTTTTCACGCAGGAGGAGGGCCTGGGCACCGATGTCATGACCACTTCGGAGAGGGTGAGCGTGGGCGAAGGGCTGGGGCGGGGTGGGGACACAGCCCCCGTCGGGGCGGTCCGCCCCCAGCTGGCCGAGCCCAGGGCGTGGGAGGGGCTGGGCTGGGCTGGCCAGATTAGCACCACCCCCTGCCTCTCCCCTCCTTCTAGGTGGTTGATCTCCTGAACCAGGCGGCACTGGTCCCCAGTGAGTCCAAGATCACACTGCTCAAGCAGGTGAGGGGCAGGGCGCTGCTGGGCAGGCAGGGCGCGGGAGGGCCTGGGGAGCCGTGAGGAAGACACACGGGTGCTGACAGCACTGTGTCCCCGTTCCGGCACGTAGGCTGTGCCTGCCGTGCTGCTCGGTGCCGTTCAGGCTGCTCTCCTCTCGTTCCCACCAAAGCTCCGGGAGGCAGGGTCATTTTATCCCCTTTTATAGCGAGAGAAGCAGTCTCAGAGCTTAAGTATCGGCCCTCGGTCACTCTGCTAGGATTTCAGATCCTGTGCGCTTCATCCTTCATTTCCTCCCTGAAGACATGCAGGTCACGTGACAGTGAGGACCGAGTGAGCAGAGCTGGGAGGAGGCGTCCAGGGGGCTGTGGAGCACGGGGAGGGCTTTCTGGAAGAGTGGACGTGGGCTGAGACACGGAGGATAAGGACGGAAACCAGCCAGGCGTGGGAGGGGGGCTTGAGAAGAGGTCACAGTAGCTTGTGCAAAGGCAGAAGAGGACCTGGGAGTCTGCAGGGGTGTGGGGTGTGGGGGTGTGGGGTGGTTCAAAACAGGAAGCCGGTGGAGTTCCGAACCCCAGGCCTGCTACGTGCTCAGCACTAGCCTTGTGTCGCTGACGCCCCCACCAGCAGAGGGGGGTGCTGAGGGGCCTCCCTCGTGGGGGGTGCTATGAAGGTAACTCAACAGCGGCACCTTGGGTCAGAGGAGCCAGGCCTGTGCTGGCGCTGGGCGTACATGAGAGTGTCTGGGAGGCGCTGATTCCAGAGGACAAGGGGCAGGGACAAGGGCCTCAGGCACGGGTTGCCGCCATCATACGTTCCTGCTGGGCTGTGGCCGTGCGGATGGGGAGTAGAGGACAGAGGGGAGCTGATGACGGACGAGCCTCAGGAAGGCGGAGCCCTGCAGCACGTCCCTCCTCTAGCCCCGTGCGTACCGCACGCCCTGTCCGCCAGGACGCGGCCTGTAGCAGCCCGAGGGGTTGTGTGAGAGCCCCCCTTCCAGAAGAGACTCAGGAGAAGCCCTGCCGGGCCCCGGTGCGATGGCAGAGCCAGGGTTTGAACCGAGTCTTCTGTCTGCGGCCCACCCCGTGCTCCTGTCCCCCACACGCCTGCCTGCACCCATCGGACCTGGTTTTACATGGTGCTCCTCCTCCCCATCCTCGATCTCCTTCCAGGTCCAGGAACTGATCATCAACAAAGACCCCACGCTTCTGGACAACTTCCTGGATGTGAGTGACATGGGGGCGGGGGCGGGGCAGCGGCGAGGGGCCGGTCCTGGCACCGCCCTGACACGCCGTCTTCCCCGATGTTGGCAGGAGATCATCGCTTTCCAAGTAGATAAGTCGATCGAAGTGCGCAAGTTCGTCATCGGCTTCATCGAGGAGGCATGGTATGGGGCGGGCAGGGAGCCCCTGGGAGCGCCCCTGGAGCCCCCCTCCGCAGCTCCCCCCCGGCCCTGCCCTCAGAGCCTGCCCTCTGCTTCCCAGACCCCGTCTCCGTCCCCAGCACTAAGTCAGAGGTTTGGAGTGGCCGGGGGTAACTACCTCTGCTTCTCCCGGTGAGGACTGCTGACCGTGCCTTTAAAATGGAAACGGCATTTGACCGTTCCATCCGCTTCCCTTGCTGTCGCTCCAGCCGCCATGCCTCCTCCCGGGCCGCCTCAGTGGCCTGTGCAGGCTTCCCCTCCCCCCTCTTCTCTGTTTACTTGAGGTGAAGCTCACATGACAGACAATTAACTATTTTGAAGGGAACTCTGCTATTGCATTTAGCACATTCAGGATCTAGTTCCAAAACACTTTCATTCCCCGAAAGGAAACACTGTTCCCATCGCCCCTTCCTCCTGGGCTTGGCGGACAGTGATCCTGCCAGAATGGGAGTGGATCGGCCCCCCTGCTCTCAGACCTCCCGGCCAGTCTCCCTGAGATTGAAACCCGCCCTGGCTCTTCCTGGGCCTCCTCTTCCCTCGGCTCCTGGCCTCCCTGCCATTCCTCAGAAAATGCTGTTCTGCTTCCTAGCCCCTCTGCCTGCAACAGTGTATCTGCAGGAACCTCGCCTCCAGGGGGCCTGGCTCTCACCCTCCCTCCCTCTGTCCTCAGCAACCCCTCCCTGGCCCTGCCCGCACAGCCCTGACTTCCTTTTCCTCGTGGAGCCCGGTTCCTTTCACCTGCCCAGAGACGGGCCTGATTTGCCCCTTTTCCTCCGTCCCCAGCAAGCGGGACATCGAGCTGTTGCTGAAACTGGTCGCGAACCTCAACATGCTCCTGAGGGACGAGAACGTGAACGTGGTGAAGCGGGCCATCCTCACCATGACCCAGCTCTACAAGGTGGCCCTGCAGGTAGGGCTCCCGCCCGGGGCACCCCGGCTGACACGTGTTACAGACTCACCTGTTAGCGCTCAAAACCAGCGTCAGATCAGCTTCCTTCTGAGCGAGCGGTGCTGCGGGTCTTTGGGAACAGACAGCAGGGTGGTCTAATGGTCAGGGACCACCATGATCCATGTACGCATTCAGCAAACGGTCCCCAATAGCTCTCCTGTGACCAAGATGGGCCAGTGCTGCCATCATGGTGCTCACGGCCCAGGGCGGGGACACACCCTAATGAAAGAGACACGGGGCCCTGGACGGTGTGGCTCAGTTCTTTTGAGGATCATCCCATGCACTGAAAGGTCACTGGTTCGATTCCTGGTCAGAGTATATATTCAGGTTGTGGGTTCATACAGGAGGCAACTGATGGATGTTTCTCTCTCGTATCGATGTCTCTGTCTCTCCCTCTCTGTTCTCTCTTCCTTTCCCTCTCTCTCTAAAATCAATAAAAACATACTTTTAAAGAAATCACAGAAATATTAAATAGTGCTATAAGGAAAAGAGCACTATGGTGCATTCATTAACGATCATGTGAAGACGAATTCATTCAGTCTCTGCCTCCGCCTCTATGGTCAGCTTTCTCATTCCTTTGTCCTGCTTAAGATTTGAGCCTTCATCACTCCAGTGGTCACTTCGGTGACCCTCATGTGGGCAGGACCAGATCTGTCTTGATCACCACTGGTCCTGTCCCCAGTATCCCTTAGCGCAGGGCTGGGGACAGAGTTGTATTTTTCTCATTTGTTTTTGTTAATCTTCACCTGAG
This sequence comes from Pipistrellus hanaki, assembly GCF_964339955.1. Lineage (NCBI taxonomy): Eukaryota > Metazoa > Chordata > Mammalia > Chiroptera > Vespertilionidae > Pipistrellus > Pipistrellus hanaki. The sequence continues at coordinate 43,545,056 of NC_140517.1, read as the reverse complement.
GGTATTTTTTCCATTACTTTTCAGAGAGAGCATGAGAGAGAAACATCACTGTGAGAGAGAGACATCAACTGGTTGCTTCCTACACAGACCCTGACAGGGGCCAGGGAACAAACCCACAGCTCAGGTAGGTGCCCTTGACCTGGAATCGAACCGCGACCCTTCAGTGCTCAGACCGGCTCTAACCACTGAGCACCCCGGCCAGGGCCAAATGGGATTTCCATCATCGTTGGTGGATATCCGGGTTCGGAAGAGCTGGCGGCTGATGCCTTGTCCCCATTTCTCTGTCTGCGCTCCTGCCGGCCGCTCGCAGTGGATGGTGAAATCGCGGGTCATCAGCGAACTCCAGGAGGCCTGCTGGGACATGATGTCCGCCATGGCCGGGGACATCATTGTGCTGCTGGACTCCGACAACGACGGCGTCCGCACCCACGCCATCAAGTTCGTGGAGGCCTTCATCGTCACCCTGTCGCCCCGCATGGCGGACTCGGAGATACCCCGACGCCACGAGCAGGACATCAGCCTGGACCGCGTGCCGCGAGACCACCCCTACATCCAGTACAGTGAGTGCTCCCTCAGCCGTGCTTCCTCCTCCTCCTCCCCCCACTTCCTCCTCCTCCTCCCCCCGCACTTCTTGGTTTTTAGTTTCCGGGGACAGTATAATGCCGTGCTCAAGCGCCTGAACACCAAGTTCAAATCCAGCGTCACCATTCACATACACCCCGGTATGAACTTGGGCCAGTTCCCTCTCTGAACTTCCTTTCCTCTGGGAAACGGAGGGATGGAGGTGATGGCACACCCTGTCACTGTTGGCAGTGAGGCCCTGTGAGGAGGTGAGCGTCCAGTAAATGCTAGTTTTTCCAATTGCAAATTATAAAAGTAGGACGCCGATGCCACCAAGTGTTGAGCAATGAATGTGGAGGGTAGAAGGGAAAGTACCCCGGTCTTGCTTCCCAGAGAAAAGTACTCAGATCACTGTTTCCTTCCAGACGATTCCGTGCACACAGGTCCCTGCCTATGCGTTCCTAGTTTCTACGTTTGGTGACTTTTTTTTGTGTACAGAGAAGAGACATGCTTTAGATTTCCAGCTGAGAGTATTAGAGCGTAGTGGCTTGTGTTTGAATCTCTGCTCTCTTGGGACCTATTCTGTTTCTTCATTGGTAATGGGGGGTCATTATGTACTTTAGGGTGAGCATAGTAAGCATTCCTCCACTGCTGCTCTTCTTCCGTATTGCTTGACAACCTTTTTAACTCAACGATATTATCTTGAGTTTTATCTTTCCCTATGAAAATCATGTTCGCCCTGGCTGGTGTTGCTCAGTGGATAGAGCATCAGCCCACACACTAAAGAGTAATGGGTACAATTCCCAGTCAAGGGCACGTACCTGGGTTGTGGGGTCGATCCCCAGCCCTGGTCACCTGATCAGGGCACATGAGAGGGGCAACAAATCAACGTATCTCTCACATCCATGTTTTTCTCTCTCCCCATCCCTTCCACTCTCTAAAACTCAATGGAAAAACATTTCCTCAGGTGAGGATAACAAAGAAAATCATGTTCAGTTGCTGTACAATATTCCATAGTATGGTTACATCCCGTTTGGTTTTTGTTTTTTTTAAATTATATTTTTATTGGCTTAAGAAGGGGAGAGAGAGAGAGAAACATCAGTGATGAGAGAGAATCACTGATTGACTGCCTCCTGCATACCCCGCACTGGGGATAGAGCCTGCAACCCGGACATGTGCCCTGACTGGGAATCAGACCGTGACCATCTGGTTCATAGGTCGATCTGAGCCATGCTGGCTGGGTTTATTCCATGTCTTATCCAGTGTTTTTGCAAAGAAAGATAACCAGCGAAGTTATGAAGGGTCAGCTTTTGGGACTGGGTCAGCAGCGGAGGGTGGTACCAAGGACCCTGAGTTCCCTGTGTGTACTTACACATATATAAGTACTCAGCATTTACATCAACATAGTTCATCCCGTCCGATTCTGGGAGTTGGATATTTAAAATTATCTCATGTTCTGAGCAGTCTCATCACTACATCTTTATACTCATTAAGTCTCAGAAGACTCATCCGTGCTAAAGTTCCTGTTTTTCAGCCAATCCCAGCCTTCCACTTACGAGGTCGCTCTCCTGTCGGCCCCAAAGGCTGCTCTGTCCAGAGCCCCGGGAGAGAGGCTCCTGCTAACTGGCTCCCTTCTCCCCCTCCCTCTCTCACTAGACGTGCTGTGGGAAGAGGGCAAGGCAGCCTTGGAGCAGCTCCTCAAGTTCATGGTGCACCCCGCCATCTCCTCCATCAACCTGACCACAGCGCTGGGCTCCCTGGCCAGCATCGCCCGCCAGAGGCCCATATTCATGTCCGAGGTGATTCAGGCCTACGAGACGCTGCATGGTAGGTTGGTCCTCCCCTCCCCCCGCTGCCCGGCCGTCGGCTCTTTGCTGGGGAAATGTGGGCGCCAGGTGGTGGGCTCCTGAGAGATTCGTCATTCATCCAGTGGGTGATGGGCACAAAGAAGGCTCTCTGGGTTACAAGCCTGGTTCGATGCTGGCTTCACTATTGAGGGGCCTGGGGGTGAAAGGACACCATGTCTGTGAAATGCCTTAAACATTCCAGCCTCTCTCCCTCCCCCCAAAAGCAGGGAGGATCCATGTGTCAAAATAAGCAAAACGTCGATGGGTACATGGTGATTCCTTGTTTTCTCTGCTTTTGTGCACACGTCCAACTGGCAAGTTGAGTGGAGGTGTGCGTGCAGACCCTGGCTCTGTCTCCATCTGTGGGTTTATTGTCTCCATGTTGGGGTCCTTCTGTGTCTCATCCCTTGGGGTAGCCAAGATGGCCCCCCCGTAGCTCCAGGCTTCCGTTCTGTTCACTTGGCAACCCCCGGAAGAGAGAGTGTCTCCTCTCCAATCGTTCCAGCAAAACTCCGCGACCCGGTGGTCATTGTTTCTGATTGGCCGAGAAGGGATGACAGGCCTGCGTCTGAGCCAATCACAGTGGCGCAGGGGTTGCTGTGCTCTCACCGGCCCTGGGGCTTTGCCCACTTGGACTGAGCATGGAGCCAGGGTGGCTCCCTCACGGGAGGATGGGGGTGCTGTTGGCCGAGGAAGCGGGGAAGGGCGCCGGGCAGGCCCCGTTTCCGGCCTCCTCGTTTGCTCGGGAGCAGGGGAGGTTCGCCCGTCAAGGTGACTAGTGGGCATTCCAGTGTCATTCTGGCGGCAGGGCCCCACGTGAGCCGTGGGAGCAGCTCAGGGGGACGTTCTGGAGGTGACGGTGAGGCTGTAGTCACCCCCAGGGGAGGCATATTGGGATTTCCCGTCCAGAGATGGAGGGAGACGAGATTCTGTGTGTAATAAAGGGAAGGGTAAGTTTTCTCTCTGGATTAGGTTGTAATGCTGATGAAAACCTCTCGGGGGGGGGGGGGGGGGGTTATTTTTAATTTTTTAAAGTATGTTTTATTGATTTCTTACAGAGAGGAAGAGAGAGGGATAGAGAGTTAGAAACATTGATGAGAGAGAAACATTGACCAACTGCCTCCTGCACATCTCCCTACTGGGAATGTGCCCGCAACCAAGGTACATGCCCCTGACCGGAATCGAACCTGGGACCTTTCAGTCCGCAGGCTGACGCTCTATCCACTGAGCCAAACCGGCTTCGGCATCTTAGGGGTTATAAACGTAAGCTGGTATAGAGGGAAGGCTACACATTCGATCGGAGCATGAGGAACTTTCAGGAGACGCCTGTGAGCACTGCTGGGACTGAGGCCCGAGGGCTCTGCTCATAGCAGAAACCTCCTGTCTCTCCTCAGCCAACCTGCCCCCGACGCTGGCCAAATCTCAGGTGAGCAGCGTTCGCAAGAACCTCAAGCTGCACCTGCTGAACGTGCTCAAGCACCCGGCCTCCTTAGAGTTCCAGGCCCAGATCACCACCCTGCTGGTGGACCTGGGCACCCCGCAGGCCGAGATCACCCGCAACATGCCCAGCAGCAAGGACGCGCGCAAGCGGCCGCGCGACGACGCCGAGTCCTCGCTCAAGAAGATAAAGCTGGGTGAGCGGAGAGCCGGGCGGGCCGGCCGGGGGGCGGGGCGGCCGGGACTGACCGTGTTCAGTGTTTCAGTCACTTCATCAAACTAATCTCCATTTTTATTAATGTTATAGTTACATTGTGTAAGTGTGGTGACATAAATATCAAAATAGTTATTAAAGTATAGAGTATGCTCTAAAGCAGTATAACTTTTGACACATGTGTGCCCCTTCTATAATTTTCGTAACGCTGAGTGCCCCTCGTACTCATGAGAAGGTAGAATTAGGCGCAGCTAAGCAAGGTGCAGTGCACATCCCCACCAAACTCTTCCCGAACGCCTGGGGGTACTCGGACCACACTCTGGGAAACACTGCTCTAAAGTAATTATGAATTATTTAAATTATACAGAAAGGAACACAATAAAAATAGTCTCCCTCTTGCCCCTCTCCCCAAAAGTAACCACTCCCAAGTGTCACACCTAGCCTCATCTATGTAGAATTCTCCTTTCTTTTGTTTTATTTATGTGGATTTTCTTTTTTAAGCGATTTTTAATGGTCACGTTACTTATCAATTGTATTAATCATGGCAACCTTCCTGACTTGAAAATTTTTTAAAATCACTTATGTTTGTTTCTAGAATATGTATGAAAGAATCGTGTGTGTGCACATGCGTGCATATGGGTTTTGTTTTGTTTTGTTTTTTCATTTAAAAAAACAAGGAATTAATTTTGATATAAGGAGTGAGGTAGGGATCTATCCCTGTTCCCCCCCCATTATTAAGCATACAAACCAGAGTGTTCTATACCTTAATCTATTGAGTAATCATCTTGGTGCTCCTTCTATATCTGCACATAGAAATCGACTGCCTCCTTTTAATGGAGTAATCCTCTGGAGGGCATGTGGGCCATTTTAACGAGTCCCCCTGTTGATGGACATTTCTTTCTTTTTTAATGTATATTCTACTGATTTTTTACAGAGAGGAAGGGAGAAGGATAGAGAGTTAGAAACATCAATCAGCTGCCTCCTGCACCCCCTCTAGTGGGGATATACCTGCAACCAAGGTACATGCCCTTGACCGGAATCGAACCTGGGACCCTTGAGTCCACAGGCCGATGCTCTATCCACTGAGCCACACCGGTCAGGACTTCTTTTTTAAATATATATTTTTTTTATTTCAGAGATGAAGGGAGAGGGGGAGAGAGATAGAAACATCAACGATGACAGAGGATCTTTGATTGGCTGCCTCCTACATGCCCCCTCCTGGGGGGATCGAACCCACAACCCGGCATGTGCCCTGACTGGGGATCGAACCTGCAATCCCTTGGCGCATGGGACGATGCTCAGCCAACTGCGCAGCACAGGCTGGGCAGCCTTTTTGCTTTGTTGTCCATCATACCGGCAAAGTGCTCTGACTGGGTTTCATTTCCCCGAGCCTGGTGACACTGAACACTATTTCAGAGATAGGGGGTTTTAAACAGAAAAGCTCTGGAAATGATTAGTTAACCAGTTTTTATCTTCCTGGAGCTTAGTGTGATCAGCTGGGCTGGGCTGACACTCCCATCCCCCAGATGAGAGCTGAGGCCTGGAGAGAGGGGCAGCTAGTTCCCAGGGTCACATGGCCCCTCGCGTCGCCTCGCTGCCCCTGGCTGCGGAGGCGGCCGCCGGCTCCCTGGGGGCGGGCGGACCTGCGGCCTCTCCAGAGCCGGCGCCTGTCTCCTCCTCTCCAGAGCCCAACCTGGGGGAGGACGACGAGGACAAGGACTTGGAGCCAGGCCCCTCGGGGACCTCGAAGGCCTCAGCCCAGATCTCAGGCCAGTCAGACACGGACATCACGGCCGAATTCCTGCAGCCGCTGCTGACCCCCGACAACGTGGCCAACCTGGTGAGGGAGGGGGGAGGGGGGGTCTGTGTCCTTTTTCTGCCTCCTCTCCACACTCCACCGCTGCAGGCGCATCAGTCCCGAAACTCTCTGTTCGGGGGGGGGGGGGGGGGCCGTGGGCCCTCCGACCTCTTCTCTGACCTTTCCTCCTCCAGGGGTCGCTGGCCACCACACCCCACCACCACCACCACCACGGCTCCTCTTTGGTGGTCAGTTCCCATCCAAACCCACTCCCTCTCACGCTCACCCAGGGGCAGGGCCGTGTTAACTAGGGAGCGAACTCCGTGACTTGGTGCTAAATGGTGTGGGATTAGCGTCGGGAGCAGGATGGCCAGCCTTTTCTGTCTTCTTTTCCAATATAAGCATTTAAGGATCTGATTTTCCATCTAAGTATCATTTTGGCTGCATCCCACACATTTTGATTTATACTCATGAAATTCATTATCTTTTCGTTGTAATTACTTCATTACTTAAAAGTATGTGCTTAAACTTCCAAGTTTAAACTTATTTGAAATTATCTTCTGGTACGATTTCCTGACAGACATGGATATGCTTTGTTAGGATACTGATGATTTTTTTTAAATATATATTTTATTGATTTTTCACAGAGATGAAGAGAGAGGGATAGAGAGCCAGAAACATCAATGAGAGAGAATCATCGATCAGCTGCCTCCTGCACACCCCCCACCGGGGATGCGCCCACAACCAAGGCACATGCCCCTGCCCGGAATCGAACCCGGGACCCCTCCGTCCGCAGGCCGACGCTCTATCCACTGAGCCAAACCGGTCCGGCTGATATTTTTTTTTTTTTTTTTTTAAGTTGATTTCTGGTCCATGTTATATTTTTTGCTGAACCTCCTTCCACTCTTTGGGCAGGGGACTAGCTCTGCTGCCTCTTTGCCTCCAACCCTGCTGCTCCTGTGCCTGAAACACAGCCCCCCTCCCACAGCAAGACTGCCCCCTTTGCTGGCCGGATTCCTATCCTCCTCTCAGTCCTCGGCCCAGGGGCCAGCTCCTGGGGAGCCAGAGCTGTCCCTGGTCCTGACGTGTCTTATGGCCCCTTCACCTTCCCCGTCACACACCACACCGCTGCATGACTCACGGCCCCTCTGCCTGCCCCAGGGGGTCTGTCACGGTCACTGCCATGTCCGCGGCGGCCTGGGCATGGGGCCAGCACCTATCAGATCAGTGAGTAAGGAAAGGCTCCTCTTCCTGGCACCCACAGGTCCTCATCAGCATGGTGTACCTGCCCGAGGTCATGCCTGCCTCCTTTCAAGCCATCTACACCCCCGTGGAGTCGGCAGGCACCGAAGCCCAGATCAAGCACCTGGCTCGGCTCATGGCCACACAGATGACGGCCGCAGGCCTGGGGCCCGGTGAGTGTCACACGGGGCCCACGGAGACCGGGGGTCGGCCCCGCCTCCCGCTCCCTCCTTCCTGGAAGGGCGCCTCCTTGCGGTGGAGCACATGACAGTCACGTGAGGTTTTAGATCCACTGGAGGCAGCCGCTCAGTGATTCTCGTCACTGAAGTTTCTCTCTCTCTCCCTTCCTCCCTGAAATCAATAAAAACATATTCAAAATAATAATGAAACAGTTACAAATCCTGTAGATCTATTAAGTGCTCAGTATTTTAGACCCTGGACTTTGAAATCTAGCAGGCTGGGTTTGATGTCTAAGTTGAACCAGACTTTCTCAGTCACTCAGGAGCTGTGTGACTTGGGCTAAGTTTCTTAACCTCTCTGAGCCTCAGGTGTTTTGTGTGGTTTTTAAAAAATATTTTTTATTGATTTCAGAGAGGATGGGAAAGGGAGGGAGGGAGAGAAACATCAATGATGAGAGAGAATCATTGATCAGCTGCCTCCATGCATGCCCCCTACTGGGGACCGATCGCACAACCCAGGCATGTGCCCTTGACTGGAATTGAACCTGGGACCCTTCAGTCTGCAGGCTGACGTTCTACCCACTGAGCCAGACCAGTTGTTGGGTCATGTGTCAGGGTCTGTTGGTTGCCGTTAAATGTCCATCCGCTTCCCGAAGTGGCTGTGCAGCAGTGAATGGCATTTCTAGTCGGAGCCTCGGTTGTATTGCAAAGTGACACAAAGCCGACCTGTTCCCGACATGCATTGTGCAGGCCTAAGCGAGTCCTGTGTGTCCGAGGCTGGGACCAGAGCCCGGGGCACAGGCGGGTCTTGCATGGGAGCACGCGGTCGGAGGGCCTGGAGCCTGTGTGGCCTCCCTCTCAGGTGTGGAGCAGACCAAGCAGTGCAAGGAGGAGCCCAAGGAGGAGAAGGTGGTGAAGCCCGAGAGCGTCCTGATCAAGCGCCGCCTGTCCGCCCAGGGCCAGGCCATCTCGGTGGTGGGCTCGCTGGGCTCCATGGCCACCCTGGAGGAGGAGGCGCCCCAGGCCAAGAGGAGGCCCGAGCCCATCATCCCTGTCACGCAGCCCCGGTGAGTGCCCTGCAGTGCTGGGGTGCGCGTGCGCGTGCGTGTGTGTGTGTGTGTGTGTGTGTGTGTGTGTGTGTGTGAGAGAGAGAGAGACAAAGATAAACAGAGACAGAGTCCTTTTTTTCTTTTTAATGATTTCAGAGAGGAAGAGAGGGAGAGAGAAACAGAAACATCAGTGATGAGAGAGAATTATTGTCCTGCTGCCTCCTGCACGCCCCCTATTGGACATCAAGCCCACAGCCTGGCATGTACCCTTGACCAGAATCAAATGTTGGGACCCTTCAGTCCTCAGGCTGATGCTCTATCCACTGAGCAAAACCAGCCAGGGCTGATGCTTTTTTTTTTTTTAGAAAGTGGAAGAAGGGGTCGGTTGCCTCCTATACCCACCCAACCAGAGCTGAGGTTTGAACCTGCGTGCCCTTGACCAGAAATCGAACCCACCACCCTTCGGTGCCTGAGTTGACGCCCTAGCCCAGTGCTTCCCCAGCTTCTCTCATGATGAGAATCACCTGGTGGAGTTGTTACACTACAGATTCCTGAATCCCAACTGAGAAGTGCTAAACTAGAATTTCTGGGAACATATAGGTAAAATTGTATACTTAACTTAATGCTCTGTTTTAGAGCACATACAATTTTACCTATATGTTCCCAAAAATTCTAGTTTAGCACTTCTCAGTTGGGATTCAGGAATCTGTAGTGTAACAACTCCACCAGGTGACTCTCATCATGAGAGAAGTTGGGGAAATACTGCCTAGAGCCAGTTAGATATGCTGACCAGGGCCTTAGGAGTTTGTGGGATTTTTTTTTTTTTACCTAAAAACATCCTCTTATGTATAAAACTGGAGTGATATTTTCTCTCTCTAAGGATCAGGTAGAATTAGATTGAGTTCACAGTCATGGTTAGATGATTAACTCGTAGGGTTGAGATGATCGTGGTTCCCAACATGTCGTAAGCGCTGCTGGTTGTGACCATCACTGTCCCCGTTATGACCGCCTCACAGACCACGGTCCAGCCGCTCCCTGCCCAGGGTCCAGTCGGCGGGGCCATGCTGACCCCCTGCCACTCCAGGCCTCCACACCCCTCTTGTCCCCTCTTGAAGGCCTTTCACTTCCTGCTCTGCCTGGAATCTGTGCCAGTTGTCCCCTCTTCATTCAGACCTCCGCTCCCTCGTGGGCTCCTCATGGCCGCTCTCCCTGCGACTCCCGTTACCAAACCAGAGCGCGCTCATGGCCCCGTGCCCTGCTCTGCCGCGGGGTTCCAGGGCGCTAGGCAGGCAGCGTGTGGTGTCTGCGTGGCCTGGAGAGGCACGCCTGGGCCCGAGCTCCAGAAAGGGCCTTCGGAGTCTCTGTGTCTCCCACGCAGGCTGGCGGGGGCCGGCGGCCGCAAGAAAATCTTCCGTCTGAGCGACGTGCTGAAGCCCCTGACGGAGGCCCAGGTGGAGGCCATGAAGCTGGGCGCCGTGAAGCGGATCCTGCGGGCGGAGAAGGCGGTGGCCTGCAGCGGGGCGGCCCAGGTGCGCCTGTCCCCCCAAACCCATCTTCCCGGTCCCCGCCCTCAGCCCGCCTCTCCGCAGAGAGACGCCCCGCCCTGTCCCCCCAGATCCATCTTCCCAGTCCCCGCCCTCAGCCCGCCTCACCCCGAGAGACGCCCCGCCCTGTCCCCCCAAACCCCTCTTCCCAGTCCCCGCCCTCAGCCCGCCTCTCCGCAGAGAGACGCCCCGCCCTGTCCCCCCAGATCCATCTTCCCAGTCCCCGCCCTCAGCCCGCCTCACCCCGAGAGACGCCCCGCCCTGTCCCCCCAAACCCCTCTTCCCAGTCCCCGCCCTCAGCCCGCCTCACCGCAGAGACGCCCCGCCCTGTCCCCCCAAACCCCTCTTCCCAGTCCCCGCCCTCAGCCCGCCTCTCCGCAGAGAGACGCCCCGCCCTGTCCCCCCAGATCCATCTTCCCAGTCCCCGCCCTCAGCCCGCCTCACCCCGAGAGACGCCCCGCCCTGTCACCCCAAACCCCTCTTCCCAGTCCCCGCCCTCAGCCTGCCTCTCCGCAGAGAGACGCCCCGCCCTGTCCCCCCAAACCCGTCTTCCCAGTCCCCGCCCTCAGCCCGCCTCTCTGCGGAGAGACGCCCCGCCCTGTCCCCCCAAACCCATCTTCCCAGGCCCCGCCCTCAGCCCGCCTCTCCGCAGAGAGACGCCCCGCCCTGTCCCCCCAAACCCATCTTCCCAGGCCCCGCCCTCAGCCCGCCTCACCGCAGAGACGCCCCGCCCTGTCCCCCCAAACCCATCTTCCCAGGCCCCGCCCTCAGCCCGCCTCTCCGCAGAGAGACGCCCCGCCCTGTCCCCCCAAACCCATCTTCCCAGGCCCCGCCCTCAGCCTGCCTCACCGCAGGGCGGCCCAGGTGCGCCCTGTCCCCCCAGATCCATCTTCCCCGTCCCCCCCCTCAGCCCGCCTCTCCGCAGAGAGACGCCCCGCCCTGTCCCCCCAAACCCATCTTCCCAGGCCCCGCCCTCAGCCTGCCTCTCCGCAGAGAGACGCCCCTCCCCGGCTCATTCCCAGCTCAGCTGCTCATCAGCTGCCACTTCAACAGCCTCCTGTCCTCCGTATCCACGCAGATGGCGGAGGAAGAGACACACACACACATACACACACACACACACTCACACACACACTCGCACACGGAGGGCTGCTGTTGTGTTCTCTGTGCTTCACACTATTTTTGTTCTTATTTAGATTCACACACACCTGGTTTATTTTTATTTTTTTATTTATTTTATTTTTTTATTTTTTATTTTTTACATTTTCTTTATTAAATACACACATACCTGGTTTAAATCCCAGTTCTGTCACTTGCTGGCATTGTAGCCTGTCTAGGGAGTTCTCATTTCTTGAAGTTTTTATTTTTTATCCTCACCTGAGGACATGTTCGTTGATTTTAGAGAGAGGAAGGGAGAGAAAGGGTGAAAAACTTCAGTATCAGAAAGAAACTGATGGGCTGCCTCTCGGACACGCCTCCGACGGGGAGGGAGCCCACAGCCTGGGTGTGTGCCCTGATCAGGAGGAGGACCTGCAGCTGCCGGTGCACAGGTCAGCGCTCCGGCCAGATCAGCCACCTGCCAGGCAGGTTTGATTTCACTAACCAGGTCGTATATAAACACTCCGTTTAAAAAAGATCTCCAGGCCCGGCCGGTGTGGCTCCGTCCCAGTGTTGTCCCAGGCACCGAAAGGTCTCCGATCGATTCCTGGTGGGACACACGCCCAGGTGTCAGGTTCGATCACCAGTCGGGTTGTGGATGGGAGGCCACCCACTCCCTTTCTCTCTAAAACCAATAAAAATACATTTTTTAAAAAGAAAAAAAATCTTTTAAAGAACTCCAGGCTATGGAGATAGATATCTGCACCCCGTCCCTGTCCCTAGACAAATCCAGGAATCCCTCAGGATCTTTTCTGGAGTATTTACGTGCATCGGTCTTGCTCCTAGAAACTGTCATCCTTTTATTCTGTAATGATTGACTTTTTTCTCCTTTTCTGCCCCCCCCCCCATGGGACCTGCTGGGCATTGGCTCCGCCCTGCCTTCCTCCCTTCACCTCGGGGCTGCCCCCGGGGGCGGGGCGGGGGGCTCGAACCCGGGCGGGAGCTGCCAGCACGCTCGCTGTCCCGCCAGGTGCGCATCAAGATCCTGGCCAGCCTCGTGACGCAGTTCGACGCCGGCCTGAAGGCCGAGGTCCTGGCCTTCATCCTGGAGGACATCCGGGCCCGCCTGGACCTGGCCTTCGCCTGGCTGTACCAGGAGTACAACGCCTACCTCGCCGACGGCACCGCGGGCTCCCTGGACAAGTACGAGGACTGCCTCATCCGCCTGCTGTCCGGCCTGCAGGAGAAGCCGGACCAGAAGGACGGGTGAGGGCGGCCCGCACCTCCTCCCCACGCATCCCCCTCCTGCGTCCGCCTCTCCTTTCCAGATCCTGGCCGGCCCGCTCCTCCCACCAGTCCGTCCGCATGTGTCCCTCCTCCTCCCTCTCCCCCTCGAACCCCCCCCAGCTGGAGGCCCACAGAAGGGTGCTCAGTGTGGCCTCTGGTCACCCCAGGCTGGATCTCCAGCGGCTGTTAGCACCTGACTGGGCCTTCACTCACCATTGGGCCTCCGTTTCCTCACTGTGAATAAGTGCTGCCTCGTAGGCTTCTCTCCAGCCCAAACAGAAGGCAGTTCTGTGCCTCCCTGTGTCCTCAGCCTCCAGCTTTTCTCTCCGTTCTCACCCAGCAGCTAGGGGCACTGGGTAATGCAGATCCACTGGAATCCTCCTCTGGGTCTCCAAACTGCAGGCGCCTCCCGGTGCCCTGGGACCTTGTGGGATCCACTCCCTGCCTACTCTTCAGCCTCTGTTTTGTGCCCCTCTGCTCCTTGCCACCCCCAAACTTCCACCACACCTCTATTCCTTGAACATGCCAAGTTCAGAGCTTGGTACCTCCTGTTCTCTCTACCTGGAAGGCCCCCACACTGCATGGCTGGCTCCTTCTCCCCCACCAGCGTTGACTCCGTCGTCATCTGTGGTGGCCTCCACATCTAAAATAGCACCCCGTCTCCCCCTCTCCCTCCTGCTGCGGTATTAAATGAGGAGAGCTCGGAGTCCCCAGTGGACGGAGGGGAGACACTGAGTCTCAGAGAGGGGAGTCTCCGCCCAGGTCCCCAGCTGGCAGCGCGGGAGCCTGCTCCGTGCCCGCAGAGCTATGTGCGGGCTGCACGCCGCTGCGGAGGGCGGCGGCCTCTGAGCTCGGTGGGTCAGAGGAACTGGGGGGCAGGTGTCCTCTGCAGCCGCTGCCTGTCCTCCCTCCGCAGGATCTTCACCAAGGTGGTGCTGGAGGCGCCGCTGATCACGGAGAGTGCCCTGGAGGTGATTCGCAAGTACTGCGAGGACGAGGTGAGGCCGGCCGGCGGCAGAGCGCCCTCTGTCCCCGCGTTGGCAGGGGCAGGAGCCCTGCTCGCTGCAGCCCGTGGCGGGGCCGGGGCCCTGCGTGGGGCCCGAGGGGCACCCAGCCGAGACCCTGGGGAAGGGTGTGTGCGGGCAGGTCCAGATCTGAGCGAGGCAGGAGAGCCACCCGGAGGCCACCCGGAGGCCCCCCGCAGGCGACTTGAGCCTGGTCCCTCCCTCTTGCCAGAGTCGCACCTACCTGGGCATGTCCACCCTCCGGGACCTCATCTTCAAGCGCCCATCCCGCCAGTTCCAGTACCTGCACGTCCTGCTGGACCTCAGCTCCCATGAGAAGGACAAGGTGATTCCCGCCGTCCGGCTGGGCTTCCTGCAGCCCCTCCCGCCCCTTCCCCTGGCGGCGCCTGCGCACAGCGGCTGCTGGGCGACATGGTTTTTCCACGTGTGATGTCATGAAGCTGTAGGATGTGCACACGTGTGTACTCACCCGCCCAGGAGGGGCAGTCCCCTTCCTGCTCTTACTCCGCCGTGTGGGCAAGCCCCTCTTCCAGCCTGGCGCTGGGCTGGGCTGGGGCGCTGGGCCGGGCTGGGGTGCCGACCAGGGGCGGAGCAGTGCGCCTGTCAGCAGCAGTGACACTGCGTGGGGGGCTGGAGCCCTGGCCCAACTGATGGAGGTGGGCAGGGAGGGGCCAGGAAGGCTTCTGGAGAAGGAGGCGTGTGAGCCGAGACCGACAGTGTGCTCTGGGCAGAAGGAACATGTGTGCGCGTGTGCCGAGAGGGCTGGCCCCGTCCCTGCGGCAGCCTCACGCCAGCTCCTTCCCGGTGTCCTGGGGCCGTCCGCTCAGCAGTCCGCTCGGCAGACCCTGTGTGCTCCGGCTCGGCCTGCGGTGCTGTTGGGGCCCAGCCCCTGTCCGTGCTCAGGGCTCCCAGCAGGGGGTGTCTGAGTGACCCAGGACATGGCCCGTGGCCCGGCATCCCAAGCAGTGGGCACCTCTGCCAGGCCCCACGGCCAGGGCGAATGCTGCCCCCCGGAGGAACTGAGGAAAGCTGCTCTGGGTGAAGGGTAGCAGGGCGGGAGGGGCCCGGAGTGGGCTCCCAGCCGTGGGCGCAGGGAACTCGGCTGGCCGGCCGTTCCCACGCGTGGGCCACTCACACCGCTGCAGCCAGAGTGGGCTCAGCGCCTGCCCCGCCCCTGCAGGTGCGCTCCCAGGCCCTGCTGTTCATCAAGCGCATGTACGAGAAGGAGCAGCTGCGCGAGTACGTGGAGAAGTTTGCCCTCAACTACCTGCAGCTCCTGGTCCACCCCAACCCGCCCTCCGTGCTGTTCGGAGCCGACAAGGACACAGGTTCGGTGCCGATTCATCGGGGCCTGTTGAGCACGGCTGTGCTCCAGGCTCTGCCCTGCACCCCGGAAACGGCGGGGTTCAAGCTGGGCCCCGCCCCGCCCACTGGGGAACACGGCGGAGGAACAGCCAGACCAGCACGCCCGGGAGCGAAACCAAGGAGCTTAGGAGCCCAGGGGGCGCCTGACCCAACCCGAAGGGTCAGGGCATGTCCTGGAGGAAGGGACATTGGGCTGAGAGCCGGAGGGCAGGGGAGCTAGCCATGGGGCTCCAGGGGGGCCGGGCCGGATCATCGCCGGTTCCCTCAGCAAAGGCCTGGCCCCGGAACTACAGACGGGGGCGCCTGGGCCCTAAGGAAATGAGCCATTGAATTGGGAGGTTCGGGCCGGGAGGGGAGCACGGGGGCCTGGCCCAGCCTGGGTGCTGAGGACGCTCCCACGGGAGGCGCTGGCCACGTGTGGCCCAGAGGCGGGGAGGTGCAAAGGAAGAGCCGGTGGCAGCGGGCCAGGCCGAGCCTCCCAGGGAGGGGGTGGGGAGGGGGCTGTCAGGGCACAGAGCCCAGGGGCAGAGGCTGCCCCACAGGACCTCGCGGGGGAGCAGGTGAGGAGCCGGGCTTACTGCCGAGGGCACAGAGCACTCGTGTGCCCTGAGTGAGGGGGCGGGGAGACCTGCCCTGCGGGTTGGTGGTCAGAGGGGACGGGGTGGGAATTAGGGCTGAGGTTCCCAAAAGGGGGGCAGTCCTGGTCCCACCCCATTTCCCTGACGATCGGCTTCCTGCCCAGGGACAGTCTGCTCTCTCCGATCGCCCCCACGAAGGGCGGGCGCGGGCTCGGGAGGGGTGGGAGGGGAGCGGCCAGCCTGACCCCGTCTCCTGCCCCCTCAGAGGTGGCGGCGCCCTGGACGGACGAGACGGTGAAGCAGTGTCTGTACCTCTACCTGGCCCTCCTCCCCCAGAACCACAAGCTGATCCACGAGCTGGCCGCCGTGTACACGGAGGCCATCGCCGACATCAAGCGGACGGTGCTGAGGGTGATCGAGCAGCCGGTGAGCCCGCCCCGCCCGCCCCTGTGTCTCCCCCCGGGGGCCCAGCTCTGAGGGCTGTCACTGGGCCCAGCTGCAGCTTGTGCTCATGGCTGCGTCCGTCTTCGTGAGAAGGCAGCGGGGTGGCCCACAGTGAGCCTGGAGTCGGACAAACCTAGTTCACATTCTGCCTCTCACTTCCTTTTTTTCAATATATTTTTATTGATTTCAGAGAGGAAGGGAAGGATAGAAACATCAGTGATGAACCGAAACCGGTTTGGCTCAGTGGTAGAGCATCCGTCTGCGGACTGAAAGGTCCCGGGTTCGATTCCGGTCGAGGGCGTGTACTTTGGTTGCGGGCACATCCCCAGTAGGGGGTGTGCAAGAGGCAGCTGGTCGATGTTCCTCTCTCATCGATGTTTCTAGCTCTCTCTCTCTCTCTCCCTTCCTCTCTGTAAAAAATCAATAAAATATAAAAAAAAATCAGTGATGAGAATCATTGATTTAAATATATTTTTATTGATTTCAGAGAAGAAGGGAGAGGGAGAGAAAGAATAATCAGTGATAAGAGAGAATCATTGATGGGATGCCTCCTGCATGCCCCCCACTGGGGATCAAGCCTGCAACCTGGGCATGTGCCTTTGACCGGAAGTGAACCCGGGGCCCTTGAATCTGCAGGCCAATGCTCTACCACTGAGCAAAAGTAGCCAGGGCCCAAGAGAATCATCGGTCGGCTGCCTCCTGCACCTACTCCCCTGGGGGTTGAGCCCACACCCTGGGCATGTGCCCTGACTGATAATTAACCATGGTCTCTATTTTCATAGGTCAATCCTCAACCACTGAGCCACACAGGCTGGGCTGCCTCTCACTTTCTCTGCAAACATGGCAGGGCGGGCGGGCGGGCACAGTCCGCGAGTTAGTTGTAGGAATTCGTGTAAACATGTCACTCATGAGCTGGCCTGCCCCTGCCTCAAGCCCCAGGGTCACCCCCATGAGAAGCAACTCAATTGCAGACTGGCCCCTGGGATCTAGAATGTCTGTCTGTCCTGCCAATTTGCAGCTGGATTTTAACCACTCTTACGTCTCTGCCTTCGATACTTTTATTACGGAATGTGCCCTATCTGATCAAAAGGAGAGTGTGTATCTTAATCCCCACACACCTGTCCCTCCCTGCACGTGGGATAAGTGGTCTTCTCCCCGGCCTGAGGGCGAGCCCAGGGCCTGAGGGGGAGCCCACCGCCTGAGGGCGAGCCCCTGGAGTGTGGCTCCTTGAGGACAAAGCCTGTGGGTCCCGCTCACTGCCGTGGCAGAGGAGGGCGCGGTCGAATGAAGCCTGGCCCTCTGCGCCCTGTGCTGGGTGCTCACGGGGGCAGCAGCCCCGGAGAGGGGTGGGCAGGTGTCACTGAAGCCTTCGGAAGCCAGAAAAGCTCCCTGAGAAACCGAAGGTCGGTTGGGTGGAGATGACGGTGAGAAAGGGCGTGGCCTGCTCGGAGGAGGCGGGTGCTGCGAGGCCGGCACACCCAGGAGGCCGGCACACCCAGGAGGCGCCACCGTGCGAGATCGGGTGCGAGACCGAGGTGCTCTGCCCCGAGTTCCCATCCTCAGAGCGCCGTCCCCAGCTCTCCCCACGCTCCAGGCCTGTGCAGATGGAATGGTCCTGTACCGTGGTGTTAGCTTAAGGCATCCATCGTAATGACCTAACATATGTGTCTGTTGAGAAACGATTGCAGCAGCAAGTTTAATTCACACCCGTTAGGTTCCTCTTTCAGTGATGAGAATTTGTGAGGTCTGCTGTCACCAGCTCTTACCCCCGAGTCCCAACACGCCCGAGCCACCCTGCCCTGGACTCTTGGGTCTCCCTGAGCTTCCCCCACGTCGCCCGGCCCGTGCTCAGGCCTCCCCGTCTCTCTCCCTCCAGATCCGGGGAATGGGCATGAACTCGCCGGAGCTGCTGCTGCTGGTGGAGAACTGCCCCAAGGGGGCGGAGACTCTGGTCACGAGATGCCTGCACAGCCTCACGGACAAAGGTGCCCCGGAGTCCGCCCGCCCTCCCTCCCTCCACTGCCCAGGCCTCCCCGCTTCCCTCCCAGGATCTGGTTAAAGCCGCTGGGTCCCCTGACGTGGGACCTCTTGTCCCTCCCCACCCCGGACCTCAGTTCTGCGTCCAGGACAGCGAGTGGCTAAATGCACTGAAACCCGAGGGCCACGGCTCCCGCTCCGAATTGAAGCTGTTCCTCCCCTCCTCTCCCACACCCCCCCACCATCTCCCCTCTCGGTGCCCCCCCGCCCCTCCCACCCCAACACCCGCGCCGCCTCCTCGTTCTGCCTGCAGTGCCGCCCTCCCCGGAGCTGGTGAAGCGCGTCCGGGACCTCTACCACAAGCGGCTGCCCGATGTCCGCTTCCTCATCCCCGTGCTCAACGGGCTGGAAAAGGTAGGAGCTGGGTGCTGCCCCACTGTGCGCTCAGCGGGCTGGAGAAGGTAGGAGCTGGGTGCTGCCCCACTGTGCGCTCAAAAGGCTGGAGAAGGTAGGGAGCTGGGTGCCCGGGGCCCACTGTGTGCTCAGCGGGCTGGACAAGGTAGGGAGCTGGGTGCTGCCCCACTGTGTGCTCAGCGGGCTGGAGAAGGTAGGGAGCTGGGTGCCCGGGGCCCACTGTGCGCTCAAAGGGCTGGAGAAGGTAGGGAGCTGGGTGCCCGGGGCCCACTGTGCGCTCAAAGGGCTGGAGAAGGTAGGGAGCTGGGTGCTGCCCCACTGTGTGCTCAGCGGGCTGGAGAAGGTAGGGAGCTGGGTGCCCAGGGCCCCACTGTGTGCTCAACGGGCTGGAGAAGGTAGGGAGCTGGGTGCCCGGGGCCCCACTGTGTGCTCACGGGCTGGAGAAGGTAGGGAGCTGGGTGCCTGCTGCCCCACTGTGCGCTCAGCGGGCTGGAGAAGGTAGGGAGCTGGGTGCTGCCCTACTGTGCGCTCAGCGGGCTGGAGAAGGTAGGGAGCTGGGTGCCCGGTGCCCACTGTGTGCTCAGCGGGCTAGAGAAGGTAGGGAGCTGGGTGCCCTGTACCCACTGAGCACACCCGGGGCTGTCAGACCAGTGACCAGTCTCAGCCCAGCCTTGGCCTCATGGGCCCTCCAGCAAGCCACGCCCCTCCCTGAGCCTGTTCCCTGTCCCGAGGCCTAAAGGAACCCCAGGGCGGATCTGTTCCCAGCCATAGGAACCCCCCCTTCTCCCCTGCCCGGTGTGGTCCCGGTGGGCTGTGGGCTGTGGGCTCCGTCCCCCCTGTGTAAGGAGGGGTCCCCTTCTCCCCCGCCCGGTGTGGTCCCGGTGGGCTGTGGGCTGTGGGCTCCGTCCCCCCTGTGTAAGGAGGGGTGATGATGACACCCCGTCGTGGGGGGATCATGAGCTGGTCCAGGGGTGCGTTCCATGGCAGGGGGTGAGGAAGGTGGGGCTGTCACTGAGCTGGGGAGGAAGCTCAGCCCTAAGGGGCCAGAGAGGGAGAGGAGGAAAGGCTCAGAGGCCGGAGCCACAGGCAGCTGACCTGCCCCCCGTCCCTCCCCCCCCAGAAAGAAGTGATCCAGGCCCTGCCGAAGCTCATCAAGCTCAACCCCATCGTGGTGAAGGAGGTCTTCAACCGCCTGCTGGGCACCCAGCACGGTAGGTCCCGCTGCCCCGGCCTGCGCCTCGCTCCCTCCTCTGGGGCCCTCACGGGGTCAGGCAGGAAGAGGGGTCACGGAAACGAGGTGCCTGTAGGGGGAGAGGCCTCGCCCTGCTCCCTGGGGCTGCCATCCAGACTCGGCACTAACCCTCCATCCTCCCCTCCCCGCTGCCTGGGTGGCCGTTCAGCATGTGGAGCCCGGGCTGAGCTCCTGTCTTCCTTCCTGGACCAAGTGCTTCCTCCTCCGGCATTCCTGCCGCTCCTCAGCTCCTGCCTGAACCCCTCAAGCCGGGGGGGAGCGGCGTTTTTGTCAGGGTCAGAAAGAAAGACTGGCCCTGGCAGGTGTCGCTCGGGGTTGAGTGACCTCCCTGCACCAAAGGTCACGGGTTTGATTCCCGTCGGGGCACATGCCCAGTGCGGCTCCGTCCCCAGTGGGGGGTATGCAGGCAGCCAATCATCAGTGTTACTCTCCCTTCTTCTCCTTCTAAAATAAATAAAAACATACTTTAAAAAAAAAAAAAAAAAAAGAAGCAAATTAAACGTTTAACTTGGAAAAATTACCCAGAGGGAGTTGGAGGCTGTCCCTCAAACCCGGGGATTTAAAACGTGCACGTGGGGTCTGGGACCCTCGCCCGGCACCTGCAGGGCCTGCATTGTGAAGGAGGGCTTCCCGGAGGGATGGCTGCCTAGTGCTCCTCATTCGGCCTCTGTCTGTGTCCTCAGTCTTCCCCTGCGCTGGCCCTGTGTGTGTGTGTGTGTGTGTCCAGTCCCATTGAAGCAGAGGGCGCCTCATCTTCACTCTGCTCCCCAATGGGGAGACTCGGAGATCTCTTCACTTAGGCTTCCATCCTGTCTCCTCCCTCCCCCTCGCCCTCCCCCTCTCTCCCCTGCAGGCGAAGGGAACTCGGCCTTGTCCCCGCTGAACCCCGGAGAGCTGCTGATCGCGTTACACAACATCGACTCGGCCAAGTGCGACATGAAGTCCATCATCAAAGGTGAGGCTCCCCGCCCCCCTAATGGCCCGGCCTCTCCGGACCCAGGAAGATCCTCGACTCTCTCCCCCTCCCTGGAACCGCCAAGCCGGCCGCTATGCCGCCTGCAGCTCCACTCAGCTCCAACACCCACCCCGTCTTCCCGCCCTCCTCCTCCTCCTCTGTCCTTCTCTTCTCCTGAGAAAACGGCGCACGTGCCACGTGCTGGCACACACCTGCCCTCCCCAGCCCGGCCCCAGGAGCGAAGCGGTGCCTGCAGCCTAGTGTGGGGGGGCAGAGGGCACCGGGCCAGGCTGGACCAGGCGGCCGTGGGCGGGGGTGGGGATGGTGTCAAGCTCACCACCGTCAGCAGCTTCACGGGAGCTGCTGTCCCTCCGGCCTGAGCACCCACTCTGAGCCAGGCTCCCCTGGGTGCCGCCCAGCGTGCCTCCCCACCCACACCTCCCGTTACCTGGTGAGTTTGTAGAGGAGGAAGTGGAGGGGCCAGAGAGGTTAAGGAACTTGCCTGGGGCCACACAGCACCCAAGTGGTGTCGGAAATAAGACAATCTGAAGTCAGTGGGCCTGAGTTGGAATCCCAGTCCTGCCGGTCCCACCGGTCCCACCTCTTCCGTGGGAAGGCTCTCCCTCGGCTCCCAGCGGCCCCCCCCCCACGCCCTCCCCGGGGAGGTTTCTGGTCCAGAAGCCGAGCTCTCCCTGCAGCTGGAGCGGACGCCTCCCTGCCGCTTGCTCTCCTCGGAAGACAGCTGTCCTCTCTTCCTCCTGTCTCCCTCAGGGCGGTGCGGTCCCCTCCTGTCACTGCTTTCCTGTCTGGCCTTCCCCGGCAAGCTCCGCGCCTTTAAGGCGGGGAGGGCCTGTAGCATGCCCAGCCCATGCCCCCGAGGAGGCGCCGGTGCCCGGCAGGCTGCAGCCCAGAGCAGGAAGCAGGCCAGCTCCCCAGAGAAGCTGGAATCGGGGTTTTCAGGAACGCCACGATGAAACCAAAAGCGGACTTCCACGGCCCTCGGGCTGGATCCGGCCCCTCTCGGAAGGGTCTGGAAGCCGGGGTCCCAGAGTGGGCTACGTTCTCAGGCCCCTGTGATGATCTGAGGAAAGTTATAGATCCGTTCCCAAAGACCAGTGGTTGGCAAACTCAGGCAGCAGAGCCAGATATCAGCAGTACAGCAGGCTCTCTTTTGAGAGCCAAATTCTTTAAACTTTGTCTAAAGCCACTTCAAAACAGACTCGCCCAGGCCGTGTTATTTTGTGGAAGAGCCACACTCAAGGGGCCAAAGAGCCGCATGTGGCTCGGGAGCCACAGTTTGCCGACCAAAGACGATAAGCACACACGGCTTTGTATTCAGTTTGAGGGGACTCACAGCCCCCGCCACCCTGAGCCCCTTCGTGGATCTGGATTTAGGGCCTGATTTCCCACGGGGGCACCAAGCCCCTGGAGGTGTCGGCGAGGCCCGGCCTGCAGAAACGGCCTCACCCCAAGGCCTCCTGCCAGCCCCGGCCACAGCCCCCGCTCCGGCCAGCTGATGGTCCCGGCACCCAGTCCAGTCCGTTCCCAGCACGTTTCTCTGCTCGGGCACTAGTACCCCCACTGACTACGCTCCAGATCCAAAGTCAGTCCTGTTTTGTGCACCATCGGAGCCCCCGATCGCTGATGGTATTAGCAATGCCCCCTTTCTCTCGTGAGTTTCTCTATAACAAGACCTGCACCTTTAAGTCGGGTCCCGTGATTCACTCACTGAGCACTCTGTTCAGCCAGCGCTGTGCTAGGCTGGGCTAGGGACCCCGCGGGGGTAGACACGGCCCTGGCCCTGCCCTTGCAGGGGCCCCAGTAACAGCTCAGAGAGCCAGGCTGGGGTAGGGCGCCCAGAGGGGCTGCCAGCCTCTGGAGAGGGGTATCAGGGAGGCCTCCCGGAGGAGGACACCTGAGCTGAGGCCACCGGAGGATAAGCAGGGGCAGAAGGGGTGACCATCCCAGAGAAAGGAGGAGAAATGGGAGGCCAAGGGACACACTTGCAGGGCCTGTGACCCTTGAGGAAACCCCCACAGGACTGGATCACCAGGGCCTCTGGGAGGTGCGAGGTCCGGTTGAATTTCAAAAGACCCTTCGGCCTGCGTGTGGAGGGCGGGGTCAGAGGGCTGAGTGGGAAGCTCGGGAGGAGCTGGGCAGAGCTGAGGGGGGAGAGGGAAGAGGCGTTGTGACGTGGTAGAAAGGACCTGGGACGGCCAGGAAGTGAGGGGAGGAGCAGCCCCCTCGTGCCCGGCAGGTGCTCTCCGGCACTTTCCTCACTCACACCGTCCTCTGCCCTTCGGCCCAGAGGCCCGCCCCGCCCCTGCCCAGCCTCCTCCCGCTGTCCACCTGTCACTCTTCACCTTCCCCCTTTCCTCCTGGGAGCCGCCCGTCCTCAGCGCCCGCCCGCTCTCCGCTAGCCCCTCAAGTACTGGAGCCTTCCTTGTAGCTCAATAAAGACTTCCTGGTTGACGCTCACATGGCCAGTGGTGTTTGGGGAAGAGGGGGTTCAGGCTGGGGCCTCCCCGTTAGCACAACAGACCGGAGCACCACCCACCCATCCCACCGATGTCGGGGTGCCACCCCCCGCTCCCCACGGCCTTCGTGGGTGCTTGGTTGGCCCAGCCCTCCGGGGGCCCAGGCTCCTCCTCCTCTCACCCCTCATTGCTCTGTGGTCGTGTCCCCACAGTCAGGCCTGGTGCCCCAGAAGCAGCCCATGGCCTGTGCCCTGATGGGTGGGTTTGGGGAGCCCCTTGCTGGTGGAGGGCCATCTCCTGCCCACTACGGGGTGCGTATGGGACTCGGAGCGGCCTTGCTGCGTAGTGGGGTGGAGGTGCTGTGCCGCCTAAATCAAGCCAGAACGGGTTCCCAGCGGGTGACATGTCTTTCCGGCCTCGGCTCTCCAAGGGTCTCCTCAGAGAAGGGCCTGGTCCCCCCATGGTGTCCCGTGTGGGGCTCGCAGCAGCTGGCCACGCCTTTCCCCTCGGGCCGAGCCGCCGGTGCCCTGAGAAAGCGGCCCTCTGTGGGTGGGGAGCCTCCGTTCCGGGTGCGCCCACGGGCAGGACGGGGCTGCACTGAGGGTGGTGGTGCGCCCGCCCCCGGGGCAGCTGGGCAGAGAGGACAGGCCCGCTCTCCGCCTCCTCCAGCCACCAACCTGTGCTTTGCGGAGCGGAACGTGTACACGTCGGAGGTGCTGGCCGTGGTGATGCAGCAGCTGATGGAGCAGAGCCCCCTGCCCATGCTGCTCATGAGGACCGTCATCCAGTCCCTGACCATGTACCCCCGCCTGGGGGGCTTCGTCATGAACATCCTGTCCCGCCTCATCATGAAGCAGGTAACCAACCGCCCTGGACATGCAGGCCCCGGCAGCGGGCTGGCTGCAGCTGGAGCTAACGCTGGCTGAGGCCGAACGCCGGCCTGCCGCCTCTCGCCCCTAGAGGGAGCCGGATGAGGAGAGCAAGCTCCACCCGCACTGGCCAGCCCCGCCGCCCTGCCCTGGGCATCCAGGGGTCCTACTGCAGCCATGGGGTAGCTACCTGAGGGGGGGGGGGGGGTGCTGGAAGCGGGCAGAGACTCCGGGGTGCACATCCCAGGAGAGGCGTGGCTGCCCCTTGCCCCCACCACGGTGCACCCAGGCAGGATGCATCCCAGCGCTGATGCATTCAGGAGAAGCTATTGTACAAGTCTGGGTTTTCAGAAACACCGTGATGAAGCCACGAGCCCGCAGACTGGATCCAGCCTGCAGGCGGCCACGCTGCCACAACTGGCGTAGAGGTTAAATGCAGGTTCACACAGACCGGGGTCAAGTGCTGGTTCTGCCCTAGTCACCAGGGGAACCTGGGACAAGTCCCTGCATGGCTCGGGCCTCCTGTTTCGCAGGGCGAATGGCGCCCCCTGGAGGCTGCTGTGGGAATGAAATGAGATGATGCTCACAACACAGCCTGGGCCTGGCCCAGGGAGACCCGGTGCAGGGGCCACTGTTTCTCCTTCCCACGGCGTCGCCCTGCCCCCCTGCTGGGGAGCTGGGGGAGGAAGTTTGACCCTCTGAGGAGGTCGGGGCTGTGTGTAGCCAAAGGAAATCTGTTAGATGGCAGGGATTTGAGCCCCAGCAAGGCCCCATGTTGGCCCGGTCCTCCCGGTTCCAAGGGTGGCCACTGGCATGCCCCCTTACGCCCCTTCCTCCCCGCCCATCCAGGTGTGGAAGTACCCCAAGGTGTGGGAGGGCTTCATCAAGTGCTGCCAGCGCACCAAGCCCCAGAGCTTCCAGGTCATCCTGCAGCTGCCACCCCAGCAGCTGGGCGCCGTGTTTGACAAGTGCCCGGAGCTCCGGGAGCCCCTGCTGGCCCACGTCCGCTCCTTCACCCCCCATCAGGTACCCCCCCATCAGGTACCCCCCCATCAGGTACCCCAGGAGGGGGGTGGCACCCCAGGCCCTGGGGGTGGAGGGGGTGGGCAGAGGGAGCCCTGCAGTGGTTCTGGAGGGTCAGGGACCAGCCCGGGGTCTGGGGTGCCCTGGGGGGGCCTCTGGGTGAGAGCTCTCTGCAGCACCCCCATCCTGCTCTCCCCTAGCAAGCCCACATCCCCAACTCCATCATGGCCATCCTGGAGGCCAGCGGCAAGCAGGAGCCGGAGGCCAAGGAAGCCCCCGCGGGGCCTCTGGAGGAGGTGAGGGCCCCCGGCGGCACCTGCTGGAAGGGGGCGGGAGGGGGGGCAGTTGCCCTCACTCCAGGCCCAGCCTGCCGCCTGCCCAGCCCAGCCCCCTCCCCTGAGCCGCTGTGTGCCCCTCCCGCCCCCAGGATGACCTGGAGCCGCTGGCCCCGGCCCCCGCCCCCGCCCCCAGGCCCCCCCAGGACCTCATGGGCCTGCGGCTGGCCCAGGAGAAGGCCTTGAAGCGGCAGCTGGAGGAGGAGCAGAAGCTGAAGCCCGGGGGCGCGGGAGCCCCCGCTTCCTCCGCGGCCGCGGCCTCGGCCAGGCCGGGCCCCCCGCAGCCGGACGAAGCGGTGGATTTCCGGGAGGAGGGGCCCGAGGGGGAGACCCCGGGCATCTTCATCAGCGTGGACGACGACGCGGGGCTGCCGGAGGCCGCCTTGCTGGACTCGAGCCTCGAGGGGCCGCTGGCCAAGGTAGGGCGGCGCCGGGGCGGCAGAGGAAGGAGCGGGGGGCCGGGGTGCAGGTGCCAGGCCCAAAGCGGGGGGCGGGCGGGCGCCCCACAGAAACCCCCTCTGTCCGTCCCCAGGAGGCAGCCCCGGGCGCCGCCGCGAAGGAGGAGAGGAGCCCCCAGACCCGCACCGCCGCCGGAGAGGACCGGCCCAAGACCCCCAGCCCGCCCTGCGCGGCCGCCGAGGAGCCCGGGGACCCCGAGACCAAGGGGAACAGCTGACGGGCCTGGGGGGAGGGGGCGAGGGGGAGGGCGGGGGGTGCTTTGCCTTTCAAAAAATAATAAAAAAAATAAAAAGATCGGGTTCTGGGGCGCGGTGTGGTCTCTCATCCCCGCCCTCCGCCGTGGGGCCCGCGGCGGGGTGGGGTGCGCGGGCGGAGGGGGGCCCCCCCCGGGGCTGCGCCTGCGCGGAGGCCCCCCCCCCCCCCCCGGCCCGCGCCGCCCCCGGTAACGGCCCGCCCCCCCTCCCCCCCGGAAACCGGCAGCTACCGGGCCAGTGCACGGCGGGCAACCGGCCGGCCGGTCCGCAGGCCTCCGTCCGGGCACGATGGCGGACCCGCCGTCCGACCCCGAGCAGCCTCCGCAGCAGGGCAGCCCCCCGGAGCCCTTCCCGACGCCCCCGGAGGCGGAGCCGGAGACCCCGAGGAGCCAGGAGATGCTGGCGGCCCAGGGCTGGCCGCTGGGCCAGTACGAGGAGCCGCCGGGCAGCCTGGCGTACCAGCCGTACCTGGACGAGAACCTGATGCTGGAGCAGCTGCAGCAGGGCCAGGGCAGCCTCTTCCAGCAGCTGGAGTCCGCCTTCCAGGACGGGCAGCCCGACCCCCTGGCCCAGTACCACGCCTACCAGCGGGAGGAGCAGCCGTTCCAGCCGTACGGCGGGGCGCAGCACGGGCCCTACATGCGGGACGACCCTTCCCTCCAGTTCTCGCCCTCCGAGCTGGGCTTCATGCCCTACGACATGGAGGTGTCGGAGCCGGAGCCCCGGGAGCTGGCCGTGCAGAACGCCAAGGCCTACCTGCTGCAGACCAGCATCAGCTGCGACCTCAGCCTGTGAGCGGGGAGGGCGGGGCCCCGGCGGGGAGAGGCCCCCCGCCAAGACCCCCACCCACCCCTCAGCTCTGGGGTCCCCTCAGCCAGGGCATGGCTCTGGAGCCGTCTCACTCAGGCCAAACACTGACAGCAGCTAAGAAGGACAGTCGTTGGCAGACATGGTGCCAGTCGGCCCTGCACACAGGGACCCCTAGTTCTCACACCGAGATTGACACCTCCACGGCCCCTCTTCACGGAGGAGGAAACACAGAAGTGAGGGCCCCTGTCCCGAGGGATTGGGCGCCCGTGGCCCTGTTCCTCGCCGCCGAGCTTTCCCGCGTGGGGAGGGCGCCAGCCAGGCCACTGGGCTGTAGTCATGGTACTTCTCTCAGCCCCTTCCCCGTTACCTCCCCAGGAAGCTCGCTTTCTGCTGGGAGGCCGGACAGTAAATATAATGAATAACAGGGTGAGGAGACGAGGCAGGATGAGGGGAGCGGGAGGGCACGGTCCATGGCACGGGTCCCGGAAGGCCTCTGAGCCGCGTGCGTCTGACCCGTGACCGGAGAATGGCGAGGGGGACACCTTGCCAATAGCCAAGCGCTTGGGACACACCGAGGCTTGCGGTGTCTGAGGAACGGCAATGGAGCTGGTGTGACGAGATCGAGGGCGAGGAGGGGCAGTGGGCGGAGATGCGGCTGCAGAAGGGACAGGTCTTGCTAAAGCACCAAGCGGGCCCCCCTCCCTCCGGAGCTCAGAGCCAGGGTCCCCCAAAGGAGGTCCATGTTCCTCACAGGCTCACAAACAGCTCAGCCCCCGCCTGCTCTCCAAACTCCACCTCCTGGAATCTGGTCAAAACCAACCGGTCGCACTTCCTCCGCCGTCCCCAGCCGGGTAGGGCTTCATGCTCCCTCACTGACAAGCCCCGGCCGGAGGCTGGCCTCTGCTTACCCTTCCCGACGGAGGCCCCACCGCACCCAGGACGAGCCAACAGGTTCCCACCCCTCGGGCGTTTGGATGCGTTGAAGGCAAACCACTTTGGTCCTGGCTTTTAGATCCTGGCCGTGGGACCGAATACCCTTACACCTCATGGCCTCACGTTTCCCCAGCCCTAGTTTCCTTACCCGGAGCGCGCGGGTCATGCGCCCAACACACTGCCTGATGGACGGGGAATGGACACCATTGCCACACTGTTACCGTGCCGGCCTCCCCTCCTCCCACAAGCCTGCCCCCTCCCTCACTCCCCCCAGCCACACTGGCCGCCTCTGCTCCTCCCACACGCCCCACACCCTCAGCTCATCACCCTGCAGGTCCTCTGTGAACCGCGACAGTCCTGCTGCTTCCTCTGCGATGCTCTTCCTCACGTCCGAGCGCACTGGCTGGAGCCTCCGGTGCAGCGTTAAACAAGTGAAAGCGGGCACCCCCAGTTGCATAGTGGAAAGCACTATAGTCTTTTATATATGTAAATTTTTTATTGATATTTTTTTCTTCTAAATCTTATTGATTTTTTACAGAGAGGAAGGGAAAGGGATAGAGAGTTAGAAACATCGATGAGGGAGAAACATCGACAAGCTGCCTCTTGCACACCCTCCACTGGGGATGTGCCCGCAACCAAGGTGCATGCCCTTGACCGGAATCGAACCCAGGACCTTTCAGTCTGCAGGCCGATGCTCTATCCACTGAGCCAAACAAGTCAGGGCTTTATTGATATTTCTCACAGGAAGGAAGGGAGAGGGAGTGAGGGTCAGAAATACCAATGAGAAGCATTGATCAGCTGCCTCCTGCACACCTCATACTGGGGATAGTACTATAGGCTTTATTTATTTATTTATTTATTTATTTATTTATTATTGCTCTTAGAGACATAGAAACATCACATGATGAGAGAGAACCATCAATCAGCTGCCTCCTCACGCCCCACACTGAGGGATCGAGCCCACAACCCAGGCATGTGCCCTTGGCCAGAATCAAACCTGGGACCCTTCAGTCTGCAGGCCGATGCTCTATCCACTGAGCCAGACCAGCTAGGGCACGCTCTAGCCTTTTGTCTTTATGTTTGGAGTGTGCCGTCGGTTACTTGTAGCTCTCCTTTATCGGATTATTTGAATTTTGCCTTCTATTTTTGGGTTTCCTAGGGGTTTTTTGTTGTTGTTGTTTTTAAAATATATTTTATTGACTTTTTACAGAGAGGAATGGAGAGAGAACTAGAAACATCCATGAGAGAGAAACATCGACCAGCCGCCTCCTGCACACCCCCCACCGGGGATGTGCCCACAAACAATGTACATGCCCTTGACCGGAATCAAACCTGGGACCTTTTCAGTCCGCAGGCTGATGCTCTATCCACTGAGCCAAACTGGTTTCGGTGGGTTTCCTAGTTTTTTAAAAAACCATGAGTGGGGGTTGAATTTTATCAATTTCTCCGCACCTGTTGAGGGGACCTTACAGATCCCCTTTAACACGACGAGTTATAGTCATTTTCAAACATCTGTCCTGTCGTACATCCCTGTCAGGTCATCCACTTGAATCAGGGTGTGTCATCCTTCTGAGCAACTGCTGGGCGGCATTTTGCTTAAGATTCCAGCATCTCTCTCTCTTTTTTTTTCTCTAAAAAAAAAAAAAATATATATATATATATACATATATATATATATATATATATATATATATATTATTGACTTTTTACAGAGAGGAAGAGAGAGGGATAGAGAGTTAGAAACATCGATGAGAGAGAATCATTGATCAGCTGCCTCCTGCACACCCCCCACTGGGGATGTGCCCGCAACCAAGGTACATGCCCTTGACTGGAATGGAACGCGGGACCTTTCAGTCCGCAGACCGACACTCTATCCACTGAGCCAAACCAGTTTTGGCTCCAGCATCTCTTTTCTCAGTGAGATCAGCATGGAATTCTTTCCCTTTCTCCCACTGCAAACCATCCCCCACCCCTGGCGTCCCCAGCCCCATCCCCTGCTTCCCTGTCTCCTCAGACATGACCACCCCTGTCAGTGTGAGCTTTGCCTGTTTGGCGAATGTCTGCCTCCATCACCAGAAAGTCAGCTCCACTCCCATCTCCTCCGCTGTGTCCCCGGCGCCGGGCACAGGGCCGAGCGGGCACAGGGCCGGGCGCGAGTGAGTAACGCCCCCCCACCCCCCTCTCCCTCCGGGGGCAGGTACGAGCACCTGGTGAACATGCTGACCAAGATCCTGAACCAGCGCCCGGAGGACCCCTTGTCCATCCTGGAGTCGCTGAACCGCACCACACAGCTGGAGTGGTTCCACCCCAAGCTGGACTCGCTGCGGGACGACCCCGAGATGCAGCCCACCTACGAGATGGCCGAGAAGCAGAAGACGCTCTTCATCAAGGGCGGCGGCGTCGAGGGCGAGCAGGAGATGGAGGAGGAGGTGGTGAGTGCGAGGGGTGGGGCGGTGGAGGGTGAGGGCAGCCCAGCCTGGGACATAGCCGTGCTGAAGCCTGGACGTGAGGGAGCATGTGGACTCCAGAAACGCAGGTGATCTCAGATCAATGTGTGTGTTCAGTGTGTGTGTGTGTGTGTGTGTGTGTGTGTGTGTGTGGAGGAGGGGAGCTGTCACAGGGGCCTTGGGTGCCAGGCTGAGGGGTGCAGGCTCCCTCCGGAGGCCACGGGGCGCCTCGGGAGGGCTGGAAGCAGAGGACAGGCTGGTCAGCTCTGCTCGTGAGGAAGCTGAGCCCAGCTGCGGAGTGGAGGCGGCGGCTGACCCCTCCCGCCACCCCTCCCTCCTCCCTCCCACGTAGTGAAACACTGCCTCCTGGGACCTCGCAGCCCCGAAGCGTCCCCCAGCCCCTGGACTCGGTTTCCCCTTTTGCAAGTTGAGACCTGCTAAGGGCTCTCCCGCCCACTAGTTTCCAGAATGGGGTGACCGCTGAAACGTGGGGTGAAGCATGCTCTCACACTTTGAAGAAACATGTGTTGAGGACTCTCTGTCTCTGATCATTCTGACGCCTCTGACGCCTCCGACGCCCTGAGTGAAGACCTTCAGGGTGTGGTCTTCTTTCAACCCTGAAACAACCCGCAAGGCAACTGCTGCTTATTATATTCTTACCAGAGGAGGGCACGGATTCCTGCCCCGGGGGGTCCCTTGGCCTAGCCCAGGGGTCTTCAAACTACGGCCCGCGGGCCACATGCGGCCCGCAGAGAAGTCTGATCCGGCCCGCCAGGTTTTTTGGGCAGTGAGCGCAGCCGAGGTGTTACAGTAGGAATTAGTAGTTCATATAGTCCGGCCCTCCAGCTCTGAGGGACCGTGATCTGGCCCCCACTTTAAAAAGTTTGAGGACCCCTGCGGCTAGCCTGTGGGGATCAGGCTGAAACTGGCTCTCCATCCGCTGAGGGGTCCCGGATTATAAGAGGGTGCAGGCCAGGCCGAGAGACCTCTCTGGTGCACGAACAGGGCCTGGGAGGGAGGCAAGAGGTTGGTCAGCAGGGGAGGGACTGCGGGAGGGCTCCAGGGCATGTCCGGCCCATCTAGCCCAGTACCAATCAGCCGGTCCCCAGCAGCAAGCTCACCTGGGCGTCTGGCCCCTGGAAGTCAGTGCACATCATAGCTAACGGTCAGTTAGGCTTAGATAGATAGATAGATAGATAGATAGATAGATAGATAGATAGATAGATTTGTAGAAGGACTTGGGCTCAGAGGGAACGAGCGAGGCAGGGCTGGAGACAGGACCAGGAAGGCAGGACCTTGACCTCCAAAGCCCTGCTAAGCTCTGCCTGATCTGCAGATGCTGGCTTCCGAGATGCTAGGATTTTGGCGAGAGTGGGGTGGGACAATGAGAATTAGGAACAACAATCTGGCAAAGAAATGAGCCCTGGTGCCGAAACCGGTTTGGCTCAGTGGGTAGAGCATCGGCCTGCGGACTGAAGGGTCCCAGGTTCGATTCCGGTCAAGGGCATGTACCTTGGTTGCGGGCACATCCCCAGTAGGGGTTATGCAAGAGGCAGCTGATCAATGATTCTCTCTCATCGATGTTTCTAACTCTCTATCTCTCTATCCCTCTCTCTTCCTCTCTGTAAAAAATCAATAAAGTATTTTTTTTTTAAAAAAAGAAAGAAAGTAAGAAAGAAAGAAAGAAATGAGCCCTGGTGAGCAGAGTGCACTTGGGAATACAAGTTTTAGGCACAAAGGACAGTTCGGTTTTATTTGAGGATATAGTTTTGTGTTTCAAATCAACAGTCTCTCCTGGGGAGGCCCCACCCTCTTAGGACTGCACCTTTTATCCTCCTCACCCTAACGGCCTAACCCCACACACAGTCCCTAAGGCCCCGCCTCCTTAGGATGCTTTACCCCTAGAGGCTCCGCCTCCTTAGAACTCCGTGGCTTTTGAAGCTCCGACCCATTGAAATTCAATCTCTTGCCAAAACCGGTTTGGCTCAGTGAATTGAGTGTTGGCCCACTGAAGGGTCCCAGGTTCGATTCCAGTCAAGGGCATGTACCTTGGTTGCAGGCACATCCCCAGTAGAGGGTGTGCAGGAAGCAGCTGATCGATGTTTCTAGTTCTCTGTCTATCTCTATCCCTCTCCCTTCCTCTCTGTCAAAAATCAATAAAATATATTTTTTTTGAAAGAAGAAGAAGAAGAAGAAAGAAAGAAAGAAAAAAAGAAAGAAAGAAAGAAAGAAAGAAAGAAAGAAAGAAAGAAAGAAAGAAAGAAATTTAATCTCTTGGGAGGGTCTGCCCCTTAGAACTTGGAGCTAGAGTTCTCTCATTTTTAAAAATATATATTTTTATTTATTTCAGAGAGGAAGGGAGAGGGAACAAGAGTTAAAAACATCAATGATGAGCCGAAACCGGTTTGGCTCAGTGGTGGAGCATTGGTCTGCGGACTGAAAGGTCCCGGGTTCGATTCCGGTCAAGGGCATGTACCTTGGTTGCGGGCACATCCCCAGTGGGGGATGTGCAGGAGGCAGCTGGTGGATGTTTCTCTCTCATCGATGTTTCTAGCTCTCTATCTCTCTCCCTTCCTCTCTGTGAAAAATCAATAAAATATGTTTTAAAAAAAAATCAATGATGAGAGAGAATCATTGATCGGCTGCCTCCTGCACGCCCCACACTGGGGATGGAGCCCACAACCCAGGCATGTGCCCTTGACCAGGAATGGAACCGGGACCTCCTGGTTCATAGGTCGATGCTTAACCCCTGAGCCATGCCAGCTGGGCCTGGGCCTGTCTTTTTCTCTCTGTACCTGGCCTCCACCGTCCCTCCGTGCAGAGTCAGCAGCTCCCCATTTACACACGCAGTGTCTCCCCTCCAGCCGCAGGGAGACGTTGGCCCCGGTGAGCCCCCTGTTGCTGCGGGAGCCAGTCACCAGTCACCACAGACTTAGCAGCTTCAGGCGCTTCCTGTGTCCCCTGACTGACAGCTCCGGAGGCGGGCGGGCTGGGTCTCACTGGGCTGACACCAAGGGGAAGGCGAGGACTGCCTTCCTCATGGAGGCTCCTGGGAGAAAAGCCCGTCTCCCCGTCTTTTCCTTCCTCCCTCGTCTTCCAAACCAGCCGGGGACATCGTCAAAGCTCTTACCCCGACCTCTGCTTCTGCCATCACCCGCCCAACCTCTCCTGCCTCCTCCTTTCTCTTATCGAGGCCGTTGTGGCTTCCTGGGGCCGCCCTGACAGCCCAGAGCTGGCCCTCCCTCTCACGTCCCCGTGGATCACACTGCGTGTCCCTCAGGCCCCGGAAGCTCACAGGTTCCCAGGCCCCAGGTGCACGCGTGGCCTGCTCCGGTGCGACCATTACCCCCTCCCCCCTTTCTCTCCATCTGATTTCAGGTTCTGGCATGGGAGCACGCTGTCTCCCGGACTTGGGCTGTGGGTTCCCCTGCTCGGCCAGGCTGGCCAGGCTGGCCAAGGCCAAGGCCAAGGCCAGGTTGTGCCGACCTCATGAGGAAGGGCCACGTCCGTTTTGTTCTCTGCTGTCTGTTAGTGCGTGCACTAGTTTGGACCTGGTACTCATTGATCTTTTTTTTTTTTTTTTTTTTTTAATACATATGTATTTTGTTGATTTTTTTACAGAGACGAAGGGAGAGGGATTGAGAGTTAGAAACATCGATGAGAGAGAAATATTGATCAGCTGCCTCCTGCACTCTCCCTACTGGGGATGTGCCCGCAACCAAGGTACATGCCCTTGACCGGAATCGAACCTGGGACCCTTGAGTCTGCCGGCCGATGCTCTATCCACTGAGCCAAACTGGTTAGGGCTCATTGGACCTTTAATAGAGATTTATGGGCTGACTGGATGAGAAAATATTGGGACAGCCTGTGGCAAAGTGGATAAGGGGCAACTGGACCGAAACCACCCTGTAGTCTAGTCCCAGCCCTTGACTTTCCTGTTCTTGCTCCCTTTCTGCTCGCTCACTCTCGCTCTCTCTTGCTCTCTCTCTCTCTCTCTCTCTCTCTCTCTCTCTCTCTCTCATACACCAAGACAGATGGGGAAAGAGGAGGCAGTGAGGGCAGGATTTATCGCCGCCATCCTCCAACATCACTTATTCCTGGGTTTAAGACCAGCCTCTTCCCTTCATTTGCTGTGTGACTCGGGGTATCTCTTTAAAGCGCCTTTAGTTGCTATAACAGTAAACATGACCAGAAAGGGTGTGTGTGTGTGTGTGTGTGTGTAAGGCAGTCAGTGATGCGGTGAGGACCAGGCAGTCAGGTGTGAGGCGGGGCTGCCTCGTGGCCCCGGCACAGCTGCTGCAGCGCCAGCTCTCACAGCCCACTCCGGGCGGGAACAAGGGGAGGGATAAAGAAACCAGGGATTTTTTTTTTTTTTTTCTTCGTGTGATTTTGCCTTTTCCATCAAGGGACATCCTCCCCGAGGACTCGCCCTGCTTCTAAACGCCAGGGGCGGCCGAAACCGCTTTGGCTCAGTGGATAGAACATTGCCCTGCGGACTGAAGGGTTCCGGGTTCGATTCCGGTCAAGGGCATGTACCTTGGTTGCGGGCACATCCCCAGTAGCGGGTGTGCAAGAGGCAGCTGATGGATGACTCTCTCATCGATGTTTCTAACTATCTCTCTCCCTTCCTCTCTGTACAAAATCAATAAAATATATTTTTAAAATAAACAAACAAATAAACGCCGGGGGGTGGGGGTGGGGGGCGGCAGGAGCAGCTGGGTCACCCCGCAGGCCCGCTCTCTGCCGCCCCAGAAAAGCCAGGCCAGGGCGGAGCAGGCCCTCAGCTCCCTGCCCTCCGCCCTCTCCCCTCTCCCCTCCCCTCTCCCCTCTCCCCTCCGCAGGCGGACACGGCCGTGCCCAACATCATGGAGTCGGCCTTCTACTTCGAGCAGGGCGGCGTGGGCCTGAGCTCGGACGAGAGCTTCCGCCTCTTCCTGGCGCTGAAGCAGCTGGTGGAGCAGCAGCCCATCCACACGTGCCGCTTCTGGGGCAAGGTCCTGGGCCTGCGGCGCAGCTACCTGGTGGCCGAGGTGGAGTTCCGCGAGGGCGAGGAGGAGGTGGAGGAGGAGGAGGTGGAGGAGCTCCTGGAGGGCGCCGACCTCACCGCCGAGGCGCACGGCGGCGAGGAGGAGGGCGAGGAGGACGAGGAGAAGGCGGCCGACGTGCTGCCCAAGCTGCAGTGGCGGCCGCCGCCCGTCATCCCGCGGGAGGAGAGCCGCGCGGGCGCCAACAAGTACCTGTACTTCGTGTGCAACGAGCCGGGCCGGCCCTGGGCGCGCCTGCCGCACGTCACGCCCGCGCAGATCGTGCAGGCGCGCAAGATCAAGAAGTTCCTCACCGGCTTCCTGGACGCGCCCGTGGTCAGCTACCCGCCCTTCCCGGGCAACGAGGCCAACTACCTGCGCGCCCAGATCGCGCGCATCTCGGCCGCCACGCACATCAGCCCGCTGGGCTTCTACCAGTTCAACGAGGAGGAGGGCGACGAGGAGGAGGAGGGCGGCGCCGGGCGCGACTCCTTCGAGGAGAACCCCGACTTCGAGGGCCTCCCCGTGTTCGAGCTGGTGGACTCCATGGCCAACTGGGTGCACCACATGCAGCACATCCTTCCGCAGGTGAGGCCCCCGGACCCGGGACCCGGCCCCCCAGGCGCGGCAAACGCCTGCCCTCTGCTGGCCATGGTGCTCAGCCCTCCTTCCTTCATTCGTTCTCTCGTCTGTCCATTCCTCGTGCAGTCAGTGAGGCAAAGCAAAGCCAGAATCCCTGTGGGGCCACATGCACCTCGGAGTTCTGGACTTTTCAGATTGTGAAAAGGCAACTGCAGCCGAAACCGGTGTGGCTCAGTGGATAGAGCGTCGGCCTGCGGGCTGAAAGGTCCCAGGTTCGATTCCGGTCAAGGGCATGTACCTTGGTTGTAGGCACATCCCCGGTGGGGGGTGTGCAGAAGGCGGCTGATTGATGTTTCTCTCTCACTGATGTTTCTAACACTCCCCTTTCCTCTCTGTAAAGGATCAATAAAATATATATTTTTTAAATAAAATAAATAAAAAGGTAACTGCATGCCCCAAGGAGCAGGCAGCACCGCAGGCCAGGCTGGGGCTGCAGCCCAGGCTCAAAGGCCTCAGCATCATTCCTGCAGCAAAACTGCACAGCCTGTCCAAACCGGTTTGGCTCAGTGGATAGAGTGTTGGTCTGAGGACTGAAAGGTCCCAGGTTCGATTCCAGTCAAGGGCATGCATCTTGGTTGTGGGCACATCCCCGGTGGGGGGTGGGCAGGAGGCAGCTGCTCGATGTTTCTCTCTCATGGATGTTTCTGACTCTCTATCCCTCTCCCTTCTTCTCAGTAAAAAAAATCAATTAAATATATTTTTAAAAAAACCACAAAAACCTGCACAGCCTCCCCCCAGTCAGGTCATGGGTGCGGCCAGACGCCTGGTGACAAACTTCTGATTTTCAGAGCTTTTCTTTTTCGGGTTTGGAGCTGTGGATAAGAGATTGTGCCCACTTGTTTACTCATTCAAGGAAACACTGGCTATAGGCTTAAGATGGTTTCATTCACTAATTCATTCATTCAATAAACATTTATTGATTCCACAAGGTTTTGTGTGTTTTTTTAAAAATATATTTTCAGAGGGGAAGGGAGAGGGATAGAGAGTTAGAAACATCCATGAGAGAGAAACAGTGATCAGCTGTCTCCTGCACACCCCTCACGGGGGATGTGCCCACAACCAAGGTAAGTGCCCTTGACTGGAATCGAACCTGGGACCTTTCAGTCCGCAGGCCGACACTCTGATCCACTGAGCCCACCGGTTAGGGCTGATTCCACAGCTTTTAATGAATCCAAATAACCCCTCTGGAGACCTGTACAGCTCCCGTTGCCTTCTCATAGTTGATGAAACTGAGCTCTGCAATGTACTGTGCCCTTGGGTTCACTCATTCCTTCAACAAACACGGATCAGCTCCTCGGTTTCTCATTAACCCAACAACAATCCAATGGGAGAGGCATCTATAACACCCCCATTTCACAGATGGGAAAACAGAGGCCAAAAGGGCTGCCGAAGGTCGGCTCCACGGGGCAGAGATTTGGGGTCTCTTTCCTCATGGGTGCATCCCAGCACCTAGAGCAGGGGCTGTATACAGTAGGTGCTCCTAAGAACCTGATGAATGAGTGAATGGATGAATGAGTGAATGGAGGAATGGATGCACAGAAGGGGGCCACACGGCTCTCAGGAGGCAGGAGTCCCTGCCTCAATGCAACCACTGCCTCGGCCCATGTCCTGCCCCAACTTCTGTGCCTGACCCTGTCCTCCCGCCCACACCCCGGCCCCTGAGGACGGTCCCCGGGGCCTGCCGGGCCCTGCACCCCGCCCCGAGCGCAGGCTGCCCTGTCCTCCGGCTGCCGCCTCACTTCCCCCACCTCCAGGGCCGCTGCACCTGGGTGAACCCTTTGCAGAAGAAGGAGGAGGAGGAGGAGCTCGGGGAGGAGGAAGAGAAGGGCGATGAGGGGATGGAGGAGGCGGAGCAGGAGATTGGGCCGCCCTTGCTGACGCCACTCTCAGAAGATGCAGGTACCGGTCTCCCTCCCCCTGTGCCACCAGCCTGAAGTGTGTGTGCGTGTGTGTGTGTGATTGTGTGTGTGTGCGTGTGTGTGTGCGTGTGTGAGTGTGTGTGTGTGCGTGTGTGTGTGTGAGAGTGTGCGTGTGCGTGTGTGCGTGTGTGTGAGTGTGTGTGTAAGTGTGTGTGTGTGTGTGTGCGCCCGCGTGTGTGTGCATGTGTGTCTGTGTGTGTGTGCGTGTGTGTGTGTGTGCGTGCGTGTGTGTCTCTGTGTGTGTGTGTCTGTGTGTGTGTGCGTGTGTGTGTGTGTGCATGTGTGTCTGTGTCTGTGTGTGTGTGTGTGTGTGTGAGTGTGTGTGTAAGTGTGTGTGTGTAAGTGTGTGTGTGTGAGAGTGTGTGTGTGTGTCTGTGTGTGCGTGTGTGTGCGTGTGTGCGTGTGTGTGTGCGTGTGTGTGCGTGTGTGTGTGCGTGTGTGTGTGCGTGCGTGTGTCTGTGTGTGTGTGTGAGTGTGTGTGTGTGAGTGTGTGTGTGTGTGTGTGGTGTGTGTGAGTGTGTGTGTGTGTGTGTGCGTGTGTGTGTGTGTGTGTGTGAGTGTGTGTGTGTGCGTGTGTGTGTGTGCGTGCGTGTGTCTGTGTGTGTGTGAGTGTGTGTGTGTGAGTGTGTGTGTGTGTGTGTGGTGTGTGTGAGTGTGTGTGTGTGTGTGAGTGTGTGTGCGTGTGTGTGTGTGTGTGTGTGAGTGTGTGTGCGTGTGTGTGTGTGTGTGTGTGTGTGTCTCTGTGTGTGTGTGTCTGTGTGTGTGTGCGTGTGTGTGTGTGTGCATGTGTGTCTGTGTCTGTGTGTGTGTGTGTGTGTGTGAGTGTGTGTGTAAGTGTGTGTGTGTAAGTGTGTGTGTGTGAGAGTGTGTGTGTGTGTCTGTGTGTGCGTGTGTGTGCGTGTGTGCGTGTGTGTGTGCGTGTGTGTGCGTGTGTGTGTGCGTGTGTGTGTGCGTGCGTGTGTCTGTGTGTGTGTGTGTGAGTGTGTGTGTGTGTGAGTGTGTGT
The DNA here is from genome assembly GCF_964339955.1 of Pipistrellus hanaki. Lineage (NCBI taxonomy): Eukaryota > Metazoa > Chordata > Mammalia > Chiroptera > Vespertilionidae > Pipistrellus > Pipistrellus hanaki. Next base: position 43,506,594 of record NC_140517.1, on the reverse strand, counting down.
GTGTGTGTGTGGTGTGTGTGAGTGTGTGTGTGTGTGTGTGCGTGTGTGTGTGTGTGTGTGTGAGTGTGTGTGTGTGCGTGTGTGTGTGTGCGTGCGTGTGTCTGTGTGTGTGTGAGTGTGTGTGTGTGAGTGTGTGTGTGTGTGTGTGTGGTGTGTGTGAGTGTGTGTGTGTGTGTGAGTGTGTGTGCGTGTGTGTGTGTGTGTGTGTGTGTGGCGGGGGGCGGGGGGCGCGGGAACGGACGGGCTACAACATTGCAGGGTCATCTCTCCGAGTCTCAGCTGGTCTCTGGCCTGTAAAACGGACATCATGACAGCGCCTCCTCCTGGGGTTACGGGAAAGCGTCCACCTTGTGAGCGGCGTCTGGCACCCACCTGGGGGATGTGGGCTTGGGGAAGGAGAGAGAGAGACAGAGAGAGAGAGAGAGAGTTGGGGAGGCCTCCCCAGAAGAGGCGGGGCTTGGACGGGATGTGGGGAGAAGGGACAGTCATCTCCTGAGGTCGGGGCCTCGGGTCCTGGGGGAAGCAGGAAGGGGAGGCCGAGAGTGACCCGCGCGCTGCCGTCTGCCCTCTGCCCTCTGGTCCGAACCAGTGGCCGGCCGGAGGGAGGCGGGCGCGGCTGCCCTGTCTGGGGCCCTTCGGGGTGCAGGCACAGAGGGTCCCTGGGGCGCACGGGAAGGGGGCGGCCCCAGGGACCAGAGCTGTCAGTCAGTCAGCACAGTTCCCTCCACACCCCTCCTCCTCTCCCCTCTCCTCCCCTCCCTCCCTCTGGGGGCTGTGCAGGGCATGGGCAGCCAGCAGTGGCGCCTCTGACCTCCCGGCGCTCTTCCCGTCCCCACAGAAATCATGCACATGTCGCCCTGGACCGCCCGCCTGTCCTGCAGCCTCTGCCCGCAGTACTCCGTGGCGATCGTGCGCTCCAATCTCTGGCCCGGGGCCTACGCCTACGCCATGGGCAAGTAGGTCTTCTCCTGGCCCCCCAGCAGAGGGCGCCCCAGCAGGCCGGCTGGGCGATTCGCGAGGGTGGGCAGAGGTTGGGAGGGAAGCCCCCAAGGCTGAGCCCCTCACTCTGCTTCCAGGGATCCCACTGGCCTGAAGGAGAAACCCCACACCGAGAGGGAAGCACCCCGGAAAAGAGAATGGGGGACCAGAGAGGGGAAGGGGCTGGCCCCAGGGAACGGGGCATGTGCAGGATTCAAACTGGGATCTCTGGTCCCCTGGCCCGGGCTCCCCCGCTGTATGCGTCACAGCCGACGGGACTCAGGAGTCCCCTTTGGGGTGGCCCTGACAACAGCAGAGTCCTGCGCCCCGTTGCCAGTTCTTCCCGTTTGAAGGTCTTCTTTCTAAGGGCCAGAAGTCCTCCCCACCAGTTGCTCCCAAAGGTTTTCAGGCCGCAATCACTTTTGCATCGTTCCACCTGCAGCTACACACTCCCACCCACCAGCCTCTCCGCCCCTCTTACCAGGCTAATCCCAGCCTTTCTGATCAACCACTAGAGGGCGCCACCTGCGGCCACGGGGCGAGCGTACTTACCCGGTCTGTCCACCAGGTGGCAGGGCGATTTTTCATAGATTTTTTTTTTTTTTTTTTTCCTTTTCTATTCGCTACCATGATACACAGTCGGGGCGGGAATTCATGTCATCTTGATACTTTAGCCACATGCTTGGCGATGACTACTTTTTTTCCTCCAGGAGCAGGGAAGAGGCACGCTTGCTCTTTCCGGCACATTTCTGGCCACATCCTAATTTGTCCATGTCCCTCTGAAAACAAAAGACCCAAATCGGGAGCACCAGTCACCCATCCACCCTATGTCCCCTAACCACTCGTCCACCCACCCTCCCACCCACCACCCAATCATTCATCCATCGAGGCACCCATCCATACATCTATCCATCCATCCATCCATACATCCATCCATCCATCCATCCATCCATCAATCCTTTTTTTTTTTTTTGAATACCACTGCTGGCCAGCTGTGTGCTGGGCCCCAGGCCCTTCGTTGGAAAGGCAGATGTGGATCCAGCCCTGGGAGCAGACACAGGAAGCATGGGCGTTAATTGCATAACACCTCTCACCCGCCCCTCCTCACTCCTCCAGCAAACCTTCCCCCAAACCCTGTCACAAACTAAGAGGAGTACCCCTGAGGAGAATGGAGGGACCGATGGAGGGACAGCTTTTATCTGTCCTGCCTGGAAGGGATCAAGCAAGGGTTCGGACCAGCCTTGATCCGAAATCTTTGGGGGAAGAAAGAAGGAATGGGGGAGGGGAGTAGGCAGAAGGACATTCTAGACCAGAGTGCCTCCTGAGGGCTAGGGCTGGGCTCGCTGGGGGATCTGGTGGAAGCTCAGGCTGTGGTTGCATGGGACCAGGCTGGAGGCCAGGACTCTGCCTTCCTAGCAAGTCAGCCTCCGGATCAGCAAGGTCAAAGTCAAACTGCTCCATGACAACCTCCCCATCCTGTCTCTCCTGCTGTCTGTCTTTCTCTCCCTGCTTCTCTCTGCTCTCGCCCTGCCTCTCAGCTTAGTCTCCTATTTTCTCCTCTTTTCTTCCCCAGTTAAAACTGGGGAGAGGCGAGCTGGCCGGAACCCGACCGATCCTGTCCCGGGTATTCTCTCCTCCCTTCACAGCGCAGGCACCACACAGGGATTCTGGTCAGTGTGTCACTGCTAGCCAGCCCCCACATCTAGACCAGTGCTGTCCATCGTAAACGAACCAGGAGTCACCTATGGCATTTTAAATTTCCCAGTAGCCTTATTCAAAAGGTAAAAATAGCCCTAGCCGGTTTGGCTCAGTGGATAGAGCATCGGCCTGTGGACTGAAGGGTCCCTTGTTCGATTCCGGTCAAGGGCACCTGCCCAGGTTGTGGGCTCAATCCTATGTGGGGCGTGCATGAGGCAGCCAATCAATGATTCTCTCTCATCATTGATGTTTCAATCTCTCTCTCTCTCTCTCTCTCTCTCTCTCTCTCTCTCTAGCTCTCTCTCTCTCTCTGAAATCAATAAAAAAAAATATATTTTTAAAAGGTAAAACTAAACAGGCAACATTCATTTTAATATATTTTATTTAACCCCAAATACCCAAAACATTACAACATGAAATCAATAATGTAATAATGATTGATGAGCTATTTTACATTCTTCTCTTTATACCAAGTCTTTGGAATCTGAGCTGCGTTCATGCTTACAAGCACACCTCAGTTTGGACCTCCATTTTACCTGGGAACACTTGGCCTATATCCACATCTACAGCCTTTCCGATTGCAAAAGTAGACTCGAGCACCCAAGTTGTCCCGGTCAGACTTAGATGTTTCCAATACTAAGTTGAGTACTAGCTTTATTGCTAAAATTTCAATGAATTAAAACAAAACAAAAAAATCCACTCCACCCAACCACAGCAGAATACAGACCCTTCTCAAGTGCCCAGGGAACACTCCCCGGGACAGACCATATGCTAGGCCCTAAGACAAGTCTCAATGGATTTAAAAGGGTTGATCAGCCGAAACAGGTTTGGCTCAGTGGATAGAGCGTCGGCCTGCAGACTGAAAGGTCCCGGGTTCGATTCCAGTCAAGGGCATGTACCTTGGTTGCGGGCACATCCCCGGTGGGGGTTGTGCAGGAGGCAGCTGGTCGATGTTTCTCTCTCATCTATGTTTCTAACTCTCTATCCCTCTCTCTTCCTCTCTGTAAAAAAAATCAATAAAATATACTTTAAAAAATTAAAAAATACAAAGGGTTGATCAGAGGATGCAAGTTTTCTGACGACAGGGGAATGACATCAGAAGTCAGGAACAGAAGGAAACTCACACACGTGTAGAAATGAGCACATTCCCGAACCACCAGTGGGTCAGATGGAATGAGAAAAGTACATCGATGCAGACATTCAGGGTTTTGGGTGTGGGAGCCGTGTCTCACGGGCTCCGCCCCCGCCGTTGCAGGCCGCCTGGGGCTCGGCGTTTGCACGGTGTGTAAGGAACAGGGGAACCGAACAGCCCAGCGGGCACCCTCTCCCCACCACACGCAGCTCCTCCGTCCTGCGCCCACCCTCGGGGGCCTCGGAGGGAGGACTCCCCAGTGTCTCCCTGCCCCTCCAGGAAGTTTGAGAACCTGTACATCGGCTGGGGCCACAAGTACAGCCCGGACAACTTCAACCCCATGCTGCCGCCGCCCATCCAGCAGGAGTACCCCAGCGGCCTGGAGATCATGGAGATGAGCGACCCCACGGTGGAGGAGGAGCAGGCCCTGAAGGCCGCGCAGGAGCAGGCGCTGGCGGCCGCGGAGGAGGAGGAGGAGGAGGAGGACGAGGAGGAGGACGAGGACCCGGATGACTGAGGCCCCGCAGGTAGCTGGCGCCATGTTCCTGGGACGGAGCGAGGAGCTGTTTGTTTCAATGAAATGTTCCCACGGCGCTCCGGCCGCTCATTCATTCCTTTGCTCACCCACCTGTGGCCGTGACCTTCGCGTCAGGGCGATGGGCTCGGCTGGGAGCACCGCTCCGCAGTCCCTCCCGTTCCCCGTGTTCCCTCCCCCCGCCATGAAGCGCCTCCGGGAGCCGCCGCCTGCGAGCTCGCTCCGTTGGCTGGAGCGTTGTCCTGGACACCGAGGGTTCCATTTCCGGTCGGGGCACATCTCCGGGTTGTAGGTTCGATCCCCGGAGGGGGCAGATATGGGAGGCAACCAGGGAAGGCAACCGGCCGATGTTTCTCTTTCACATCCATATTTCTCTCTCTCTGCTTTCCCCTCTCTAAAAATCAACGGAAATGTCCTTGGGTGAGGATTTAAAAAAATAAAAAATAAAAATGAAATTAAAGGCCTCCTGTCAGCTCAGTCCAGCCCAGAGGACACAGAGACGAGCAAGCAGCCTCTGCTTTTCCGTGGCTCAGACTCTACAGGGGGGACAGGAGCACCCCCAAGCAATGACACCCCAGGTGGTGTTGCCCAGACCACTGACAGAGCCCCTCTGCTGACGCTTAAAGGGTCAGGAGCAGCCAAAACCGGTTTGGCTCAGTGGTAGAGCGTTGGTCTGCGGACTGAAGGGTCCCGGGTTCGATTCCGGTCAGGGGCATGTACCTTGGTTGCGGGCACATCCCCGGTAGGGGGTGTGCAAGAAGCAGCTGGTCGATGTTTCTCTCTCATTGACGTTTCTAGCTCTCTATCTCTCTCTCTTCCTCTCTGTAAAAAATCAATAAAATATATTTAAAAAAAAAAAAAAAAAAAAAAAAAGGTCAGGAGCAGCGCTGGCTGGGTAGCTGTTTGCTTAGGGCAGTGGTCAGCAAGCTGCAGCTCTTGAGCCACATGCGGCTCTTTGGCCCCTTGAGTGTGGCTCTTCCACAAAACACCACGTGTGAGTGCCCACGTTACAGTGCGATTGAAACTTCGTGGCCCATGCGCAGAAGTCGGTTTTCGGCTCTCAGAAGAAGTTTCAATCGTTGTCCTGTTGATATTTGGCTCTGTTGACTAAGGAGTTTGCCGACCACTGGCTTAGTTTGCTACGTTTGCAGGTTTGGTTCCTGGTCAGGGCACCTGCAAGAATCAGCCCATGAATGAATAAGTGAAACAACACATCGATCTCTCTCTCCCTTCCTCCTTCTCAACTTAAAAAAAAAAAGGGGGGGGGTGAAGGACAGAGTGGGGAAGGGCACTCCAGCAGAGGAACAGCGTGTGCGGAGGCCCGAGGGTGAGAGAGCGGGTGACGTGCTGAGGTAGCTTCTCTGACCTCATGTTTTGGGACACGGCGTGAGCGGTCAGCGGTGGGAGAGGGGACAGGAACGCAGTTGGCAGGAACAGATCACTCAGGGCCTAACCCGCCCTGAGAGCACCAGGGAGCCACAGAGGGGCTTTTAGCAGGGAGGCCTGGTCAGGTTTGTGCGTCAGACATGCCTCTCAGGTGCCAGGGGAGGGCGGACAGGAGAGCGAGACAGGAATGTGGGAGAGCAGGGATACGGCTGGCTCAGGGCCCGGAGCAGGGTGGATCATGGCTGTGCATAGGAAGGGGCTGGAAAAGAGGATTTTTAGGGATAGGAGGGGGGACAGACACTCAGGTCTGGGGGGTGATAGTGCTGGCCCTAAGAACGGGTCACAGGCCAAAACCGGTTCGGCTCAGTGGATAGAGCGTCAGCCTGCGGACTGAAAGGTCCCGGGTTCAATTCTGGTCAAAAGCATGTGCCTTGGTTGCGGGTGCATCCCCAGTAGGGGGTGTGCAGGAGGCAGCTGATCTCTCTCTCTCTCTCTGATTGATGTTTCGGCTCTCTATCTCTCTCCCTTCCTCTCTGTAAAAAATCAATAAAATAAGAAACTAGAAACACCAATCAGAAAGGATATATGCACCCCTATGTTCATAGCAGCACAGTCTACAATAGCTAGAATCTGGAAACAGCCTAGGTGCCCGTCAGCAGATGATTGGATCCAAAAACCATGGTACATTTACACAATGGAATACTATTCTGCCACAAAAAAGAAGGAATTCTCATCATTTGCAGCAACCTGGATGGAATTGAAGAACATCATGCTGAGTGAAATAAGCCAGTCAATGAAAGAGAAACACCACATGACCTCACTCATTTATGGATATTAAAGAACATTATAAACGGATGAACCAAAAGATATAGAGACAGTAAAGCAACAAGCAGACTGTCAAATTACAGCGGGGACGGTAGTGAGATCTGGGGGAGATAAGAGATCAACCGAAGGACTTGTATACATGCATATCAGTACAACCAATGGACACAAAACTCTGGGGAGGGAGGGTAGGTATGGGAGGGGGGGCAATGTTAAAATATGTACACAGATAATTTAATAAAAAATAAAATAAAATAAAATAAATCAATAAAATATATTAAAGAAAAAGAAAAAAGAATGGGTCACAGGAGGGGAGCAGGATTTGGAGTAAGACGCCAAGTTAGCTCATTGTAGGGCTTGTTGAGTGTGAGGAAGACGCCCGGGGACATTTGGTGACTAGTCTGGGAGGCCACTGAGTAAGTGGGACTTGGATTATCTGTGATGGGCAGAATGGCTTCAGCAGAAGTCAGGGGCACTGTGGGGACGGCTGGGACCAGGAGAAGATCCAGGGTTACGGGCGGATCATTGGAACATTGTGGGGGTGAGGGGCTTACGGGCACAGTGAAATACTGGAATGGAAGGTGGGTGTTGGAGGACCGAGTGAGACTGATTGCGATAGCGAGTCATGGCGGTTGGTGGGAAGTGTGGAGATGTTTGGGTTGGTATTAACCAGCAGTGGGCCGGATGAAGTCCTAGGGGTTTTATGGAGACCTGAGATCAGTGAGATTTGGGGGCTCATCCGCGGTGCGGAGGAATGGCTGGCGATGCTGCGGCCAGTGGGGAGATGAGATGTCCGTGGGAACACTGGGAGTCGGGGGGGTGGATGTTGGGGTCTCTGGGGTCATCTGTGAGGTCACAGGGAGGCCAGGGGAGGAAACAGGCCTTCTCTGGAGCGGTCCTCCGTTGCTAGGCAAACGGTTCCCAGGGCGCCGTTGCTAGGGACAGGTTCTTGTTAAGCGCCACGCCCCTTCCCGGCGGCCCCGCCCCCGCAGCCAACCACAGGGCCGTCTCCGGCACCGAGGCCCCGCCCACCTGTTCGCCCCGCCCAGAGACCGAGAACCGTTACCAGAGCGACGGCCGGGCTCGTTCCCCCCGTTGCCAATCAAGGAGGCGTCGCCGGGGCGACGACCCCACCTCTTCCGGCGCGGGCCCGCGGCTTCCGGCGGGGGGCCCGGCGGCGGGCGGCGGTCTCGCAGCGGCGGGGCCCGGGGGGCGCCCAAGATGGCGGCGGGCGGCGCGGAGGGCGGCTCGGGCCCGGGCGCCTCCATGGGGGACTGCGCGGAGATCAAGTCGCAGTTCCGCACCCGCGAGGGCTTCTACAAGCTGCTGCCCGGAGACGGCGCCGCTCGCAGGTCGGGTCCGGCCTCCGCCCAGACCCCGGCGCCGCCCCAGCCGCCGCAGCCCCCGCCGGGCCCTGCCTCCGCCTCCGGCCCCGGCGCCGCGGGCCCCGCGTCGTCCCCGCCGCCCGCAGGTTCCGGGCCCGGGCCCGCGCTGCCCGCCGTGCGCCTCAGCCTGGTGCGCCTCGGAGAGCCGGACCACGCCGGGCCCGGGGAGCCGCCCGCCACGCCCGCGGGCCTAGGGGCCGGAGGAGACCGCGTCTGCTTCAACCTGGGCCGCGAGCTCTATTTCTACCCGGGCTGCTGCCGCCGCGGGAGCCAACGGGTGAGCGGCCTGGGGGCTGAGAGGCTGGGGTCCCTAGGTGATCCCAGAAGGGGTAGGGGGCCCCGAGATAGGCATCCAGATGTGATGGACATCCCTGGGGGGAAGGGTTCGGTGGGGGCGGGGCGGGGGGTGATGCATCATCCTGAAAGGTGACGGAGGCCTCCCGGTGCCGGGCATCCTGGAGGTGATGGGGAGCCTTGGGGTCGTGTGGGACCCCCCGCTATGGGGGGAGGGGGTGGCGGAGCTTCTGGGATGGTGAGTATTTTGGAGGTGATGCAGAATCCGAGATGATGTCGATCCTCGGGGTTCTGGTGGCAGGCATTCTGCGGGTGACGGGGATCCTGAGGGGATGCAGAACCCAGGGGGATTGCAGTCTGTGGCGGTGTTAGGAGGGGGTCCCCAGACCTGGGCAGCCAGAGGTCAGGACTCTGGAAGCGATGGGGGCTTAGAGGTTATAGGGATCCCGGAGAAAATTCCGGTTCCGGAGTTAATGAGGGCTCCCGGAGGAAATGAGAGTCTCTGAGCTGATGGGAGATGGGGCGGTGATGAGAGCCCAGAGGGGGCACCCTCAGGTGTGTGGGTGTCTCTGCGGTGACGGAGGTGCCAGAGGGATGAGACCCCTGGAGTTTACGGTGGTCCCCAGAAGTGGTGGGGATCCTGCGAGTCCAGAGGGTGTGAAGGCACCCTGAGGTCTAACGGTCCCTGAACTGAGAAGGCACTCCTGAGATGAGCTCCAGAGGCCTGGGGATTTGGGTGACCCTGAGTTTGGGGGTGGGGATGGGGGAAGGAGCCAGGGTTGGAATATTGTGTTGCTAAGACCCGGAGGAGATGGCTGAGGTTATGGGGTAAGACTGGAAAGGAATCAGAGCTCAGGGACTATGGGGACCCCAAACCCTGATGCTGTGAGTCAGGGTGTCCCTGACGTTGGAGGGAGAGGCACTGTGGTCTTATGCCCTGGGTGGGGGGGCCTTCCTGTCTTTTTTTCTCTGTTCTGTGTGATATTTGGGTCCCTCTTCCTGTCTGTGGTTGCTCCCTCTCTCCTCACTCACCCATCTACCTAACCACTTCCCTCAGGGGTTAACCTTGCTTCCTCTTCGTGGTTTCCCCCAACCTCAACACCCGCTTCCTTCCTCGGTGGCGGAAGCCATTAACTCCTTTTCTCCCGTCGCTTAAGACCATCGACCTCAACAAGCCCATCGACAAGCGGATCTATAAGGGTACCCAGCCCACCTGCCACGACTTCAACCAGTTCACTGCTGCCACCGAGACCATCTCCCTGCTGGTGGGCTTCTCCGCCGGCCAGGTGCAGTACCTGGACCTCATCAAGAAGGACACCAGCAAGCTGTTCAACGAAGAGGTGACTGGACCCCACGTGCCCTTCCCTCCTCGCCCACCCAGCTACACGCGTGCTGTTTGCCGTTATACCGCGGCTCTTGGGACAGGATGAGGGCGGAAAAGGGGGCGGGCTGACAGCTGTGTGGGATGGGTGACGGACAGCAGCCGGTGTGCCAGCCCGCAATGACACCAGTGCCCACTGCGCCCAGGCCCTGTGCTTTGTCAGCCACATGCTGGCGTTTTCATCAACCAAAGCGTTAGGTACTGAGAGGCTATTTTGCAGGTGAGAGAACTGATTTGGACCGGTTTGAGTCAGAGCCGTGGGTCCTCACATTCTGGGATTCAAATCCTGGCGGTCCCACATTTCCTCGCCGCACCTCAGTTCTGCTCTGCAGACAGGGCTCTCCCCCCTGCCCCGCAGGACTGTTGTAAAACCACGCACGGAGATGGCTTCGTCCTGGGCAGACGTGGCACAGAGGAAATGCCAGCGGGCAGCCCTGTCTGTGGGGCCCCGGGCCCTGTGTCTGTTCGGAAGCGTGTTCCATCCGCACAGAATCGCGTGAATGGCGGGAGGGAGAGGGGAGCAGCGGGTGGAATAAAATGCGCTAGCTCGCCCGCTCACAGGACACTTCCTGAGCCTTTGTTCAAGGCCAGGCTGGTTCTCAGCACCGGGGGCAGGGGCGGCTCATCTCCGGGACCCAGAGGGCCCGCCTCGCCAGGCAGGCAGTGACCCCCGGGGGAGTGCGGGCGCCGGTGCTGAGTGCGGAGGGAGAAGGCAGGGAAGGGGCGTGGCGGGTCTGGGGAGGCAGTGGGGTCAGGAAGGGCCTCACTGGAGGGTGACATTGAAATAAAGACGTGACGAGGCAAGAAGAGTGACCGGGGAAGGACTTTCTGAGTAGAGGGGGCGGCGGGGACGAAGCCGGCAGCAGGACTGGTCAGAGCAGCCGCTGCGGCGGAGGAAGTAGGTGAGCCCCGGAAGTCAGTCAGGGCCCCGGCCGGGCAGGGGCTGGAGGGCCGGAAAGGCGGCTTTTAGAGCCTCTCCCCGGGGTTCAGCTGAGCCAGTAACAGATGTCTTGATCTGATGATTTTCTCAATTCTCCCAAGAATGAGAAGCAACTGAGCTCTGAGAAAAGAAGTTAATTCCTTTCATTCGGCGGATGCCTGAGGCGTCAGGGCTGAGCTCTCTGAAGCCCAGGCTGAGAAAGGCTGCCCGGGGCTCAGGGGGGGTGCAGGCGCTGACTCACTCTAACAGCAGCTGTCCGGCCACGGTGCAGAGGGCGGACACGGGCAGTGGTGGCCTAGAGACCAGTGAGGCCACACGGGGTGATGGTGGCTGGGACCAGAGTGTTTGGGGTTCAGGGTGAGCAGAGGTCAGGTTCTGCTTGTTATTGAAGAGTTATATGGAGTTATATGTGAGTTATGTGGAGAACAGGAGCAGAGATGAGCTGCAGGCAGGATGGGGTTGACATTCACGTGTCCAGGAAACACTTGTCAGGCAGCTCCTGTGCTGGGGCCGGAACAGTGAGCGAACGGCTCCTTAGGGGAGCTGACAGCCTGTGGGCCAGTTTATGGCCTTGAGCCCGGCATGGAAAGGTGGGGGCATTAGACAGAAGACAGCTCCCTGAAGGCAGGACTGTCCCCTTACCTAAGGGACATCGCGGCTCCGTGGAGCTCTGGCTGCATCAAAGCCGCCCTTCTGTGTCCATGACCGCCCCGTCCCTAGAGGGGGCTCCTCTCCCAGGGCCTGGGCCGAGCCGGGGGGCCTGCTGGGGATGCAGGCTGGGAAGGAGGTCTGTCCGCGTCTGATCGCCTTCCCCCAACCCCATCCTCTCTCCTGGCAGCGGCTGATTGACAAGACCAAGGTGACATACCTGAAGTGGCTGCCGGAGTCGGAGAGCCTGTTCCTGGCATCGCACGCCAGCGGCCACCTGTACCTGTACAACGTCAGCCACCCGTGCGCGGCGGCCCCGCCGCAGTACAGCCTGCTGAAGCAGGGCGAGGGCTTCGCCGTCTACGCCGCCAAGAGCAAGGCGCCCCGCAACCCGCTGGCCAAGTGGGCGGTGGGCGAGGGGCCCCTCAACGAGTTCGCCTTCTCGCCCGACGGCCGGCACCTGGCCTGCGTCAGCCAGGACGGCTGCCTGCGCGTCTTCCACTTTGACTCCATGCTCCTGCGGGGGCTCATGAAGAGCTACTTTGGGGGGCTGCTCTGCGTGTGCTGGAGCCCCGACGGGCGCTACGTGGTGACGGGCGGGGAGGACGACCTGGTCACCGTGTGGTCCTTCGCCGAGGGCCGCGTGGTGGCCCGCGGCCACGGCCACAAGTCCTGGGTCAACGCCGTGGCCTTCGACCCCTACACCACGAGGGCCGAGGAGGCGGCGGCGGCCGGCGGGGACGCGGAGCGCGGTGTGGAGGAGGAGGAGGAGCCCGAGGTGGCCGGCCCCGGCGCGAACGGGGGCGACCCGCTCTCCCCGATGCCCAAGGCCGGCTCCATCACGTACCGCTTCGGCTCGGCCGGCCAGGACACGCAGTTCTGCCTGTGGGACCTCACCGAGGACGTGCTCTACCCACACCCGCCCCTGGCCCGCACCCGCACGCTGCCCGGCACGCCCAGCACCACCCCGCCCGCTGCCGGCGGCTCCCGGGGAGGCGAGCCCGGCCCCGGCTCCCTGCCCCGCTCGCTGTCGCGCTCCAACAGCCTCCCGCACCCGGCGGGCAGCGGCAAGGCGGGCCCGGGCGCGGGCGCGGAGCCGGGCACCCCGTTCAGCATCGGCCGCTTCGCCACGCTCACGCTGCAGGAGCGGCGGGACCGGGGGGCGGAGAAGGAGCACAAGCGCTACCACAGCCTGGGCAACATCAGCCGGGGGGGCGGCGGGGGCGGCGGCGGGGACAAGCCCAGCGGCCCTGTCCCCCACAGCCGCCTGGACCCGGCCAAGGTGCTGGGGACGGCGCTGTGCCCGCGCATCCACGAGGTGCCCCTGCTGGAGCCGCTGGTGTGCAAGAAGATCGCCCAGGAGCGGCTGACGGTGCTGCTGTTCCTGGAGGACTGCATCATCACCGCCTGCCAGGAGGGCCTCATCTGCACCTGGGCGCGGCCGGGCAAGGCGGTGAGTGGCCGCACCGGCCACCGGGGCTGGGGCTCGGGAAGAGGCGGGTTTGGGAGAGCAGTTTGTCCCGATCACGGCCTCTAGCCCGTAGGGTGAGGGGCCACCATGGCCATTAGTGCCTCAGCAAGCCCTGCCACATCTTCCGATAGTTCTAGAACCACACGGTCAGGTAGAAGAGGGGTGTGGTAGGGACCATGGCCAGTTACCAGCAGGGCAGCCACTGGGCCCAGCACAGCCAGGTCTCACCACTGGTTCCTTGGAGCCAGGTTGGTGTTTCTGTGGAAATGTGACTTTGAAGTGATGAGATGTTGGATACTGTGAGTCACGTTCTCTGGGCCAGACTGAGCCCTGGGCCCGCCCTCCAGCCTGTCTCTGGGCTGTCGGGGCAGGAGCCGGTGCTGGAGGCACAGACAGACACCAGGCTCGGGCCCAGTTCTGCACCTCTCCTGTGTGACTGCGGCCACGACCTGCCCCGCACGTAGGACAGGGAGGCGGCCAGGAGGTGGTGGGTGCGCCTCCCGGGGTCCGAGGGGCTCGGGTGGAGCACAGGCCGGCGCCTGGGGCCGGGGAGCCCGTGACTCCGATGCCTCGGCTCCTCGGGTCTGGCTTGGCGCCCAGCTGTCACATCTGAGGGCCCTGGGGAGGGAACTTGTGTCCCTAGAGCCTAGAGCGAGTCTCAGCCTCACAGGTGAGGGTGGGGTTTGGGGAGTCCGAGTCCTGAAGGAGACCCGTCTGTCTCCCTAGTTCACTGACGAGACCGAGGCCCAGGCAGGGGAAGGAAGCTGGCCCAGGGCACCCAGCGAGTCAGTGGTAGAGGTAGGCCTGTCCCCGAGTTCCCTCCCCCGGAACCTCAGGTCCCCTCAGAAAGGGACCCCAGCTTTCCCCTCCTCCCCCCCTCCACCCGTGCCCCTTCCTCTGCTCAGGATTCCATCACCGAGGACTTGAATCATTGCCTGAAAGTGCCGCCTGTTGGGCGGGGGAAGCTAGTGGAGATGAAGTTCCAGAAGCCAGAGCAGCCTCCTGGGGGGGGGGTGTCGGTGGACTGAAGGGAAAGCCTGGGTGGTGGGGCCTCGGATGCTCTCTGACCCCGCTGTCTCCCTCCTCTCCCCAGGGCATCTCCTCCCAGCCGGGCAACTCCCCGAGCGGCACCGTGGTGTGAGCCCGGGGCAGTGTGAGCCCGGGACCCTGGCTCCCTGCCCCGCCTCGCCTCCCGCCATCACCCTCCGCCGGCCTCACGGACCAACCTATTAACAAGACTAACTACGACGGATGGGCTGCTCCGGCCCCCCACCCTGCACAAATTTGGGGGGCAGAGACTCCCCCCAGACTGGCCTAGACCCTGGGGGGACGTAGTGGCTCATGTGACCTCAGCCTTGTCCCCACCCACTGCCAAGTACACCGACCCCTTCGCTGGAACGTCAGTGTTCCCTCCTGCCTGTCCCCAGCATGTGACTGGTCGTGGGCGGGGGAGGGGGAGCTCCCGCCCGCCAGGCCCCAGCTCCGCAGTGCGCCCCTCCTCAGGCTGCGGGCGACCCAGACCCCACCCCCGCTGGTGTTCGTGCTTTTGAAAAGTGTTAAGTTATGGAAGCCCTTTGGGGCCTTCCTGTCCCCGGCACCTCTTATTTATACTAAAGTTCCCTGTTTTCACGGCGTCTCTGTCCCTTCCTTGGAGGTGTGGCGGGGGTGTGTGTGCTTTCACTGTGTGCTACAGCAGTCTTTTTTTTTAAGATAAAGTTTATTGAGAAAGGTGCAGAGCCCTGGCCGGGTGGCTGGGCTGGTGGGCATCCCCAGTGCACTGAGCTGCTGGTCTGACCCGGTCAGCACGGGCAGGGAGATGGGGCCCGTGGCAGCCCATCAGTGTCTTCCTCCCTCTCAGCTTGTCCTCCGGGAAGATTAGGAAAGTAACAAAGAGAAGAGCCGAAACCGGTGTGGCTCAGTGGATAGAGCGTCAGCCTGCGGACTGAAAGGTCCCGGGTTCGATTCTGGTCAAGGGCATGTACCTTGGTTGTGGGCACATCCCTAGTGGGAGGTGCAAGAGGCAGCTGATCGATGTTTCTCATCGATGTTTCTAGCTCTCTTCCTCTCTGTAAAAAATCAATGAAATATATTTTTTAAAAAAAAGAAAAGTGGAAGTGAGCCAGCTGGCTGCCTGGCGCAGGAAGCGTTACCAAGGCCAGAGAAGGGCCTCGGAGCCTGGGGCAGCACGCTTGGAAAGGAGGTCGGAGTGGGTGTCACGGGGGAGCATGGGCCTGTCAGTCCACTTTAATGGGGGGCGGGGGGCAGCCAGGCCTGCCGCCTCCCGCCCCCTTTTACTGGGAAAACCAGGTGGGAGAAGGGATGTGCTCAGGGCCATTGGCTGAGGAGAGTACCCCCTAACCCTGGAGGGAAGAGAGCCACCAGGCCCCCTCTTCAGTCCTCAGTGGGAGTCTGCAGCCTGGCTCCAAAATGCCCAAACTCTGACTCCACGTTACAGGGTCTTCCCTAACGGGGGCTCCCGGTCAGCCCCGCAGGGAGCACCCCTGAGCTCGGGCCTTGGCCTCCGCTGCCCCGGACCAGCCTCCTCCGGAGGGTGAGGGTGAGGCTGCGCCGGGAAAGGACAACGAAATCCCTCCTGGCGGCTCTCGGCCCGCCCGCCCCCCCCAATGTTTGTTACTAATTCTGGCCTGGGCAGGAATGTGGCCGCCGGCCGGGGCCCAAGGAGCTATTTTGGGGGCTCCTCTGCCTCCCCAGCTTTGGCCCGAGTCACCCCTGGTCTTGGCTCCTGAGGGCCTCCCTTCCCAATTCTCTCACCACCCCTTCCTCACCTCCTGCCAAAAAAAAAAAAAAAAAAAAGTGTAAGGCAGAAGGCCTGCGGGCTAAATTTAAACTGTCCCAAAGTCTGAGTCCCAGCTGAGTCACCCACAAAGCCGTCCTGGCCTCCTGCCCCCCTTCCGAGGCCTCCCCCTGCTCCGCCCCCGCTCCGGGGCTCCGGGGCTCCGGGGCTCGGAGGAGTGGGAGGGCGCATCTCCGGCCGGTCCCACCTGTTGTCTTGGCTTCCCCTGTACCCCGCCTTTTATTGGGGGGGGGGGGGGAGGGTTGTTGAATGGTTGGGATTCTCTGCCCCCCAGTCTCACACTGGAGTGTACTGGGGGGGGGGGGCCTGGCTTGTGAGGGGTTAAGGCTGGTAGGCGGGAGGGGCCGGCCAAGGGGAGGGAGAAGGGGCGGAGGCCTCTGCATCCTGCAGAGAGAAGTGGCCAGAGGCCCAGGGGACAGCCAGGGACAGGCGGACATGCAGCCAGGGCCCCGGGACCTGACCAGGGGCTGCCAGGCCCCGTGACGAGAGGACCCCAGGCCCTGGCCCGGGGAGGGGGCCATGGTGCTGCCTGCCCGACATGTCAGCCGAGGTGCGGCTGAGGCGGCTCCAGCAGCTGGTGCTGGACCCCGGCTTCCTGGGGCTGGAGCCCCTGCTCGACCTTCTCCTGGGCGTCCACCAGGAGCTGGGGGCCTCCGACCTCGCCCAGGACAAGTATGTGGCGGACTTCCTGCAGTGGGGTGAGTGCCCGCCAGCACGCCCCGGCCCCGTTGGCGGTGGGGGCAGGGCAGAGGCAGGGGACGGGGTTGGGCACCGGTGGCTCTTGGAGGGCAGGAAAGCCATGGGACGAGCTCCCTGTTCAGGGGCCCAGAGCATGGGCCTGGGTCTGGGGTGACATGCCCCTACCCCCGTGCCACTCCAGCCGGGCAGAGCAGGGTCAGCAGAGACCAGGGCAGCCAGGACTCAGAGCCACGACTTGGGAGCCATGGTAGACTGGGCTGGGAAGAGCCTCTCATGGCCCCCTGCGCCTCTTTCCCCACGTCCAGGCCTAGCGACATGCAGGGAGTCCTGTGTCTTAGGTGCCCACACACCCCAAAATGGGCCCTGTGGCCTCCACCCGGCTCCCCGAGCACAGCGGCCAGCACAGACACGGACGGGCAGCTGCCAGGGGCGCGGTCCGCGGGCAGGTGTTAGGCGCCAGCCTCTCCAGCTGCCCCAACAGGTGCCCAGGCCCTGACAGGCCCAGTGACTCAGGCAGGCCCCAGGGGACAGCCAGCTCTGAGACAGGAGCCATCCAGGCCCCTGTCTGCCCCCCGGAGGGGGAACCCCATCCATTTCGGTCCCTTTATGTCTGCAGCCTTGACCCCAGCTCACAGACCCGCTACTTCTCCTTCGTGACCTCCGTCCTCCGCGGCTCCCACAAAGCCCCTTCTGCTAAATCTTCCCCAGAAATAGGTCCCAGCCTCCAGAGGAAAGATGCGTGAACCCCCGCCTCCTGCCCCGTCCGCCCCCACCCTCTCCTGGCCCGGGACTCAGGCTCACTGGGGCTTCTGTCTCTGTGACCGTCCGCCACGCTGTCCCTCCACTGGGCTGTCCCTCCCTTGCTCTTGGTCCTTAGGCTCTGTCTGTCCCTCAGTTTCCCCTTTCTGCCTTCTCCTGCTCCTCCTTTCCTGTGTCCGTCTCTTCAGAACCCAGGCCCTGCTCCCCTCCTTCTGCTTCCCAGTTTGCAGATGGGAAGGTGGAGGTCAGGGCCCCTCAGCCTCTGGAAGGACCTTACACCCCGCTTCCCCCCAGCCCCTGGCAGCTCTCTTAGACGTTTTTTTTGCAGAGGATGACGTTTAACCCGCAGGGTAAACTGAGGCCTGTGGTGGGGGCAGGGGTCTGGCTCTCCTGGGAGGAGCGCTCCTTTTGTGGCCCGAGCAGCATCCTGGGCCCCTCCCCTGCGGGCTGGGGCGGGGGAGGGGGCCTGGGTTCCCACTGCCTTAAAAGGGCTCAATGTCTTGGCTCTCTCCTCCCGCCCCAATCCTGGGCCCTCGCTGCTGCTTCCCTGCTGGCCCACTCTCCCCGAACCCCATCCGGACGCCCAGCTCCCCTCCATCACCGCTGTGTCTCCTGCTCACCCCCATCCCCTCTCCACCCTACCCCGAGGTCTCCCGTGGCTTCCACCCCTGGGGTTCTAGACCTCCCTCTCACAAGCCCCTGCATCTCTGCCTCTCCCCCCACCCCCGAAACTGCTCGGGTTAGCACTCCTAGCTATAGGACCTTGGGCAATGCGTCCATCTGTCTGAGCCTGAGTGTCTCCCCCTCCCCCCCCCCACACACCTGTCAGTAAGGGAGTCCCGAGCGCTGCTCCTGGGTTGCAAGGACTGGACACGTCTGACCTGGGCCCGGAGCCGTGGATGCGGGTCCACCATGGCCCTGTCCCCTCTTCAGCTCCTTCTCCCAGCCCCGCCCCCCAAATCAGTGTTTCCCTCAGTGTGGTCCAAGAGCCACCCGCCTCTGTGCCTGGAGGGGCCGGGGAAAGTGCACGTCCTGACCCTTTTCCCCTCACCCCAGTTGGGGGTGGGGGCCTGAAGCCCAGGGAGCTAGAACTGGGCCTGTCCTCCCTCTGTTCTGGGGCTCCTTTCTGCAGACCTGTGTCCCCCGGACCCCACCCCTGCTCCACAAGAGCCCTCTGGCCCCACGCCTTGTCCCAAAAAGGGGTTCCCAGGCACCCCACTTCTGCAGGAGGGCAGTTTGCATCCCCCAAACCTCACCGTGTTCACGTGGGAAGCTTTGGGAGGCGAACAGTCATGAAGGGAAAAGGGCCGAGAGAAGGGGAGGCGGAGAGTGAGGCTCAGAGAGGGGAGGCTGAGGAACAGCGTGGGGACTTCCTCCTCGTCTCCACTGTCAGTCCCGGTGACCCCCGGTTCTCACCGCCCCGCCCCCAGTGGAGCCCATCGCGGCGAGGCTTAAGGAGGCCCGGCTGCAGCGGGAGGACTTCGAGATCCTGAAGGTGATCGGACGCGGGGCGTTCAGCGAGGTGAGCCCCGCCGCCGCGGAGCCCGGACCTTCCCCGCCGGGGGCGGCCCCGGGGCTGGGGGCCGGGCCCGAGGAATTGATGAATGAGTTCCGAGCCTAAAACCGGCGGGGGCGGAGCTTACGGGCGATGGGCGTGGCGGGGGCGGGGTTTCGGGGAGTCCCGTCTGGGCTTTGGGGGGTTCCCCACCGCCGCCCCCCCAGCCAGCCCGCTCCGGCCCCCAGGTGGCGGTGGTGAAGATGAAGCAGACGGGCCAGGTGTACGCCATGAAGATCATGAACAAGTGGGACATGCTGAAGAGAGGCGAGGTGAGGCCGTGCGGGCCGCGCGGGGCCCCGGGGTCCCCCCCCCCCCCCCGCTCACCCCACCCGCTTCAGCCCCCGCTGCCCGCAGGTGTCGTGCTTCCGCGAGGAGAGGGACGTGCTGGTGAACGGGGACCGGCGCTGGATCACGCAGCTGCACTTCGCCTTCCAGGACGAGAACTACCTGGTGAGGCCCGGCCCGGCCCGGCCCGGCGACCAGGGGGTCGAACCTCCACCCCAAGGCTATGGACCAAGGAGGCGGGGCGGGGAGAGGTTCTAGGGCGGGGAGTGCTCCTTCCTGTCCGTCCCCAGGGCTGATGCTGGGGCTCCAGAGGGCTGCCGCCTTTGGGGGGCCTGACCTGGGATGGGAGGGCTCGGCAGGGTCTGTGTGGGGTGTCTACACTGAGCGTCAGGAGGCCCCGGGTTCTCTCTCTCCGGGGGAGTGAATCGCCGCCTAGAGACATCTGGAAGGATGTGGGGGGGGGGGGGTTGGAGGGGAGGAGGGTCTCTGACTTGGCCTGGAAGACCTCTGGGCTGCTGCTGCCCAGGACTGTGTCTCTGGGAGTCTGTGCAGGCCTGTCAGCCAGGTCACCTGGGGCTTACTGACCCCCGGAACACGCCCCCCAGTACCTGGTGATGGAGTACTACGTGGGCGGGGACCTGCTGACGCTGCTGAGCAAGTTCGGGGAGCGGATCCCGGCCGAGATGGCGCGCTTCTACCTGGCGGAGATCGTCATGGCCATAGACTCGGTGCACCGGCTGGGCTACGTGCACAGGTGGGCGCCTCGGGGGCTGAGGGTGGGGCCTGGGCCAATGGTGGAGCCCAGCGGGGCAGCGCCTGGAGAGGGGCCTGGAGACAGACAGCCTGAGGGCGAGGCCTGGAGGCCTGGGAGGTGGGGGTCTAGTCCCCAAGAGAAAGGGGCCTGAGCCTGCGAGGTGGCGGGAGGGAGGCTCACCTGCCCCCTCCGCTCCCATCTTCCCGCCGGGCAGGGACATCAAACCCGACAACATCCTGCTGGACCGCTGCGGCCACATCCGCTTGGCCGACTTCGGTTCCTGCCTCAAGCTGCGGCCGGACGGAATGGTGAGCGGTGCGCCCGCCGGTGCCACCCAGGAGGGGTGGGGCCCGGGCGAGTGCGGGGCGGAGCGGGGGGGCAGGCTGACGCCGGCCTGGAGTGGGCGGGGCGACGGGGCGGAGCCACTCAGGCTGGGCGGGCTCAGTCAGGACGGACAAAGGGCGTGGCCAATCACTGGGCGTGACCAGGGCTCAGGGGCGTGGCCAAGCGCTGGGCGTGGTCAGGAGGCGGGGCCAGGGCTCGGGGGGTGGGGCTGAGCCCAACTCTGACTCTGTTGACCCAGGTTCGGTCGCTGGTGGCTGTGGGCACCCCCGACTACTTGTCCCCCGAGATCTTGCAGGCCGTGGGCGGCGGGCCGGGCTCGGGCAGCTACGGGCCCGAGTGTGACTGGTGGGCACTGGGCGTGTTCGCCTACGAGATGTTCTACGGGCAGACGCCCTTCTACGCCGACTCCACGGCGGAGACCTACGGCAAGATCGTGCACTACAAGGTGAGCGGAGCCCCGGGGCCCTGACCGCATCCCAACCCCCCGCACCTGCTCCCAGGCTGACGCCCCGCTCTCCTCCCCTCTGGGCAGGAGCACCTTTCTCTGCCGCTGGCCGATGCAGGGGTCCCCGAGGAGGCTCGCGACCTCATCCAGCGCCTGCTGTGTCCGCCGGAGACGCGGCTGGGCCGGAACGGAGCGGGCGATTTCCGGAAGCATCCTTTCTTCTTCGGCCTCGATTGGGATGGCCTCCGAGACAGCGTGCCCCCGTTTACCCCGGACTTTGAGGGTGCCACCGACACGTGCAACTTCGATGTGGTGGAGGACGGGCTCACTGCCATGGTGAGCGGGGGCGGGGTAGGTACCTGCGAGCCCTGCTCCCCTCACCCCTTCCCCATAAAGCTCGGGCGACCACAGTGCCCACCGCCAAGGGTCCTGACATCATTTCTTCTCCTGAACAACTGCTCCGGGCCTGTCCAGGGCTGGGAAGCCAGCGGTTGCCCGACTCACAGTCCAACGGGGGACACACAGGAGTCCCCAAACAATGACACCCGGAGAAATCAGGGCTGGGATGGAGGAGACCAGGGGGAGGGCCTCCTGGAGAAGGGCACTCTCAGGGCCGAACCGGAAGGAGGAGGTGGAAGGCAGGAAAGCACATAGGAAACTCTTCCTCCCGAGGCCGCCTCTCTCTCAGCACTTACACTAGCCGTCCTGGTGCCCTGTGCTGGGCACTGCCCTGGTCGCGCACCCACTTCCGGTTGGGAGGAGTATAAACTGATACCGTATTTACGGGCACCCTGGGGGAAGCAGGACACGATAAAGTACTTCACCACTTTACATGAGCCCTAAGGGTGGGTTTGGGGAAAATTTAAGTTATGACGTAAGGGGTGAGGGGCCAGTCCAGGCAACCGGTGGTCACCTCCTGCCTGTTTCTCTCGTGTTAGGAGACGCTGTCAGACATGCGTGAAGGCATGCCGCTGGGGATCCACCTGCCTTTTGTGGGCTACTCATACTCCTGCATGGCCCTCAGGTAAGAGCCGCCCCCGAGCGGCCTGAGGGGGCGGGCTGGGGGTGCCGGCCTCCAGGCCCCAGGGGGCCGCTCAGGGTTACGGCACCAGCCCATCCGCGCCCAGTAGGATTGCAGGATCGGTCTTGGAACCTTACTGACTTGGGACCAAGGACTCAGGAACCCAGAGTTGTAGGGCCGTAAGCCTCAGATCACAGTGCTCTGAAATTTTAAGATTCAATCGTGAAACCTCAGAGCCACTTTGAGATTTCCAGTGCAGAGTCATGGGACCTCAGAATCCTAGAAAGCAAAATGTTTAGAATTTTAAAATCAGTCTGAGGACAACACCAATTCAATGAGTCACTCACATGAAGCCTTTTAAAGCATTAATTCTAGCCCTTGTCAGCTAGCTCACTCAGTTGGTGAGCGTCACCCCAAAATACCTAGGTTGTGGGTTCAATCCCTGGTCAGGGCTCATACAAGAATCAACTGATGACAGCATAAATAAGTGGGACAACAAATTGATGTTTCTCTCTCTCTCTTCACTCTAAAATCAATCAATTGATAAAAAAATAAAACATGAACCCCACTAATAATACATTGCTTGGCATTAGTAAATTATAATATGTGGATAAAAGGAAGCCCATCATCAGCGATGATCCCTGGCTCATGTGTACACACACACTTTTTAAAAAAAATATATGTTTTATTGATTTTTTACCGAGAGGAAGAGAGAGAGGGATAGAGAGTTAGAAACATCAATGAGAGAGAGACATCGACCAGCTGCCTCCTGCATACCTCCTACCAGGGATGTGCCCGCAACCAATGTGCATGCCCTTGACCGGAATCGAACCTGGGACCCTTCAGTCTGCAGGCTGGCGCTCTACCCACTGAGCAGAACCAGTTTCGGCAACACACACATTTTTTTTTTTTTTTTAAATATATTTTATTGATTTTTTACAGAGAGGAAGGGAGAGAGATAGAGAGTTAGAAACATGAATGAGAGAGAGTCATTGATCAGCTGCCTCTTGCACACCCCCTACTGGGGATATGCCCGCAACCAAGGTACATGCCCTTGACCGGAATCGAACCCGGGACCCTTCAGTCCCCAAGCCGACGCTCTATCCATTGAGCCAAACCGGTCCCGGCCAACACACACATTTTTAACAGCCCCGAGAACCTGCTGCATTCTAGCCTGTTTTGTTACCCGACAATGCATTACAAACACCATTTGTTATGAATGAACTACAACCTGATCCTGACCCGCTGTGTACACTCTGCTTAGTGGGCAGGCCAGGGCTCAGTCAGCCTGTCCTCTGCCCTAAGCCAGGCTGCCTGCAGGTGCCGATGGTTAGGTAGAGACATGGTTCCATGAGGGGCTTGCTGGAGGAGAAACAACTTTTATTGCCACTTGGTATTGGTAGGGAGCGTGACCCGCTCCGGTGGCTGGTACGGGGGATCCACACACACCATAAAACTCTGCCTTTGGAGGTGGCCAGAGCCGGGCAATGTTCCACTCAGAGGTCCCCTCACTGTCCTGAGGCCCTGAGGAGAGGGATCTGCAAAGGTCACACGGAGAGGGAGGAGAGGAGGGGCCCTGGAACATGGGTGTTGTGCCCCGAGTTCCCACAGACGGCGCGGCGGGCAGCTCCCGGGGGCCGAGGCCATGCAAAGGGCAGGCTCTTTCCAACAGGAAGACCTGTCACACCCACTCAGCACCTTGTTCCCTTCCCTCTGCCCGCCCCCCCGCAAACCACGGGTCTCTGGATCTAGCTGCCCATGACCAGAGGCTAGGGAGTCCTGGCTCTCCCCCCATCCCCAGGGACGAGGAGGTCCAGGGCCCCGTGTCCATGGAACTGGAGGCCGAGCCACTGCCTGAGCCGCCTTTGCAAGTGCCCAGCCTGGAGCCCGCGGCGCCCCCGCCGGAGGAGAAGGTGAGTTGCGGGACATCCCAGGGTGGTGCGTGCCACAAGCACTGAGCCCTCTGGGCTGACTCACAGGTGGAAAACATGTTCCTTCAGCCAGAGGCCATCAGAGGGCGTGGAGTGTGTGTTCAGGGGGCTCTCTGGGCGGGCGGAGCCCTGCAGGACGGGGACCACCCGTGGGAAGAGGAGTGCCCACTGGTTAGCAGAGAAGAGCTTCAGGGCAAAGGCCCTGAGGTGGGAACCAGCTGGCTTGTTCTTGACCCTGAAAGGAGGGCATTGAAGCTGAACCGTTCCAGCAGAAGCCAGAAGCGGGGTGAAGGGTGAGGGGAGGGAGGCTGCAGAGGCCAAACCAAAACAAACCAAACCAAACCAAACCAAACGGGGCCTTCTGGCGCAGCAGGCCTTCTCCTGCTGGCACAAGGAGCTGTGGTCACGTTGTCAGTGTTTTAGGAACAACCCTTTGGTTCCTGCAAGGAGGTGGATGACAGGCTGGAGACCAGGGTGGGAGGTGGGTTAGGGAGGGAGGGTGCCTGGATCATTGCAGGAACTGTGGGGATTCCAGAAAGATCTAGGAGTGCAGAAGGCAAGAGAGGATCCCACGACTCTCTGCCCGAGTCTCGAGTGCCCCAGGAGCCACAGGCAGCCCTAAGCCCAGTCCCTGTGTGCAGGCTGAAGTGGCGGCTCCGGTGGCAATCCCAGCGGATGTGGCAGAGGCCGCGGTGACCTTGCAGGAGCTCCAGGAGGCCCTGGAGGAGGAGATGCTAACGCGGGAGAGCCTGAGCAGGGAGCTGGAGGCCATGCGCACGGCCAACCAGAACTTCGCCAGGTCGGGGCCAGGGCACAGGGGCCTGTCGCTACCTTTAGCAGCCTCTCCCGGGCACCCCAAAGGGCTCACGGTCCTTACCTCCCCTCAGTCAGCTCCGGGAGGCTGATGCCAGGAACCGAGACCTCGAGGCGCACATCCAGCAGCTGCAAGAGCGGATGGAGGGGCTGCAGGCGCAGGGAGCGGCAGGTAGGTCCCTCCTTCGCCTCTTCCCCCCGGGGCACCAGGGGAGGTGGGCTCTCCGGGGTGTGTGGACACCTGGGGGAGGGAGAGTGGCCTAGGCTGAGGCACACCGCGCCCGCCACTGTCCTCCTCAGTCACTGCACGCACCCTACACCTCTCTCTTCTCCTTCCAGCTGTCACGGGGGTCCCCAGTCCCCGGGCCACGGATCCACCTTCCCATGTAAGACCCCTCTTTTTCCCCTGCGTCAAAGCCTGCTGCCCTCCTCTGCGGACCCTGTCCCCCGTCTCCCCATCCAGATTGAGGGCTCACCTACTCCTTTGGGGTTCCAGGCAACAGAACCTTCCATTCAGCCCCATACCCACCAGCTCTCCCACGGTTCGGGCCTCTCACCACATCCCTCGATTCCCTTCCCGACCTCAGTTCCTTGTCTTCCCTCCCCCCTCCCCCCCACTGAGGTGGCCAGGGCTCCGATTGGGTCACCTGTCCCTTCTCTCTCCAGCTAGATGGCCCCCCGGCCGTGGCTCTGGGCCAGTGCCCGCTGGTGGGGCCAGGCCCCATGCACCGCCGCCACCTGCTGCTCCTTGCCAGGGTACGTCCGGCTGCTTACACCCACCCACCGCCGCCTCCGCGTCCCCCGCCTCCTCAACGAGCCCCAAGCCGCCTGTGCTTAGCCGCACCTCTGTGGGCGGGGCTTCTTCCGGGGGAGGGTGCTTTGGGAGCCAATCAACACAGGCCGCCAGAAAAGCAGCCAATGACAGCGGGCAGACAAGACTAGAGGCTTGCAAGCCGAGCAACCACCGCTGCCCGAGGCGTTGGGGGTGGGAAGAACGAGGAACCATCTATGAAGGGGGCGGGGCGAGCCCCAGCAACCAATCAGACGTCCGCTTCCACGGTGCTGATCCCGCCCTCTCCCCCCGCAGGACCCTAGGGCTGGCCTATCGGAGGCGCGTTCCCTGCTCCTGTTCGCCGCTGCTCTGGCTGGTGCCGCCGCCCTGGGCTGCCCTGGGCTGGTGGCCAGCGCCGGCCACCCCGCCCGGACCTGGCGCCGCCCGGGAGCCGTCTTCGTCCCCTGAACTTTAGAGCCCAGGCCTGTCCTCCACTCGGGCCCCGCTGGAGGGTTGGGTGACGCGGGCTCGGCCCAGAAGCCACTTCCATCGCCTCCCGGCTCACCCCACTCCAAGTGCGGGTCTCCACCCCAGCGGTAGCCTTGTGATCCGGCCCGCCCCCTGGCGGCCGGGGAGGGAGGAGCCGGGCCCAGGGCCGGAGCGCGGGGCTGACAGGAGGCTTGTAACCCGGAGTGTGGAAACGCGGACCACCTCCTCCGGCCTGGCTGAGGCCGCGACGTAGATCGGCAAACTGCGATCTAGAGAAGGCATCAGGGCCAGAGCTGCTCAGCCATCCGTGTTTCACCCTCCACGCACCCCACCCGCATCGGCTCGAAAACCACCCGTCCTTGTGCATGAAGCCCTGCTCGCCCGTTCTCTCCGAGGGAACGTCTCGCGCGAGCCCCGCTGCTAGAGCTCACGTGTGCTGCTCTCGGAGCCTCCGCCGGCTCCTCCCGCCTGGGCGGTTTGGGTATTTATTGACCTGTCCTCCGACCGGCTGAAAGCTCCAGGACCCTGCACCCTAACCCACGTTTTAGATGCACTGAAACCCCGACCTCCCTCGGTATTTATTGTCTCTCCCCACCTAGGAACCCCACCCCCGACCCCGATGAATAAAAGGCTCCCTTGTCTGCCCAAAGCTCGGAGCTCAGTGCCTGCTGTTTGCGGTGCGGGAAAGAGGTTGCTCGGCGGGCCAATCAGAAGACGGGCGGAGGCGGCCAATGGCGCGCCGGGGACTAGCCGAGGCGGGCGAATCAGGGGCGTGGGCGGGCGTCAGGGGGCGTGGCCTAACAATTCAACCAATGGAGGAGGCCGACGGGCAACCCGCCCCCGAGACACCGCCCGCTGTCCAGCTGTGGCCCAGCTGTGCGAGCGGCTCGAGGGGAAGAAGTGGGCAGCGCCCGCCGCGCGTGCGTCCACCCTCCTCCCACTGCGCCTGCGCGGGCCACGCGCATCCGCTCCAGGGACTTGCGCTGCAGAAAAGTTACAGCAAACTTTCTAGCCCGCTTCGCCCGCCCCTTCTCCGGGCCAGACCCGCCCCCCTGTGGAGCCGGGAATTCCGAGGGGCGGAGCGCGGGCCGAGATGGGGAGTGTGGGGGCATTCAGAGGACCCTGGAGACGGAGGCGTGCAGAAGCGCAGTCTCGGGGCGGAGGTGGCTTCGCGCCCTTAGCCCTCCCGGACGGCCCGTTACCTTCTCCGTTGTCCCGATGGGAAACTGAGGCCCTGAGCAAGAGGCACACGCGGGGGGAGGCCAAAAGAGCGGCCTGAGGCGGAGGGAAAACAAAGGGAGAATCACGGACAGACGAGGAGGGGGGGACGGGCACACACAGACCCTGGGAGACCCTTTTGGGGCGCGGGGCCAGGCACTGGGGGGTTCGCAGGGTGGACAGGGGGAGAAGATCGGGAAGCGCGAACGGGGGGGGGGGGTGGCGTGGGGGGACGGGCGGGGGAGGGGGCTGGGGAAAGCCCGAGGGAGGAGGAGAAGGAGGGAGGAACTTCCCAAAGTTGCAAAACATGGCTACCTTGCCTGCCGAGCCGAGCGCGGGGCCGGCTGCAGGGGGGGAGGCGGTGGCCGCGGCGGCGGCCGAAGAGGAGGAGGAGGAAGCGCGCCAGCTCCTGCAGACGCTGCAGGCGGCGGAGGGTGAGGCGGCGGCGGCGGCCG
The DNA here is from genome assembly GCF_964339955.1 of Pipistrellus hanaki. Lineage (NCBI taxonomy): Eukaryota > Metazoa > Chordata > Mammalia > Chiroptera > Vespertilionidae > Pipistrellus > Pipistrellus hanaki. The sequence continues at coordinate 43,479,565 of NC_140517.1, read as the reverse complement.
GGGCCGGGGCGGGCGACGCGGCGGCGGGAGCGGAGGGCCCGGGGTCCCCGGGCGTTCCCGGGTCGCCCCTCGAGGCCGCTGCCGAGCCGCCCACGGGCCTCCGCTTCTCGCCGGAGCAGGTGGCGTGCGTCTGCGAGGCGCTGCTCCAGGCGGGCCACGCCGGCCGCCTGAGCCGCTTCCTGGGAGCGCTGCCCCCGGCCGAGCGCCTACGTGGCAGCGACCCGGTGCTGCGCGCCCGGGCCCTGGTGGCCTTCCAGCGGGGCGAGTACGCCGAGCTGTACCGGCTGCTGGAGAGCCGCCCCTTCCCCGCGGCCCACCACGCCTTCCTGCAGGACCTCTACCTGCGCGCGCGCTACCACGAGGCCGAGCGGGCCCGCGGCCGCGCGCTGGGCGCCGTGGACAAGTACCGGCTGCGGAAGAAGTTCCCGCTGCCCAAGACCATCTGGGACGGCGAGGAGACCGTCTACTGCTTCAAGGAGCGCTCCCGCGCCGCGCTCAAGGCCTGCTACCGCGGCAACCGCTACCCCACGCCGGACGAGAAGCGCCGCCTGGCCGCGCTCACCGGCCTCTCGCTCACGCAGGTCAGCAACTGGTTCAAGAACCGGCGGCAGCGCGACCGGACCGGGGGCGGCGGCGGCGCGCCCTGCAAGAGGTGAGGGGACCCGGGCAGCGCGGGGCCCGCTTCCCCGGGAGCTTGCTGCCCACCAGCCCCCTCCTGGAGCCGGCGCCAACTCCTCCGGCGCCTCCCGCTCGCACCCTCCCTCCGGCGCCCGCCGGGCCGGAGGGACAGTGCGGATGCCACGGGCACACGTCCCGGCCGCTTCTCCCTCTGCTCCACTCAGGACCCCATCCTGGATCCCCATCCCTGTAGGCTAGGCCGGGAGACAGTGAGAAAAGGGGGCTCCGGGAAAGAGGGAGGGGCCTTTGTTCCCGCACCCGGCTTCGGCTTCGGGGCTTCTTTCTGGCCGCTGCGCTGCCCGGTCCTGCCCCGACCCCGGCTTTCTCACTCATCCTTCCCCGCCCCCCCCCCGCCCCCTCCGGGGCCCAAACGGCGTGGTCGGTCGTCTGTCTTTGTTGTGAAACGTGAACCTTCCCCAGCTCCGGTTTCCCTGTAACCCAAGCCCTTCCCCTCCCACCCAGCACGCCAGCCTCTCCCTCCCTCCCGCCTCTGACGCCCTGGGAGGGCACCGAGAGCTGAGCTGGCGGCCACCTCCCGGCTCTCCGCAGCCTCCGGGCTGCTTTCAGCCTGACCCCGGACCGGCAGCCTGGGTGCTCCCTGCTCCGGCCTCCTCACTCCGGATTGGGGCAGCTCTGGCTTTTTTGCAGTGATGCCCGAGCAGGGCTTGCAGAGGCTCTGCCCATGGGGTCCTTAGGTGGTCTCAGAGAGGAGGCTTCATCCTCCCGCACCAGCACCCCCCCCCCATTGTTCCCAAAAGTTTGGGCTGGGAAAGATGGGGAGGCTCCTGCAGCTCTGTGCGTGCAGCTGGCTGGCCCGTGGGGGGACCAGCATTCAGGGCGGCCGCTCACAATCCTCTCTCTGCACAGCGAGTCTGACGGGAACCCCGCCACTGAGGATGAGTCCAGCCGCAGCCCTGAGGACCTGGAGAGGGGGGTGGCTCCAGTGGCGGCAGAGGCCCCTGCCCAGGGCTCCATATTCCTGGCTGGGGCCGCCCCGCCTGCGCCATGCCCTGCCTCCTCCTCCATCCTGGTGAACGGGAGTTTCCTGGCGGCCAGCAGCTCACCAGCCGTGCTTCTCAACGGGAGTCCCGTCATCATCAACAGCCTGGCCCTGGGGGAAGCCTCGGGCCTGGGCCCCCTGCTGCTCACAGGGGGTGGGGGCGCCCCGCCACCACAGCCTAGCCCCCCGGGGCCCAGCGAGGGCAAGGCCTCCTTGGTCCTGGACCCTCAGACCGGGGAGGTTCGGCTGGAGGAAGCTCAGCCTGAGGCCCCGGAGACCAAGGGGCCCCCGGTGGCGGCTGCGTTGGGACCGCCTGGAGAGGAGGGGCCAGTGCCTCTGCCCCAGGTGGTGCCTGGGCCCCCGCCGGCTGCCGCCTTTCCTCCGCCCCCAGGCCCAGTGGCTTCTGTGGCTGCTCCACAAGTGGTGCCACTTTCCCCACCCCCTGGGTACCCTGCGGGCCTGGGCCCCACCTCCCCGCTATTGAATCTGCCCCAGGTGGTGCCCACCTCCCAGGTGGTGACTCTGCCACAAGCTGTGGGGCCACTGCAGCTGTTGGCAGCTGGGCCAGGCAGCCCCGTGAAGGTGGCGGCTGCAGCGGGCCCTGCTAATGTGCATCTGATAAACTCCGGAGTGGGCGTGACGGCCCTGCAACTGCCTCCGGCCACGGCCCCAGGTACCCCTTCTGCCTCCGTCCAGCCTGGGTGGGGGGGGGTTTATCTCAGGGAGGAAGAGTGCTGTTGGTGGGCTTGGGTTAGGGTAGCTCATCCCTGTTATGTCCCAGCACCCCTTTGTGCCAGGTTGTGGGGAGGCTCAAACCACCCAGACTTAATCCCACTCCAAGGGGATCAGTTTGCCTCTGGCTAATCTCCCTCCTCTCGCCTTCCAGCAGCTTAACTGCCACCTCTGCTCCCGGCCAGCAGCCCCCTCTAACCCTGTGCCTCCCCGTCTCTCCCCGTAGGAAACTTCCTCCTGGCCAACCCCGTGTCTGGCAGCCCCATCGTGACGGGTGTGGCCGTGCAGCAGGGCAAGATCATCCTCACTGCCACCTTCCCCACCAGCATGCTGGTCTCCCAGGTCCTGCCGCCCGCCCCCAGCCTGGCCCTGCCCCTGAAGCCAGACGCGGCCATCTCCGTGCCCGAAGGAGCCCTCCCCGTGGCCCCCAGCCCCGCTCTCCCAGAGGCCCACGCCCTCGGCGCCCTTTCTGCCCAGCAGCTGCCACAGCCACCAGCTGCCCCTGCCGCCACCATTGCTGCCAGCCTGCCCTTCTCCCCAGACTCCTCCTGCCTCCTGGCTGGCTTCCCGGCGCCCCCACCCGAAGGCCTCATGCTGTCACCTGCAGCCGTGCCCATCTGGCCTTCGGGCCTGGAACTGAGCACGGGCACAGAGGGGCTGCTAGAAGCGGAGAAGGGGCTGGGGACGCAGGCCCCCCACGCTGTGCTGAGGCTCCCGGACCCTGACCCCGAGGGGCTGCTCCTGGGGGCCACAGCAGGGGGCGAGGTGCAGGAGGGGCTGGAAGCTGAGACCAAGGTCCTGACCCAGCTGCAGTCGGTGCCCGTGGAAGAGCCCTTGGAACTGTGACCCCGCCAGGCCTCTCGCCTCTCCTGACAATGGTGCTTGAGATCCAGGACAGCTGGGAGCAGGGAACCTTTCAGGAACAGTTGTTGATCTGAAGATTCCACATACACTACACCCTCTCCCGGCTGCTTAACCTCCAAGCCCTGGACGTGTGGGGCTCACCCATGTGCATGGGAAGCCTCCTCTGTTACAGCCTCTCCTCATTCTGCCCCATATATGTGGGGAGATCTGGGGGGTCCTGACTCAGGGGCTCTGCCCCCCTTGACCTGGTACGAGCCGTGAGCTGAAAACCCTGCAGAATGGCTGGATTTGCAACCCCCTTGAGCCCTATCCCTATCACTCCCGAAAACACTATTAATAGCTCCTCTGACCTCCAGAGTTCTCAGAACGGCCTGGAAATCGGGTGGAGGACGGGCAGTGCTGGCCCGGGGACGGACAGCCTCCCAGCTGGGCTCTTCCAGCTGCAGCGCGATGCAGGTGTGGGGAGGCCTGGGCGGGGTGCCGCCCCTGGACCGCAGCCCGCATCATCGCGTCCAACCCCAGACCAAAGATCCCCTCCCCCGAGGGGCAGCCTTGACCCCGTGTCTAGTTTGTATCCTAAATCTTTATTTTTCTAGGACATGTTATGCCTACATTTCATTAAAATAAAGTTAACAGGCAACTAAAAGCTCCAGGAGTTTGGGTTACTTTCCAAACAACTTTCCCAAAGCAAAACTGAGCCACACAAAACCCAATTCCAGATTCTGGCTTTCTGATCCCTGCACCCTGAGGGGCCCGGGTGGGAATCGGGTCTGTGGTGCGGAGGGAGAGTGTGGTTTCTTTCAAACTGCGGGCCCTGGGGCCTCCAGATCCAGGTGGAAGGCGCACCCCCAGGGCTAGGGGGACCAGGGCCGCCTGCCTAGCCTCCCTTGCTGGTAACAAGGGTTCCACTTTGTTTTGTTGGCAACAATAAATAACCTATAAATAGAACAGGGGAGGGAGGAGTAGGATAAGGTGAGCATGAACGGGGTTGGAACCATTTGATTCTGGGGTAGACAAAGGCAGGTGAGAGGGGAGCCCCGTCTCCTCAGCTTCTCCCTCATTTCATCCCCGGGGAAGGAAGGAGCTGTGACAAGGGCAGAGCTCCGCTGCCCACATACAAGGCAAACACACAAAGCACGGGGTCAATAAATCCCCCCTCCCAGCCTGCGGGAACTGGCCAAGGAGACCTGCCCAGCAGGGCTGAGGCCCAGGAGGGGGCAGCCTCTTCCTCATTGGCTCCAGGTTTCAGACGGGCCGCGGAGCTGGGCGGGGAGGAGAGGTGAAGTGGTTACCGCTCATCTGTGGCGAGAAGGCAGCTGAGCGGCGGGCTGTGAGGCACCCTGGGCCCGGTCCGCCAGCAGCTGGTAGAAGGGCTTGGGCACCCCCCAGTCCTCATCCTCGCTGCTGGAGCTTTCCTGCTTCACAATCCGATTGTGCTGGCGGCTGAACCTTCGCGCTTTGATGCTGGGGGGAGAGGCAGGGGGCGGGCGGTTCCTCACCGGCCTCGGGGGCTCTGCCTCACCACAGTGCTCTGGCCCGCAGTGGCCAGGGCTTTCCCTGGTCCCACAGGGCGGGGAGCCCCTGGCCCGGTCTATATAACGGGACTCCACAGGGGCACTTTGCTGAAGCCCCACACCCCTGTCAGTCTCTGCCCACTGAGGGCCAGCTGGGAAACAGGCAGGTGAAGAGGGGGTGGTTTCCAGAAGCGAGGGGAGAGGGAGGAGGGAGAGAGGGAGGAGGGAGAGAGGGAGGAGGCCAAGCGAAAGGGGAGACCCAGTTTCCCGCTTCCAGCTCTGAGAAATGCCCTGCGGCAGAGAGGGCAAAGGAAATTTAGGGCAGCGGGGCCAATCCCAATTAAGGTACTTGTCCTTCTAAGCTCCAAGGTAGAGCACCTCTCTACCTGTCACCCCGAATATTTCATAAAAGTTTGCAACATCCAAACTCCCTCCCCAGGAAACTCCCAGCCTGTTTCCGATCTCACGAAGCTCAAGGCTCTGACAGCCACGCAGGGTGAGGCGTGGCGGGAGGCCCTCCGCCCCAGCAGGCCGCGGGGCCGCTCACCTGTAGGGTCTCCGCTCCGGCTCCGTCATCTCCCGCCAGAGCTGGGCCAGCTGTTTGGTGGCAGTTGTGGACGCAGTGCCCGGGCAGGCCCTGGGACAGGAGGGAGGCGGTAAAGGGAGGCCTGTGTGGGCAGAGACCCAGCTCTGACCTGACCCGTGCCCTCCTGGGTTAGATACCTTGAAAGGACCCTATTACACACCCTGGAGCTGAGGCACCAAAAGGGGGCGCTTAATAAATGGTTGTTGGAAAGACGCCCCTGTATCCACTGCTCCCAATACCAGCCCTGCATCTTCCCGTAAGGCACCAGCTCTTCTGCCCTGTGGCTGGGAGGCCTCCCACCCCCCGGCTTCAGGCTGGCAATGATGGGTTCTGGGTTGGGCTCCTGATCTACAAGTCGGACCCAAGAACTTTGTCTTGCAACCTTAGGAGTGAGGAGCTCTCCTCCCACAAGGCTGCTAGGATGGGGCTAGGACATTATGAGCCTGGACCTTCCAGGACCGGCCCCGCCCAGCCGCCCCCCCTGCCTGAGGCGGAAGCCATCTGGGAGAGAGTGGCACCAAGAATGGGACAAGGACTCTAGACAGCACCTGGTGGGCGCTTGGGCCCTCCTCGGCACCTAATCTACCCGTCTTTTTTGGGGTTATGTAAGCCATTTTCTGGGGGAGGACAGTGTGGCTGAGGACAGTGCCCATGGGTCAGCTAGCAGCGGGCAACATGCTCTGAGAGGCGGGCAGCCAAAGAGGACCCACCGGATGTACTGCTTCCGGTTCATCCTACAGAACATGATGAAGCCATTGACACACTTCTTCTTCGGCTGCGTGGAGCAGGGGGCTTTCTTGTTCTTGAGTTTCACGGGGCGGCCGTCTGCCCGGCCCCTCCTGCCCTTCCTCCTGGCCGCGGGCAAGGCGGACGCCCGCCGGGTGGGGGTCCAGGTGTGGTCTCCGTCCTCGTCGCTGGCGGACTTCGGGTCCGCAGGGTTGTCCTGGGTGGGGGCAGAGAGATGAGAGCTGGCAGGAGAAGCGGGACCCACCTCGAGGGCTGTCCCCCTCACCTGCTGCCTCCACACCCGCTCGGTGTCCATGTCGGTGACCAGGCCCTCGGAGCTGTCCTCACTCAGCGAGAGGTGGCCCAGTGACGCCGAGGACAGGCACAGGCTGTGGGAGTCACAGAGGTCTTCGGGGGCCTCGGCGGGTGTGTCCTGGGCGGGGATGTGAGCAGACATCCGTGGCCCTTCATGCTCCAACTCACTGCTTTCCTAGGAAATGAGCGTGAGAAACGTCTCAGATTCAAGACAGCCTCATGCAAACACCCTCTGGACATTCAAACAAATGTTCCCAAGTTCCCCCGGGGGTCAGAGGGGGACTCTATTGGGCTGAGCTCTTCTGCCTAATTTGTATATATATATTTTTTATTGATTTTGTACAGAGAGGAAGAGAGAGGGATAGAGAGTTAGAAACATCGATGAGAGAGAGTCATCGATCAGCTGCCTCCCGCACACCCCCTACTGGGGATATGCCCGCAACCAAGGTACATGCTCTTGACCGGAATCGAACCCGGGACCTTTCAGTCCCCAAGCTGACGCTCTATCCATTGAGCCAAACCGGTTTCGGCTCTTCTGCCTAATTTGGGGGCAATATCTCTTAATCTCATCAGTTACCACCTCACCTGGTAGCCATGATGTCCCGGGCAAGTCTTAACTTCTCTGAGCATCCACGTCATTTACAGACTAGTCTCATTACATGCCTTGCAGGGCTGAGAAGCACCTAGCACAGTGCCTGACACTTACTGAAGCCTCTGCTAAGGGCATCTATTTTCCTACTACTCCCATTCAACTGCTCACTGAGGCATGCCCCCCGCCAACACACGCTGGAGGAAGAATGGTTTGGGGACCAGGTGAGGGCTGCCCCTTTGTCAGATGGACAGCGAACCCCTGGAGCAGACAGTGGTGACAGAGGTCAGGGTGGGGCTTGGGAGGGAGCTCTTTCCACTGAGGATTCCTGAGGTTGCTCATTTTCTGTCAAATGGGGGTCCCAGAGACGCTGGTTTCATAGAGCAGTTGTAATATTATGTGGGGTCTTTTAGGGGCACCTAGCAGTTTTTTTTAAAAAAAAAAAATATGTGTATTTTTATTGATTTTTAGAGAGAGGAAGGGAGTGGGATAGAGAGAAACATCAATTGTGAGAGAGAATCATTGATCGGCTGCCTCCTGCACGCCCCCTACTGGGGACCAGCCCACAGCCTGAGCATGTGCCCTGACCAGGAATTGAAACTCAACCTCCTGGTTTGTGGGCTGATGCTCAACCACTGGGCCACACCAGCCAGGCCCTGACAGCTTTTTAGCTCTCATCCCTTCTGTCTAGTTCATTCCAAGTGCCCAGCATGGGGTGGGCGTCTGGTGGCCAACAGTGAGCATTCAAAGGATGAGCAGATGAGTCTCTGGAAACGCTGAGGGGATGGATGAGTGAATTGAGCAGGCGAGTGACTCATGGAAAGCAGGACGGCCGTTCCTGTGGATGGAGGGGTGGAGAGATGCCTACCTTCTCCAGTGGGACGTCCAGCCCGCAGGCAGAAGGTGAAGACACAGGATCTAAGAAAACTTCTTCAAAGAGAGCTGTCCGGGAGGGAAGCCAGAGGTTGGTATGAAAATGGCTCCCTCATGGCACCAGGGCTCTGCGCCACTCCCTAGGTTTCGGGATCTCCTCCGCCATATTCAAATCTAGCTCCCAGGCCGCTCCCTGGGGCCACCTTCACCCTAGGCAGAGGGAGTTGGTCCCTGCTGCAGGCTTCTGGCGCCTCCTGCTCCCCACGCTGGCTTGGGGCTCCCTCACATTCCACTAGGCTAGGGGCTCTTCGAGGCAGGACCACACAGCATTCCTCCCTGGGCATCCAGCACTGCCCAGCACAAGGCTGCACACTTACTCGGTGGGCATCTCCGTGTGTTTTCTGAATGAACCAAGGGTCAGGTCCAGCCCTGCATGCTCACCTTGGGTCAGGTACTCGCTGCCATCCTCCAAGAACTGTTCTGTCAGCAGTTTCCCTGGGGAGCTGAAGAGGGAAGGACTGAGACCTAGGATCTCGCTCGGTTGGCCCGTCACACTCCAGTTGTCAATCTGGGGAGGCCCCAAGGCCAGCGGGCTTCCTGAAAAGGAAACGTCAAGCTTGGCGTGTGGTCACAGATTGCCCTCTGCCCCAGCTGGCTTTGAGGAGGTGCTGCCAGACACTGGGGAAAGATGACTGTCAACTGCTCATTTTGAGTGCTTGGTGGAGGACATTAAAGAGGCACAACGCCTGTCATTATACCATGGAGGGCAAAACAATAAAAATAAAATCTATAATAATAAAAGCATAATATGCTAATCAGACCGGATGGCCTTCTGGATGACCTTCCAGACGAAGCCCGGCTCCCGGTGCCAGAGGGAGCCGGTGCCGGCAGCCAGGGGAAGGAAGGCCCACTCTTGCACGAATTTCGTGTATCGGGCCTCTAGTCAGTATCATAATGTGTCAGATCTGACAGAATGATTGCACTACCTAGAGCTGTGTTAAGAAGAACTCTGAGCCGAAACCGGTTTGGCTCAGTGGTAGAGTGTCGGTCTGCGGACTGAAAGGTCCCAGGTTCGAATCAGGTCAAGGGCATGTACCTGGGTTGCAGGCACATCCCCAGTAGGGGGTGTGCAAGAGGCAGCTGGTCGATGTTTCTCTCTCATCGACATTTCTAGCTCTCTATCTCTCTCCCTTCCTCTCTGTGAAAAATCAATAAAATATATATTAAAAAAAAAAAAGAAGAAGAAGAAGAAGAACTCTGAGGTAGTGCCTGGGATCACCAGAAGCAGTGATGCTTGATTAACAATATCTGCCATGGCAACCAATGGCTAGTGACCGTGTGCTTGCCATCCCTGCACTTAGCGGACATCTAGTCACCTTCCCACTTTCCCCCTTCTACTGAAAGCCTCAGAAGGCAGGTACCAAGAAGGCCCCACACCAGCCTGCAAGGAAGAGAGACAGAGTTCCAGTCACCATCAGGGCTGCCCTCTGGGGTCCAGGCAGGAAGCCAAGGGTCTGGGGCGTCCTTGTCCATCTCCTCACTGGAATCGTAGAACACCAGCTCGTACCTGCAAGAGGTGGAATTCAAGAGGCAGAGCCGGAGCCCATTGCTGTGCCCCTGAGTGAGCTGTCCCCCCGTTGGGTAGCTCAGTGTTGCCCACTGTGAGGTAAGACAGGGATCGCTCCATGCTGGCTGCTGGGGAGAGCTGGGGGCAGCAAGCTGTCAGCTTGAGGCGCTGTCCTCATAGAGCTTCAAGGTTTGTGAGGAGAGACAGCTGTAATCAGGCGCTGACCACACAGTGATGGGGTTGGGGAGGTCAGACAGGTGGGCAGGGCCGGAGGGAGGATAGCACTGAGCTTGGCCTGAAGGAGGTAGAGTTTTCCAAGTAGATGAGGGGACCAGGCTTGCTGGGAAGAGGGATGGGAGTAGGAAGAGCTCAGAGGGGGCAAAGGCATGGCTCCCAGGGGGAGGGGTGAGTATTTGCAGGTGTTAAGGGTAAGTTTCATGGATGAGGGGCAGGAGAGGGTGCTGGCAAGGTGAGCTGAGGCCAGAGAAGTTCTCAAATGCCCATGAAGATATTTGGGCTCTGAGGGAGGGCGTTAAGCCACAAATTGACATGGTCAAAGTTTGTGTGACTAGTAAGGATGGCTTAGAAGGGTGAGAGGGGAGACAGGGACACCGGTGAGAGGCTGGGGCCCATCTCTCCTTAAAGCTTATGATGCCTGTGGAAAGCTAGGCCCACAGCTGTGCTCATGGCACAGACACCATCAGGTGTAAATCAGCCTCATTTCCCACTGCCCCTCAGCCATTCAGGACCAAACACAGTCTCCTCCACCTAGAGCCCTTGGCTTTTCCTTACTTGGGACACGGCTGTGTTCTATAGAGAAAACGGGTCTTCTCGGCCTCTTGCTGGGCCCCGAAGGCAGGGGAAGGCGCATCATCCTGGACATTGTGTTTGCCTGAGGAGGCGATTTAGGATGATCACTCCTCTGTCTGGAATGGAGTCCAGACTCACAGATGCAGGGATGAAGAGGCGCCAGGGTCTGCCACAGCCTCCCCTTCCCCACCCTAGGCAAAACCTCAAGCTTTGGGACCTCTGCATGAGGCTCAGGGGCCACCCAAATCAGCACTGGGTTTCTGGAACTCCACTCCTTTAAAAGAAGGTGTAAGGAAGATAAAATCCTTAAGTGGAATGATGACGGTGAAGATGATAATAGCCAACAAGCACAGAGAGCTTACCATGGCCAGCGCAGCTGTAAGTATTCTACATACTAGTCACTGACCCTTTGTGAAAGAGTAGCATCATTACCCCCATTTTACAGTTAAGTAAACTGAGGCATTGAGCTATTAAGTAACTTGCCCAAAGCCATATAACTAGCCAAACTGGGAAGCCCTCCCTCCCCAGGTAGGCTGGGCGCCTCCTCTGGGGCCCTCACGCTCCCTGGACAAGCCCAAGAAGTTGGGACCACTCTGGACCATCAGTGATAGTGTGTGACTCCTTCACTGGACTGTCCCAGCACCCAGCACATGGCTTGGCCGAGGCAGTGCTTAGAGAGTAAGGGCTGAATGAAGAGGTGGACTGGCTCAGGCCATGTCTTCCCTTGCCCGCTTTCTCGCCTGACTCTGCTGAGTGAGCCATCACGCCTTTTGAAGCTGGTACAGAGACAGGAAGTCCCTAGAGTTCTGCCACTTGCAGCCCTCACACAAGGGTGGCACTGACTCTGTTCCGCCCTCACACCCACAGCAGAGCCTGAAGGGAACAGAAAACTGGGAAAGAGACCATAGCTGTATGAAGTGAGAGGCGTTGACCACCCAGCTAACCAGGGCTGTGTCTGGATGTTGGGGATGCCTAATAAGGGGTGTACAAGTGCCTGGCTAGATGAATGGTGAGACCAGCTTGAATGTCACAGTAACGCTGTTCTTAGGCACATCCAGCAATGTCAGCCAGAACCTTCCTCCATTTCTGTCACCTGAAGGCAAAGACAATGCAGCATCTTGGAGGAGTGCTGGCCCCTCTGGTCTGGGGGAGGGGTCACCTGCATCTTGGGCTTGTCCAGGGCCAGACAGCAACAAGGGTTCTGGGCCCGGGTCTGGCGTTCTGGGACAGCAGAGAGATGGCATCGGATGGGGATGGGCCTGAGTACCACCAGAGGATGGCTCAGGTGGGAGGTCCTCTTTGCTCTGGGCCCGACCACCCGCCTCAAAGCTTTGCCTGGCCGTCACTCATCAGCGCCTCCTGGATAAGCCTGGGTCCTTAGTTAGAGGCCACAGTCCGACACTCTCTTCCCTTGCTAATAGGCTGGAATCATCTTGCCAGCTCGGAAAAAAGACGGAAGCCCCGCGTGCACCTCAGACCACTGAGACCCGACCTTCTGGTGTGAGACACAGGCACAGGCACTTTTTAAGGCAAGTGGATGATTCAGATGTGCAGCCAGGGCTGAAATCACTGACTAGGTCCAACTCCCATTTTAAAGACATGGAAACCGAGGCCCGCAAAAGGGAGAGGACATGTCGGAAGGCTGAGGCTGGGCCCAGGACACTGGTCTTTCACTCTTAGGTCTCTCCTCCCTGATGTGCATGCTCCCTGATCCTCCGGCCGGGGATGGGTGACTGGCCATAAAGACAATAAACGCTGACAGTAGCTTCCCTTCACTGGGAACTGGCATTTTCAGGCTCCTAATCCTCACGACCTCCCTTTGGCAGGCACTGCAATTTCCAGATGAGGAGGATGAGGCTCAGAGGACAGTGCACCCTCGTCTCAGAGCTAGTAAGAGGAGGAGCCAGAAATTGAACCCAGGCGTGTCTGACTCTGAAGCCTCGTTAGGGGCTCAGGATTGCTGACTGGGCCTCCGAGGGGTATGACGACCCTGGAGAAGGAGCCCCACTTCCGTCTGAACCCAACTTCCTGTCTGCCTCCACTGACAGCTTGTACCTGACGCTCGGGTCAGCTTCTTCTTCCTAGGTTTCCAACAAGAGTGTGGGCAGCCGGATGGGGTGACGTGTCTCTGCCTTGCTGAGCCCACAGTGGCGTTCCGGCCCAGCCCTGCACAGGACAAAGAAGGAGAGAGGTCGTGTCCTCCCAAGTCCTCCCTCCCAGACAATGCCTCCCAGTGAAGGCAGGGTGCGAGTGGTCCGCCCCAGTCCACGGGAGGAGATCAGACTTGTCTGAGGTTGCAGGCAGACAAAGGTGCAGGGCGAACACTGGGGCTTCCCCAGGCCATTCTGGGCCTTGGCAGAGGGAAGACAGACTCAGTGCTTCCCAAACTGGCCCCCATTTCCCCCACCCCAAACCAATTCCTCCTCCCACCTTCCTCAAGACAGCGAGGGTTCCACCACCCATCCTGGTCACTAGGTCTCCTTCAGCCTCTCAATTCTTCCCCATTAACATCTCCCAGACGTTCCCTCTTCTGTCTACACTCAGCTGTCATGCCAGATGGGGCTGCATTGTCTCCTGACTGGACCATTCCTGAACATATGTTCACTGATATCTCCCTGACTCTAGTTTCTCACTTAATAACCAATCCTCCACACTAAATGTTAGGGACCTCTTTCTAAAAAACAAAACAAAAACAACAACAAAAACCCTGCAGCCCAGTGTGGCTCAGTGGTTAAGCATCAACCCAGGAACCAAGAGGTCACTGGTTCGATTCCCGGTCAGGGTACATGCCCAGGTTTTTGGCTCGGTCCTCAGTAGGGGGCATGGAGTAGGCAGCTGATCAATGATTCTCTCTCATCATTAATGTTTCTATCTTTCTTCCTCTCCCTTCCTCTCTGAATCAATAAAAAATATACTTAAAATATGTCAAAGATGGCTCATTGGATAGAGCGTCAGCCTCCGGACTGAAAGGTCCCAGGTTCGATTCCGGTCAAGGGCATGTACCTTGGTTGCGGGCACATCCCCAGGAGGGGGTGTGCAGGAGGCAGCTGATGGATGTTTCTCTCTCATTGATGTTTCTGACTCTCTATCTCTCTCCCTTCCTCTCTGTAAAAAATCAATAAAATATATTAAAAAATAAAATAAAATATGTCAAAGATCTTCACAGAGAACATTAAAAAAACAAAATAAAACAAAACAAAACAAAACAAAAACAAAAAAACCAATCCTGATCCTGGCTTGCCCTGGCTGAACGTCCATCAGTAAGTCTCATCCTCATCTCCCTCTTCAGGCAGGTGCTCGAAGGCCTTCAGGCTCTCGTTTCTTCCTCTTTCCTACCCTTCTTGCCTGTGTATGTTTTACACCAGTAATGCCAGCACCCAGCACATACAGTACTGGATGACTGGCGTGTTCTAGGCTTTGTGCAACAATACTCTCCTCTTGTATTAACTCATTTAATCTTCACGACAAACACAGGAGGGAAGTACCGTTTTGCAGACGAGGAAGCAGAAGCACAGAGAGGCTATGGAAACGTGTATCTGAGTCAGGGTCTGGCTCAAGAGCCTGCACTTGTCCTTCCAATGCTACATGGCCCCTCAGCCACACCCATCTGCTTGGCGGTCCCCGAACATTCCACACGTGTCTTCTCATGCCTGCACGCTCTTGCTCAGATTGTTTCTTCAACTTGGCAGGGCTCCCCCTTCTACTGTCCTCAAAGGCCCAGCGCCAGGACCCCTCCCCCCACAGTCTTCCCAGGCGCCCTCCTCTGACTGTGCCCCTGTGCGAGGCTGTGTGATCCTGGAGGGCCTGGGATGGCTGAAGGCACTCAGGGTCCCTGACAGCAGGACAATGCTTACGTAGCAGGCCCTGGGAAACAGACTTACCCCCAGCTCCACCTTCCCCATTGATGGCGTGGAATTTGAGCAAAGCCTTGGCCACATCGATGTTCCTCTGGAGGTACTGAATGTAGTGCAGGATGTACTGCAGAATCTCCTTCTGCCCATCAAAGAAAGACGGGGTTATGCACAAGAGTGGGGGCCCGAGACAACGAGAAGCTGCCCGAGACCAGCGGCAGAAAGGCTCCAGGACCCCAAACCCCACCCCAACAATTCCTCCATTCACAGACACGTCCCTATTTTGCTCTTTAGTTCTCATTGTGGCCCAGCAAGGTAGCGATACAAGTAAGGAAACTGAGGCTCAGGGTGTCACGGCATTTGCGAAGGTTACAGAGAGGACATGGCCAGGCTGGGATCTAAACCCAGGTCCAGTTTTTCGTACACTGTTCAGCTTCCCACCCCGGCCCTTTGCACACGCTGCTTTGTCTTTCTGCAAAGCCTTCCTCTTCTTCCCACATACTCCCTCCCCGGCATCTCCTCCTTTGAGCTTCCAGAAGCTTTCCCTCCTTCCCCACCCCTCTCGCCCACACTGGGTCAGAGGTCCCTCCTAGGCACTCTTATAACACCCTGGGCCTGATTCCACCAAGGCACTTGCCACACTGTCTTATAATTATCTGTTTACACATCATTCTCTTCCGCTGACCTTGGATTAGCTGAGGGCAGAGACTGTAACTAGTTGATTTCTATATCTCAGGCACACAGAATCGAGAGGTGGCTCAGCCAATGACTGCTGAAGCAGTGAATATCCCCCACAGCACCAAGTGCGAAGGCTCCTGCCCACCAGGCATCACCCGTCCGGCCACAAAACATTGATTTGTATGGGCATCGGTATTAGTATTGGTATTGGCATTGGAGCTACTCCTGCCCTAGCCAGTTTGGCTCAGTGGTAGAGCGTCAGCCTGCAAACCAAATGGTACCAGGTTCAATTCTGGTCAAGGGCACTTACCTGGGTTGTATGGTCCTACCCTGGTCAGGGCACCTGCAGGAGGCTACCAATTGATGTATTTCTCTCACATCAATGTTTCTCTCTATCTTTCCCTCTCTCTTCCACTCTCCCTAAAAATCAGTGGGAAAATCTCTTCTGGTGAGGATTAACAAAACAAACAAAAAAAGACTACTTCCCACTAAGGGCCAAGCATGTAAGGAGGACCTAGACATGCTTTTGTTTTCCTTCATGGAACTTACCCTATAGTGAGGGCAGTAGTTATTAATAAACTCATAAATCATACAAAATTATCATTAAGTATCTATATACAATATATAAAAGCCTAAGCAATTATTATGGTCAGTTGACCGAACAACAGGTTGACCAGTTGCTGTGATGTGCAATAACCACCAGGAGGCAGGCGCCCAATGCTGGAGCTGCCCCCTGGTGGTCAGTGTAGTCCCGCCAACAACCTCCTGCAGCAGGCCAACTTCCCTCAGTCCCTCCCCCAGGCCAGCCAGCTCTGATCAGGACTGGGCCAGGCCGAGGGACCCACCTATGCATGAATTCGTGCACTGGGCCTCTAGTTATGAATAAAGGAGTATAACAAGGGATTCTGCAATTAAACTTAGATGTCCAGAAAGTCCCCTTGGAAGCAGCAGCATTTAAATTGAGACCTGAAGAATGAAGAAGTTAGTCTCGTCAAGACATGAGGGAAGCCGAAACCAGTTTAGCTCAATGGATAGAGCGTCGGCTTGGGGACTGAAGGGACCCAGGTTCGATTCCGGTCAAGGGCATGTACCTTGGTTGCGAGCATATTCCCAGTAGGGGGTGTGCAAGAGGCAACTGATCGAAGACTCTCTCTCATCGATGTTTCTAACTCTCTATCTCTCTCCCTTCCTCTCTGTACAAAATCAATAAAATATATTAAAAA
The DNA here is from genome assembly GCF_964339955.1 of Pipistrellus hanaki. Taxonomy (NCBI): domain Eukaryota; kingdom Metazoa; phylum Chordata; class Mammalia; order Chiroptera; family Vespertilionidae; genus Pipistrellus; species Pipistrellus hanaki. Next base: position 43,463,559 of record NC_140517.1, on the reverse strand, counting down.
AAAAAAAGACATGAGGGAAGAACATTAATAAGTATTTTTTAAAAATATATTTTATTGATTTTTTACAGAGAGGAAGAGAGAGGGATAGAGAGCTAGAAACATCGATGAGAGAGAAACATCGACCAGCTGCCTCTTGCACACCCCCTACCGGGGATGTGCCCGCAACCAATGTACATGCCCTTGACCGGAATCGAACTCGAGACCCTTCAGTCCACAGACCGATGCTCTACCACTGAGCCAAACCGGTTTTGGCAATAAGTATTTTTTGAATCGTACTGGACCCCTAAGAATAACAATAAAGCCATTAGTAGTAATCTTCCAAACCCAAACATGGTCTCTAGAGGGGACTTATGTGAAACCGTTCCATGAAACATGATACAGCAAACACTGAAATTATTTAACCTGATTCACGAAAGAAAGCTATGATCTAACTAAGGAATACATGTGACATAAGCAAGGGACTATTACTTTGGAAGGGCCTGGTTCCAAACTGCCACTTCCTGGCTGTGTACTCGGAGTAGTTGTTTTACTTCTTTGAGCCTCAGTTTACTGATGTGTGCAATGGGGATGAGATGCTCTCTCAGGCTCAGAGGATTATCATTAGGAGTAAATAAATTAGTGTGTGTGAAATTGCCCAACACAGAGCCTGATACGTTAGTTGCCTAATAAATGTTTAGTTGATGACAAGGAGAGTACTTTCAGTAAGTTCTCAGGGGATTAAATGAGAACCTTTTCTAACTTTTTATAACTAGACCAGGGTTTTTTTTCCAGAGCAGATACTAAATTTTTAGCTTAGTATCTCCAACACCAGGATTGGCACATGTTGGGCACTCATTAAGCTGAAGTCTTTGTAAACCGTAAAGTAATATAAAATGTTACTTATTATTACTAGTTTAAAGGTTTTATGCAGGAGGGTATTGGGCCTCATCTCTGATTTCAGGACAGAGGCTCAGCAATTAAAATTTCTTTTGGGAACTGCACCAAAGGTTCAAATACCAGAGATCTTCGGAGGATAAGATGCAACTTCCTCAACAGATGAAATTCATTCATTCATTCATTCATTCAACGAACATCTATTGAGCACTGAATGACAGAGTGATTGAGGATGTGGACCTTTGGAAAGAGACACATCTGCCTCTCTCTCACTGTAAGCCGGCTGTGCTCCTCTGCACAATATGACCACTCTGTGCTTCAGTTTCCTCAAACCAAAAAATGAGCATAAACATATGCATCTCAAAAAAGCCTTGTGGGGAGGATTAAGTAAGAAAATGTACATAAAACATTTGGCATTAAGGGTCTGACACCTAGAACTCTCAGTCCATTGGGATCAATTGTTCAATGGTTATTATCTGCTCTATGCTAGGCCCTGTGGGGCAATGGGGATAGAGATTTATCTATTATGGTCCTTGCCATCCCAGAACTCTTCATGTAAAGGGGATAGGAGATACGAAAACAAGCAGTAATATGCTGAAGGCTTTGGTGGCCAGAGGAAGAAGCTACAGCATCATACAGGGCAGGGGGCGCTTAACCAGCCAGAATGGTGCGTTAGGGTGTCACAGATCTGAGCTGCAGCCCGTCTCAGATGCAGGAGAGGCCACACATGATGGCCCACATTAGTTCCCCGAGCAGCAGACTGAGCAGGTCACATAGCCCTGAGGAACTGTGACGTACTTTAAGCAGACTGCTCAAGTGTGAAGTTGGGGACTGACAGGAACTCAGGTTGTATGTGGAGCAGGGTCCCAGGACTGAACTTAAGGAAGGATGAAGATGGGGGAGACGGGGGGGTTATTAAAGTAGTAGAAAATCAATGGTAAAGAAAGTAGGCTGAGGCCTGGGGAGAATTCCGTGAGGAGATGTGGCCATCTGGTCAGTGATAAAATTAGGCCTGTCCCCTGATGACAAGGTCATTCCTCCAGAGCAGGGACCGCGTCCCAGACATCTCTGGCCTTCCTGCCAAGAGCTTAGGACAGCCTCTGTGTAGCAAATACTCCAGTATTTTTGAGCACCATAGTGTTCTGTGTAATGCCTCTCCCCAAATCATCCATGTCCTCGTCCCCAGAACCCGTGATTGTGTTGCCTTCTATGACAAAGGGGACTTGGCAGATGTGCTGGATGTGACTGAATTAGGACCGTCAGGTGGAGAGGTTATTCTGGATTATCTCAGTGGGCCCAGGAGATAATCACAAGGGTTTCTTAAAAGCTAGAGGCAGGAAGGTCAAAGGCAGAGAAGGTGAAATGACAACGGAAGCAGAGAGAGAGAAGAGGAGGTTTGAAAATACTACTCTTCTGGCTCTGGAGGGGCTGTGAGCCAAGGGACATAGGTGACCTCTAGAAGTTGGCACAGGAAAGAAAACACGTTCTCCCCTGGAGCCTCCAAGAACCAAGTCTGCTGACACCCTGCCTTTAGACCAGTGAGACTAATTTTGGATTTCTGACCTCCACAACTGTAGGAGACTAAACTTGTGTTGGTTGAAACCAGTAAATTTGTGGTAATTTGTTACAGTAGCAACAAGAAACTAATATAAGGCCCTAGCCATCTTGGTTCAGTGGACAGAGTGTCAGCCTGTGGACCAAAGGGTCCTGGGTTTGATTCTGGTCCAGGGCATGTACCTGGGTTGCAGGCTCCTCCCTGGTCAGGGCACAGGCAGGAGGTAACCAATGTATGTGTTTCTCTCACATCGATATTTCTCTGTCTTTCCCTCTCTTTTCCACTCTTTCTAAGAAATCAATGGAAAAATATCCTCGGGTAAGGATTAACAACAAAAATAATAATAAAATAAAATAAAAATAAGCACCCACGACTGAGAGATATTTAGGGGGAGAAGCAACATGACTAGGGATTGATGGAATGTGGCAGACAGGGAGAAGCTTAGGGTTGGGATTTGGCTAATCTTTCCAAAACACCTGCTCCTCTGACCCTCTCTGGAGGCAAGTAGCACGCTCTAGCTGGGACCAGTTACTCCTGTGTTCAAAGCTTTATCTTCCTGCCAAATTCTGAGTTCTCAGAGGATGAGGACTGGGTCTCAAATTTCTTTCCCTCTCCTTGTCATAATCATAAAAGCTCTGACACCCAATTTCTTGGATCACATGATCTCACACATCTAGAGGAAATAATGAACAGCATAAACAGACCCTGAGAAAGGGAACCAGTGATCAGACTCTCAAACCTCAGAGGGAAAGTAAGGGAAAAGGAGGGTAAAGGGGGAGAGATCAACCAAGGACTTATGTGCATACATATGGGCCTAGCCAGTGGCCATGGACAACGGGGGTTGGGGGGGGGCATATCTAGGGAGGGGTTTGGGATGGGAATGGTGGAATAAGGACAATTATGTGAGACCATAATCAATAATAAAATAAAATAAAATAAAAACTGGAAAGAAAAAAAAAAAGCTCTGACACCCAATAATCTTTCCATAAAATGGCTGCTGAATGAATAAATGACTGAACGAGATAAACTATAGAAAGAAAACATCACGCCAAGCCTTCAGGATCTCCGAGTCTCCCAATAAGTTGTTCCCCCTGGGAGTGGGGTGTTAGCTCAGCACCATCTACATTTATTGAATAGCCAACGGGGACACGCAGAGAAGCTTGGTCTGTTTCTACCGGGTGGAGATGATACCCACAGGTCACAGAACAGGGAGGGAACTGACATTTATTCAGGGCCTGTCATGGTTATTATGTCATTTTGGCTTCACAATATCTCTGGGTAGAAGGAGTTATCTTTATTCACTTTACAGCTCAGAAACGCAAAGCGTGACAGGCTGATACCCTGCGTGACCTGCCCAGGGTTCTGCAGTTATGGGGCTGGAGGGCTCAAACCCAAAGCAATGACCTCTACCTGGCTCCTTGCCTGTCTTCCCCTCCCAGCTCCTCCTGCCTCCTTTGTGAGAAAGAATCTTGCAGTCATGTGCTCGGACTCCCAGGAATTCCCAGTCCCATCTCAGTGCTGTCACTGAAAGAGTCTGTCTACTAGCAGGTTTCTCAGGACAAGGGAAGTTAACCAGCTTACCGACATTTTAAAATCTACCCCCCAAATCCACCTCCACTCCTTCGGTCCACGTACCTTAGTAAGCTTCTTGGTCTTTGGGGCCAGCGGTAGCAGCAATGCCAATTCATGGAGCTTGCTGGTGTGGTTTTTTCTTTGCTTCCTGTTTTGGGAGAAAAACAGTTTTTTTTGTTTTGTTTTGTTTTTTAAAAAAATATATTTTATTGATTTTTTCAACATTAATAATCTTGTTTTTAATATATTTTATTGATTTTTTTTTACAGAGAAGAAGGGAGAGGGATAGAGAGTTAGAAACATCGATCAGCTGCCTCCTGCACACCTCCCACTGGGGATGTGCCTGCAACCAATGTATATGCCCTTGACCAGAATCGAACCCAGGACCCTTCAGTCCACAGGCCGAAGCTCTATCCACTGAGCCAAACCAGTTTCGGCTATTTTATTGATTTTTTACAGAGAGGAAGGGAGAGGGATAGAGAGTTAGAAACAGCGATGAGAGAGAAACATCAATCAGCTGCCTCCTGCACACTCCCTACTTGGTATGTGCCCACAACCAAGGTACATGCCCTTGAATGGAATCTAACCTGGGACCCTTGAGTCCGCAGGCCGAAGCTCTATCCACTGAGCCAAACCGATTAGGGCCAAAAACAGGTTTTGATTAGGACATCCAAAATGGAATTTGGTATCTGAATCCCAAACCTCCTGTCTCATTGTTCCTCATCTCAGGTATGTCCTCCACCCCAGGCACCTGAGACAGAGTGCTGGGCATCATCTGGACAGCATCCCTAAAGCCCTTGTCCAATCAGTCACCAAATCTTGTCCATTCCTCCTCTGATCCCTTCTCTCCATCCCTGCAGTTCCTGGCTTAGGCCATTTACTGACATACTAATGGTCTCCCAGCTTCCCACCTGTCCTCCTCCACTCCATACTGTCTAGTAGAATCAGAGTGATCTTTCTTTTCTTTCTTTTTTTTTTTTTTTAATATATTTTATTGATTTTTCACAGAGAAGAAGGGAGAAGGACAGAGAGCTAGAAACATTGATGAGAGGGAATCACCTACCAGCCGCCTCCTGCACACCCCCAATTGGAAATGTGCCCACAACCAATGTACATGCCCTTGACCGGAATCGAACCTGGGACCTTTCCGTCCGCAGACCGAGCTCTATGCACTGAGCCAAACCGGTTTCGGCCAGAGTGATCTTTCTTAAATACGAATCTGACCGTAGTTTTCACATCTGTGCAATGGTTATGAGGATATTCATTCAGGGTCAGAGGATTAGCAACAGGACTAAATAAATTAGAGCGTGTGAAATCGCCCAGCACAGAACCTGACACATTAGTTGTTTAATGGGTGCTTCAAATCTCTCAATGCCATCCTATTATTAAGGATCAAGTTTAAACCCTCAACATTTGGGGGGTGGGCACACCGTGCAATATACAGAAGTTATGACATAGAAACCCATGCCTGAAACCTATATGCTCATGTTGACCAATGCCACCCCAATCAATTTAATAAATAATATTTTAACACAAAAACTCTCAATGTGGCTTACAATACCCCTCATGGGCTGGCCTGGCTGGCCATTCTTTTACTTCCTTTGGTTCTCTCCCATTGTCTGACCCTAACTCCACAGGAAGGTGAGGTATTTTGATATGGTCTCCCAGCCTCAGGGTTCATGATCTCTGACCCCTGACCTGGGCTGAGAGCTGCATCTAGAACAGGGTCTGGTACCTAGAACAGGGCCTGTTACACTACAGGAACTCAGTGCATGTTTGCTAAATGAACGATTAAAAAAAGGCATGCCCTAGTTCAGTGGTCAGCAAACCACGGCTCGAGAGCCACATGCGGCTCTTTGGCCCCTTGAGTGTTCTTTTTTTTTTTTTTTTTTTTAATATATATTTTATTGATTTTTTACAGAGAGGAAGGGAGAGAGATAGAGAGCTAGAAACGTCGATGAGAGAGAAACATCGACCAGCTGCCTCTTGCACACCCCCTACCGGGGATGTGCCCACAACCAATGTACATGCCCCTGACCGGAATTGAACCTGGGACCTTTCAGTCCGCAGACCGACGCTCTACCACTGAGCCAAACCGGTTTCGGCCCCTTGAGTGTTCTAACGCCCTTTCTTCAAAATAGACTTGCCCAGGCCAAACACCGACTTCTGCGCCTGGGCCACAAAGTTTCAATAGCACTGTATGTGAGCGCCCGCACGTGGTATTTTGTGGAAGGGCCTAGCTGGTTTGGCTCAGTGGCTAGTGTCAGCCCACAGACTAAAGCAGGGGTCCTCAAACTTTTTAAAGTGGGGACCAGATCACGGTCCCTCAGAGAGCTGGAGGGCCGGACTATATGAACTACTAATTCCTACTGTAACACCTCGGCTGCGCTCACTGCCCAAAAAACCTGGTAGGCCGGATCAGACTCCTCTGCGGGCCGCATGTGGCCCGCGGGCCATAGTTTGAAGACCCTGGACTAAAGGGTTGTGGGTTCAATTCCAGTCAAGGGCACGTACCTTGGTTGCAGGCCCGAGCCTCCTGGCCAGGGCATGTTTGGGAGGCAACCAATCCTGTGTTTCTCTCACTCTGTCTCTCCCCTTCCTTTCCACTCTTTCTAAATATCAATGGAAAAAATACTATCTGGTGAGGATTAACAATAACAAAAGGGCATGAAAGCAGTTGACTCCTGGGCAGATGAAGAACTTCTGGGGTCTAATCCCTGAATTAATAATTCATAATATGCCCACACACACACACCCCATACCCTCTCCTAACAGATGGAGACACAAAGACATTGGAGCCTGTCTCCTAAGTTACACACATATGCCATTGCTTTTGCTACTCCTTCAGGCATGCCCAAACACCTGTCTCCATCAATCTTTTTTTAAAAAATATATATATATTTTATTGATTTTTTATAGAGAGGAAGAGAGAGGGACAGAGAGTTAGAAACATCGATGAGAGAGAATCATCAATCAGCTGCCTCCTGCACACCCCCTACTGGGGATGTGCCCGCAACCAAGATACATGCCCCTGACCAGAATCGAACCCGGGACCCTTCAGTCCGCAGGCCGATGCTCTGTCCACTGAGCCAAATCAGTTTCAGCTCCATTAATCTTTTTTTCTCCTTTCTTCATAGCCTAGGTCAAACGTCACCTGCCCCATCCTCCCTTGCCTTCCTGCCTGGCCCTGGGCTGGATGGACACCGTGGAAACGGAGAAGAGTCGCTGTCTCTGTCCTTGAGGAAACGGGGACACACTATCCCCCTAACCAAACTCTGACCTCCTGAAAATATCTTTCTCACTCATCCATTCAGCAATTACTTATTGGGCACCAACTATATGCTAGGAACTGTGATAGGTGACAGGAATCTATAATAATAAAAGCATAATATGCTAATTAGACTGGACGACCTTCCAGACGAAGCCAGGGCTGCGAGGGAAGCCCGGGTCCCGGTGCCAGAGGGAAGCCAGTGCCAGCGGCCAGAGGAAGGAAGGCCCACTCTTGCACGAATTTTGTGCATCGGCCTCCAGTGAAAATATCAAAAACAAACACAGCCCCTTCTAGGGCCCACAGTATAGTCAGGGATAAAGGCATTAATCAAACTGTCACGAAAACAAACATAAAACTGCAAGTAGGACCAAAACCAGCTACCTAACTTGCTTGGGGAGCAGCAGTACAGATAAAAATGTGGGGCCCGCCGAAACCGGTTTGGCTCAGTGGATAGAGCATCAGCCTGTGGAGTGAAGGGTCCCGGGCTCGATTCCGGTCAAGGGCATGTACGTTGGTTGTGGGCACATACCCAGTAGGGGGTGTGCAGGAGGCAGCTGATCGATGATTCTCTCTCATCGATGTTTCTAACTCTCTATCCCTCTCTCTTCCTCTCTGTAAAAACATCAATAATGGCACACGCACTTTCAGAGCAGCACTTCAAAACATATGAAGAAGTAGAAAATTAGGTGTCTGAATGGTTTGCCTCAAAATAAGAAAAGTTCTGCCGAAACTGGTTTGGCTCAGTGGTGGAGTGTGGACTGAAAGGTCCCGGGTTCGATTCCGGTCAGGGGCAGGTACATTGGTTGCGGGCACATCCCCAGTAGGGGGTGTGCAGGAGGCAGCTGGTCGATGTTTCTCTCTTATCGACGTTTCTAGCTTTCTATTTCTCTCCCTTCCTCTCTGTAAAAAAATCAATAAAATGTATATTTAAAAAAAAAACAAAAAAAACCAAGAAAAGTTCTATTGGGATGGTATCCACAAATTACCTGAAAGATGGGAGAAATGTGTAGCTAGGGATGGAGATTACTTTGAATAAAGCACTTTTGATGTTTCTCTTGAAAAAAAAAAACAACCATCAATAAAATATATTTAAAATAAAATAAAATAAAAATGTAGGGCCCCTTGTTCAAAAGCTGATAATTTAAGATGGTGAGAGCAGAGCGCTAAACCAAGCATCGGCCTCTTCTAAGCTCAGGACCCTGTGACTACATGAGTCACATGTCCATGAAGTGGATCCGATGGAGACAAAGGCGAGGTTATGGAAGCTTGAATTAGTTTTGCATTTTGTTTTTGTTAATCCTCACCTGAGAATATTTTTTTTTATTGATTTTTAGAGAAGTAGAAGGGAGGAGAGGATACCGAAAGAGAGTAACATTGATGTGAGAGACATGGATTTGCTGTCTCCCACACAAGCCCTGACAGGGGCCGGGGATTAAACCTGCAACTGAGGTAAACACCTTCGACCAGAATTGAACCCAGGACCCTTTAGTCCACGGGCCAAAGCTCTTACCACTGAGAAAAACCAGCTAGGGCAAAATGGGCTATTAATGAACCTGAATGAATCAAATGAATTTTAGCTTTTGTTCTTCCAAAAACAAAGAAACAATTAAGAGCCTGCAACCAAGACATGCACCCTTGACTGGGAATCGAACCTGTGACCCTTCAGTCCATGGGCCAACACTATCCACTGAGCCAAAACAGCCAGGGCATAGCTTTGACTATTGGCTTTCACCTAATCAATGAGGTTTTCTCTGAAGAAGTAAACCTGGCCAGAACCTGTTCTGAAGGGTTAGAGGAAATATATAGGTAAAGAGCAAAAGAAAACATTTCAGAGAGAGGGAACATGTGCAAAGGCCCTGTGGCACAAGAAAGCATGGAGAATCCGAAAGAAATAAAGTCGTAGTGACTGCAGCATAGAAAGTAAAGAGTCCTGTAGGGTGAGACAAGACTGCGGAAGGAGATAGAGGCCAGAGAGGCAGGGTCTTGTAGGCTCACAGAGTTTTGCTTTTGTTCAAAGACCAACAGGAAGCCATTAAAGGGCTTTACACAGGGGATGACATCATTAGTTCATCTCCTCAAAACCACTATGAATACATAAAACTATACATATCAGTTGATTCAATGAAGGCATGAAAGAAAAAAATCTATCAGCAATTGGTCTCTAGTTACCTCCTGGTATTCACCATAGGGGGTCTGGGGTTCTATCCTTGGAGGAAAACTGGGTAGGCTGTCTGGCCCTGATATTTATTTTTTGCATATCGCTTTTCTTCCATTCTAGAGGAGCCGAGAGGAGCAACACAGGAAGCAAGGAAGAAAAAATATGCAGGCCCAGTGTCAGACATTTGGCCATGTCTAAACAAAAGGGTTTGGGTGTTTCCTCTGGGTTTTGCAAAGCACCAAGAAAGCCTTCTTTGCAAACATTTTTTAGAGGAAGAAAAGGGTGATTAAGAATCATAAAACCCTGGCATCTGCTGGGCAGTCGTCCTGAATCGGTGTGACCTGGGCTCTGCTCACAGGGGCCTCTGGGAGCCAGATAGTCCCCCCGGGGCTGCCCCTTTCCTTGCTGATGGTTATGGTTTTAGTCAAGTTCTTTCTTCATAGTCTCTACTTTTCACCCACTTACCCCAGCTCTGCCCTCTGGGTCTGTGGGGAACAGGTCAGCTCCAACCACAAGAATCCCTTTTCCGTTTTTCTAAACTGCCAAATTTATTTCTGCCTCAGGGTCTTACTATTCCCTCCATTTAAAAAAAATATATATTTTATTGGTTTTTAAAAATATATATATTTTATTGATATTTTACAGAGAGGAGGAAGGGAGAGAGATAGAGAGCTAGAAACATCGATGAGAGAGAAACATCGGTCAGCTGCCTCCTGCACACCCCCTACCGGGGATGTGCTCGCAACCAATGTACATGCCCTTGACCGGAATTGAACCTGGGACCTTTCAGTCCACAGATTGAAGCTCTATCACTGAGCCAAACCGGTTTCCGCTATTTTATTGTTTTTTTACAGAGAGGAAGGGACAGAGTTAGAGAGCTAGAAACATCGATGAGAGATAGTCATCAATCAACTGCTTCTTGCACGCCTCCTACTGGGGATGTGCCCACAACCAAGGTACATGCCCTTAACCGGAATCGAACCCGGGACCCTTCAGTCCAGGCCAACACTCTATCCACTGAGCCAAACCGGTTTCGGCTATTCCCTCCATTTGAATGTTCTTTTGCTCTGACTTTGGCATAGATGGTTTCTTTTTTCCCCAATCACCGCTGATCTTAAATGTAACCTCTTTAGCCCTGGCCAAGTGGCTCAGTTACTTGGAGTGTTGCCAGTCAGGGCACATACCTAGGTTGCGGGTTCGATCCCCAATCGGGGCATGTATGGGAAGCAACTGAACTTACATAGATGTTTCTCTTTCTCTAAAAAAAAATTTAAAAATCAATAAACCTATCCTCAGGGGAGGATTTAAAAAATATGTAACTGTCCGGCTGACGTGGTTCAGTGGTTGAACCTATGAACCAGGGGGTCACAGTTCACATCCCAGTCAGGGCACATGCCTGGGTTGCAGGCTCGATCCCCAGTCTGGGGCATGCAGGAGGCAGCCGGCCCATGATTCTCTCTCATCACTGATGTTTCTATTTCTCTCCTCCCTGCCTCTCTGAAATCAATAAAAATATATTTTTTAAAATGTAACCTCTTCAGAAAGTTCTTTCCTGACCACTCAATCTAAATAAGCATATTTTTGTTACTTGCTATATCATTTATTAGCATACAAAATCTTATTATAAACAACCCTCCCTTAATGGGAAGGCTTTTTGTTTTTTTATTTATTTTATTTATCTCAGGCTGACATCCCGTAGGCATAGTAGGGCCCGTGTTACCTTTAGGGGCTTATGAAAATATTTTATTTTAAATCAGAAGAAAAAATGTATATACAATCCAACTTGGATTATATTCATCTTTATATCAATGCTGTCATTAACTATAACTTTTAATGTGCTTTTGATAGGGCAGTGGTTGGCAAACTGCGGCTCGAGAGCCGCGGTTTGCCGCTCTGTTGACCTATGAGTTTGCCGACCACTGGCCTAGACTCTCGACTCCAATAATTATAGGCTGTTGTTGTTCCTTGTGATTAAGCCTCTATCCCAGTGGTCGGCAAACTCTAGTCAACAGAGTGGCAAATGAGGTTTGTGAGCCAAAGTTTGCCGACCACTGTAATAGGGGAAGGGGTTCAGGAAGACAAAATTGCCTATGGCCATGAATGTCATAATGTGGCCCTGACTTGATCCCCAGGTCTTAGAATAATGCTCAGCACTTAGTAGGTGCTCAATAAAAACTGTTGCATTAATGAATACTTCTTCTGCCTTGTGACAGCCTCCTGGGCTTTGAAATGACAAATGACTCTAATTCCTGTGTTTCCTCTTCCCTGAGCTAAATAACCTAAACATTTCCTAGTTCCTTTATTTTATGGGAGCTGGAAGGAGCCTTAACTGAGAGCCAGTTCAAATTTCTGTAAGGCGTGGGAAAACCCAGGCCTGATCCTACATTTGCTCTAACACCCACAGGAATTTAAGAGTTAGAGCTGCCATGCCGAAACCAGTTTGGCTCAGTGGCTCGCAGAGGTCCTCAAACTTTTTAAAGTGGGGGCCAGATCACGGTCCCTCAGAGAGCTGGGGGGTCCGGACTATATGAACTACTAATTCCTACTGTAACACCTCGGCTGCGCTCACTGCCCAAAAAACCTGGCGGGCCAGATCAGACTCCTCTGCGGGCCGCATGTGGCCCACGGGCCGTAGTTTGAAGACCCCTGGTAGAGCATCAGCCTGTGGACTGAAGGGTCCCGGGTTCAATTCCGGTCAAGGGCATGTACCTTGGTTGCGGGCACATCCCTAGTAGGGGGTGTGCAGGAGGCAGCTGATCGATGTTTCACTTTCATCGATGTTTCTATCTCTCTATCCCTCTCCTTTCCTCTCTGTAAAAAAATAAATATTAAAAAAAAAAAAAGGGTTAGAGCTGCCCCAAAGTGGAACAAATCAGGGAGCAATCCCAAGAGGCAGCATAATAATTGGCGATAAGCTTCAACGTTTAAAGCAGACAGACCCAGACTGGAATCCCAGCTCTGCCACTGGCTGTGTGACTTTTGGCAATCGCTTTCCTCTCTCTGAGCCTGTTTTGAACTCATTTATAAAACGCAGGTGGCTAGGAAGTTTGATCTTGTCAGGAAGGTGTCCAACATAGTGCCTGGAACATAGGGAGTGCTCACGAAAGATTAGTTCAAGACAGAAGGGAAACAGTCTTTTGTCAGAATGATTTAGGGATAAAGGATGTTAGGGAATGGGGAGGAGGTATTTATTGTATGACTGTGATTGATAAGCCTGTTGTTTGGGTTGACCAAAAATCCGATCCCCCCTTTTTCTGGTAATAGTTTCCTTTGGGGGAACACCGTTGCCCCTCTCTCAGTCCACGTGGTTCAGAGAGGCTAACATCAACCTCCTCTTTCACTCGGGAGCACAGAAGCCGATTGGTTCAGGATTGGGGTCCGAACCTCGGTTTGGCCAATTAGAGTCCCTGGATTCTGGAGTGAGACTGTGCTGGGGTTGTCAAGTTAGCAAGATCTGGATTTAGAGCTGCCGGAAGCGCTCTTATCCTAACAAAGGGAGAGCCTGCTTGAGAAGGAAGCCAGCATGGACCATAGCTGAGCTGTGAAAGGCAGTTTCATGTCAACAAACATTAACCTCCACCTGGAGCCAGCGAAGCCTGATGCCTCTGAATTTTTTGTTTAAAGAATCCAATTTAAGTTGCTAAAGTTTCTCCACTTAAAAAATAAAATAAAATAAATAAATAAATAAATAAATAAAAATAAAAAATTTATCAATAATAATAAAAAAAAGAATCCAATAAATCCCCTATTAGGCTCAAGCTGGTTTCAGCTAGGTTTCTGTTAATTGCAACTAAGAGTCTTTCTTAACACAAGGACCCCGCATGTAGAAAGGGGGAAACAGAATGCATTGCTGGTGACCTTTGGGATTCCAGGAGGAATGGGCTGCGGGACAGGCACTCTTCATTTTCTTCAGAGTGCTCCTTCTGAGCACAGCACCTAAGTAGAGAATTTGAACAAAGTAGACACTTATTTTTGGGGGGTTAATAAATGAAGAGATGAATGGACAGAAAGTCATGGGGAGAGGTGGGAACAGTAGGGCATATATAATGACCTCTAGCTATTTTTTCCTTCTTCTTTTTTTTAATATATATATTTTATTGATTTTTTACAGAGAGGAAGGGAGAGGGATAGAGGGTTAGAAACATCGATCAGCTGCCTCCTGCACACCTCCTACTGGGGATGTGCCCGAAACCAAGGTACATGCCCTTGACTGGAATTGAACCTGGAACTTTTCAGTCCACAGGCCGACGCTCTATCCACTGAGCCAAACTGGTCAGGGCCTTTTTTTTTTTTTAAGTTTTTATTGATTTTAGAGAGGAAGGGAGAGGGAGAAAGAAACATTGAACAGCTGCAGGGAACCAAACCCACAACCCAGGAATGCGCCCTGCATGGGAATTGAACTGGTGACCTTTTGGTGTACAGGATGATGCTCAACTAGCTGAGCCATACCAGCAAGGGCAGACTATGTTTTCTTTTCTTTTTTAAAATATGTTTTTATTGATTTCAGAGGTGAAGGGAGAGACATAGAAACATTTGTGATGAGAGAGAATCATTGATTGCCTGCCTCTTGCATGCTCCACACTAGGGATCGAGCCTGCAACCCAGGCATGTGCCCTGATCAGGAATCAAACTGTGACCTCTTGGTTCATAGGTTGATGCTAACCACTGAGCCATGCCAGCGGGCTGTTTTTTCTTTATCCTGACTTTGGAGGGAAGGAGAAAGTGATCCAACCCTCAATCGGCTGTGAAAATCCCCTCTAGAAGATCCCTGACATTTGGTACGTACTTGATGGAAGAGTGAATATGTGAATAAAAGAAAGGAAGGAAGGGCATTTAAGACACTCAGAAGGCCAAAGCCTGCAAGGGCTTAGGGATGATCTTTGCCAACCACCTCAGACTTCTCTAACCTTGAAAATGGTAGTTATATTCCCTGTGGAGTTGTTGTTAGGATTAAAGCGTATGGCCCTAGCTGGTTTGACTCAGTGGATAGAGCATCGGCCTGCAGACTGAAGGGTCCCTGGTTCGATTCCAGCCAAGGGCTCAATCCCCAGTGGGAGGTATGCAGGAGGCAGCCAATCAATGATCCTCTCTCATCGTTGATGTTTCTATCTCTCTCTCCCTCTCTGAAATCAATAAAAATATATTTAATATATATTTTAAAAAGAGCTAAAGCATATAAAAAAGAAAGCACATCAAAGAAACAGAAGGCTTAGCAAAGACTAGCAAAACAAAAAGCTCAGTAAACATTATTTATATTATTGTCCACAAGAGTGGCTGGAGCTGTAAGGAAGATTGGGAGGGGGCATGGTTACCTGTCACAGGAACTCCGAGAACTGGCTTTGGGGCGTTCAGGGAAACACAAATATCTGCTGGCACCCCACATCTGCAAAGAGGGAAAGAGAAAGACTTGTTAGTGACCTCGGGATTCCAGGAGGAAGGGGCGGCATGATGGGCAGCCTTCATTTCCCCTCGGTCCTCCTTTGAACACCAGGCATCCCAAAGTGGTGTTCCAAAGCCCCACAAATATGGGCCCCCAAACCAAATTATTACCCCAAAACTCTGCACTGAAGCCCGTGAACCCCACTTTGTAAGTTGGGGGCCTCTAAGTCATGATTCAGAGCTAAAACCAAAGAGCAAATTCCCAAACGATGACTTCAGAATTTCAGTCTTAAGAATGAGATGTCAGCCGAAATTGGTTTGGCTCAGTGGATAGAGCATCGGCCTGCAGACTGAAGGGTCCCAGGTTCAATTCCGGTCAAGGGCATGTACCTTGATTGCGGGCACATCCCCAGTAGGAGGTATGCAGGAGGCAGCTGATCGATGTCTCTGTCCCATCGATTTTTTTAACTCTCTATTCCTCTCCCTTCCTCTCTGTAAAAAATCAATAAAATATATTTAAAAAAAAAAAAAAGAGTGAGATGTCAGACCCTGAAACAGAGACCGCCAGGCCTGAAATCCATAAGCTCTGATACTAAAACACTAAAACTATGTGACATTGAACTCCCAAAGTGAGGGTTTAGAACCCCAAAAAAAGCCCTTCCAAACTTTAAAAACCCTACATCCTAAGGCTGAGATGCCCTAAACCCATCAACTGTCAACTTCTAATCCAGAAATATGACCCCAATCCTAACATTAACATAGCAGACCACAAACCTTATGAGAACCAAAATCCTAAAGAAATCTAAGTCCCGCAAAGCAAACTTCAGCCCTTCCAAATTGACTTCAGATCCTAAAAAAGACCTCAAGATCGTCAAAATGTCGCTTCAGATCCTCATGTTATGACCCCAACCCAAAACAGAGATCGCGCATGTGAGTCCTACTCTGAGACCCAGACTCTAAAATTGAAGCCCCCCCAACATAAATAAATTAATTAATTAATAAAATAAAATTACAGCCCCATACTCTAGGGACTCCAGGCCCTAAAACATAATTCTCAAGGTTCCAACCTGTGACTCCAGACCCTGAATCTCACACCCTGTACTCGACATTGAGACTCTGGACCCCAAATCTACACTGAGATTTCAATCCTCCCAAATCCGACCCCAGGCCCTCCAAATGTCACCCCAGAACTCAAAACGACGACTTCCACACCCCCAAATCAGGACCCCCGGATTCCAACAGGGAAGCTTCCAGTCACGAAATCTAAGACCTTGAGATTCCAAAACTTGTTACATCCAGACACAAATCCCGAGACCCCCAGACCCCCAAACCTAGTCAAGTGCACCCGGATTCCCCAACCGAGGCCCAGCCTCACACCCCAACCCCGCGCTGCGGCTCCCGTCCCGCCTCCCCCGCCACCTGCAAGGCGCGCGGGGGGCGGAGCGTGGGCGCCGGCCTCTCCGCCCCCAGGAGCCCCCAGAGGGAGGCCGCCCCAAAGCGCTGCTCCTGAGCGGAGCTAGGCCGGTAGCGCGGTCAGTTCCCCACCCCACTTCCCCTCCGCCTCCAACACCCGCCTCAGGACGTGCAAAATGGCGTGAGGCACCCCTTCTGGTTTAGAGCCAGCCCCACACTTGGGAACCGGATCAAACTGCGTCTCCTGCGGGTCCTGGGAGGCTGGCGGTGCGGTGCGTGCGGGCCCTAGGCCGGCCTCTGTCACCTCGCTCCCATTCCAGGCGTGGGGTAGGCGCGGATGGCCTGGCGCCGCGACTTTGTGTGAGGCCTGAGGAGAGCAAGCCTGCGTCCCTAGGGCCGAGTCGCGTGCGCCCCCTGAGGACAAGCCCCGTGCGCCCCTGAGGCCGAGCCGCGTGCGCCCCCTGAGGACAAGCCACGCCCCCCCAGTTCCCGCCAAGAGTGCTGGGCACGAGATGGGAAGCGGGAAAGGGCAGGTGCAAGGGGACATGCGCATGCGCGCCCTGTCTAATAGCAAGGCGCGAACTGGGCCTCGAGCCTCCTGACACTTCTCGCCGAAGCGCGCCAAAGTGCTGACCAATCAGCGCGCAGTCAGCCGCACGCTTGTGCTGCGGGCCCCGCCCCCTGCCTGGCGACGCCTCGGCAGACCACGCCCCCTAAGGGCTCTAGCTGGTCCAGGGCCCCTGGATCCTAATGGAGAGGAGGCGGGGTCTTCTCAACTGCCACCTCTGGATTGGACTGTCACCCTTCAGTCTCCCATTTCCATCTTTTCTCCCTTCAGAGCTAACCAGGGCCTACTGTTCCCAAGCACCATGCGGCAAGTTGGGGATTTGGCCGTGCTTTTCCCAATCTGTCTGGAAGGCTCACAGAGCTTAATACCGCGAGGCAGGGCCTAATTGAAGTGCAATACATGGAGAAAGCCATTCAAAGAAGGGGACCATTGGAATGGGGCCTTCATAGCAGTTCCCTTCCCGATATGTGCTCTGATATAGCAAACTCTCCATTTTAGAAAGCTCACTCAGGGCCATTGAGGAGGATGGCCTGGAAAGGAAATGCAGGATAGAGGCCCGGGTGTCCCAACACATTTCAGTGCCAATCACTTTCTCACTGTGTTGCCATGGAGAAGAGGTTTAACCTCTTTTTGCCATATTTATAATTTTGGAATAATTCTCAGTAGGATTGTCTGTAGAGTGTTAATTATATACATATATAAATATATATGTTAAATACATATACATATATAAATATATATGTTATATATATATATATATATATATATATATATATATATATATATATATATATAAAATTAACATGCGGTAAGTTGGGAATTTACACTGCTTTTACGCTTATTTACGCTACTCCGGGTGTTTGTGCAAGATACACAAAGGTGCCTGTCCTCGTGGAGCTTGTATTCCTCCTACGATGTGGACAAGTTCCTAGTGCATAGGGTATCTTCCCTTCTAAAGCTTAATTTTCTCATTTGTAAATTAGGAGGTGATGATAAGAAAACCAGGGGGGGAAATGGATGGGAAAGTGTTTGACAAAATACAGGGTACTGTAAACTATTGTGTTAGTCAGTTTAAGTGAATCGATAAACTTGTCCTTTCCAAATTCTCCACCTCTCACAACCGTCCCTTTGCAATTTTCTCAATTCTCTTTCCAAGGGCCCCGGGCCAAAATGGAGGAGGCTGGACTCCATCTCCCAGAGCGCCTGGCGGGGGCGCTCTTTGCGCCTGCGCTGCCAAGCGCTCTCTCTTTGCCTCCAGAGACTTAGAGTCATTCTTTTCCTCGGCCCGCCCAGTTTGCTTCCTTCCCCACCTCCAAACTTGACCGTGCTGCCTACTGGGAAGTGTAGTCCGCGGCCGCACGGACTCCAATTCCCAGCGGGCCTCGGGGCGGGAACCCGGAAGGGGAGGCTGGAGAGGAGCGAGTGGGGGGAAACCCGCGTAGCTGAGGGAGCTTCGGCGCGGGGAGATGGTGAGAACCCTGAGCGGAGGCCGGGGGGGGGGCACTTAAAAGCCGAGGCGGGGGTTCGGGACCGGGTGGCGAGACGGAAGAGGTAGGGGCTAAAGAAAGGGCTGGACGAAGGCAAATCGCTGGGGGGAGGGGGTTCGGGGGAATGGGAGCCGGAGGGAGTAGAGGAATGGGGGCTGGGGCTGGGTGTTGGAGGTGGTGAGGGAGTCGAGCTTTGGGATTGACTGTAAGGGGGCTCAGAGCTCGGGAAGGGAGTCCTGAATTGGAGATAGGACTAGGCGTCCAGGCAAGAGGGCCTGATGGGGGCAGTTTTGAGGGGGTTAACCTGGGGGATATGAAAAAGCATGGGTGGTCGGGGCTAAGATGAATGAGGGGGTCCGGAGGTTTCGAGGGAGAGGCCGGTGATGAACGTGGGCCTCTGGGTCGCATTGGGAACCAGAGAGCAAGTTCAGATAGTGGAAAAGAGAAATCCTTGGTGGAGGAGTGGTGTGTGAGCTGGGCTCCAGGACTGGGGCTGGGATGGGAACATGAGATTCGTAGGAGCCTGGATGGAGCGATAGTTTTTGTAGTCCAGCCAGCGACTCCCGATCAACTGGACAGTCAGAACTGTAAGGTAATAGGACCAGACCGGTCCTCGAGACAAGCTTTTGCATTCTTATTTCTCCAGCGGGATTTAGGAAAGTGGAGTGGTGTTTGGGTGTGGGTACTCCAGCATTCAGATCTCTTGTTCTGCCACTCCTTTGTGGCCCGTGCAAGCGTCCCCGCTCTGAAACTCAGTGTGCCCTTTTATCTGTATTGTGGGAACAGCTTGCCGCTGAGAAGAGGGGAGGCGCCCTGGCTGGCAAGGCGTCCGCAGGCTCGGAGCTGCTGGTGAGAAGTTCCCCACCCCAGGAATGTGACTGGGTCACAGGTGCTAATGGATTCCCTCCTTTTCAGTCCAGCCCCCGGGGGCATTTTCTGTAAACCTGACACTGATCTGGGCACACCCTGGCTCGGAAGCACGCAGGGGCTCCCTTCTGTCTGTTACAGCTAGCACTTACTAGATTACAAGCTAACACTTATTGTTCAGGAAGTGCCTGGTCCTGTTCTTAGCTGTCTGTGCACATGAACTCATTTGATTCTGACAACACTCCTACGGTGTAGGCGCTGCTATTTCCATTCTACAGAGAGGCCGCAGAGGCACAGAGAGGTGAAGCAACTTTCCCAAGGTCATCCAGCATTAAGTGGTAGATTTAGGATTCCAACCTAGGCATCCGGGCTCAGAGTCTGGCTTTCACCACCGTAATTTAGTCCCATCTCCTTGATGTCATGAGTAGAGTCATGAGTGGGACAGAGACTTTTCTTCCGCTTGAATTTTAGTTCTGCCTTTTACTTGCTGTGTGACCTTGGGCAAGTCTTTTGCCCCCCACTCAACTATAGAATGGGATCCGGAACCCCAGGTTATGGGGTTCATGGTGGTACATGGGTAAAGTGCTTGGAGTAAGTGCTCAGTACAAGAGTGTCTTTTTCTCTTTCTTTTAACGCAAATGGGAAATACAGAAGGCAGTAGAGAGGGACCAGTGAGTGAGACATCAACCAGGCTGCCTCCTTCCTTTAAAAAAAAAAAAAAAAAAATATATATATATATATATATATATATATATATATATATATTATTGATATTTTTTAGAGAGAGGAGGGGAGAAGGATAGAGAGAAACATCGATGAGAGATGAGAGAGAAACATGCATCAACTGCCTCCTTCACACCTCCTACTGGGGATGTGCCTGCAATCAAGGTACATGCCCTTGACCTGAATTGAACCTGGGACCCTTCAGTCCACAGGCCGACGCTCTACCCACTGAGCCAAACCTGTTAGGGCTGCCTCCTTCCTTTTCTCTCCCAGGTGCATCCATGTCCTGGCTTCTCATTCCCCATCCTCTACCCCTGGGCTCCCAAGGTGACTCCCCGAGGGGGTGCTCAGAAACTCAATCTGCCCTCATTCCCATCTCCATCCCCTGCCAAATATAAATAATTCACGTGCCAATGCCCAGCCTGGCCCGGTTCCAGGTATTTCAATGGATAGGAAATATGTCTAACAACTGTGGGTTTGTTTGTTTTTTTTTACCCCGCACACTTTTGGTCGTTAGGGCCTCGCATGGCAGTTCGGCAACTTTGTACATTCATCTTGAAACAGCTTGGTCCCGAGTTTATCTTGCAAGTCCTCTGACTGTGATAGAAAAGATTTGATATCAGAGAGGTCCAGGCTCAGATCCCCACACCTCTGCCGCTGTGGGTCCTTAGCCACGTCCCACCTCACTCCGGACTTTTCAGTTTTCTCTTATGTGAGATGGGGCTGCCTTCCCACCGGGAGGGTAAGGAGTTGGTGAGGTTAATATATGGAATGACTGATGCTAAGGAAGCCCTTACTAAGTGTGAAGTCTTTTAATGATTCTCATTCTTTCAAGAACAATTTATGGAGCGTGCACTCCAGAACCAGAACATCCAGATTTGAATCCTTGTTCCATCCACTGTGTGGCTTTGGGCAAGTCGCTTACCCCCTCTGGACCTCAGTTTTCTCTTCTGGGAATGTGGGCTTATTTCTTGGGTAGTCCACAGTGTGGATAAAGCACCTACTGTGTGCTGCGGCCTGCCCGTGGGGAGCTCGTTATTGCCACAGCACTGGGGCACTTGCAGCTCTGGTGGCACTTGTGCTCATTTTTCTGGTTTGGGTTTCTCTCTCTCTCACTGATTCACTTTCAGCCCCTCGTGCCAGCTTTGCCTGCGTGTCATTGTTTTCGTGGATTTTTAACACTTTGTCTCCACCTCCCAGTGAATTATCTGTAATCATATAGCTTTGGGGGAAAGTTGCCAACCTCTCATTCATCCTGTTCCTGTGTGTCAAGTCTGGGCGCCTGGGGTGATGTGACACCAACCCCCCTCTTCCCTCTATTTGTTTGTCTTGGGAAATATGTCTGCGTTCCAAGTTATCTTGCCTTTTCTTGACATCTTAAATGTGGTTTTAGCCTGTGTTTGTCTGAAGCTTACGTGTACAAAATGCTGTTTTGTTTTGTTTTAGCCACTTTTAATGGTACATTTCTAGCAGCTGTGGGAATCTGTATTATTCCTAAAAGCACGGGTCTTGCAAAAAGTCGTGGCTACCCTAGCTGGTTTGGCTCAGTGGATGGAGCTTCGGCTGTGGACTGAAGGGTCCCGGGTTTGATTCTGGTCAAGGGCATGGACCTGGGTTGCAGGCTCCTCCCTGGCCTGGGCTTGCTCAGGGCATGGGCAGAAGGCAACTGATCTGTGTGTTTCTCTCACATCAGTGTTCCTCTCTGTCTTCACCTCTCTTCCACTCTCTTTAAAAATCAATGGAAAAATACCCTCAGGTGAGGATTAAAATAATAATAAGTGGGGTGGGGGGGGAAGAAAGACGTGGTTTATTACCTGCTTTGTGATGCCATCTGACATCTTCTTAAGATCTTAACTTCCCACCCAGGCTGATGTGGCTCTATTGGTTGGAGCAGCGTCCTATATACCGAAAGTTTGGGGGTTTGATCCCCAGTCGGGCAGCATACAGGAGGCAACCAATCAATATTTCTCCCATCAATGTGTTTCTCTCTCCCTTCCCATCCCTTCCCTCCCCTCCCATCCCCTCCCCTTCCCTCTCCATCCCTTCCCCTTCTACCCTCCCCTTCCCTCCCCTATCCTCCCCTCCTTTCTCCTTCCCTTCCCTTCTCTCTAATATCAGTAAGCATATCCTCAGGTGAGGATTAAAATATAAATGAATAAACAAAATAGAAAAAGATCTGACCTTCCTCCTCCCTATACATCCTGATCCCTCTGACTGTGTTTGTTTCTCAAAGCACTCGCCACCTTGAAACTCACTGTGTGTTTATTGTCGCTCTCCAGAACGGAGCCTGGCACACAGTAGCTGCTCAGTTAATAAGTGAGATCCATTCCCAACAGTAACAAAGGAATGGCTACATCTTGGTTGTTTTGAGGGACTAGGATCGGTTTAATTTCAGAATGTGAAATTAAGAGGGAAGAAGTCTTTGGCTCCCATCAGTGATTTCCAAACTCTTAGGCAGTCTGACTTTTTCTTCATTATCCCAGCACCTGAAGAACGAGGCTCCCCTTGGTGCCTCGATGGCACTGAATGCTCTCCAGTGTGGTTGATCTTAGTGAATCATCAACTAACCTGTGAGTGGGTGCTGTTGTTAAATGCGTTTTACATTGGGGGAAACTAAGGCATGGAGGGTTAAGCATCCCGCCTGAGGTCACACCCCCAGAAGTGGGGAGCACTGGGGTGCTGACAGGCCTTTCCTGGATTCTGCCTGTGTCCTGGGTCTCTAGATCCACACTCTGGATCCATACGATGCCTACTGTTAGCGAGCTTATTGACTAGTCAGAAAGGAACACTTGGATGTGGCGGTGATCTGGCTGCGACATCTGTCACCCCATTGACTGCCAGGGTTGATCTGGCTGATCTGGCTGGCTAGGCGGGTGTCCCCCTCCTCCCTCACCGATCCATGTGCGTCCCTCCAGAAGCTGTGCTCTGTCTAAGAGGAGGACCTTCCCCCCAGAGGGAAGGACGGGTGTTAGGTCCGCTCCCCTGTTAGAACCTCCAAACAAACTCACAGTCTGATCCACTTGTAGGAGAGCGTAGGGTAGTCAAGCTTCCAAGACTCCGATCATCCAAATGAGGCGCTGCATGTGGCAGTCTGCCTTTAAACAAAAGCCAGAGAAGAAAGAAAAAAGAAAGAAAGAAAGAAAGAAAGAAAGAAAGAAAGAAAGAAAGAAAGAAAGAAAGAAAGAAAGGAAAACCTGCCTGAGAGAGAGAGAGGTCAGCAGATGCTGAAGCTTAAAAGCCAACACGGGTATGGATGGATCAGGATTATGGACAGAGAGGTGGTGGGGTGGGGCAGGGTCTAGGGAGCTGGGGATAGAAGGAGCAGGACCGGGCATAGGGCCATGGTGCCCTGCCGCTGGTTCCTGTGTGACTGAGCAAGTGTATGCCCTGAGCACCTGCTCTGTGCCCAGCCCTGTGCTGGGCATGGAGGCACCCAAGGTGGGGGAGGGGGAGTCAGCCTGGGGGACTGACTGTTTGTTGTCATTTCTTCTGTCTTTGGTTTGCTGTTGATGTTTGCATCTTAAGTTGCACACTTGGCTCCTCAGTTGTCAGCCTGTGCGTTTCCGGAACCCTCGCTCGACCTGCTGCACCGCCGTCCTGGTCTCTCCCTGAGATTCCTGTGGCCTCTCTGGGCGGGATCAGTTATCTAATCTGATGGCTTCCTTTTCTTGGTTACCCCTTCATTTTTGGAGACGCAAATTCTCCAGTGGCTTCCTGAGCAAGGGTTTACGGACACGTATTTTTATTTCTTTTTATGAGTCTGCACCTCTCGGGGGAGGGTTGTAAGCAGGGAGTGCGATGGCCCGATTTGAGTCTGGAAAGCGCTCGCTGGCTCGGATGGGGTGGGAAGAGCTGAACTATCTCAGTGAGCCACGTGTGGAGGCTGGAGCTTCGCCTTTGAGGAGAGGCCCTAGCCTCCCAGGAACCCACAGTGGGGGGGGGGGGGGGTCCTTGCCATTCAGCAGTGCCAGGCGCTGCAGAGGAAGAGCGTCCATGCAGCGTGGGAGGGCATTGGGACCCCTTCGTCCTGGGCGCAGGATTTCCTCAGGTTGGCATGGCTGGAACCAGATTTTTTCCCCCCCAAGGTCCCAAGTAGATGATGTCCTGAGTGAGTGGCAGCATTAGGAGTTTGTCCATTCACTCATACCGATGTGCTGCACACCTACGAGGCGCTGGGCATTGTTGCTCAAGCTCAAGTGTGCATACCACAGCGCTAGAGAGCTTGTTGAAGATCACGCTCTTACTCAGCAGGAGTAAGCTGCAGAATTTCTCACGGACACTCCCAGGGGCCGCTGCCCTGGGACCACACTTAGAGGAGCCAGGTGGTCAGCGCTGTTCTAGAAGCTGGGGAGATAGCAGCGGCAAAACTAGACAAAAACAGTGCCCCGGCAGCGGCAGCAGGGGTGGGGGAGGAGGGCTTTTAGTGAGGGGAAGCTGACAAACTTTGTAAGTGAAGTTCATAGTATATTATACTGAGTGGCCAGGTTATTATGATCTCTGAACGCATAATAATCTGGCCACTCAATGTGTGTGTGTGTGTGTTAGAGGCCTGGTGCATGAATTTGTGCATGGGTGGGGTCCGGCTGGCCTGCCTGCTGGTCAAACTCCTGGTCAAGGGGACAATTTGCATTTCAACCTTTTATTATATAGGATGTACACTGAGTGGCCAGATTATTATGATCTCTGAACGCATAATAATCTGGCCACTCAATGTGTGTGTATGTGTGTTAGAGGCCTGGTGCATGAATTCGTGCATGGGTGGGGTCCAGCCAGCCTGACCAGGGGGAGGGGACATGGGCAGTTGGCCAGCCTGCCTGCTGGTCGAACTCCTGGTTGAGGGGACAATTTGCATGTCAGCCTTTTATTATATAGGATATACACTGAGTGGCCAGATTATTATGCGTTCAGAGATCATAATAATCTGGCCACTCAGTGTAGATAGTAATGCATGCTAAGGAGGAAATAAATCAGGGAAGGTATATGTCTGTGGGGTTGGGGATAGGGGGAATGCTGCAGTTTTAAATCAAGGAAGGTCTCATGAAGGTGATTTCTGAGCCAAACCTGGAGGAGAAAGGGGGAAAGCCTTGTGGATTCCAGGGAAGAGCATCCTGGGCAGGGGGAACAGAGAGTGCAAAGGTGCTGAGGACTGAACAAGATGATCCTTGCAAAGTTTTCCCGTATACTCAGTGAATGAAACCGTGAACTTGTGCTCTGTTCATTCGATTCAAAGCTCTTGCCACAAAGCTGTGTCCAAAGCCAATTACTTAGCCATTCAGTGTCTCCATTTCCTAATCTTTGGCATGAGATTAAAAATAGTAAGGGTTGAGAATCGAGTTAATATTTATAGAGCACTCAGAGCAAAGCTTGGCTCCCAGCGAGTGCTCAAGTGATAACTGCTGTTGTGACCATCCTTTTCTCTCTCATATATTCGTGGTGGTCCTGATGGCTCCTTCGGATGACCGCCCCTTTCCCATAGCTCTTCCTGGGAGCTCAGTATCATCTCTGTGTCCTGAGCACCCAGCCCAGGGCCAGCGCGCAGGAGAACCTCCGACTGTCAGGCTAGGGATGGAAAACGTCGATTCTCAAATTGTTGGGGGCAACCCGTCCCGGGTATTCATTATGTGGTTCGGATCCTTACTAATTTTATCTTAACAACTGATCTGTATGGAGAGGGATGTTAAGGTTTCTCATTACAATTGTGGATGTGTCAAACTCTGTTATCTTGTTTTTTGCTGTATATGTATTTGAGGTTATAGTATTAGGAGCACTTATTATTATTATCATTGTTATTTTGCAGTTAAACTTTTTTTTTTTTTTAAATATATATTTTATTGATTTTGTACAGAGAGGAAGGGAGAGAGATAGTTAGAAACATCGATGAGAGAGAGTCATCGATCAGCTGCCTCTTGCACACCCCCTACCGGGGATATGCCTGCAACCAAGGTACATGCCCTTGACCGGAATCGAACCTGGGACCTTTCAGTCCCCAAGCCGACGCTCTATCCATTGAGCCAAACCAGTTTCGGCATGCAGTTAAACTTTTATTGAAGACTATCCAGTGGCAAGAATACCTTGTGTATTATACAGTGTTTTAGACGTACATTAAAGAATTCATTAAGACTGATTTTCACAGTGCATTCATCCAAACAGCCTTAAATATATATATATATATATATATATATATATATATATATATATATATATATATATATATATACTTTTTGTTAATCCTAGCCCAAGGATATTCCCCCTCCATTGATTTTTAGAGAGAGTGGAAGGGAGAGGAAGAGACAGAGAGGGAGAAACATTGATGTGAGAGACACATTGATTGGTTGCCTCCCAAACACATGCTAACTCAGGCCAGGAACCAGGCCTGCACCCGAGGTGTGTGCCCTTGACTCAAATGGAAGCCACGACCTTTCAGTCCAAAGGCTGATGCTCTTACTACTGAGCTAACAGCGAGGCTCCCAGCGAGTGCTCAAGTGATAACTGCTGTTGTGACCATCCTTTTCTCTCAATATTTAAACAGCCTTAAATATTGTTAAAAGCACATTCTAGCGCCTGTCTTGAGTCTTTAATTTAGATTGTTGACTGTTTTCCTCTTATTTTACTATCAAGGAATTAAGCTACATCGTTTTTTGTTTTTAATCAAGACTGTTTCTGCCGAGGCCGGTTTGGCTCAGTGGATAGAGCGTCGGCCTGCAGACTGAAGGGTCCCGGGTTCGATTCCGGTCAAGGGCATGTACCTTGGTTGCGGGCACATCCCCAGTAGGGGGTGTGCAAGAGGCAGCTGATTGATGATTCTCTCTCATTGATGTTTCTAACTCTCTATCCCTCTCTCTTCCTCTCTGTGAAAAATCAATAAAATATATTTAAAAAAAAAAAAAAAAAAAAGACTGTTTCTATTTTGAGGCCAAAGTATGACATGAAACTTATTTACTTAAGGTTTCTGCTTTAGGAGCACTTACGTTGAGAACTTTTTTGTATAATGGGTCAGTTTGTTTTATCACCATCTTTGTCCCTCGTAATACCTTTTGCTTTTGTCAAAAAAAAATTTTTAAGTGGTAATGTCATTCTACCTGTCTCTTGGTTCGTAGTTGCTTGGTCAGTCTTTTTTCATCCTTTTACTTTGCCTTTCTGTGTTGTGATCATTTTCTGGAAGCTGATCTAACGTAGGGCCTTTTCCTGGCTCAGTGTGTGAGGATTTAGCAGATTCTGCCCCAGTGATCCCTCCAGCTGGGACACAGACAGATCTGGGTGTGAACAGAGTGGAGACTGCCAAGGCCTCATGCGGGAAGGACGCGGAGTGGCGCTGCAGGGAAGGGAGCTCTGGTTCCTCTGGTCTCATGCTGGGCAGTGCTGCTGGGGACACCACGATGGCCAGGATAGTCCAGCCCTTCCTCCCTCCCCCGGGGGTTTCAGTCCAGGGGGGGAGACTAATCCATCTCTAGGCAGCGATGACCCAGAGAGGGCTGGGACAAGGGAACCCAAAGGTCCCCTCTGGGCAGGTGGGTAGTTTCCAAGAAGAGGGCTCAGGGAAGGCTGTCTGTTAAAGTGACATTTGAGCAAAGACTGGAATGAAATAAGGAACTGAGCTATGTGGAGATTGGGGGGGGGGGGGAGAACATTCTAGTTAGCAAAAACAGCAAATGCAAGGACTAGAGGGAAAGAGCTCTGAGGAATATACTATGATCTCTGAACGCATAATAATCCGGCCATTCAGTGTATATCCTATTTAATAAAAGGCTAATATGTAAATTGTCCTCTCGACCAGAGTTTGACCAGCAGGCAGGCCGGCCAACCGCCCATGTCCCCTCCACCTGGCCAGGCTGGCCAGATCCCACCCATGCACGAATTCATGCACTCTAATATATATATATATCCAAATTATCATGCGTTCATAGATCATAATAATCTGGCCACTCAGTGAAGATAACAGGCCAAGAGGTGGAGCCTGACCCAGCCTGAGGGGGTTAGCATCTTGGAAGAGGGGATGGCTGAGCAGAGACCCCAGCAAATATATAGTGAAAGGATAGAGCACAGTAATCTGCTCATCACACCAGCTCTGTATGGCCTTGGGCTGCTTCGTCAGCCTGTCCTGCCTCAGTTTCTCCATATAGTGCCGATGAGAATAGCTCCTACTGAGCACCAAAAAGGCTATTATAACTACTCTCTACGCCACATGTGTCAAACACAAGGCCCGCGGGCCAAATCCAGCCCGCCAGGCCTTGCAATGTGGCCCGCACCGCGCTGTCATCACTGCACTCCGCTGTCAGTTTATGACATTGTCAGTTTATGACTGTTCAGTAAACCATTCGGCCCGCGATTTAGGCTGGATTTTAGATTTTGGCCCCTTCTCTGATTGAGTTCGACACCCCTACTCTACGCTGATCAGGTGCCCATTGCGGGTGTGGAGGACTAAGGAGGGGTGAGGCTGGATTGGTCAGGTACCTGGGCTTTTCCCCAAAGCACTGAGGAGTCTCGGCATGTTTTGAACTGGGTAGGGACAGGGTCAGGTTTGTGCCAGCCCCTTCCAGCTGCGATTGTGAGATGGCTGGAAGCAGGTGAGGCTGGAGCAGTGTGGTGGGGGAATCAGGGATGCCTGGACAGGCGCCTGCAGTGGAGGCACCTTTCGGTGCCTCTTTAATCAGCCTGGCATTAAAAGGATCTATACCAGCGCTGTTCAATAGAAATACTAGTATAATGCAAGCCATATGTGTAATTAAAAAATCTTCTGTTAGCCACATTGAAAAGGTCAAAAAGAGATTTAGTATTTTATTTAACTAAATTATATAAGTATTTTAACAGGTAATCAGTATTTAAAAGTCATTGCTGAGGTGTTCAATATTCTTTTTATAACTAAGTCTGCGTCAGATTTGGGGTGCCTCGTTGGAAAGGCTGGAAAGAGAGGTTCTTTTGGATACGGGGCCTGAGCCCGGAATGCCAAGCCCAGGGGTTTAGGCTAGTTGTAGCCGTCGCAGAGTTCTGTTATTGGTTTTTAGGGTGAGGTGATCCCGCTGTCCCAAATGTTGGCCCTCATGGTTCCCAAGCAAAGCTTGCCTGCTTCCGCCCTGGAGTCCCAATCTCAGAGCTGTCTGGCCCTTTAAATCTCAGCTGTCAATCAGGGCTCCTGTTTAAAGGGACCGTCCCGTAATAAACCTCTCCTGGAATGCGGCGGCCTCGGTCCTGGCCCTGTTCCTCCGTTTAGCAGGAAGTTAGGAATTGTTCCTCGTTCTCTTACTCGCCGCTGCTTCCACACCTCCTCCGTCACCTCTCGCCTACTCCTCCCTCTTTCGAAGTTGGGCCCCTCGGCCAAGGCCTTCCTTATATGGGCACGGCCCCGAACGGCAGCCGCTCATTGGCTGGGGACGTCACGCGCGATTCTGTCAACAAAGGGGCGGAGGGAGACTAGTCCAGCTCCAGGCCGCGCCGACGGCCGGGGAAAGGAGTGAGTGGGCGGGCCCGTTCCTCCTTGTACGCATGCGTGTGGGCGTCCACCTTGTCCCGCCGCAGGGGGCGGGGCTCGCGGGTGAGGGTGCCTTGGGGGCGTGTCTAGCTTTTGAGGGTCATCTCAGAGGGTTGGCGAACTTGGTGGGGGGGGTGGGGTAGTTACAAAATTGGGAGATTCCCTTTGTATTGAAGCAAGTGTATGCAGGGTTTTGGGGAATACTTGGGGTTCCCTGGAGTTTAGAGGGTGCCTTGGGGTTTGGGTTTCTTTTATAATGTGACAGGTTCCTTGTGTTGTAGGGGCCTCTTTTGTGGTTTGGGATGTTTGGTGGATATATGCTTTGAGGAGCTCGCGGAGAGACTTAGAAGCAAAGTAAAGAATACAGGAGTTCCAATTCTGGAGCAAGATCGCCCGGGCGTTTGCCTATCTGTCCCTACCTCTTCCTGCCTATCTGGCTTCAGATTTGGGGTTTATCCTTTCTGTGCCTCATCTGGACGCAGGGACTAATGCACTGCCTGCTTCTTGGGGACCAGGAGGATTAGCAGGAATTGTTAGAACAGTACCTAACTAGTTCCCAGTGACCTGCAGTAAGCACGTGGCTGCTATTAAAATATTTGTAGGGTTTCTTGGGGGGGGGGGGGGGTCCTTTGATGAAAAAAGTATGGTTTGGTTACTTTTATGTATTAGGGAGCATTTATGTGTTAGTGAGTTATTTTGCAATTTTTTTAAAATAAATTTTTAAAAATATATATTTTATTGATTTTTTATAGAGAGGAAGGGAGAGAGATAGAGAGCCAGAAACCTCGATGAGAGAGAAACATCGACCAGCTGCCTCCTACACACTCCCTACTGGGGATGCGCCCGCAACCAATGTACATGCCCTTGACCAGAATCGAACCTGGGACCTTTCAGTCCATAGACTGACGCTCTACCACTGAGCCAAACCGGTTTCGGCTTATTTTGCAATTTTGGAGGCTTCTGTATAGTTAGGAAATAATGTGAAGGTTTAGAAAGAGTTTGGGATGAGTCTGGGATTTCAGAAAACTGGACTTTTCGGGCATCTGTGAGTTTGGGAAATTATTATGTAGGAGTTCTTGGTAGGCTGGGATTTGTGAGGGGTTTCTTGAGATTGGGTCTTCTGTGCTGGAGGGGATATTTATACATTGGGAAGTTTAAAGTAGAGTTTGGAAAGGTCTGTATATTTGGGGGCATTAATATTCTGGATATGAGGATAGGAGCTGATTGGAGGATTTTGGGGGTGGTTAAGTTGAGGATAGCACCTTTGCTGTGTTAATGTCCATTCCTGGGCATTTAGATGTATTGGTGGTTAGTAAACTTAGGCATCTCTAGGTCTTAGGGGCTGTGTGTAATTTTGTTTTAATAAGGAACTGGAATTGCAGCAGGGCTGTAAGAATTTTTGTGGTAGGTGGGGTTAGGGATAACAGTAAAGATTTTTAGGATTGGAAGTATCTTTGTGACTGGCGTCTGTGGGTGTTTGGAGGCTGTCGGTATTGAATGGATCGTGAAAGATGGGGTTTTAGTGGTATTTGTGGAATTGCCTGTATTTACAAGGATAGTCTGTGCTTCAAGGGTCAGCAAACTTTTTCCATAAAGATCCAGATAATGAATGTTGTAGGCTTTGCGAGACCATGCGTTCTCTGTTGCAATTACTCAACTCTTCCATTGTAGCAGGAAAGCAGCCATAAACAAATAAGCATGTTTTGGAGAGAATCCAAGATGGCTGCTCGGGTAGACACCTAGCCGCAGCCGCACGCAACAATTTCAATAAAATACAACTAAAATATAAAATGGACATTACCCAGAACTACAGGAAAGTCAACTGACTGGAAATTCTACAACGAGAAGCAAGGAGAAAACCAGAAGGAAGCACGGAGGAGCTGTAAAAGCCCAAGGTACGGAGACACGCGGCGCGCGCGGAGAGGACGGAGCCGGAGAAGAGGGAGGCCGAGTGCCTGGCTGGCGTTCCCTAGCGGGAAGGAGATAAACACTCGGACTGTGCTGGGCCCCCAACTGCTCTGAACCCCCGTTCTAGGCCAGACCCTGGGGACCCAGGCTCAGCCATAGGGAGCTGGGCTGTAAGGCGGTACTCGGGGAAGCAGCGAAAGGAGGTCCCAGAGGCGCGCACACAGCGCGCAGAGAAGGGCCGGCCGGCTGTGCCGTAGGACTGCCCTGGCGGGAAGGAGACAGGCTCCAGACTGCTCTGAACGCCACCTCCAACTCCACTTCCAACTGAACTGAACCCCAGTTTCGGGCCCATTGCGGGAGAGCTTACACTGTTTGGTAGCAGGCGAAAATCGAGGGCACCTTTCTCTCAGAGGCGCTTGCAACAAGTACTGAAGGACCCTGAGTCTCAGGAGACGCATAGGGCGGGGCTGACGGAAGCCTAGGCTGTAGGCTCCACCCTGAAACTCCGCCCCATCAGAAAAGCTGTCTGCGAAAATGCCTAAACCAAATAGATCACAAACGAAAGAAATGGAGGACAAAAAGCGACTGGATATAGAGTTCAAAACCACACTTATAGGGTTTTTCAAGAGACTCCTAGAAAAGGCCGATAAAATAAATGAGACCTATGAGGATATGAAAAGGGATCAACAAGAAATGCTAAGGGATCAACAAGAAATAAAGAATACATTGTCTGAAATAAAAAATATTCTACAGAGTCCTAAAAACAGAATAGAAGATCGCAAGAATCAAGTCAAAGATTTGGAACATAAAGAGCCAGAAGACACTCCTCTGCAGAAGCTAGAAGGCAAGAGAATCCAGAAAATTGAAGATAATGTAAGAAACCTCTGGGACAACTTCAAACGATCCAACATCAGAATCATGGGGGTCCCAGAAGATGAGAGAGAGCAAGATATCGAAAACATACTGAAAGAAATAGTGATAGAAAACTTTCCCCACCTGGGGAAAGAATTGGACTTACAAGTCCAGGAAGCACACAGAACTCCAAATAAGAGGAATCCAAAGAGGACCACACCAAGACAAATCATAATTAAGATTCCAAGAGCAAAGGACAAAGAGAGAATATTAAAAGCAGCAAGAGCTAAGCAGGTGGTTACCTATAAAGGAGCACCTATACGATTGTCAGCTGATTTCTCAACAGAAACCATGCAGGCCAGACGGGAATGGCAAGAAATATTCAAGGTGATGAATAGCAAGAACCTACAGCCAAAAATACTCTACCCAGCAAAGCTATCACTCAGAATCGAAGGTCAGATAAAGAGCTTTACTAATAAAAAAAAGCTAAAGGAGTTCATCACCACCAAACCAGAATTATATGAATTGCTGAAGGGGGTTCTTTCAGAAGAGAAAGTAAATAAAGATAAAAATTATGAACAACAAATACGTAACTATCAACAAGTGAATCTAAAAACCAAGGAAATTAAAAAAAAAATCTGATGAACAATATTAACTGTTGAATATAATATTGTAGAATCAGAGGTATGGAAGGGGAGTGAACTGATGATTCTTGGGGAAAAGGGGAGAGGGGAATGTGGGAAGAGACTGAACATATAAACTGTGCACCTATGGATGAGGACAATGGGGAGTGGGGAAAGGGCAGAGGGTGGGGTGGGAAGGGGGGGGAAAGGAACACTTGTAATAATATGAACAATAAAAATTTATTAAAAAATAAATAAATAAATAAATAAATAAATAAATAAAAACAAAAAAAAACAAATAAGCATGTTTTAATAAAATTATTTGCAAACACAGGCTGTAGGCCAGCCTTGGCCCACGGGCCATGCGTAGTTTGCTGACCTCTGGTCTATAGACATGTGGAAGGTTTGAGGTTTGGAAGGTATTTTGGTTTCGAAATGTCTGGAAACAGATGGGTCAGGGAAAGACTGAGACAGGAAAATGCTACCTGTTGTTCCTGCAGTGAAAAGTGGTCATGTCTGACTCAGAAGCAGATTTGCCTCGAGATTAGGTCATGCACACAAAATCGTTGCAAAATAAAATGGTCATTATTAAGAGAGCCTGGCCTTAGCTGGTTTGGCTCAGTGGATAGAGCGTTGCCCTGCGGACTCAAGGTCCCAGGTTCGATTCCGGTCAAGGACATGTACCTTGGTTATGGGCACATCCCCAGGAGAGGGTGTGCAGGAGGCAGCTGATTGATGTTTCTCTCTCATTGATGTTTCTAACTCTCTATCTCTCTCCTTTCCTCTCTGTATAAAAATCAATAAAATATATTTAACAAAAGAAAAGAAATCCTTAAGGGGCCCCATGAGCTGAACAAAGGGAGGAGCCAGTTTCTTTTTTCTTTTTATTTTATTTATTTTTTACAGAGAGGAAGGGAGAAGGATAGAGAGCTAGGAACATTGATGAGAGAGAAGCATTGGTCAGCTGCCTCCTGCACACCCCCTACTGGGGATGTGCCCGCAACCAAGGTACATGCCCTTGACCGGAATCTAACCTGGGACCCTTCCGTCCGCAGACCGGCGCTTTATCCACTGAGCCAAACCAGTTTCGGCAGAAGCCAGTTTCTTAAGGGCCTTTCAGGCGTGGCCTCAGATTCCCCCTTCCCAACCCACCTCGCTCCTTCTGTGGGTTTGAGTCGATAGCCGTGGGCAGGGCTGGGGATTCTTGTCTTTTCAGGAACTGGCTCCTGGATGACCACATAGGAAAAGGAGGAGCTGTGTGTCAGGTGGTATTTTCACTGAAGGTTAAGAGCATGACAGCAGGAGGCCTCTCTAGGGCTGGAGCAAGCTGCCTTCTCCGCTCACGCTCACGGTGTTAAAAGAGAGGCCCCGTGCCCTCGGCGGCCCTCCATCTGCTCCCCGGTGCCAGGGGGCAGGAGCAGAGTTCTTGGCGGTCCCATTTGAGGTCAGGGTGGCACCGGGAGGGCAGGCACTTCCAGCTCCCCATCCTCCTCTTTCCCGTGTGCAGGTGGCCCGCGGAGCACGCCGCCGCCATCCGGGTCCTGAGATGCAGTGATCCCCGCCCGCCGGCCGCCGTCCCCCAGAATGGACCGTGGCGGCCTCCTGCCCTTCCAGCTGTGGTGCCCTCGGCCCTTCGGCACCTACTCCCAGAACCAGCCGCGCCCGCCTGCCACAGCCCTCAAGCCGCCCGCCTGCTCCGAGTCGGGCGGCAGGGCCGAGCCGGACCACGGGCCTGCCCACTCCGAGAACACGCCGCCCGCCTTGGCCACGGAGGCCCCGTCCGCCCAGCCGGCCCCCCTCCTCTCGGCAGCCGCTGCCGGCGATGAGGGCCGAGTCCTGCTGGACACGTGGTACGTCATCAAGCCGGGGAACACGAAGGAGAAGGTGGCCTTCTTCGTGGCCCACCAGTGCGGCGGCGGCGGCAGCCGGGCCAGCTCCATGAAGGTCAAGGGGCACTGGGGCAGTGACAGCTCCAAGGCCAAGCGCAGGCGGCGCTGCCTCGAGCCTACGAGAGCTCCCCCGGACCCGGGGGGCCGGGAGGCACCCCCTGCCGCCCAGGGCACCCCGGCCGCAGCCGCCGAGGATGTGGACCTGCTCTCCGTGGCCGAGATGGTGGCCCTGGTGGAACAGCGGGCGGCCCTGGCCCTGCAGAACTACCCGCAGCCCGGCCCCCCGGCGCCCGTGGTCTTTGTGTCGGCAGAGCAGGGCGGCTCCGCCAAGGGGCTGGGGTCCGAACGGCGTCCTGGTGGCGGGGACTGCAGCCGTGTGGCCGAGGCGGTGGCTCATTTCGAGGCCCAGCGGGACAACCCTCCGGCCAAGGGCCTCCGCAAGGAGGAGAGGCCCGGGCCAGGCCCCGGGGAGGTACGCATCGCCTTCCGGATCTCCAGCGGCCGAGAGCCCCGCGCGCCGGACGGCAGCCTGCCCAACGGGGGCGGGGGCCGGCCGGGCTGTGCCTACCCGGGCAGCCCAGGGCCGGGGGCCCGGGCCAAGGACAAGATTACCTGTGACCTGTACCAGCTCATCAGCCCCTCTCGGGACGCCCTCCCCAGCAACGTGGAGTTCCTTCTGGCCAGGGCGGACGAAGCCAGCGAGGGGGAGGCCCCGGCCCCTGCCAGGCCCGAGGACACTCCCCCGGCGCCCCCTCCGCCCCCCGCCAGGGACTGCGGAGCCTCCGGCTTCCACGTGGACGTGGTGGTGACGGGCGTGGTGGACGAGTGCATCTTCTTTGGCAAGGACGGCACCAAGAATGTGAAGGAGGAGACGGTGTGCCTGACGGTCAGCCCCGAGGAGCCGCCCCCACCCGGCCAGCTCTTCTTCCTCCAGTCCCGGGGGCCGGACGGGCCTCCCGAGCCACCCCCAGCAGACTCGCCGGCCGCCGCCCCGGGCCCGGAGGACGCCGAGGGCACGGCGGACACCTCCCTGTGCCGCCTGTACCGGCACGTGTCGCACGACTTCCTGGAAATCCGCTTCAAGATCCAGAGACTGCTGGAGCCGCGGCAGTACATGCTCCTGCTTCCCGAGCACGTGCTGGTCAAGATCTTCAGCTTCCTGCCCACCCGGGCCCTGGCCGCCCTCAAGTGCACCTGCCACCACTTCAAGGGCATCATCGAAGCGTTTGGCGTCCGGGCCACGGACTCGCGCTGGAGCCGAGACCCGCTGTACCGCGACGACCCTTGCAAGCAGTGCCGCAAGAGGTACGAGAAGGGCGACGTGTCCCTGTGCCGCTGGCACCCCAAGCCCTACCACCACGACCTGCCTTACGGACGCTCCTACTGGATGTGCTGCCGCCGAGCCGACCGCGAGACGCCTGGCTGCCGCCTGGGTCTGCACGATAACAACTGGGTGCTGCCCTGCAACGGGCCTGGCGGGGGCGGGGGCCGGGCTGGCCGGGAGGAGGGGAGGTGAAGCCAGGGGAGGGGGGTAGCCCACCACGCCCACCCCTCTCCGTGGGTGCCGAGCGCCAGGACCCGGTCACCAGCCCTTCCTACCCCCAGTCCGGGCGGCGTCACCCCCCTCCAGACTGAGCCGCGGCTCCGGGGCGTGACCTCAGAAAGCACTCTGACTGACTGACTGACCCCTATTGGTTTTCTATTCTTAAGACCCAGGGCCAGGGACCCTCGTGGAGGGTGTTTTTTTTACTAGCATCTCAAGTTCCTTCTCCATTCAGCCCTAGCACCCTTCCTGCCACTCTCCTCCACCCCAGGGACCCACCAGCAGGGAGCAGACGGCAGCTAATTTTGGTACTACTTAAGGGTTCCCCCATCCTGGCCCCCTTCTGCTCCCCCCTAGCCACCCACCCCCATTCTCTGTCTCTGGAGCTGTGTTCTCTCTCCCAAGAGGCTGCAGCACCCAAGGCTGGCACCTCTCCTGACCTGCGCCAGGGCTTACCACCTCTTCAGGAATTGGGGGCCGTTCGATCACAGATCAGACTGGGTACGTCTCATGGCAGCCTGCCATTTCTACATGTTTTCCCCACTAAAACAATAAAAATCAGTTTTTCTCCTTAACCTCAAGCAAGTAATCTCTCCACTTCCCCCAAAGGGGAAGGAAAAAAGAAAGTTGAACTCTAAAAATTTCCCTCCTCCCGTTATTTAAGCTATTTACCATCACCACCGCTTAAAAAAAAAAAAAAAAAGAAAAGAAAAAAGCTGTGAAGCCCTTTGCCTCGCTCTTGACAGCGTGGGGGGCCAGGGGGCAGGGACTGTGGGTTTGAATTTGGTTGTTTTCCTTCGGCTCTGGGTACTTGTTCGGGCTTCAGGGTCTCCACCCTGAGCCGTGTGTTTCTTTAGAAAAAGCCTTGGTTAACTGAGACCTTGATTCTTCGGGCAGTTGGGTCTGGGGTGTTTTTGTTCGTTCCGTTTGGGCTTTGTTTTTGTTGTTGTTCTTGTTTTTTCATCCCTGTGGTTCTGGAAGCCTCTGGCGTGTGGCATCTGACCAGTTTTGAATTGGTCCTTTCTATAAAATCCGTATTTATAAGGCTGAGCACAGACTGGTTTGTATATTGTTCAGGGAGAAGGGGGTTTGGGAGAGAAGGGAGTCCTGGGTCCGAGCATGGTGAGATGGGAAAAGCTGAGAAAAGGATCCTTAGCCAAGTCCCTTAGCATGAAATTATTTTTGACTCTTCATCTGTGTCAGTTTGGACTCAAATCTCAAAATAGTAGTAGCTTAAACATGATAGCTTTTATTTAGAAATCCAAGTCATCAGGAACCCACGGTCCAGTGCGACTGCTAGAACTCCGGCCATCACCATTTTGCGGGGAGGGAAGCCCCCTTCCTCCTGGGAGCACTACACTATACAGTAGGTCCTCAAATTAACAGCATTTCATTTAAGGTCATTTGCTTCTCACTGGTCAGAACTTAGCCAAATAGAAGGGCTGCAAAGGAGACTGGGAAATGTAGTCTTTTAGCTGGATGTGTTATGCCCAACAAAAGAACTCTTACTAAAGATCCCTATAATGAAAGTTTTTAAATATTCACTTATTTACTAAATAAAAAGGGATTGAGACATTTAAGAAATTAAAGTATAAAAGAAGAGGGAAAATGGATTTTGAGAGGCAGCTAACATTCTTTGATCTTTTTTTTTTTCTTTCTTTGATATTCTTATCAGGGAATCAAAATGTCCAGAGAAACTAGGATATATCCATAGAAGTTATTCAATGCTTAGATTTTAGAATAAAAGAGACCTGGGTTTGAATCTTGGCTTGGTTTTATGGGACTTCTGTTCCCTGTGGAGGGAAGACCAGACTATTGGGACTCTGCTGCTGAAAATATAAGTTAAATATCAAATAGCCAATAAAATACGGCTCAGGATACACTAAGCCATAAATTTAAAGGAAAGGTACATGGGGCCCTGAAGCCACTTTTTGCTCTGAGGGCATTTGCTGATGTGGACAAATGGGTTTCCTATTTGTAGCCTTATTGGGGCAGGCAGAAGTCAAGGCCAAAGCCTGCCCAAGGCGATAAATCTAATAGCTGAGGTCCCACTGAACCAGAGGCTGAGCTAAGGATGACCCAGAAGATTGCAGATGTTCTGAACGCTGAGGGGAGCACAAGACCAAAGAAAGAAAAAGGTGGACCGGAGAATCGGCGGTCGTAGGCTGGCTCTGGCGTGGGTTTGCAGGTAGGTTTGCATCAGTGATGTTTCCCAGGGTAGTTCCAGCCGAGATGTCTCGCAGAAACAAACACGAATCCTCTGGTGTAAAGTTCGGAACTGTCACCCAGAGTCCCCCACACGTAATTTTCCGACAATGAGTTGTATAGAGTCAAATGACCAAATATGCATGGAAATACACCAGCATGGGCAAGAAACAACAGAGCAAAAACAGGCGTCAGATGATGAGACTCCTTCACAAATGAGAATACAAGAGCTTGCAAATATATGCAAGGAACTTAGTTAAATAATAGCCTAGACAGGGGTCCTCAAACTTTTTAAAGTGGGGGCCAGATCACGGTCCCTCAGAGAGCTGGAGGGCCGGACTATATGAACTACTAATTCCTACTGTAACACCTTGGCTGCGCTCACTGCCCAGAAAACCTGGGGGGCAGGATCAGACTCCCCTGGGGGCTGCATGTGGCCCTCGGGCCGTAGTTTGAAGACCCCTGGAAGAAAAAACCCCACAAACATATAACCAAAAGTAAAAACCCAAGTGTGGCTCAACAACAAATTAAACACAACTGAAGATTATTAAACCAGAGATAAGTCCACAAAGTAGCAGACAAAAGTTTATATAGCCTGGCTGGTGTGGTCCAGTGGTTGGGCATTGACCTATGAGCCAGGAAGTCGTAGTTTGATTCCTGGTCAGGGCACATCAGATTGCAGTGTGGGGTGTGGTTCTCTCATAGATGTTTCTATCTCCCTCCCTCTCCTTTCCTCTCTGGAATCAATATATTCATTTTTATTTTAAAGAAAAGTTACAGAGGATAGAGTGAAAAAATATTTAATTGGCATTACAGAATCAGAAGCAAGGCGGTACAAAGACATTTAAAGATGTTCTTTATTCCAAGCTGGTAAAAAACCAATAAGCCCAACCAGTCAAACAGGATGAATAAGAAGAAATGTAAAAGAAAATGAAAAAAAGAGGAAGAGTAACTATGTAAGTCGGTTGGTGTAAAAAAAAAAAAAGAAAGGAATGTACCTCTAGACACACTGCAGTGATCTTCAGCAAAGGATTTCTCTGAATCTCTATCTTAAAATGAAAAATGAGAATACTGATAATTCCTCAAAAGATTGGTGTGATAGGTCTCGTCCAGAGCGCTCAACAACTGCTTACAAGAATATACCTCGTGGCCCCTTCAAAGTATGAGGCTGGGGATCCGGAGTTTGGGGGACACATGGAGCTGGGGAAAGCAGCATCTTGCCCAGCAGCAGCAGCCTCATCTGTAAAATGGAGCTCACAGTCCTTGTCCCGGATTCATGCAAAAACGGTTCGTCAGGCTCCTTGCCCAGTGCCTGGCGCATGGTACACTCACCCAAAGTGTCTGGTAGGGAAACAGGCCGGGATGTAACCTGCTTCCCCTCACATGGAGATGATGTCTCAGTATCTCTGGATGGCTGTGAGGCTAAAGGGACATGGTGGCCCACAAAAAATGAGCAAACGGATCTCCATGTGGTCTGAGACCCTCTGGCTGTTGTCTGTCCATTTCCCTTTCTGAACTCTGGACTTCCGCCAGTTCCACCTCTAAGAGGTTATTAGTCCTTCCATCCACCCACTCTTAATTGCACCCAGTTAAAAGCCTCAGGAGGAGCTATTTTTTAAAATATATTTTATTGATTTTTTTTTACAGAGAGGAAGAGAGAGGGATAGAGTTAGAAACAATGAGAGAGAATCATCGATCAGCTGCCTCTTGCACACCCCCTACTGGGGATGTGCCGGCAACCAAGGTACATGCCCTTGCCCGGAATCGAACCCGGGACCTTTCAATCCGCAGGCCGACGCTCTATCCACTGAGCCAAACCGGTTTTGGCAGGAGGAACTGCTTTTTATTAACAATCAGTTGGTCCCAAATGGGTGGCTTGGGAGGGAGGTAGGACATGGGTTGGGAGCATGGCCCTGTGTAAGAATCTGTAAACTGGTTCATAAGTTTCAGACCCAACCCCCTTATTTGCAAAATGAGAACCGAAATCATACCTACCTCAGGGTTTGGGAGGAAACTGAGTTGCTATATATATATATATATATATATATATATATATATAAAGTGCTCATGGTGCCTGGCCTGTGGTAGGAGCCCGATAAATGTCAGTGACTGGCAGAATGTGAATCGAGAACCTTCTCTTTATCCTCGCATTTGATATCCTAAGTTTAAGCTTATTGAATTCTTGAATCTTCAGCCTTGCGTTGACTCAGGCCAATCAATGCTCACCTTTACTACCTAATAACCCTCCAGGTCTCCATCAAAGTCACAAAACTAGGCCCTGGCTTGTGTGGCGTGGTTGGATGGCAACCCGTGCACTGAAAGGTTTCCGGCATGTGCCCTTGACCAGGAATTGAACCCAAGACCCTATGGTGTGCAGGCCAATGCTAATCACTCAGCGACACTAGCCAGGGCGTAGGTAGTCTGCCTTTTTAATAAGTACTCCAGTGGAGTCTGAAAATTCACTGGAGTTGGAGTTAGACCCACCATCTCGCACTCTTGTACTCATAAAAGAGACAGGATGGTTTGGTATAACTAGTTTGCAGTGACTTCTGGCCTGTCTTACTCCTTCCGTAAACATACCAGTGTTTCCCAAAATATCTTCTGAGGTACCTAGTTCTGTGAGGTGCTTCCCCAAAAAAGGGGTTCCATGGTGAAATACTTGGGAAAACAATGCACTGCCTTACCATTGAAAATTCACATTGTGCAACGAACTCATTTAGTGTCTCATTCTCCTTCCTTGGTCCCTTTTTTCACGCAACACCTATTATGGTCGTTCTGCAGAATGTGTTGCAGAAACACCAGATTATTGCCTGTTGGGTCTGCAGAACCTGGAGTTCCCAAGTATTGGCTTCCATCTCCTGCTCCTGCTTGCGAGCACACCCACGTGGGCTCCAGGTTTGGGCCCATGCAGTAACGAGGCTGACACTCTGGAGAATGAACTGCCCCCAAAACAGCCCCAGAGAACTCACTGGGTTGGGTGGTGGTGCTGGTCCATCTGCCAGTCCATGCTTTGCCGACTAAAACCAAGAATAGCAGTTGCCCTTGCGAACTTTTTCAGCCCAATGTCTCTCTCAGAGCAGGACCCAAGCTCTTATTCCTGTGGCTCTCACCCACAGCGGTCTCTTCCGTCTCTGAAGAGTGGCAGCTTGAGATACTCAAAGGAGAGAGGGTCTTCCAGGAACAGCACAAGCAGAGCCAAAGGCATCTCTTAGGACGAGCCAGCACACCAGGGGTAGGCCCAGCCTGAGCTCCGCTGGCTCCCAAGGCCCCTGCCACACACATTCCCTGCTGGGTCTTTTCCTTCAGAGTCAGCCCTGCAGGCTAGAGCCCCAGGTATTCGGCCACGAATACGGCGAGGATGCGGCTCAGGTTGTGTACCGTAGGGGGGTGCAGATTGGCCTCCGAGTCGTCAGCGGTGTGCCAGACAGAGGGGAAGGGTGTGGAGATGAGGTG
The DNA here is from genome assembly GCF_964339955.1 of Pipistrellus hanaki. NCBI lineage: Eukaryota > Metazoa > Chordata > Mammalia > Chiroptera > Vespertilionidae > Pipistrellus > Pipistrellus hanaki. Next base: position 43,421,754 of record NC_140517.1, on the reverse strand, counting down.
GAGCACCGGGACCCCTGTGGAACAGAGGGAAGACTCAGGCCCAGGCTGACCCAGGAGCCTCGGCCCAAGCCTCTCCTCCCCCTGGAAGTTAACTCTGTTCTGGCGCTTGAAGAACTCTGAACCATCACTCTAAGTGCATGAGGGTACATGTTAGTTTAAAAATATGTATCCAGCCAAAACCGGTTTGGCTCAGTGGATGGAGCGTCGGCCTGCGGACAGAAAGGTCCCGGGTTCGATTCCGGTCAAGGGCATGTACCTTAGTTGCAGGCACATCTCCAGTGGGGGATGTGCAGGAGGCAGCTGGAGGATGATTCTCTCTCATCGATGTTTCTAACTCTCTATCCCTCTCTCTTCCTCTCTATAAAACAGGGGTCCTCAAACTTTTTAAAGTGGGGGCCAGATCACGGTCCCTCAGAGAGCTGGAGGGCCGGACTATATGAACTACTGATTCCTACTGTAACACCTCGGCTGCGCTCACTGCCCAAAAAACCTGGCGGGCAGGATCAGACTCCTCTGCGGGCCGCATGTGGCCCGCGGGCCGTAGTTTGAAGACCCCTGCCATAAAACATCAATAAAATATATATATTTAAAAATATGTATCCAGTATATTGTTTTCATAACACAAATTAAGAGAAACTCAACATTTAATGCATTATGGAAAGGCCAGGAGAAAGGACAGGTGTCTGACTATCCTCACCAGGTTTACTTTACCCGCTCTTTTTTCTTCTTTACCAATAGTTAGCACTTATAGCACTTGTTCCATTCCAGGCCCTCATTTAAGGCCGTACATCACAAATACACACTATTTTATCCTGATAATAACCCTTTAAGGTGGGCACCAAAACTACAGCGTTTTTACAGATGTGGACACTGAGGCACAGAGGTAGGCAGAGTGATTTGCCTAAGATCCCGCCTCTAGTAAACAAGTCAGATTTGAAACCAGGCCATGTGTCTCCAGAGTCTGTGCTCTTCTCCCCCCCAATTTAAAAATCTTTTTATTGATTTCAGAAAGGAAGAGGGATATCAATGATGAGAGTCATATCAAAGATGAGTCATTTATCGGCCGCCTCCTGCATGTTCCCCACTGGGGACTGAGCCCACAACCCAGGCATGTGCCCTGACCGGGAATGGAACTGTGACCTCCTGGTTCATAGATTGATGCTCAACCACTGAGCCATGCCAGCTGAGCCAGAGTCTGTGCTCTTAATCACTGTCCTGCATTGGGTTCCTGACCTCAGAGCACTTCTCTCTGCATTTTTCCAGATTTGCTAAGTATCGGCCCCACCACTATACCAGAAGCAGGTGTATTCTGGTGCATCACTGTATCCCTGATACCTCGCTCAGTACCTGCCTCGGAAAGTATTCGCTGAACGAATCAATAAAAAAGATGTTATAGTCCAGCTGGCATGGTTCAGTGGTTGAGCGTTGACCTATGAACCAGGAGGTCACGGTTCGATTCCCCATCAAAGCGTATGCTCAGGTTGTGGGCTGGATTCCCAATGTGGGTCGAGCAGGAGGCAGCGGATCAATGCTTCTCTCTCATCATAGATGTTTCTATTTCTCCCTCTCCCTTCCTCTCTGCAATCAATAAAAATATATTTTTTAAAAAGAAGGTGTTGCCCTGACTGGTTTGGCTCAGTGGATAGAGCATCGGCCTGTGGACTCAAGGGTCCCAGGTTCAATTCCGGTCAAGGGCATGTACCTTGGTTGCAGGCGCATCCCCAGTGGCAGGAGGCAGCTGATCGATGTTTCTCTCTCATCGATGTTTCTAGCTCTCTCTCTCTCCCTTCCTCTCTGTAAAAAATTAATATATATTAAAAAAATAAATAATTTAAAAAAGAAGGTGTTGTAAGGAATGCGTATTTGTTGAATGAGTAAATTACAGAGTAAGTATTTTAAAAGCAGTTTTTAGCACTTCCTATATGCCAAGCACTGTGGTGGCAGGCATTCCATATTCCTAATCTTATCTCATCCTCCCAACACTGTGATTATGAATATACACAGAGATGTGGTTTTTTATGTGTAAATCTCTTCATTTTCCCAGAAGAGACGGGGGCTCAGAGAGGCTACATAATTTGCCTTAGGTTAACGGGTGCCAAGTGGCAGATCCCAGAGCTCAGACCAGTTCTGAAACCTACCATCTGAAAACCTCGACCAGATGTCTTCCACCCTGGCTGTGCATCTGGTCACCTGAGAGTTTTGCAAAAATAGCCCAGAGACCCCAGATGGTGGCTCAATGGGTCCAAAATGTGATTGGGTATTCTTCTGAGCTGCCAGGGCATTGAAAGTCAAAAGCTACACCCTAACGGGTTTGGCTCAGTGGATAGAGCCGACGCCTGCGGACTGAAGGGTCCCAGGTTCGATTCCGGTCAAGAGCATGTACTTCAGTTGCAAGCACATCCCCAGTAGGGGGTGTGCAGGAGGCAGCTGATCAATGTTTCTCATCGATGTTTCTAGCACTCTATCCATGTCCCTTCCTCTCTGTAAAAAATCAATAAAATATATATATTTTTTTTAAAAATAAGTCGCCCTGACCGGTTTGACTCAGTGGATAGAGCATTGGTCTGGGGACTAAAAGGTTCTGGGTTCAATTCCGGTCAAGGGCATGTACCTTGGTTGTGGGCACATCCCCAGTAGTGGTGTGCAGGAGGCAGCTAATCAATGATTCTCTCTCATCGATGTTTCTAGCTCTCTATCCTTCTCCCTTCCTCTCTGTGAAAAATCAATAAAATGTATATAAAAAAAAAAGTCAAGAGCTAGAAGAAACTACTAAAGCACAAAATTAACAGCTCACATCTCTCAAATGCCTGTTACGTGCCAGACACTTGTCCAAGAAAAGCCTTTACATTTTGTATTAGCACATTCAACCCCCTCAATAAGAGAGGAACTGAGATGGGGCTATTATCCCTATTTTATTTTATTTTATTTATTTTTAAATATATTTTATTGATTTTTTAGAGAGAGGAAGGGAGAGAAATAGCTAGAAACATCGATGAGAGAGAAACAGGGATCAGCTGCCTCCTGCACACTCCCAACTGGGGATGTGCCCGAAACCAAGGTACATGGCCTTGACCGGAATCGAACCCGGGACCTTTCAGTCCGCAGGCTGACACTCTATCCACTGAGCCAAACGGGTTTCTGCAATTATCCCCATTTCAAAGAAGAGGAAACCAAGGCACAAATAGGTTAAGCAACTTGCCGGCAGCCCCCTCCCTGGGAAGGGTGAGGGCCCCCATGGACGTCTGCCCCCCTCTCCCCCCGCCACGGTACCTCTGCGGAGGAAGGGGATGTGGTCGTCCTCCACGGAGCCGGGGGGCTCCCCGGGCTGGAAGTACGCCACTTCCTGGGGGTGAGCCTGCAGCAGGTTCAGACGGTGCAGCCGCTTCTCTGGAGGGAGTGGGGATGAGGAGCAGAAGTCAGTCCCCTCAGGGGTCAAAGGTTCTGCTCAGAGACCAGCGGAGGGCAGGGGGTCTGAGGGTGAAGCACTGGTCATCCCGGTGTGAGAATGCATGTTCGTTACCCCTTCCTGCAGCTGAACCATGTCCCCCGCCATCATGAGCATCATGCCCACTTTACAGACAGGAAACTCTCAGGGATGAAGCCATGTGCCCGAGTTCACACAGCTGGTAAGGAGAGCCAAGATTCGAACCCGAGGCCACCTGGCCCCATGCCCTGTTTATAATCACGACTGCTGTGGGGTCTGTTTGTGCCTTGCTCTGTGCCTTAGAGAGAAGGCTGGATGACCTCTCCGAACAGGTGCCTGCCCTCCTCCACCCTCCCACCCGTCACCCTTACCGATGCTCCTCAGCCGATGGAACCAGCGGGCTGTGCGGGGGAAGTGACTGTAGAAGGTCGGATGAGGGGCTCCCAGGAGATCAAGAAGCATAAAGAGCTCCTAGGGAGAGAGGCCGGGACTGGAGAGGCCGGTGGGATGCTGCCAACCTTACCTCCCCCCCGTCCCTCCCGGAACCCAGGGGGCCCTGGTCTTACAATGGCCTGGATCCTGGTGGGGCCGGGACTGTGGGGCGCAGACTCCATGAGCTGGGCCAGGTGCCGGGAGCCATAGAGGGAGTCCCTGGGTCCCCACTCCTTCAGCGCCTCTTCGCCGTCCAAGAAGAGCAGCTGCAGGGTCACCGGGGCTGCCTGTGGGAGCTGGTGCTCAGTGTCAGCCCTGACCTTGACCCACCCCCACTTCCTGGCCCTTGCAAAGCTGAATGGGACAAGCTAGGTCTCCCCACTCATACAGCTTAGACTCTGAGCCAGACTGCCTGGGTTCAAATCCTGACTCGGCTGCTTCCTGGCAGTCATAGGTAAGTTACAGACTTCTCAAAGCATCAGTATCCTCATGTAGAAATGGGGTTAAAAAAGAGAGAGCGAGAGAAAAAAGAAAAAGAAAGAAATGGGGTTAATAACAGTTCTATGGCCGAGACCGGTTTGGCTCAATGGGTAGAGCGTCAGCTTGGGGATTGAAGGGTTCCGGGTTCGATTCCGGTCAAGGGCATGTACCTTGGTTGCGGGCATATCACCAGTAGGGGGTGTGCAAGAGGCAGCTGACCGATGACTCTCTCTCATCGATGTTTCTAACTCTCTACCCCTCTCCCTTCCTCTCTGTACAAAATCAATAAAATATATTAAAATAAATAAATAAATAAATAAATAACAGTTCTATGTACAGGGTAGGATTCGAACCAGTAACTGGCACGTAGACACTGAAGGGTTAGCTCTGATTATCATTATTCCTCTAGCCCGTTTAGCAAAAGAGACACACCCAAAAATGAATAATTATACAAACAGCGAAATTTGGTGGAGACAAATGCTCCCCAAAATTATAGGGTCCGAAAAGAACGCAGGAAGGGCGTGGAGGGTAATTGGTCTGGGGGCATGTCCGGTCTGTTAGAAAGAGACGTTTGTACTGAGGGCAAGTGGGAGCTAGCCAGGCAAAATGGGTCAGTGGGAAGAGTGTCCCCAGGCAAGGAAGCAGTATGGACCAGGGCGGGGCCAGAGAAGGGGTCGGAGAAAGTTTGAGAAAAGGCCTCAGGGGTCAGCAAGGGCCAGGGGGCGTGGGCTTCGGGGCACTGGGAAGGGGGTCTCAGCAGGGGAGGAGCATGAGGAAACCAGTGTTTTCATTCATTCATTCCACTCATTTTTTTTTTTTTTTCCTATTTCCACTCATTTTAATTGACATCCTACTTCGTTCCAGGCAATACCTTGGGCCCAGGGAATAGAGAAACAAAAGCAGCCAAATCCCTGACTAGATGGAGCTTATTCTAGTGTGAGACAAACAAATCAGCATAAGCACCACAAGTCACGGGAAGGCCTCGTTGAAGAGGTAACATCGGAATGGACACATGAACGAAGGATGGGAGCCAGCCAGGAAGATTACTGAGAAAAGCACATTCTAGCCAGAGCAAGTCCACATGCTCCCCAGGAGTGATTCTTGTGGGTTTGAGGTACACAGGAGGAGGTAGCTAGGTAGGATGAGCGAGGGGCGAGGGGTAGCAGATGAGACCAGATAGTGGGATGGGGCCCATCTCACCAGCCGATATAAGAACTCTGGCTTATGCACGGAATGAGGTAGAGGGGCCATGGGAGAATTTGGGGCAGAGAAGGGACAGGAACTGACATGCAGGAATTGGAAAGATCCCGGTGGCTTTGTATGTGTAGTGGTGACAGGAAAACAAGACCAGGCAAGGAAGGGTGGTGGCTTCAACCAAGGGAGAGGTTGCCCCTGCCCTTCCCCCCTGCCCTCCCCCCACTCCTCACCTGATCCTTGGTTCTCCTCAGTTCCTGATCCAGGGCCTGGGCCAGCTCCAGTAGCAGGGCACAGGGCACAGCCGAATCCGTGGCCCCCACAAACGGGGCTGGCTCCGATGGGAAGAGCTTCGAGTCATAATGGCAGGCGAGGGTGAGGTGACGGGCAGCCCCCGGGTCCAGTGTGGCCACCACATTGGCAAAGTCCAGCGGTCCCAGGGGCGTGGAGGCTGTGAAGGGGTCCAGCTCCACATGCCAGCCTGCCGTCAGGGTCCGCAGAGTGGCCTCCAGGAACTAGAGGCAAGAGAGTGGGGGTACTGGGGAGTATATAGGGAAAAGTGGCCATGTGACCTGAGCCATGCAGAGCAGTCGGGTTGCCTCACAAGTCCCACTTTAGTTGTAATCATTCCTTTCCCACCTCTGCTAAGCATCTACTAAGTGCCATGGGATGACCCCACCTCTTGATGCCAAGACTAACCACACACAGCTCGCTCCTCAAAAGCACCCACTGTGTGCCAGGCCCTGCTCTAGGAACTCTGTGGGGTAGGGACCATCAGGGGCTCAATTCAAAGCTGAGGAAACTGAGGCTCAGAGAGCTGAGGGAACTACTCCAGGGTCACACTCCAAGGGGCTGAAGTGGGATTTGAACTCGGGCAGTGTTCAAATGACTCTGGGTTGCTTTCTGGGAGGCAATATAGAGACCAGCCAGCTCTGGAGCCAACCTGTTTCGATTGAAACAGTCGATACACCATTTTACTAGCTGTGGGATGTGGGCAAAAAAATGCCCAACCGCACTGGGCCTCAGTTTCCCCATCTGCATAATAAAGGTCACATTGGTACCCACTTCATAAGGCTGTAGTTACTTGTGCCAAAGCACATAGTAGGCTTTGGGGGGGGGAGGGGGGCAGTACAGAGGGCAGTACAGCCTGGTAGTCTCTCTAGAGCACATGTGTCAAACACAAGGCCCGCGGGCCAAATCCAGCCCGCCAGGCCTTGCAATGTGGCCCGCACCGCGCTGTCATCACTGCACTCCGCTGTCAGTTTATGACATTGTCAGTTTATGACTGTTCAGTAAACCATTCGGCCCGAGATTTAGGCTGGATTTTAGATTTTGGCCCCTTCTCTGATTGAGTTCGACACCCCTACTCTAGAGTAAGATTAGTTCCACTCACTTTGGATCTTGGGCAGAATGCCTATTCCCATTCCCTAGCGGCCTGAGGGGTCAGGTGTGAGTGACCCTTTACCTTTCTGACTTGGAGATTGCCCGGGCTGCCCGGCGTTCGCACAACCAGCAGGGGGCGCAGGTAAGTGTTCCAGAGCCGCCGTGGGTCCAGTTGCCCCACCACCTTCCGCATTCGGGCTTCGGGGAGGCTCGCGATCAGTGGGCCCTTGGGTGGCGGGGTGGGATGGGGAAAAGATGAGCGGAGCGTGACAGCAGCCCCCATTCTGATCCTAACTCGGGGCGCCGTCGCCCCTAAGAAGGCCGGGCTCCTTTTCCTAATTGCAGGTTCCAGCATCAGAGGTTTCTAGGATAAATCCCAGACACAGGAAAAGTCCCTCTAAGCCTCCTAGACACAGGAAAAGTCCCTCTAAGCCCATCCCCTCCATCCTACCCAAATCCTGATCGAGGCCCAGCGAGAGGAAGGGACTCTTCCAAATAGATGATTTTAGGATTAGAGCCCAGGAATCCCAGTTTCACCACTCCAGACCCTTCCTCTTAAAGGGGAGCCACTATTACAGAACAAGCCTGAAGCCTTATTCCATTAACAAGGGGTATGCGTCCTACAGACCACAGCAGCACCTGCAGCTAGGACGCGATAAAGCCACGTCCACCCGAAACCTCCGAGACGGAGGAAAGAGAGGTGAGGCCCCCGTGGTGCCCCCGCCGGGCCTCACCCGCAGCTCCCGGCCGGGCGGCAGCTCCTCAGTCCCGCGGTGCCAACCGCTCCAGATGGTGTAGAACGCCGAGGCCACGGCCAGCGCCAGCAGCAGCAGCGGCAGCTGCTGAGCCCGCGGGAGCAGGCGGCGTTTGGGCGGTGAAGGTGGCTGCAGGAGGCCGCGTTCCCCGGGCCGTAGCCGGGGTCGCCCGCGGCCGCCTGGACGCATGGTAGCTTCGCCCAGATGCCGGTCCCGGACCGCGGATCGAATTTAGGCCCAGCCAAGTCCCACCCCGTGGAATTACCGGACCAATCAACAACGAGAGCGGCTGCAACATCCCGCCCTCCCGTGAGCAGTGGAGCCAATAGGGACTCTCGTTCTGAGGACACGCCCCCTCAGCCTCCCAGGGGCTTAGGCGACGATTCCCCAGAGAGTTACACAACCCTAAAGGGAGCGCGGGAGGGGGAGGCTCCGCCTCGGCGTGACAGGGAGAGCCAATGAGAGGCGTTTCATCTTAGAAAACCGTCGGCCTCCGGGACGCAGGTCCACGCCCCTCCCGGATGTAGGCAAAGCTTTGGTTTCGTGGAGTCGGAAAGATCAATAGACACGTAAACGAACCGTCCTCCCCTCCCCCCCCAGAGAAAGGGGCTGAGCCTCTCCCTGAAAGAGAAGAGCGGATTGGCTTCTCGGAGACCGCGCCTCCCAAGAGAGGGCCGGCGGGCATTTAGAACTGGCGCGCCCTTTCCCTCCTGCCACCTGAGCCGTTCTACCACAACATGGTTTAAGTCGGGCCCGCCTTCTTTCTCTCCCCGTTGCCGTGAACATCTAACCCTGAATGACCCTGAACCACTAAGCAATGCTTTTACCCCAGCGCCTCTACCGAGGAACTGAATAGACCCAAGGCGGGCTCGCGGGACCCATAGGCCACACCCACACCGCCGGCTGGGTTTGCGCAGGCGCCCACGGAAGTGGGGCCGCAGGAGGCGGAAGTCCCGCCCCTCTCGCGCTTTCTCTTCGGAGGCCGTCGCAACGCGGAGGACCGGAGCGTTTGGAGAGCGCAACCACCGCCACCATGTGAGGCCGGCGAGGCTTAAACGGCGGGAGTGGGTGGAGGGTGTAAATCTGGCCGCTTTCCGGGTGGGAGGGAGAGGATGGGCAGAGCGAGGCGCGGAGACGGAGATTTTGGCGGGTCGCGTGGGGTTCTTGTTCTGTTGAGTTTGAGAACGCGCGTGGGGCTTTTGACGGCTCCCGAGTTCCGGAGAGGGAACAGCTCTCTCTCAGATAACGGGCTGGCGGCCTTTCCAAATCATTAGTCTTTCTGTGAAGTGAATTTGAAGAGGGAGCGATTTTACGAAAATGCGGAATTGTGGGAATTACGACTTGAGATGAGGGACTATTCGGATAATTTGAGCTGAAGACCCAATTCGTGACATTTTTCTAATAATGAAATGGGAATGATTTTTAGTTATTTGCCCACTAAGCAATGACTTAAGTGCTCATATATCAGGCACTGCTTTACCTACCTGGGGTCTATCAGTCAGTGAATTCCCCTCCCCAAGAAAAGTCCTCTTGCTGCAGCTTATGGGTAGGGAAGAGGCAGGTGGTGAATGTAACAATAATAAACAGGTAAAGTATATGGTGTGTTAGGTGGCCAGGGCTATGAGTAAAGAAACGAGAGAGCAGAGTAAAAACAATCCTGATGTCCATTTTGAGAGACAGTAACTTAACTATCGCAGAAGGATACGTGGATAGAAAGAATGAACCACAGAGATACCTGGGGAGGCATCCAGGTGGAGGGGAAAGCAAATGCAGAGGCCCGGGATTAAAATTTGCCAAATATTTAACCACCCAGGAGGCCACTGTGGCTGAAACAGAGTGAAAGGGCTGGCAAAAACATTAGATTTTGCTTTTTACACTGATAGGAGCCCTGCGAGGATTTTGAAGAATGAGATGACGTGACTTAGGTCTTGGGTCCATAGAGCATTCTCGGGCAGTGTAGGGAGACCAGTAAGACTCTAGGAGAGAGATGGTGGGGGTTCGGGACGCGGTGAGAGATGGTTGGATTCAGGATATATTTTAGGGGCAGATGACAGGAGTTGCTGACGGGTTGAATGGAGGGTGTGAGAGAGAGAATAGAATCCAGTTCACATCAGTTTTTGCTCGAAGAGCTGGGAGGATGGTGTTGCCATGGATGGAGATGAGGGAGGCTGTGGATGGAGTGAGTTGAGGTGCTGGGCCTTGTGGAGCTCAGGGTGTGCAAGACTGGAAGTCCGCTAGGCCTCCAAACGGTGGTGCCATGCAAGGCCTGAGGAGGGTGGGTGAGGTGGGGAAAGGCTGGGAAGACGCGGGAGCGTGGCCACCCGTGCTCCCGCTCCGAGCTCTCTCACCTAGGGGTTTCCCACTCGCCCACTCAGGAGCCTTCTCAACAAGCCCAAGAGTGAGATGACCCCGGAGGAGCTGCAGAAGCGGGAGGAGGAGGAGTTCAACACGGGCCCGCTCTCCGTGCTCACGCAGTCCGTCAAGAACAACACGCAGGTGCTCATCAACTGTCGCAACAACAAGAAGCTCCTGGGCCGCGTGAAGGCTTTTGACAGGTGAAGGTTTTTGGAGGGGGCCTGGGGAGGGGGTCTGTCCAGGCCCGGAGAATCAGGCCCTGCCTTCCAGGTTCCTCAGAAGCCAGGAGAGTAATCAATCACCTTAAAACCTGAGGTGTGACTGTCTCTCGCTGCCCCACCAGCCGTACAATACGGTGGTTATGGGCATCTACTTAGGAGCCAGTCCTCATGGGTTCATGTCCCAACTCTGTCTCTTAGCAGCCACGTGACCTTTGACAAGTGACTATCTTGTCTGTACAGTGGCAGTAACCGTGGTGGTTGCAGAGGTTCAGTGGCTTGATACACATAAAGTGTACACTGTACCAGGTACTGTTGTAGGCTCCGGAGACACAGCAGTGACTAAAACAAACATGGTTCCTAAACTCGGAGCTTGTTACAGGTAGGAAAGCCGACGGGAATTGGTGAGTTCTATGGAGAAAAATAAAGCCAGGTGAGAACGTGGAGCACTGGGGCAGGGGGTGCGTCTTACTTTGGTCATCAGAAAGGCCCCATCTGAAGAGACAGCAATGAACGGACCTGAGGAAGTTGAACAGGCAATCTAGGGATCATGCCCTCCACCAGAATTGAACCCAAGACCCTTCAGTCTTAGGGCTGACGTTCTAGCCACTGAGCCAAATCGGCTAGAGCTGTAATTTGTATTTTTTAGTTAGCGCTTGTAAAATACTTTCCTCACAGTGGTGTGCTGAGGCTTAATTCTGGAACATTTTGGCCACTGGCTATTACGTGACCACGAACAAGTCTTTCCCTCTGAGCCTCACTTTCCTCTTGAGTAAAACGGGAATAAGGACAGGAAGTGCTGAGCACAAGGGAGCAGATAGACCTGGATTGGAACACTGGCTCTGTCACTTCCAAAATGTGTGACCTGGGGTGCGTCACATCGTCGCACCGTGTTCGGCTTTCTGCTGTAGGAGCGGGAGGTGACACTGGGTTTACCTCCTGGGGTGAGATTTTTCTTTTCCCCCGTTTCCTCCTCTAGTCATAAACCTCCTGCCTCTCCAGCCCTGCCAGCCTCCCAGCCTGGTATGAATCCTGCCACATTTGAATCTGGGAGTGACCTGTCATAATATCATAAAATTGAAATCAATTGTTTTTTGTTGTTAATCTTCATCCGAGGATATTTTTCCCATTGATTTTTCTTTCTTTTTCTTTTTTTCTTTTTTTAAGAGAGGGTGGAAAGGACTGGGATATCGAGGAGAAAAAGAGAAGCATCCTTGTAAGAGAAACACATCAATTGGTTGCCTCCCATATGGGCTCTAACCGGGCCAGGGTTGAACCTGCAACCCAGGTACATGCCCTTGGCCAGAAATTGAACCCTTGACTCTTCAGTACATGGGCCAACACTCTAATCACTGAGCCACACCAATCAGGGCAAACTCAATTGTTTTTCAAATCTTCCCTATGCTCTTGTGCATCTTGTTTTTCACATATACCAGTGGTCTGAGGACATCACTGGAAGTCAGCTAGGGTGTTTTCAACTTCCTCAATTATTTTCTTAATTGTGTTACTTCCTTGAGTGAGCAGAGCTTGTGTTGAGGCAAAATTAAAAAGATGCAAAAGGCACCCGATGAATGGCAGATCCTTCCTCCCTGTCCCCCAGTTGTAGTCATCAGGATCTCACCATGGCTAATTTCTCAGGTCTCTTCCCCAAATATTATTTGAATATAACATCAGACATAAAGATGGACGAGCCGAAACCGGTTTGGCTCAGTGGATAGAGCGTTGACCTGCGGACCGAGGGGTCCCAGGTTCGATTCCGGTCAAGGGCATGTACCTTGGTTGTGGCCACATCCCCAGTAGGAGGTATGCAGGAGGCAGCTGATTGATGTTTCTCTCTCATCGATGTTTCTGACTTTCTATCCCTTTGCCTTCCTCTCTGTGAAAAGCCAATAAAATATATTAAAAAAAAAAAAAAAAAAAAAAAGATGGACGAGGGGCCCGGCTGGTGTGGCTCAGTGGTTGAACATCAACCTACAAACCAGGAGGTCACAGTTCAAGTCTAGGTCAGGGCACATGCGCGGGTTACAGACTCAGTCCCTAATGTGGGGCATGCAGGAGGCAGCCGATCAATGATTCTCTCATTGATGTTTTTATCTCTCCCTCTTATCTTCCCCTCTAAAATCAATAAAAAATATATATATATTTTAAAATGGAGAAGAGTACTTTTTAGTTTATTTTTAAAACTTCCAATAGCACAGAACAGTTTTGTTTTTTGTTTTCTTGTCATTAATCCTCACCTGGGGATATTTTTGGGAATCCAGCCTGCAACTGAGGTGTGTGCGCTTGACTGGAATCGAACCCAGGATCCTTTAGTTCGAAGGCTGATGCTCTATCTAATCTACTGAGCCAAACCGTCTAAGCCTTGGCTTTTTTCACTTCATAACAGTCCAATGAGAAGTTTGCTTCCAGCTTGTCCCCTGAGTCACTCCACTGCCACCCATCTCTAGGAGTCGTAGGATTCTGCATTGCACAGCAAGTGGGGGTAGACTTCTACCTCACCCCCTCTTTTTCCTGCAAAAGGCAACTTTCCATGTCCGCTGTTCCCCCTCTGCCTTTTTCACTCCACAGGATCTCCTGGTGGTTACTCCATAGCAAGGCACAGAGCTCCCTCATCTTTTTTTCTTTCCTTTTTTTTTTTTTCCCCCCAGCAGCCCTGTGAGGTGGGCACCGGGAATGTCCCCCTGTTAGAGGAGGAAAGGGCACAGGGGGTGGCGCCCTCTGCCTCGGCCTGCACCTGCACCGAGGACTGGCAGTGCCGCTGCAGGAGGGCGGCCGCCCCTCACAGAGGAGGGCGGGTCAGAGGCCGCCCCTCACCGGAGCCTCCCCCTCCCTGTCCCCCCAGGCACTGCAACATGGTGCTGGAGAATGTGAAGGAGATGTGGACCGAGGTCCCCAAGAGCGGCAAGGGCAAGAAGAAGTCCAAGCCTGTCAACAAGGACCGCTACATCTCCAAGATGTTCCTGCGCGGCGACTCGGTCATCGTGGTGCTGCGGAACCCCCTCATCGCCGGCAAGTAGGGGCTGCTCCAGCCGGCACCGCACTCCCGCCCTGCTCAGACCTGCCCCGGACCAGACCGAGAACAATAAAGTCCTGTTTTGTTTTGTTTTTTCTAGTGGCATCTGTCTGTCCCCAGGGCCTTGTGAGCGGGATGGGCTTGGGGGAGGGCGGCTGAGCCTGGGGCCACACGCTGGGATCAGGACCTGAGCAGATGAAGAGGCCCTGTCTCTGCTCCTTTCGTGCCTCAGTTTCCCTGTCTGTGAAGTGAATTGGACAGAGTGCTTTTGCTCTTTCCTGTTTAATCTTTACTAGCTTCTCATTACCCCATCTCTCCTTTCTTCCTCTGAATGAGTCAGCCTTGCTTGAAATTTCTTCTGGTCTTTTTTTCTGTTTGTTCAGTTAGATCAACATCCCCCGCTGTTTACTTTGTGTCCAGCCTTGTGTTGCAATCCTGGGGACACAGCAGTGCCTGAGACAGCCCGGGGCTGATGGGAGGAGATACATGTTTAAAGCAGTTGGTACTCAAAGTCCTGACCAAGTAGCTCAGTTGGTAGTGGCATCTCAGTATGCCAAGGTTACGGGTCCCATCTATAATTAGATCACATACAAGAAGCGACCAATGAATGCATCAGTAAATGGAACATCAGATCTGTTTCTCTTTTCTCCTCCTCCTCTCTCCCTCTCCCTTCTCTCTGAAATCAGTAAGTACAGATTTTTTTTTAAGTGTCCAGTAACCTCAAGTGATTGGTTCTATGTGTCTACCTTTCCCTGGCCACTCACTATTTCATGTTTTCTCAATGTTTATCTCTCCCTCTCTCTAAAAAAAAAAAAAAAAAAGTTTAAAAAATGTTTATAAGAAAAAGCAGTCATGCTGTCACCTGCTGCACTGTTAGGCTGCCAGCCCTTGGCTCTGTGCTGCTCAGACTTCCAGCAGCTCTGAGCCGGCAGTTCCTCTTTCCCTCCAGTTCCCAGGAGAGGGGCCTGAGGCACAGAGAAGTGTCACGTGCTCGGGGACACCCAGGCAGGAAGTGGTGCTGATCAAACCCACCCTGCTCCTGAGCCTGTGGCTGCACCCTGAGCTCTGCTGTCCTTCAAGTTACAACCAATTACCATCAAGGGGATTCTCTAGCAAATAGAGAAAGGAGGGCCTTACTGTTTTCCTCCGGTGTACACACATCACTCTCCCCCAGCGAGATGTCTGTTCTGTCTCTGCCTGCATCTCTGTCTCTGTTCTCAGGGCCTAATGCCAGGTGGCGCAGGAGTTTGCGGAACCGAGGGCAGGACCAGTGTCTGACACTGAGCTGTGGAAAGCAGAGCCTGGCTTACCCTGTGAGCTGCAGAGCTGGGGATCCTGCAGCAGAGAGGACTGACATACACGGACACGTGTGGGGTTATAAAGCTGAATGTTTACTGGGTGGTGTAATTGGAACAACCCTCTGAAGCAGATACTGGAGCCATCCCAATTTACAGATGAGACAGCTGAGGCTTAGTGGGTAATGACTCGCCCAGGTCACTCAGGGAAGCGATGGAGCCACGTTCAAACTCGGGGAGGCAGACCCTCATGAGCCACCATACTGTCAGGGAACAGGTCAGAGCCCCAGTGCCCTAATCTGTGGGGTCAGTGGTACGGGCTGGTATGGCTCAGCTGGCTGGAGCATTGTCCTGAACATGATCCTGATTTGGGTATGTATGGGAGGCAACCAATCATTTCTCTTGCTCTTTTCCTCTAAAATCAATAAAATCGTGTCCTATAAAAAATAAAAAAGTGCCGGCACCGGTTTGGCTCAGTGGATAGAGCGTTGGCCTGCGGACTGAAAGGTCCCGGGTTCGATTCCGGTCAAGGGCATGTGCCTTGGTTGTGGGCACATCCCCGGTAGGGGGTGTGCAAGAGGCAGCTGGTCGATGACTCTCTCTCATCGATGTTTCTAACTCTGATCCCTCTCTCTTCCTCTCTGTGAAAAATCAATAAATTATATTTTTAAAAAATAAAAATAAAAATAAAAAAGTAACGAAGTGGGGGCAGGGGTGCTGCTGCAGGAAACTTCCCGGGGGATTCGGTTCTTTTGCAGGAGAAAAGCGGCACAAAGCCTGGAGTCCCAATCTTCAAATGGTTCGAATCTCCTGCCTCCCTCTGGTTGACTTAATTATCCTGCCTTGCAGGCTGAGGCAGGATTCCAGCCCAGCACCCAGCTTGGCATCAGTTTGAGTTTCAGCCACCATCTCCTCCCAAATGGTTCCTAATTCACCTCTTCCTTCAGCAGCGAAAACAACAGCAGAGGCTGCAGGAGTAGCCCCAGGCACCCTGGCCAGGCATTCAGCATCCGCCAGGCACCAGGCACCATCCTAAGAATAACTCGTTGGAAACTCAGGCAAGGTACTGTTATACCTATTTTCCAGAATTGGAAAGTGAGGCATAGAGAGGCTGAGAATTTTCTCCAAGTCATGCAGCTAATAAGTAGCCAAATTAAGATTTGAACCAGGCTGTGTGTTTCCTACAGCTTTCTTCTGGCTTTTGTTATTGTTAAAATGAAAAATTTGTATACACTGAGTGGTCAGATTATTATGATCTCTGAATGAATAATAATCTGGCCACTCAGTGTAGACTGACCACAGAGGTGGGATTTTAAAATAAGGTTTTTTCCATGTATAACAACTGCATTGTGGGTAGTAAGGATCACATGAACATTCCCAGTTGGGGCTTCTCTTAGGCGGTGGGGACTGTGGCAGTATGATGTGCAAGTTGATGTCCATGTTGTCATGGCAACACGTGGCTGAAGATGAGCAGTGCACCCCTCCAGGGGGGGTGTGGCCGCCACAGGCTCCCAGCCTCAGCCATTTCCCTTTATGGCCTGGCCAAAAGATTCTCATTCTCTCTTTCTCAACAGACACACCAAAAAGCACACACAACTGTTTCTCATGCTTTATTTACATTACAGGGGTGGGGAGCATTTTTTCTGCCGAGGGCCATTTGGATATTTATAGCATCATTCTCAGGCCATAAAAAAAAAATTAACTTAAAAATTAGCCTGCTATATTTGGTCAAACATTTAATTAACTCATCCCTAATGCCTTGGCAGGGCCAGACCACAGGGCCTTCTATGGTCCGAGGGCCGGATGTTCCCCACCATGATTTATAGGGCCCCTACCCTCCCAGGACCCACAAGGTCCCCGTCCCTGTACCCCCCCCCCACACACCCTCACAAGGCCACCTCATGTTAAAGGGACTCTGTGTTTATCTGTCCAGGGAGCTGAGACCCAAGGAAAAGAATTGACAACACCCAGGTTCTAATGGAATCTAACTGTGTCTGTGGGGGAAGGATTAGAAGTGAGGGCTTCCGTTTGTACAAGAGGTCCAGCGACAGTGTGGCTGTTGGCTACCCTAATTCTCCCAGTGCCCAGGGAGCCACTCAGGAGGGTGAGGAGTGCAGCCACACTCGCCAGCTAGCAGTGGTCCTGGCTTCTCTGGGTGCAAGGTCCCAGCCGGGGCCTGCCCTGAATTGCCCGTGTTTGTGTCTACACCTCCTCTCTGGATCCCGGTGGGCTCACACTTCGGTCTCCAGCTCTAACCTCTGCCTTGAGCTCCAGACCTTTGTCCCAGCTTATCGTGTCCAAAGAGCACTCTCCCTGGGTTCACCCCACCTAAACCCAATCTCACTTTCCTTTCTCCGCAGCCTCAAACCTACGAGTCTTCCTGGGCTTCTTTCCCTTCTTGCTGAACTTTCTCATGCAATTAATTCATTGCATGAGATCCTCAGTTCTACCTTCAAAATAGCTCTGGAGTCCACCTGCCTCCCACTCCGCCGTGGCCACCACCTGGTTCCGCCTCCTTCACCTCCTGCCTGCGGTCTCCCTGGGCTCCCAGCTCCCATCCCTAGTAATCTGTCCCCCCACAGCGCAGACAGAGGCTCTGTTTAACACATCAGCCCAGGAGCCCTGGCTGGGTGGCGGGTAGCTCAGTTGATTAGAGCATTGTCCCAAATCACAGGGGTGGGGAACCTTTTTTCTGCCAGAGACCATTTGGATATTTGTAACATGGTTCGCAGGCCATGCAAAATTATCAACTTAAAAATTAGCCTGCTATATCTGGTCAAACATTGGATTAACGCACTCCTAATGCCTTGGCAGGGCCAGACCAAATCATTTTGTGGACCTTATGGAGCCCATGAACCAGATGTTCCCTACCCCTGTGATACACCAAGGTTTCGAGTTTGGCCCCCTGTCAGGGCACATACAAGAAGCGACCAATAGGTAGTCCTGGCCTGTGTAGCTCTGTTGGCTGAGTGTGGCCCCCTGCACTGAAGAATCGCTGGTTCGATTCCCAGCCAGGGCATATGCCCAGGTTGTGGGTTCGATCCCAGATCGGGGTATGTACAGGAGGCAACGGATAAACCAATAGATCAGGGGTCTTCAAACTACGGCCCGCGGGCCACATGCAGCCCTCAGAGGAGTCTGATCCGGCCCGCCAGGTTTTTTGGGCAGTGAGCGCAGCCGAGGTGTTACAGTAGGAATTAGTAGTTCATATAGTCCGGCCCTCCAGCTCTCTGAGGGACCGTAATCTGGCCCCCACTTTAAAAAGTTTGAGGACCCCTGCAATAGATGTTGCTCGAATTGATGTTTCTCTCTCCCTCTTCCTTCCTCTCTCTCTCTTAAGTAGCAATAAAAACATACTTTGTTTAAATAAAAGAATCCACCAGTGAATGCATAAATACATGGAACAACAAATCAATGTTTCTCTCTTAAATTAATAATTTAAAAAAACACCACACACGTTAGCCCATGAGATGCTTCTGCTAAGAGTTTTCAATGCACCTGGAATAAAACCCACACTCTTTGCCCCTGCTCACTTCTCTCTCCATTCGGCTCTGACTCCTCCCAGCTCCAGCCATGCAGGCCACCTGTCTGCTCCTAGGACATGGCCAAGGTCCTTCCTGCCCAGGGCCTCTGCTCCTTCTGCCTAGAATCTTGCCCACCAGTTCTTCCCAAAGCTGTCTCCTGCACCTCTGGCAGGTAGGGCTTACATGGTACCTCCGCAGAGATGCCCTCCCTGGCCACCGTAGACCCCCTTCTAATTTTTCCTCATCAGCCATTCCACTCAGCCCATATATAACGATGTATTATTGTCTTAAGGGTCTGTTTCCCCCACTCAATTTTGAACTCTAGGTCAGGGGCCTTTCTCTGTTTCCTTCCACCCCATTTCCCCAGCGCCCTCCCTCCACAAGGGGCCTGGTACACAGTAGGCGCTCAACAAATACATGCTAAGCGAATGATCACAGGAATCCCGCTGCCTAGCAGTAACTTTCCAAGACCCGGCTGGCCTCATCCCCAGGCCCTGGGAGGTTCCCCGAGGACAGGGCACGGCCAGTGGCGACCTGTCTGGGTTCGGAGCCCAACTGCAGGCTCAGAGAAGGCCGCTGGGAGGGCTGGTGCGGCTCCTCTCCCAGGCTGCGGCGCAGGCGGCAGCGGTGCCAACCTCGGCGGATCTCCGACTGCACCTGCAACGGGTAGCGCTCAGAGCCGGGGCCAGGCACGCCGTTCGCTGTGCTGCCGCCAGAGGGCGCGGGCGGGCGGCAGGCCGGGCTCTCCCTACCTCCTTGTTGATGAAGCAGTAGAGGAAGCTGACCAGCAAGCCCTGTCAAACAAGGCGTCACATCAGGGACTGGGGACAGGCTTATGAACACCTTCCTAAGAGCCCGGGCCTTGCCAGGCCCCAGACTACCTCGGCTGCCACTCTCCCGGTCCTAGACTTTTGCAAGCACCTCCCTGCTCCCCGCTTATCCTCCCCAGTTTGCTGAGCAATAAAGAGGACCCTGGATGTTATAATCGCTTCCCTAGTTTTTCTTTTCTTTTCTTTCCTTCTTTTTTTAAAATATATTTTATTGATTCTTTACAGAGAGGAAGGGAGAGAGATAGTTAGAAACATCGATCAGCTGCCTCCTGCACGCCCCCTATTGGGGATGTGCCCGCAACCAACATAACATGCCCTTGACCGCATTCGAACCTGGGACCTTTCAGTCCGCAGGCTGACGCTCTATCCACTGAGCCAAACCGGTTTTGGCACTTCCCTAGTTTCTATCCCACTTGGGCAAACTGCTTAACCCCTCTGGGCCTCAGTTTCTTCATCTGGAAAATGGGGCAATACAATGGTGGTTCTGAGAATTGAGATATTGGTTTGCAAGAAGTTGTGGTGTCTAGTACACAGTGTTAAACCTCTTACTTAGTCTTATGATTTATCTTACCATTATTATATACTATTATATAACCATTAGTAAATATTAATAAACCAAGTATAGGATGATTAATTATTAACACTTGCTTAATTTTAATTATTAATGATTATTCTAAGTTACTGGTAAATTAATTTTAATCATTTGTTTTATATTTATGTTTCACATTATAAATTAAAATAAATATAAAACCATTTTTATTTATAATTAACAATAAGTTTCTTGATAAATTAATACAAGTCCATTATTTGTATGTGTTATTGGTAAAATATTACTTATCTCCCCCTTGCTCCACTGGCTCAGGCCGGCCAGCCCTCCTCCATCGCGACAGATCTTACATGCGAAGTGTCTCACTCACCTCGCTCATTCCCTCACCTTCTTCCGTCTTTGCTCCAATATCTTCTTCTCAGGCAGGCCTTCCTTGACCCCCTGCCTGTAACACTACCTTTTGTCTAATCTTCACCTCTATTTTCTTGCTTTTTTCCCCCCCCTCTACCCACATCTTACCATCTGCCATTCTGGATATTTTACTTATATACCGTGTATGTGTAGCATCCGTCGCTCCTACAAGAATGTAGAGACGATTCTGGTTTTGACAATATCCCCACAGTGAGCTAGGAAAAGTGTATGCAATAAATGTTCGCTGAGTTTAATGAAATGAACAGGCATGTGAGGTGAGACAAGTGTTGTCCCCACTTTAGAGATGAGAAAACTGAGGCCCAAGCAGGTAAAACAGGGCGGGGACTAGGCTTAGGGCTAGCACATGCAGGGCCAGCTTTACATTTTGGAGTGAGTGCCTTCATATATTTTGCGTTGTGAGCACCTGTCTTGCCACCCTGGCTCTGACAGATCTGATTTTGGCCTCAAAGCCCTTGATCTTGCCAAAACCGTTTTTGCTCAGTGGATAGAGCACTGGCCTATGGACTGGGGGGGGGGGGGGGGGGGAAGGGTCCCATGCTCGATTCCGGTCAAGGGCATGTACATTGGTTGTGGGCACATCCCCAGTGGGGGGTGTGCAGGAGGCAGCTGATCGATGTTTCTCTCTCATCGATGTTTCTGTCTCTCTATCCCTCTCCCTTCCTCTCTAAGAAATCAATTAAAAAAAAAAAAAAAAAAAAAAAGCCCTAGACCTTCACCAGGAGGCGGGACCGCTCAGGCCTCCCCTCTCCTGTCTCGGCCCCTGCCTCAGCGTTCTGTATAGAATGAATGAACTCGCCCGGGCACCCCCACTGCAGTGGCTGTGCCAAGGGGCGGCCGCAGCCCTGCTGCCTCTCGGGGAGAGGGCCCCGGCTGAAAGGGGGCAGCCCCGCTCCCCGCCTGAGCACCTGGAAGGAGCTGAGGAAGATCTCGAAGCCGAGCTTGGCGAAGCGCAGGTGGCCGTGGGCTTGTTCCTCGGTCACAGGAGCAAACACCACCTCGTGGACGCCCAGCAGAGGCACCAGCGTCAGCGTGGAGCGGGCCAGCCTGGGAGGAGAGGGCAGCTGTGGTCAGCGGCCCGGGTCCCCATCCCACCTCCGGCCCTCTTCCCTCTCCCCCCCTCTTCCCTGCCCCACCTTAGCCGGTAGTCCGGGCAGCGCATCTGCTGGGTCCTCAGCTTGGACACGAGGATGCCGAGGATTCGGAGAAAGATGAAGAAATTAATCTGCGGGGAAAGGGTAGAGGCCGAGCCAGTCCGAGCCCATCCTGGGGAACAGGGCGGCACCCCTCTCCCCAGGATGAGAAATCCCCGAGGACTGCCTGGAGGAGGCGGCGGCGCCGGCCGTACCAAGATGGTCATGAGGATAGGGGTGCGTATGATCCACCAGATGGCCTTGACTTCGTTCCGCTCCCAGCACCTGGAGCAGGGAGGGGTTGTGGTGGAGCTAAGGGACTGAAAACCGCTAGAAGCACACACGGGTCGCGCACATTCCCTCGGCAGGGCCCGCCCCGCCCGCCTTCCGTGAGGCCACGCCCACATCCCCTCCAGAGCCCCGCCCACTCTTGCCCCGGCCCGCCCCTTCCCATCGTCCTCGAGCACAACCTTTCCGAGCTGCTCTATTCCGTTATCCCCCCACCCACGTCCCCTCCAGGCCCCCACGTGCCATCAGGACCGCCCCGCGCTCCCATCCCACCCGCCCAGGTGCCTCGAGGCCCCGCCCACCTCCCCAGGCTCCCCGCCCAGGTGCCCAGGGACCACGCCCACCTCCCCAGGCCCCGCCCAGGTGCCTCGAGGCCCCGCCCACCTCCCCAGGCTCCCCGCCCAGGTGCCTCACAGTCCCGCCCACCTCCCCAGGCTCCCCGCCCAGGTGCCCAGGGGCCACGCCCACCTCCCCAGGCCTCACCCAGGTGCCTCGAGGCCCCGCCCACCTCCCCAGGACCCCTCTCCCCTCAAAGCCCCCCCTCCGTCCCAGGCCTCCTTCCCGCAACTCACTGCGTGTTCTCGTACAGGTACCTGACGATCACCCAGGGGATGACGAAAAGCGCGGGGGCCCCTGTGCAGACCCCGACCCCCGCCCCCCACCCCGCCGCAGCCGTCAGCACGCGCGCGGGCCTCGCCTGGCCCCAGCCCCGCGGAACTCCCCGCTGAGATGGGAAGGCAGAAGCCTGGAGAGAGGGAGAGACCCCTGAAGCAGACCCGCAGGGCAGTCGGGGAGCGGTGGTGCGGGGAGGGCGGGCCGGGGACAGGGTCCGGGCTCACCCCAGCCGAAGAGCAGGTAACCGCGGAAGGGGCCCCCCTCGGAGCCCCCCACGAGCACCAGGAGGCTGTGCAGGTAGATGCCCTCCACCAGCAGCCACGTGTAGTTGGCGCCCACGCAGTACTGGGTCACGATCTGGGCCGTTCTGCAGGGCCCGAGCGCCTGGAGGGTGGCCGGACAGGGGGACGGGGGCAGTCAGGGCGCTGGAGGTACCCCAAGCTTTCCTCCAGCCCCAAGCTTTCCTCCAGCCGATCGTCCTTTCACCCCCTCCTCTTGTCATCAAATACTCTCCCACTCTGTCACCGAAGGGTGGTACCTGTGCTTGGTTTCTCTCACCCTATATGACCTCTCCCACTCTAACCTCTTTTTTAAAATATATATATATACTTTATTGATTTTTTACAGAGAGGAAGAGAGAGGGATAGAGAGTTAGAAACATCAATGAGAATCATCTATCAGCTGCCTCTTGCACATCCCCTACAGAGGTTGTGCCTGCAACCAAGGTACATGCCCTTGACTGGAATCGAACTTGAGACCTTTCAGTCCGCAGGCTGATGCTCTATCCACTGAGCCAAACCGGTTTCAGCTACTCTAACCTCTTAAACAACTGGTATCTCCCATCTCACTATCAAACTTCTCCTCAAGCCGAGGCCGGTTTGGCTCAGTGGTCTGCGGAGCGTCGGCCTGCGGACTGAAAGGTCCCAGGTTCGATTCCGGTCAAGGGCATGTACCTTGGTTGCGGGCACATCCTCGGTAGGGGGTGTGCAAGAGGCAGCTGGTCGATGTTTCTCTCATCGACGTTTCTAGCTCTCTATCTCTCTCCTTTTCTCTCTGTTAAAAATCAATAAAATATATTTTTTTAAAAACACACAAAAAAAAAAACTCCCCAAGATGCCCCAGAGATGGCTCCTCCCACCCCATCTCCTGAGACCGGTGCTCAGCTACTCCACCTTCCGAAAAGCTTCTCCCACCTCCCCCTCCTCTCCCACCAGCGTGGCCCTCCCGCCCCCGTGCTTCCTGACAATGGGCATGGCCCACGGTGTTCCCAGGGAGTTTTCCTCCCCTCTGGTCCCAGCCTCGGGTCTGGCTCACCTTGTTTCTCAGTAACAACCTGGAATCTACCAGATTCTCCCCCCAGCTATTCCCCGCTCCTGTCTCCTCCTCACCTCCAGCAGAAGACTCTCAGGGGTGGGACAGGCCAGTGGTTGGAAACAGAAGAAAGAGAATGGGAAAATGCCAACAAAGGCGGTGACGGAGTGAACCATGGGGGTCCCTCTCTGGCGTGGTCCAGAGGGAGGAAACTGTCACCAGTGCCCTGGGCAGTGGGGGCAGTGGGTAGCGTGGGAACCGCCTGCGCTGATTCCCAAGGCGAGAGGAACAGGGACTACGCTCACCTGGTTCCACAGGATGGGGGCCTGGTCCCCGGGCGCGGGGCCCGGGGGAGGCAGCAGCCGGTCGCGGGTGAGGATGGCTGCCGCCCGGAGCATGAAGGACGTGAACAGGTTGATGTGAATGTAGTTGCGAGTGCAGTGCAGCCGCCTGGGGATTGGGGAGGCAGGGGGGGGGGCCATGGAGACCCGTCCCCGGCCCCGGGGAGCCCCTTTCGCCGCCTCCCAGCCCCTCTTCTCACGGAACCTCCGTTGGGTGCCGACCACCCCATCTCAGCGGGCAGACAGGCCCGGCTCCGCCTCGGCCGCCCACGGTGGGGCCCCACCTGAAGGAGCCCAAGATGAGCAGGGCGAGCAGCAGCGCGGCCAGGGACACGGAGTAGCCCACGGTGTACACCACCTGCAGCCGCTCCAGGATCAGCTTCTGGTTCTGGGGGCCAGGGCAGGACACGGAACAGGGCTCAGCTCTCCCCCAGGGTCAGCGGGGGCTGGACAGACCTCTATCTGCTCCTGTTCCCGCCAAGCACCCCAATGTTCTCTTGGGGATCCAACTTCCCTTATTTCAGTGGGGCTGTCTCCACCCTTCTGCGCCAGGCGGGACAGGTGGCCAGCCAATGAGAGCATTCTAACCCCCTCCTAATCCCTCCTCCACCCCCTCCCCTACACACATACACAGTGATTAGTCCAGGGTGGGCAGAGGACCCAAACCAGGGCAATGAGCATCAATCCTGAAAGTTTGGGGCTGCGAGGACTGAGCCCCTTGCACGGATTTCGTGCACTGGGCCACTAGTGTAAAATAATATTGAATGGCAATGTAACTGAAAAATAAAAATTTCAGTCCTAGCTGGTTTGGCTCAGTGGATAGAGCATTGGCCTGCGGACTGAAGGGTCCTGGGTTCAATTCCAGGTAAGGTCACATGCCCGTGTTGTAGGC
Source organism: Pipistrellus hanaki (assembly GCF_964339955.1). Taxonomy (NCBI): domain Eukaryota; kingdom Metazoa; phylum Chordata; class Mammalia; order Chiroptera; family Vespertilionidae; genus Pipistrellus; species Pipistrellus hanaki. The sequence continues at coordinate 43,397,295 of NC_140517.1, read as the reverse complement.
TGGATTCCCAGTAGGGGGCGTATTGAAGGCAGCCAATCAATGGTTCTCTCTCATCATATGTTTCTATCTCTCTCTCTCTCCCTCTTCCTTCCTTTCTGAAATCAATAAAAATACATTTTTAAATAAAAAGATGAAGATGAGACCAGCGCAGATAAAAACACAGGCACATGATGGCGAGCAAGAGAGATCCCCAACATTATTTGAACACCTAGATCCAGCTGTGCCTGAAGCTGTATGTGGCTGTATACGTTTCAATCACAGAAGTAGAGATTTTTTTTTTTTTTTTCTGCATCAAGCACATTTACTTGGGATTTCTACCACTTGGAACCCAGACCCCTGAACAGTACAAGGGATTTCAGGCTCAGTCTGAGGCTGCTGCCTTTTCTTTAAAAAAAAAACAAAAAAAAAACATATATTTTATTGATTTTTTACAGAGAGGAAGGGAGAGGGATAGAGAGCCAGAAACATTGATGACAGAGAAACACCAAACAGCCGCCTCCTGTACACCCACCTCTGGGGATGCGCCTGCAACCAAGGTACATGCCCTTGACCGGAATCAAACCTGGGACTCTTCAGTGCACAGGCTGACACTCCATCCACTGAGCCAAACCGGTTTTGGCAGGCTGCTGCCTTTTTGCCTCTCCCTGGACATCCAACCTGAATCCCTCGCCTCTTCTTACCTGAAAGGTCCCATTCTTCTCTGGGTTCTCACACTGAGAATGGTCTCTCCAAGGTCCCCATTGGCCGTCACTGCCGCACCGGCGGAGGACAAAGCCTGCAGCCACTGGGGGGGATGGAGGGAGGGGATTAGAGGCACAGAGAGAGAGATGGAGACAGAGACCAGCTGGGAGGAAAGGCAGAGAGAGAGCCGATGTGATGATGATGATGATATGAGCCCTTCTATGGAATTTCACACATTAATGTAATATTCAGAAGACAGCTCTGAAGCTGGTGCTATCATCAATCCCATTCTACAGATGAGGGGATTGACGTATAAAGAAATTAAATAAACTGCCCTGGACCACACAGCTAGCTAGGACCGGAAGACCAGAATGCCCAGCGACAGACTCAGATAAAGGAGAGAAAAGAAGAACCGCATAGTTCTAAGAGAGATACAGACAGAGAAGGGGCATGCTGTGACAGAGCCAGGATCGGGGCGACCCAGCCAGGGCTGGACAGACAGGGAGACACCCCGCTGGACAGAGAGGAGCAGGAGATGGGGTGTAGGGGAGTTTGGGGGAAGGGGCATCTGGGGCAAGGATTGGGAGCTGTTTGTGTCCAGAAAGGCCCACATCCAGGGGGCACCTCACCGTGGCGGTGCCAGGGCAGGTACCAGGGGCAGGAAGCACGGGCAGTGGTGTTGGGTGCAGCGTAGTCCCAGCAGACGTACATATCGAAGGACCCATTGCAGGCGAGGCCTGGAGGGGCACAGGAGGACCTACTGCACCCTGGCCCAAAGCCCCCTCCTCCTCGCACCCCCAGCCCTGCCCTGGGCCCACCCACCTAGAGGGTCCCACGCTGCTGCCCGCAGCTCCGCCCATCAGACCCGAGGCCCCCCATCCTCCGACCCCACTCCGGGCTCCCCACCAAACAAGCTCCAGCCGCACGAGGTTCCCGCTGCTCCAGGCCCTTTCTAGGCTCCATCCAAGCCCCGCCCCCTTCTATGCATTTCAGGCCCCACCCACCAGTGTTGTCCCGCCCACGTACCCGCCCACTTCCAGCTTCTTCCCAGACTTCTCCCAGGAATCCCAGTAGCATCCCACTCCGATCTAGGGATGCTAGGTCCTTCCCACCCAGGCCAAGCCCCATCTACCCCGGACAACTCTCCCAGGCCCAGCGCCCGGTCCCAGCCCACCCTCCCCGCTCAGTCCTCGCAGCCCCCCCCCAGCCTGGGGGGCCCAGCCTGGGGGTCTCACCCGCCGGGGGCTCGGCGGCCTGCAGCGCCCCCTGGCACTCCCTGCGGTAGCGCTCCCAGCGCCGGTACAGCTCCCGCGCCGTCTGCCGCTCCGAGCCCGTCTGCGGGGAGAGAGCCGGGAGGACGCCCGCGCCCCCGCCCCCGCCCCCCGCAGCCTGGCGATGCGGGCCGGGGACCCTCAGGGGACCTGGGGGGGCTGTCCTGTGTGCCCAGGAGTCTTGGGGGGGGGCCGGGGAACCTCTCCTGTCTGGAGGGGAGCCTAGAAACCTCCGGGGGAGTTGCTGGGGGGACTGGACGCCTCCGGGAGCGTTGGGGGACGTGGTGGCTGGACACCAGCAGGAGGATGTACGAGGGGAAGAAGGCGGACTGGAAGCGACCATCAGCACTGGGGTCTGCGCCGTCACCGCCCCGGACCCCCCTCCGCCCCTCCGCCCCTCCGAGCCTCCCCTCCGCGCTCCGGTCCTCACCTCCGCGCGCGGCAGCAGCGGCGCCCGCAGCCCGAGCAGCAGCAGCAGCAGCAGCGGCCTCCGGGGCGCACGGGGCGGCATGGCGGGGGCGGCGGGCCCGGGGGCGGGGGCAGCCGGCCTGGAGGGTCCGAGGGCGGCAGGGTCAGGAGCCGCCGCCGTCCGCCCCCAGCCCCAGCCCCAGCCCCAGCCTCGCCGCCGCCCGGATCCCCGGGATGATGCCCGCGGACCCCGGGGCAGCGCCCCCCATCCCCCGCCCAGGGTGACGGTCTGTGGGGGGAGATGGTGAGAAGGGGCCGAGGCTGGAGCCGCTGCGGGGCGGGGGGGGGGGGGGGGGGGGAGGCGGTGTTTGCGGAGGGCGTGGTCGCCCGGGGCTCGCCGGGCGGAAGTGCTCGTGTCGCCCGGAGTCTAGACGTGGAGGCCGGAGGGAACCTGGGCACCCGCCGCCCGGGAGCGGAGCTGCAGGCGGCCCTCGGGGTTCCCACTCGCTGAGCCAAAAGGGCGTTCAAATCCAAATCGGGGATAAAAATCCGGACCTTGTAGAACTTATCCCGGGAGAACGAAGCCCGGAATCGGTGGGACATGCTCCTCTTAGGGACTAGGGAGGCGTCAGAGCCCGAGCTCAGGTCTGAGGGGCTGGCCACCTGCCTGGAAACCTGTCTCTCACTCTGGGCACCCCCTCCAGCACCGGAGGGAAAGGAGAGGCAGGGAGGACCTCAGACCACCCCACAGACACGGGCCAGAGGTGCATGAGGAGAGAGAGAGAGAGAGAGAGAGAGAGAGAGAGAGAGAGAAAGAGAGAGAGAGAGAGAGGAGGTGCAGCAAGAGACCAGAGACCACAGGCAGAGAGAGACAGAGTGTGGGCTGGGCGGTAGAGGAGAGAGAGGTACAGAGCCATCGAGAGGTTAGACAGAGACTGGGAGACGTGGCCACGAAGATAAGATAAGAGAGGAGGTTAGAGACTGTGGCCACAGAGACAGAGAGACAAAGGCTCAGACTGTGGCCACAGAGACAGAGACAAAGGCTCAGAGACACAGAGAGACAAAGGCTCAGAGACACAGAGAGACAAAGGCTCAGAGACACAGAGAGACAAAGGCTCAGAGACACAGAGAGACAAAGGCTCAGAGACACAGAGAGACAAAGGCTCAGAGACACAGAGAGAGGGACCCACAGACCTGAGGGGCCAGCGGGGCAGGGGAGCCCTCACCTGTCCTGCTGCTGCCTCTGCTGCCTCCACTGCCTCGGAGCTCCGGAGGAGGTGACAGCCTGCGTGGTGCGAGGGGCGGGGCCAGGGAACAGGAAGGGGGGGCTCCAGGGGAGCAGGGGCCCCGGCCTGTGAGCATCACAGTCAGTCCGGGTCACATGGGGCAGCAGTCACACACACACACACACACACACACACACACACACACACACCGTGCAGCCTCTTGTCGCCCACAGACTCCGGCAGCCACGCAGTCACACGCAGTGTCGCACACGGTCCCATTAATGGAGACACGGGCTCAGCACACAGTGTCACCTGCTGCTCCTCACTGAGCGTGTGCCTCCTGCTCATTCAGCTGTGCCACCTACAGTCACCCCAGAGCCCGGTCCGCACCCACAGGACACACGGGCACAGGCAGACGCCTGCACTCACAGAGACACAGCCGCCGCTCCCCACAGTCCCAGGGACACTGTCACGCACACACTCACACGCTCACCAGGTCACGTCACAAACACCATCTGTCTTCCCCCGGCCTGTGTGCCCCCATGCAGGCGGGGCCAGGCGGCTCTGGGCCCCCAGCATCCCTCAGCACAGGTTTGGGCACAGAGCAGAGCACAGAGGCTCAAAGAATGATTGTTGGTTAAATAAATGCACAGCCTGGCCAGTGTCGCTCAGTGGCTGAGCGTCGACCTATGAACCAGGAGGCCACCGGTTCGATTCCCGGTCAGGGCACATGCCCAGGTTGCAGGCTCCATCCCCAGTAGGGGCTGTGTAGGAGGCCACTGACCCATGGTTCTCTCTCATCATTGATGTTTCTATCCCTCTCTTCCTCTCCCTTTCTCTCTCTCTAAAATCAATAAAAACATATTTAAAAAAGTAAAATAGCCAAAACCGGCTTGGCTCAGTGGGTAAAGCGTAGGCCCGTGGACTGAAGGGTCCAGGGTTCGATTCCGGGGAAGGGCATGCATGTACCTTGGTTGCGGGCACATCCCCAGTAGGGGGTGTGCAGGAGGCAGCCGATCAGTGTTTCTCTCTCATCAATGTTTCTAACTCTCTATCCCTCACCCTTCCTCTCTGTAAAAAATGAATAAAATATATTTTTTTAAAAACTTTAAATAAAATAAAATAGATGCACAGCTCTGTGTCTCTCGCAGTGTTACACAGCCAGACCCATTCACTCTCACGTCATTTCACACTTCACACAATCCCAGGCCGGGTCCACAGCACACATTCCCAGCCGCCCGGGGCACACACCCTCACCCTCAGGGTCACTGCCAGGGCCAAGGTTGTACGGATACTCAGTTCTCTCCTTCACAGCCTCACCCACACTCACAATCACACGTGAGCCCACAGCCTCCCACGGTCTCATGCTCACAATCACCACTGACCCTCACATCTGAAAAATCTCCACTTTCAGTCTCCACTTCCTTAAACATGAACAATCCTAATGCCCTGGCTGGTGTTGCTCAGTGGTTAGAGCGTCCGCCCAGGCACCCAAGGGTCATAAGCTCCATTCTCAGCCAAGGGCACGTGCCTGGGCTGGAGCCTTAGAAACGGAGTCCCAGCTCTCCGCACGCTCATTCCCCTTTAAGGCTAATTACCAATGCATGCACATTAATCGTGCTATTAGCATTCAGAGTACACGCTCCCCTGGGACCTTATGAGGTAAGTGGGTCAGAGGCGAGTTTGCCCATTTTGCAGAGGAGAAACTGAGGCCCAGAGGCTCCAATCAGGGCAGGGAATGAGGGGTGGCGTGAGGTCCGGCACCGGAGGCCGGAAGGAGAAAGAGGCACGTTTGGGGGAGGGGCGAGGGGTGGGGAGGGGGGGTCCTGACTTCCTGGCCTCCAGCTGGCCTCCCTGCTCTCTGCCCCACATTCCTGGCGCCCTCTGGGTCCTGGGAAAGGCTCCGGCCACGGGGTGGGGAGGGACAGAGGTCTGAGATGGCCCAGCACCTCGGGAGAGGCTGGGGTTGGGAGGGAACCTCTCCTTGGGCCCCCCCCCCCCGAGGGCCTGGGTGTGTGTGGGGGGTCTCTCTGCTAGGACTGGGAAGGTGGGGGGAGGCTGGACTGGAGGGAGAAGCCGGAGGGAGGGACGCAGTGGAGAGGAACTGAGGTGGTGAGAGAACGAGGAAAAGAAACCAAAGCTCAGGAAAGAACAGGGACAGGAAGAAGCGGCGATGAGAGAGACCATGAGAAAGAGAAAGACCGGCAGAAAAGAAGTGGAGCCCTGGCCGGTTTGCTCAGTGGTTAGAGCATCAGCCTGAGGACGGGAGGGTCTTGGGTTTGATTCCCAGTCAAGGGCATGTGCCTGGGTTGCAGGTTTAATCCCATCCTGGTCCAGGTGCATGTGGGAGGTAGCCAATCGATGTGTCTCTCTCACATCTCTCTTCTCTCTCTCTCTCTCTCTCTCTCTCTCTCTCTCTCTTTTCTCTCTCTCTCCCTTCCCCTTCTACTTTCTCTAAAACGCAACAGAAAAAATATCTCAGGTTGAGGATTAAAAAATAAGAATAAAAAAAAAGAAATCGAAACAGAAAGAGAAAGGAATCAGGGGAGAGAGAACAGGGTCTGAGAGAGGGAGAGAGACAGAAGAGATACAAGCTGAGAGACGGAGACAGAGAGAGATGAAGATGGGAGGGTGGAGGGAGAGAGCCTGGAAGGTGGGGCTGAGGGAAGGTGGCCAGGGCAGGAGCTGTGGGGATGAGTCTGGCGCTGCAGCCCTCCATTAGCCGCCGTGGGAACACAGGGCAGAACAGGGCCCAGGGCGGGCCCGTGTCCGGCAGGAGGGGAGATGCCTGGGTCCTGATTGCCCCCCCTCTGCCCATCTCAGCCCTCCTGGGTCCTCTGCAGTCTCCTGCCATCAGGAGGGGACAGCAGGGCCACAGGGGCAGCCACAGAGCCCCCCCCCCCCCGATTCCATGCTCAGGGCTTCTGGAACCTGCAGGCAGAGAAGCAGCCATGTGCCCCTACTCCCCCACCCCTCACTGCCAGCCTCTCTGCGGTCCATCTCTCCCTGCCCCCTCCCTTTGGTCTGAGTCCTCCTTTCTCCTCTTCCCCAAGCCCACCCTCAGTTTGTCTGTCTCTGGCTTGCTGGGCTGTCTTTCCCCTTCTCTTCCCTCTGGTTTCATTCTGCTCCTCTGCTTTCTTCTCTTGCTCCCTCCGGTTCTCTGATCAGCCTCCTCTAGCCAGCCTTTCCTCTTCCCCTTCCCCTCATCCTCTCGCTGGTGCCTGTCGGTCTGTTTCTCTCTCTCCATTGCCCCCCGCCCTGGGTTTCCAGGCTGCTGGCCTCTCTGCCCACCCCAGCAATGCCCAGGCAGTGCCCCCAGCTCAGGGCGCAGTGGTGGGCAGGCCGCCGGAGGGCCTGTGCCTCCCCCATGGGGCTGCCCAGCCACGCAGAGCCTGTGGGGGCAGGCGGGGGCCCGGGGTGCCAGCAGATGGTGCAGGAGAAATGAGGCAGAGAGGGATGGGGAGAGGGCATGCCCCAGGGGGACTGAGGCCAGAAACGGGCGCCTGAGCCGGCCCCCTGAGATTCAGGACTGCTGAGAGGAGGCCTGACACACACACACACACAGAATGAGAGACAGCAATAGAGAGACCATGCAGAACCAGAGAGGGGCTGAGACAGGGCGACAGTGCTGAGAGACAGGGACACACACACTCACACAGCCAGAGAAAGACAGGAACGCAGAGGTCCCTCCCGAGGCAGGGGCGGTGTCCGAGACCGACAGAGACACAGATCCAAAGAGAAACAGAGACGTAGAGACATGAAACCAGAGAGAGACAGAGACATGGAGAAACAGAGTGGGGACCCAGAGAGAGAGAGAGTAAAGGATAGAGGAAGAGACCTGAGAGATAGGTATTATCCAGGGAGGAGGGAGGGAGGGAAAGAGGGAGAGAGAAAGAAAGAGAGAGAAAGAGAGAGAGAGAGAGAGAGAGAGAGAGAGAGAGAGAGAGAGAGAGAGATTTGGAACTTAGATGGGGGTAGGTAAACTCTCTCAGACCTCGGACACCATCACTCAAAGATGAGGCAAGAAGCCCAGCTCCCCTCGTTCTCTTCCGGATGGTGTGTGTGTGTGGTGTATGTGTGTGTGTGTGTGTGAGAGAGAGAGAGAGAGAGAGAGAGAGAGAGAGAAAGAGAGAGAGAGTGTGTGTGTGTGTGTGAGAGAGTGTGTGTGTGTGTCTGTGTGTGAGTGTGTGTCTGTGTGTGTGTGAGTGTGTGTGTGTGTGAGAGTGTGTGTGTGAGAGTGTGTGTGTGTCTGTGTGTGTGTATGAGAGAGAGAGAGAGAGAGAGAGAGAGAGAGAGAGAGAGAGAAAGAGAGAGAGAGAGTGTGTGTGTGTGTGAGTGTGTGCATTTGCGCACACGTGCTCCCCCCACCCAACCTTCACCTCCCCCTGCAGCACATCTCCATAGCAACCTCCCCAGATCCAGAGGGCAAATATTGTCCTGGCCAGAAGCACGGGGCTGTGTTGACATAATCTTGTGCTGGTGGGGTGGGGGCTCCAGGAGCCGGAAAGGCGGGGATGGGGGAGGGGAGCAGGAGGGCTCTCATCTGGGACCCCACAGACGGCTCAAACCCCACCTCTAAACGGAGGTGCCAGCCTCCCTGGCCTGGGAGAAGCCACGATATTCAAACCTGTACCCTTGACTGCCCCCTGGTGGAGGGGGTGGGTGAGCCCTGAAGCTCAAGGACAGCAGGCTGGCCAGGCATTTTCCTCCCGGTTTCTACAATCTGGCCCTTCTTCCCTCTCCTGCAATCCCTGCTCTGGTCCAGGGTCCTCCTCTCTGGGATCTCCTACCCCAGTTGGGCCCCCTCTCCTTCGACCACCCCCCCCCCCGCCCTCCAATAGGGCAGCCAGGCAGTCAGAGTGTCATGCTAAAGCACAAACCTGACCTGTCCCTCCCCTCCCCTCCCGCTCTGAACCTGCCATGGCTCCCCAGTGCCCTCAGGAGAAAACTCAGGCTCCTCTCCGCGGCCTTTAAGTCTTTTTGTTGAGCTCTCCAGCCTTCTTCCCATGACTACTACTTCTTCTTCTTCTTCTTCTTCTTCTTCTTCTTCTTCTTCTTCTTCTTTTTTAAATATATTTTATTGATTTCTTACAAAGAGAAAGGGAGAGAGATAGAGAGCTAGAAACATCGATGAGAGAGAAACACCGACCAGCTGCCTCTTGCACACCCCCCACCGGGGATGTGCCTGCAACCGATGTACATGCCCTTGATCGGAATCGAACCTGGGACCTTTCAGTCCGCAGACCGACACTCTATCCACTGAGCCAAACCGGTTTCGTCCTTCTTCTTCTTTTATTTTTTAAAAAAATATATTTTATTGATTTTTTTATAGAGAGGAAGGGAGATGGATAGAAAGTTAGAAACATTGATGAGAGAGAAACATCGATCAGCTGCCTCTTCCACACCCCCCACTGAGGATGCGCCTGCAACCAAGGTACATGCCCTCGACCGGAATCGAACCTGGGACCCTTCAGTCCGCAGGCCGATGCTCTATCTACTGAGCCAAATCAGTTTCTGCCATACAGCTTCCTTTTGTGTCTTAAAGTCTGCCTTCGAAAGAACAGTAATGAGGAATGGGACTAATCCATGATTCACAACTTGCTGCATCTGGTCCTGGCCGCCAGCTGTGATGTTTGACATTGTCCATGTAGCTTCCTTCCGAATATTAGTTTTGGAGCTCATTAGCAGGCTGGGAAAGATAGCAAGTGCTCCCGCATCTATCACAACCTGCGTCTGCTCATCTGTCCCAGGGACAGTATTTCCTATGGCTCTTAGTGCAGGAGTCACAATCGGCAATTCAGTAGCTCCTAAGAGCTTCACAAGTTGGGGCACAGCTCCTGTTTCACAACCATTTCAATCCGTCCGCTTGGACCATCAGTAAGGTAGGAAATGGCCCAGCAGCCATCTGCTAATACTTCTGGACCATCATGATGCAGCAGACAACCAAAGTAGGAAGAATTTGCTCAACGGCATCTAACGGGGGTACAGGATTCTTTTTTTTCTTTTTTTTAATATATTTTATTGATTTTTTACAGAGAGGAAGAGAGAGGGATAGAGAGTTAGAAACATCCATGAGAGAGAATCATCCATCAGCTGCCTTTTGCACAGCCCCTACCGGGGACGTGCCTGCAACCAAGGCACATGCCCTTGACCAGAATCAAACCTGGGACCCTTCAGTCCACAGGCCGATGCTCTATCCACTGAGCCAAACCAGTTTCGGTGGGGGTACAGGATTCTTGTTGCGACAAAGGTTTGAAAGTGTCCAGGTCAGATTACGTAAGGAACCACATGCTAAAGATGACATATCAGGAACTGCAAGAGGAGCCAGCAGTGGCTCAATTGCACCATACTTGCTAACCAAAACTGAACCATCACCTGCCATGTTTCCTGGAGCCCATACATACGGCTTGTTCACTGCTGTGAGCGTGGGGAGGTGCCAACAGGGAAATGCATGCTGGGATAGCACCTCCGTCTACGACAGCCTCGGTCTGTTCCGAAGTCTCAGAATCAATGTCCGTGAGGGCCCAAGCAGATTCAGACTGGATGGGACTACAATCAGCTCTGCCCAAGAAGGACACAAATTTGGGGATCGAACCAGCCCGGATTATGTTGTCTACGGGTGGCTGTTTTTCCCTAAAAAGCATTTTCTTTGCAGCCTGAGTAGCTTGGAGCTGGCTTTCCAAATTATTGCTATTTTGCTGAAACCGGTTTGGCTCAGTGGATAGAGCATCAGTCTGCGGACTGAAAGGTCCCAGGTTCTAATCAGGTCAAGGACATGTACCTTGGTTGCGGGCACATCCCCAGTAGGACGTGTGCAGGAGGCAGCTGGTCGATGCTTCTCTCTCATCAATGTTTCTAGCTCTCTATCCCTCTCCCTTTCCTCTCTGTGAAAAATCAATAAAATATATATATATATTTTTTAAAAAAAATTGTTGCTGGGACCGGTTTGGCTCAGTGGATAGAGCGTCGGCCTGTGGACTGAAAGGTCCCGGGTTTGATTCCAGTCAAGGGCATGTACCTCGGTTGCGGGCACATCCCCAGTAGGGGGTGTGCAAGAGGCAGCTGGTCGATGTTTCTCTCTCATCGACATTTCTAATTCTTTGTCCTTCTCAATTCCTCTCTATGTAAAATCAATAAAATATATTAAAAAAATAGAGCTTTAAAAAAAATTGTTGCTATGTATGCCTTTGACAATGTCCTCAACAGACCAACGCGCAGTGCCCTGGTTGTTTCGCTTTTCCTGCAGTGGGGAGGTAGCATCATCAGGAAATGAGCTCGCCTTTCTCCTCTTCAGCATCTGGCCATCCTTCTTAGCTTTCCTCGGCTCCACATTGCCTTCTATTCAGCGCTGCCTCATCTCTGTGCGGTCTTTCCCCTTGTTCTTGAATCTGTTCAGGCGGGCAGCTGGCCAATTAGCATTGTCGTTGGTGGGCATGGCTATGAGACACAGGGAGAAGCTCCACACAGCCGGCTCAGCTTTCACAGGAGACCGTGCGTGGAGGACGGGCTGCGGTTCGGTTGCTCTGAGAATGTCTACCTTGGGTCAACCCTGAGACGGTGTCTTCCCATGACTACTTCACTCTCCAGTCTCTTCCTACTCCCTCCCCCCCACAACCTTGAATCCGGAAGTTTTCTCTGCTTCAAATGCTTCCACCCACTTTTTTGTTGAGGCTTCCAAGCCCATTTCAAAGCTAGCTCATTCATTCATTCATTCATTCATTCATCCATCCATCCATTCAACACGCATTTCCTCTCCTGGATTGTGATCTCTTTGAGAGCAGGCTGGGGCTGTCTCAGTCAGGGCTGGGTCCCCAGCATTGCCCAACATGGTTTGACACAGACCGGAGTTCAGTTCATTGTGAGGACTTGTTATGTTCCAGGGCTGGGCTTGGCAAGGCTGGGGACCTGGGTGGCCGAGACAGCCTGGCCCTGGCCTTATGGGGCTCAAGCGCAGACCCAAATAGGGTGACAGACGAAAGGAACAGAAACACAAAAAAAGAAATAGTTAGAAAGACAGAGGTGTAAAGAAGCTGAGAGAACAACAAAATCAGCCCGGCCGGTGTTGCTCAGTGGTTGAGCATCTACTTATGAACCAGGAGGTCAGGGTATAATTACCGGTCAGGGCACATGCTTGGGTTGCAGGCTTGATCCCCAGTAGGGGGTGTGCAGGAGGCAGCCGATGGATTAATGATTCTCTCGTTGATGATTCTATCTCTCCCTCACCCTTCCTCTCTGAAGTCAATAAAAATATGTTTTAAAGAAGAACAACAGCCCTAGCTGGTTTGGCTTAGTGGATAGTGTTGGCCTACAGACTGAAAGGTCCCAGGTTTGATTCTGGTCGAGGGCATATGTCTGGGTTGCGGGCTCCATCTCCAGTGGGGGTGTGTACAGGAAGCAGGCGATCAATGATTCTCTCTCATTGTTGATGTTTCTATCTCTCTCTTCCTCTCCCTTCCTCTCTGAAATCAATAAAAATATACTTAAAAAAAAAAGAAAAACATAATAATAATAGCCCTAGCTGGTTTTGCTCAGTGGATAGAGCATCAGCCTATGGACTGAAGGGTCCCAGGTTCGATTCCAGCCAAAGGCACATCCCCAGAAAGGGGCGAGCAGGAGGCAGCCAATCAATGATTCTCTCTCATCATTGATGTTTCTTTTTTTTTTTTTTTTAATATATTTTATTAATTTTTTACAGAGAGGAAGAGAAAGGGATAGAGAGTTAGAAACATCGATGAGAGAGAATCATCCATCAGCTGCCTCTTGCACACCCCCTACTGGGGATGTGCCCGCAACCAAGGTACATGCCCTTGACCGGAATCGAACCTGGGACCCTTCAGTCCACAGGCCGACGCTCTATCCACTGAGTCAAACCGGTCTCGGCTCATCATTGATGTTTCTATCCCTCTTTCCCTCTCCCTTCCTCTCAGACCATTAAAAAAAAATAATGATGATGATAGGTACCACCCTAGCCAGCTTGACTCAGTGGAGAGAGCATTGGCCCACGGACTGAAGGGTCACAGGTTCGATTCCAGCCATGGGCACGTATCTGGGTTGCAGGCTCCATCCCCAGCCCCAGGAGGGCTTGTTCAGGAGGCAACTCTCTCACATCGAGGTTTCTCTCTCTGTCTCTCCCTCTCCCTTCCACTCTGTTTAGAAATCAATGGAAAAAATATCCTCAGGAGAGGATGAACGAAAATATGAATAATCACAGGTACCAACGAATGGGCATTTTACCTGTATGTGTCTCATTTAATCCTCACAGCAAACCTGCAGCAGAGGTATTTCCATCTCTGTATTCCAGATGAAGAAAGTGAGGTTCCGAGAGGCTTGCTCACGGTGACACAGCTCATACGTGATGGATCAATGACCCAATTTCCAGGCAGAGACACAGAGACAGGAACAAGAGAGAAAAGCAGCACGGAAAAGGGGGGCTAGAGGCAGAGAGAAAGGACGGAGCATGACCTTGAGCCCTGCCCCCTCTCCTCCAGCGTCCCCCTCCCCGCTCCCGCCCTTGACATCTCCCTGTGAGAGCCCTTGTAATAAATCCAGCTCCATTAGCTGTACCCAAAGCCATGTGTTGAGCACTCCACAGGCGTGAGCTCACTGAGTCTGCTCTTCTCCCCGGGGAGGTGGGTGCTGGGATAACTCCCGTTTTTTGCAGAGAAAGAAAAGCCACGCTATTTGGCCAAGGTCAGTGTCCTCCCATGGATCCTGATACCTCAAGGGCAAGGCCTAACTCATCTCGGTGCGCCGCCCCCACTGCCTCCTGCCCCCCGAACAGAGCGCCTGCCAGCCTAACCTCCTGCCCGCGGCTCCCTCATGCACGCCCCGGCTCCACGCCCCCAGCACACGGATCTCGCAGGATCTGAACTCCCCGGGGCCCCCGCAGGCCTCTGGGGAGACTCGGTAACAGCCCTCCGCGCGCGCACACACACACACACACACACACACACACACACACACACACACACACACACACACACGGCAGCCTGCGGCAGGTCTGTATGTGGGAGTGTGGCTCCCGCGCTCCCAGGATCTGAGCTCATGGGGTGCAGGGTGGAGAAGCAGGAGTCAGGGGAGGCAGGAGATCTGAATCCCCGCTTTGTTTCCATCGGCAACACGATTAGCTGTGATCATCGACCGCATCTATTTTGGTCGCCACTTTGAGGCCATTATTGATTGTGGAAATTAATAAAGGGAAACCTCACTGACATGGGCTTCAGGAGGCCAGCAGGGGGAGCTCTCGCACGGGACCGCTGGATGTCAATTACAAGAACAATTGTCAATTGCACCCTTCCACAGAAGGATCCTTGAGGATGGTCGGTGTCAGGCCCCAACGGGAGAAGATGTAGAATACATTGCAGCTCCGACAAGAAATCATCTCCCTGAGCCCTCGCTTTTCTCCAATGGACTTCATTTTCTTTTTTCAAATATGTTTTTTTAATTGATTTTTATTTCATTTAAAAATATATTTTATTGATTTTTTATAGAGAGGAAGAGAGATGGATAGAGTCAGAAACATCGATAAGAGAGAGTCATCGGTCAACTGCCTCCTGCACACCTCCCACTGGGGATGTGCCCGCCACCAAGGTACATGCCGTTGGCCGGAATCAAACCTGGGACCTTTCCGTCCGCAGGCCAAAGCTCCATCCACTGAGCCAAACCGGCCAGAAATTTATTTCTTTTTAGAGAGAGGAAGAGAGAAGGATAGAGAGATAGAAATATCACCGATCGGCTGCCTCCTGCACACCACTCACTGGGGATCGAACCCACAGCTCTGGCATGCGCCCTGACCAGGAATCCAAAACAGCCACCTCTTAGTTCCTGGGTTGCTGCTCAATTGCTGAGCCACACCAGCTGGGCTCTCCAATGGATGTCCATTCAAAAGAACTCCTGTCGATGTTCTCACACTCTTTCCCCCTCCCCCATAAAATAACATTTCTCTTCTTTGGTTGTCGGACTCGCCTATGAATTGGCTATGGCTTGCCTGTCTCAAATTGCAACTCCTTACTGTTCCCAAATAAATCCATTTTCCATTTTTGCTGGTAAAAATAACTTATTTTTATATCAATAGAAGCTTGGTGCCTTACATGTAGGAAATAAATAGGGGTTGCTATCATCTATATGCCTGCTGTTGGCCAGGCACTGTACGCATGCATGATTTATATCCGTGCCTCGATGGGGCTTGGCTATATGACCAACAGCAAGCATCTTCCCACAGCCTCATGGCCCTATAAAACCTGGCGGGCCCTTACCTTCCTGATCTCATCTACTTCTGCAGCTTTGTTTTTACCAGTCTCCTTGCTGCCCCGTGTATATGCCAAACTCATACCTATCTCCAGATTTTTAAAAAAATATATGTTTTATTGATTTTTTACAGAGAGGAAGGGAGAGGGATAGAGAGTTAGAAACATTAATGAGAGAGAATCATCAATCAGCTGCCTCTTGCATACCCACAACTGGGGATGTGCCCACAACCAAGGTACATGCCAATGACCGGAATCGAACCTGGGACCTTTCAGTCCGCAGGCTGACGCCCTATCCACTGAGCCAAACCGGTTTTGGCCCTATCTCCAGATCTTGGCACTTACTGTTTTCTCCCCCTGAAAAGTCCCCCCCTGCCACCCCAACTCCATGACTGATTGCTTCCTTCTTTTTTTTTCAATCCTCACCCGAGGATATTTTTTCATTGATTTTAAAGAAAGTAGAAGAGAGAGGGAAAGACAGAGAGAAAAATCGATGTGAGAGAAACACATCCATTGGCTGCCTTCTGAACGCGCCCTGACCCGGGCCTCGGCTGGGGAGGAGCCTGCAACCAAACGGAGGTACGTGCCCTTGACCGGAATCGAACCTGGGACTCTCTGATCCTCAGGCAGACACTCTATCCACTGAGCAACACCGGCTAGGGATGCATCCTTCTTGTTACTACATCTCACCTCAGATGTCACTTCCTCAGAGAGAGCTTCCGTGGCCCCACTCTTTCTAAATTAGCCTCTCCTTTCTTTCTTCCTTCCTTCCTTTCTTTCTTTCTTTCTTTCTTTCTTTCTTTCTTTCTTTTTTTTTTTTTAAATATTTTATTGATTTTTTACAGAGAGGAAGAGAGAGGGACAGAGAACCAGATACATCGATGAGAGAGAAACATCGATCAGCTGCCTCCTGCACACCCCCCACTGGAGACGTGACCTCAACCAAGGCCTGTGCCCTTGACCAGAATCGAACCTGTGACCCTTCAGTCCGCAGGCCGACACTCTATCCACTGAGCCAAACCGGTTTCGGCTAGCCTCTCCCTCCTGTCCTTAATCATATCACTTTGTCTTATTTCTGTAATACCAGGAACTGAAATTATTTTACCAGCTTTGTGCCTGCTTCTTCATCTGTAAAATGGTGATGAAAGTAAAACTCATGGTGAAGATAACCGAGTGCTTGGCACATAGTAGGTGCTCAATAAATGTTAGCTATTATTATTATTATTGTTATTATTTGTTTTGTGGATAGTAGCTTACATCCTCCACATACTGCAAGGTACAGGAGAACAAAATAAACTCCGGGATTGACTTGGTTACTACTGAAACTCCAGAATCTAGGACAGAGCTTGCCCTATGGTAGGCTTATTTATTGATTTGAGAGAGAGAGGGGAAGGGAGGAGAAAAATAAAAACCATTGGCGCTGCCTCCTGCGGACCCCCACCAGGGGTCCTGGCCTGTGCCCTAACAGGCAGCCTCTCAGTTCCCAGGATGACACCCAACTAAGTGAGCTACATCAGCCACCACTCAGTGAACGTTTTTAATATTTTTAAATATATTACAAAACGACATTAATTATTACTAGACCTAATATATATAGTTTTTATTGATTTCAGAGAGGAGGGGAGAGGGAGAGGGAGATAGAAACATCAATGATGGGAGAGAATCATTGATAGGCTGCCTCCTGAACGCTGGAGGGCATCGAGCACAGCCACGGCCCTTGGCCAGAATCCAACCTGGGACCCTTCAGTCCGCAAGCGGACGCTCTATCCACTGAGCCAAACCAGCTAAGGCTCAGTGAACTTTTTTTTTTTTTAATGTATATTTCTTTATTGATTTCAGAGAGGAAGAGAGGAGAGAGTGATAGAAACATCAATGATGGGAGAGAATCACTGATTGACTGCCTCCTGCACACCCCCCACTGGGGATCCAGCCTGCAACCTAGGAATCGAACCCGTGACCCTTCAGTCCGCAATGAACGTTTTTTAAATGAATGAAAGAGGTAGGCGCGATAGAAACCCCGTGTGCCCTCTCCCGGTCCCCATAACACACACACTTTCCAGATGTGGAAACTGACTCTCAGAGTCACAACGAGAAAGCGGTGGAATCAGGAATCAAACCCAGATCAGCCTGGCTCCAAAGTCCCGTGCTGAATTTCAGGGGCAGCCTGTGTCTCCAGAGGCAAATCTCTTCCCACGGTGGGCTCGCTTCCCCTCCCTAAACGCGGGCCGTGTCTAGCTAGCTAGGTTGGGACTCTCCATGGGGACTTGGGGCCTTTATTTTTTAAATCCACTGTCAGGTGTTCTACCCTCCCGTCTCCCCCCAACTTCGAAGCCAGCTCCTACAGACACCGCCAGCTGGCCTGGCGTCAGAGCCGGACCTGGGTCCGAACCCGGACCGGATAATGAGGTTGTGGGAGATCAGGGCTGAGGGGAGGAACTAGGGGCGGCTGATAGGAAAGTGGAAGGAAAGATGAAGAAGGTACAGACTTGGGGGAGGGGCCTAACCTCCGGGGGCGTGGCTAATCCTATAGGAAGGCTGGGTCAGGGGTTCTGGGCGAAGCATCACAGCCCTCGGGGTCTCCCGCAGGACTCCGGGGTGGAGTTTAGGCCCCTGTGGGCGGGTCTGGATCTAATAAACAAGGGCTCTCAGAAAGGGGCTAGAATAAGGGTCCCAGGGCGGAGCTGGTGGACATCTGGGTGGATTTAAGATCCCAGAGTCGGGTTCTAGTCTTGCAAGGGGGCTTTTGGGGAATCCAGGAAAAGACTGGGGAGGAGGTTTGGGGTGGGAGGAGGGGATAAGGGAGCATCTTCCCCCTCCCGATCCTCCTCTCAGAGTCCGGGCTAAGCCTATGGCTGAAAAGCAGGGGAGGCCCCGCCCCTTCCAATCCTCCTGCGTTCCTATTGGTGGAAGGCCCTGCGCGACAGGCTCTCATTGGTCCTGAGCGGACAAGGTGGGGGCCTAGAGAGACTATGCGCCGGTGGTGGGCTGGACCAGACAGTACCGGGGGTGGGGGGACTCGACCCAACCAATCCGGCCTGAGGATTGTGTTGGGGGGCTCAGCAGGGGGTGTCCCGACACCCCTTCCCCCCTTTCTGGGCATCCTGAGGGATGACCCCGGTGCCAGGCCCGGCGCCGGTCGTCGCATGACGCCGGGCAGGCCGAGCCGGGGGATGCTGGAACCAAGGGTGTTGCTATGGCAACGGGAGGCAGGGCCTGGGGTGGGGACCGGGCCCGGGCTGGGGCCGGGGGTGCCGGCGGCGGCTGTGTCGGGGCGATGGCGGAGCGCGGCCCGGCCTTCTGCGGCCTCTACGACACATCCTCGCTGCTTCAATACTGCAATGGTGAGATCCGCCCCCCTCCATCCTTCCGACCCTGGCCCTGCCCCAGCCTCCTGCTTCCAAATCCGCATCCTCAGCCCTTGCTGAGGACCTCCATTTCTCTCCCCGAAGGGCTCTGACCCCAGAGCAAGGTCCCCATCCTTAAAGCCCTGATCTCAGACCCCACCCCACCTCCCTGCTTCCACCCTCCTCTTCTCTCCCCCTTCCCCGGGGGGGGGGGGGGTTGAAGAGGCAAAGGCCTGGAGGTCTGGAACTCTGTCCTCCCTTTCCCCTCTCAGTCCCCTGGGACCCTCCCCTTCTCCCTGGCAGAGGGATAGACAGATTGGGGGGAGGGTTGGGTTTGGTGTGGGACCTGGGAGGACCACCAGAGGACTTCGCATCTACTAACCCCCCCCCCCAAAAAAAAAATCCTTAGGCCCCACACCTCCCATCCATTAGGACCCACTTCCTACAAATGAGTGCGACACACACCAGGAGGGCCATCGTGGGGGTCCGGCCCAGAGGAGGGGTGCCGGAGGCAGAGGGGAGGGGAGATGGGAGGGAAACGGGCACTGAGGGTGGTCCCCGGGCAGGAGGGCTGAGGGTGGGGGAATGGTCTGGAGGGATCGGAGGACCTGAGTCATGGTTTGGTGGGGGCAGGCCGAGGCCTCAGAATGCAGCTGGCCTCTCTGGGTGGGGGCCGAGGGGCCGAGGGGCCAGCTCCTCTATCCACTCAGGAGGCTTACCCCCCGCCCGGGGGCACGCTCCCACTGCAGGGGCACGGCCCACTGCAGCTGGCAGAGCGTCAGGACGCTGGCTCATGGTGTCCTCCATGCCCTCCCTAAGACGCAGAATGACGGGGCTGATGGGCTGTGCGCCCATAAACAACTAACTTAACCTCTCTGAGCCTCAGTGCCCCTTCCCCTCCCCTCCCAAAATGGCCATCATAAACACAACTACTAGAGCTGCTGGCAGCTTTGGGTTCCACAACATTGGAATGTGCTACGCATCTTGCCATGAACGGTGCCAGCCACACGGAAGCCCTCTAGAGCAGATCTCATTTTTGGGTAGCATTATTCATGGCAGGAAGAGGGGGATCGATACAAAGAGACGATTGGGCCCTCCTGCCCCTCACCTACGGGCTGTGTGACCTTCGGAGGGTCTCTGTGCATTTCTCCAACTTCCGTCCCTAGTTTTCCTCCTTCGCCTAGGTGATGCCGGCGGGACCCTGGGATCCCCTCCTCTTGAGTTCCTAGCCTTGACAGCTTTCTCCCCTTCCTTCCCCCCACCTTAAGAAGCCCCCACCTTTCTCTGCAGGCCCAGGCACCCGGCCAGAGGCACTGGGAGGGGGGCAGGGCGGGTGAGGTCTGGCAGGCGATTGGGTGCCCCTCCCTCCCGGAGCGGGTGGGGTTGGGGGGAGCGAGGGGAGGGACCGAGAGCTGCACTGCGGAGACCAGCCGACGGGCAGGGCAGCCTACAGCTTCGGGATGGCAGATGCGACCTCCACGCCCAGTCCCCGCTAATGCTGCCGCCTTCAAACCCGCCCGGCTGGGAGCCAGGCCTTCCTCGGTTGTGGTCAGCAATGAGTCTGGGTATGAGTGGTCTGAGGGGAAGGGGAAAGGGGGACCACCGAAATGGGAGGGAGGGGCGACGGAGGAGTTATTTGGCTGCATCCAAGGGATGGAAGGAGAAGGAGAAGTGAATCTAGGGTGTGGGGTACAGAAGAAAAAAAAAAAAAGAGGGGGGACAGGTAAGAGAAGCTCCGATTAAAAAAAAAAGAGAGTTTGGATCTCCTGGGTCTGCGACGCGCTACCTGCAACCCTCGAGTCCGCCGCCAGGGGCCGCACGAGCTCCGTCCTCGCGGGCGGCGGCGCTAGGGTCCAGCCCGCAATGGGGACCGAAGGGGAAGAGGAGGGACCAGGCGTGACCTTTCGGCTTGGAGAGTCTTAGAAACAGAAAGAAGAACTTAGAACTCGCGATAAGATATTGATAGTCTTCGGGAATCCATTCTAGAACCTTGGTGCCACTAGGAACAAGTTGATGTCATCTTTTCAAAGGCTGATGATATCACTCATAAATATTTAACGTCTTAGTCATAGCATCTTCAAGCCGGGGTCGAAAGTCTATTGATTCGTTCGGAGCACTGTTAGCAGAGAGGAGGGGACTTCCCTCAGGTCCCACCTCCGGGGCGCTGAGCGGAGGAGAGTGGCGAGGGGTGAGAGCGTGGGGATTTCCTTCCCGCCCGAGCCCTCTTCCTGGCCCGTCTCCAAGCGCCCCAGGCCCCTGGCTGCGGGAGAGGAAGGGAGCAGCGTGGCCGGCCCGGCTTAGAGCCCGGGTGGCAGGAGGGACGCCTCGGCGTCGGAGCTCCCGGGGCCCCCCCGCAGCCAGCCCCGCTCCCCCCGCCTTCTTGCAGATGACAATTTGTCCGGGACGAGCGGCATGGAGGTGGACGACCGCGTGTCGGCGCTGGAGCAGCGGCTGCAGCTGCAGGAAGACGAGCTGGCGGTGCTGAAGGCGGCGCTGGCCGACGCGCTGCGGCGCCTGAGGGCGTGCGAGGAGCAGGGCGCCGCGCTGCGGGCGCGGAGCACCCCCAAGGGCCGGGCGCCCCCGCGCCTGGGCACCGCCGCCTCGGGTATCTGCCTGGGCACCGCCGCCTCGGGTATCTGCCTGGGCACCGCCGCCTCGGGTATCTGCGCTAGCCTGCGGGGATGAGCCAGGGAGGGGCGGGCTCGGACCTCACCCTCACCTGCTTCTGTCCCCTCCCAACCCCATCTCTCCTAGTGTGCCAGCTCCTCAAAGGCCTTCCCACCAGGACGCCCCTCAATGGCTCCGGACCCCCGCGGCGCGCGGGCGGCTACGCCACGTCCCCCTCCTCGCCCAAGAAGGAGGCGAGCTCCAGGCGCAGGTGAGGCGCAGGCGCTGGGGCCCCAGCCTCCTCTCCGACCTGGTGGGGAACAGAGCGTATATGGAGAGGGATGGACTCGTGTGCCGGGCCGCCGGCGGTGGAAGGTGCCGGGAGGCCCTCGCCCCCCTCCCGCCGCCGCCCGCTGGCCTCCCGGGACCCGCCCCCACTGGGTGCTCTCTCCGCAGCGCCCGCCGCTACCTGTCACCCGAGCGCCTGGCCTCGGTGCGCCGCGAGGACCCCCGCAGCCGCACCACGTCCTCCAGCAGCAACTGTAGCAACAAAAAGGAAGGGTGAGTGTCGGAGGCGGGGACATGTGAGGTCGGGACCTCAGATAGGCGTCGAAAAGGATGGGGGATGTAGGGTGATGCCCCCGGCCACGGGACCATCTGGCTCAGAATGCGGGGACCGTGCCGGAAACGCGGAGGGACCCATCGGAGACTGCGCGGTGGAAACTGAAGGCCCCGGAGGCGGGGCCAACGCGGAGGGGCGTGGCCAAAGCCTTCAGGGACTCGATTAGAACCTGGGCGGGGATAGTCCGATTAGAACCTGGGCGGGGATAGTCCGGGTCTGGGGGGTCGGGGGAGTAGAGTAGAGGTCAGAGAGGAGCTGGGTCTGTGGGCAGAGCGAATGAATGAATGAATGAATGTAAAGGAGAACTCCCATGGACTGTCTCAGGTGTGGGATCCAGGGCAGAAGCCCCAGGGGAGTTTCTGCAGGGAACGGGGGATCCATTCTAGAACATGGGTGCCACTAGGAATAGGGGGGTGTCATCTTTCGAATGCTGATATCACTCATAAATATGTACCATCTTAGTCACGGATCTTCAAACCCTCCTCTCTCCTAACAGTCTACTACGTAGGAATCCATAGACTTTCGAACCTGGTAGGGGCGTGATTGGAATTTGAGGGCGTGGCCCGAATGCCAGCCTGGGCCGAATCAGAACCTGGGGCCGGGGTCACTGGGGCAGCACCCAGTGGGGGCGAGTCAGGCCCAGGAATCCGGGTGGGGCAGAGCTGGGGTCAGGGCCCCTCGGAAATGGGCGCGGTCGGAGGCAGGCCTGGCCAGTCTCCGGATGTGGAGGGACTCCCCTGGAGGACGGGGTCACGTGAAAGGGATGCCTGGCGGGACCAGAGGCGGGGAGGTCAGTTGTCCGGAGGCAATCAACTCTGGGGCAGCAGCGGTAAAGTGGGTGTGGTCGGAATGTTGGCCGTGGCCTTACCGAAGGAATGGGCGTGGCCATGGTGTAGTGGGCGTGGCCAGGGCTTGGGAGCAAGAGCAGGATTAAAATACAGACCCATTTCCACCCCACTCAAATAACAGCAAACACGGACATAGACTTGTTGATAGATGAAATAGAGAAGGGCCGGAGACTGGAATGGCAGGACACAGGCTTTATTGGAGGGAAGAGTCCCCCTGCCGGCTGCTTCCACAGAGAGGGGCGGAAGAGAGCGAGGCCAGGGTACAAGCAGCTTTAAGGATAGGGGACCGGGGTTTGGGGCACTCAGCACACGCTGATTGGTGATTAGGCACCTAGGGACTTAGGAATCGGAATGTCTGGCCCCAGGTGGGGTTTACGTCTGTCCGTCCACTGGAGGAAGGGAGGATCTATCACTTGTACAGGCACTGCTCCAGGCACCTACCATGAATTAACCAATTTAATCCTCGCAGCCGCCCCGGAAAGTAGGTATTCTGTTATCCCCCTTTTAAAAACGAGGAAACTGAGGCAGAGGCTGGGCAACTTGTCCACCCTGCTCGGCAGCGGCAGGGCTGGGGTTTGGACGCAGGCAGGCACGCCCCCGAGCCTATGTTCTCAAACAACACTCTCCCCTACCCCTCCCCATCCCACCCCTCAAAAAAGAGCCGGGTATCAGGACCCCCCGCCTGGGACCTGAGACCCGGTGTGGCCCGCCGCTCCCGGGTCGGCCGCGGAGGGCGGGGCGGGGCGCGGCGGCGCGGGCGCCTCCCAGGGCCGGAAGCGGCGGGGCCGGTCCCGGCTCCACCCCCGGCCGCGAAGCTCCGCCAGCCGCCGCCATGAGTAGCTTTGGAGCCTGGTGAGACCCTCGCAGACCCCCCCAGACCCCCCTCCTCTCTGCGCTCCCGGGGCCTGAGTCCCAGGCCTCCCCCTGGCCGGGGACCCAGGCCCCGAGCATCCCTCCTCTCCGCCGGCGGAGGGGACCTGGAGACACGCCCCTCCCCTTAGCCCTCCACGCTTTCCTCGCTGCTGGGAGTTTGGGGCGCTGCGGGGGTGGGGAGCGCGGGGAGAGCCGTGCTGCTGAGGAGGGAGGGGTCCCCGGTGACTCCCCTCTTCCAGGATCGCGTTGCTGCCGCTCCGTGCTGTGTGACCTTTGGCGATCACTGCCTCTCTGGGCCTGTGTCTTAGGCTCTGCACGTTCAACCGAGCAAAGCACACGGCCTGCAGAGAGGCAGCGCTCCGCTCCTGTCGCGGCCCCCGTTCCGTGTGCATCGGAGGCCCCCCTCCCTCCCGGGCGCGGTGGGGTGAAGCAGCGGCGTCTCTCCCTTGATGAACTGCTCCCTAATAAAAAGGATTAACTTTTTTTTCCCTTCTTGTTCTGTCCTGACAGCAAAACCAAAGAAGCTATCTTCAGCGTGGGTAAGTGAGGGGAGAGGGAGGGGCTTGGTTGGGGGCTTGCTGGGGTGAGACCCCCGAAGCTGGAGGTCTGGGGACCTGGCTACTAGGCTTTTACTTCTCTGGCCTCAGTTTCCCCACCTATTTTTTTTTTTTAAAGTGAAGCCTGTAGGGGAGAGGAAATAGGGGTGGGGGGCTGGTGCCAGCACCTGACCTCCCAGGGTGTTCTGGCAGAGGAGGGCTCCGTGAAGATGTTCCTGAGGGGCCGTCCTGTGCCCATGCTTATCCCGGATGAGCTGGTGCCCACCTACAGCCTGGACACGCGCTCAGAGCTGCCTTCCTGCAGACTCAAGCTGGACTGGGTGTATCCTCTTGCTGTAATCCCCTCCCCCGCCTTCACGTCCCACCCCCCAGTCAGGAGGGAAGACCTCAGCACATGGAGCGTCTTTGTACTGAAGACGGGTCTTCCCGGGCCCCTAAGGCTGGAGGGGTCAGGATGACCTGGAGTCAGAGGGGGCAGTGGAAGGCAGGTTAACTGAAATGACCTTTTTAAAAAAAATTTTTTTAAATATATTTTTTGATTTTTTCACAGAGAAGAAGGGAGAGGGATAGAGAGCTAGAAACATCGATGAGAGAGAAACATTGATCAGCTGCCTCCTGCACACCCCACACCGGGGATGTGCCTGCAACCAAGGTACATGCCCTTGACTGGAATCGAACCTGGGACCTTTCAGTCTGCAGACTGACTGCTCTATCCACTGAGCCAAACCGGTTTCGACTGAAATGACCTTTTATGGTTCGTTGAAATAGCAAATGTTTGCCGGGTGCCTTCCATATGTCAGATTCTCTTCTGTTTGCAAGCTAACCTTTTAAAGCTGGGGGTGGGACACACACACACACACACACACACACACACACGATAGCACAGAAGCCAGCAATTAAATAAACAAGATGGTTTCAGCCAGTAGTAAATGCTGGGAGTACAGTATCCTAAGCTCATCCGAGGGAAATAAGGATTTCTCTGAGGAGGGGGCGTGTGGCCTGAACTGAACAGTTAGGGAGAACTAAAATGTTCCAAACAGGCCTCTGCAGGTCCCAGGGCGCCGTGTCCAGAGCCAGCGTGGTGTAGCTGATGAACAGAAGTTGGTACTGGTTAAGAACCTGTCTATGGAGCCGGGCACAGATGGGTTGAAACCCCAGCCTCGCCTCCTGCTAGCTGTGTGACCCTTGGACAAGCTACCTTGCTTCTCTGGGCTAAGTTGCCTCCTCTGAAAAGTGGGGTTCATGATCTCAATTCACGGGGCTGTGAAACAAGGCATAAAGGTGCTGAGCTTGTAATATGTGCCCCATAAGCAGGGGTTATAAAATTAAAACTAATCGTTATCGAACACTTATATGCCAGGCACTGCTCTATGACCTCCTGATTCATAGGCCAATGCTCAACCACTGAGCTACACCAGCCAGGCTGTTCTAAATTATTTGATGTATAAATATGTTGAATAGCATGTCCCTTCTCTTTTGTGGAGTTGAGAATTTTTACAACCAGTGGCTTCCAAGAGCTCTCTAAGGCCTGCAGGTTGGGAATTACTACCAACTAACCCTAAACCTAACCCTAACTTTCCAGATGAGGAAACTGAGGCTGAGAGAGGGGACTGAGCCCTGTCCCAGGGAGTCAGAACTCTGACTCTGGACCCCAAGCTTTCCCCAGAAGCCCACTGGAGCTGGGCTCAGCATCCATGGGACCTACCCTGTCTTCTCCTCTTGGCCTTGGTTCCGCTCTGGAGGGGGCAGGGGTGTCGGGGCCCAGGCTGTCCTCGAGGCAGCTGGAAATATACTTGCGAACAAGGAACACCAAGCCGCCGTGCCAGGATGAGCTTGACAGCATCAGAGAGGCAGCTGAGAGCAAAAGTCAGCATGGGTCTCATGTCCCAGCTCAAAAACGACTCTGAGGTGGAGCAGTGCCTCCCAGTACCCACTGGGGTTGGGATAGACATGTGGGCATTCATTAAAATCTTTTCTGAACGTTTTCTGGGGCTGGGGGCCCAGCGGTCACTGTGACAGTGTCTGCCTGCCCTCCTGGGCTCACCGTCCAGTGTGGGGACAGACTCCTGGACAGTGACAGCTCAGAGTGGGCAAGGCTGGGATGGGGCAACCCCGAGGGGGCAGCTGTAACTTCTCAGAGGAGGAGTTACAGAAGTAAACAAAGCTGCCCGGAGTGCCCCACCATGGAACTCGTCTCACTGGGGAGGAGGATAGTTAGCAAGTCAACCAGATACTTACTAAGTGGGTAAGTGCAGAGGAGGAGGAGGAGGAGGAGCAGGAGGAGGAGCAGGAGGCGTGGTAATGACCTTGGCACTTTGAGAAACTCTAAGAACAGTCCAGGGAGGCCAGGAGCCCTGCTAGAGCCCAGGAGGGGCCAACCAGGCTGCCAGGAGGAGTGTGGGCTTTCTCCTCAGAGTCCTGGGAGCCCCAGAAAGTTCTAATCGGGGGAGAGTTCACCATTCCTTCAGCAGATACTGGATTCATGCAGGGGTGGGCAAAAGTAGGTTTATAGTGATGAGGACGTGAATCAGCTTGTTCTTGAATCCTTATTTATTTATTCATTAATGATTGTATTGCTTATTTTTTATTATTGTTAACCTACCTTTGCCCACCCCTGAATGCCCGCTGTGCACCAGGCCCTGATCTGGGCGTGGGGGATACGGATGTGAACAAAATGGACAGACAGCCTTGCCCTCCCAGAGCGCACACTAGCCCAGGGGGCAGGCCATTAAGTAGATAATAGCGCTGGATGCTGCTGAGTGCCCGGCGGGCACAGAGATGCAGCGGGGAGGGCTGGCAGCAGTGTGGGGCGTGAGTTTGCAGTTTCGGAGAGCAGGGGCGGGAAGGCCTGCCCAGGAGCTGACAGCTGAGCAGAGAGGAACTGAGGGGCCACGAGGGCTGGAGGGGGCGGGGGGTGGGGGTGGGGGGGACTGGGGGAGGGAAGAGCCAGGACTGAATCTTCAAAGTGCAAAGGGAGGATGGCTCCTGGGACTGGAGCTGAGGAGGGGGAGGGGAGAGGAGTGGGCCCACATCAGGTTAGGCCTTGGGCCTGGGCTTTTGTTAGGACTTCGGCTTTGATTGTGAGTGCGGTGGGACCCACCCACAGGAAGTTCTGAGGAGAGGAGGGGTGTGGGCGGGATCGGTGTGAATGGGTTCGACTGCGTCCCTGTGGGCAGGAGGATACATCCATTTCCCGTGGCTGCTGCCATAAATGACCACAAACGAGGCGGCTTAAAACACCAGAGAGACCTTCTCTCAGCTCTGGAGGCCAGAAATCCCGAACCAAGGTGTCAGCCTGGCCCCTCCCTCCGAGGCTGGGAGAATTTGTTCCTGTGTGCCTCCTAGCTTTCGGCGGCTGTTTGATGGCTCCCGGAGTTCTTTGGCTTGTAGCGGCATCACGCCAATCTCTATCTTCACAGGGCCTTTTCTTTAAAAAATATATTTGTATTGATTTCAGAGAGGGAGGGAGAGAGAGACAAGCATTAACAATGAGAGAATCATTGATTGGCTGCATCCTGCACGCCCCACATTGGGGATCGAGCCCGCAACCTGGGCACGCGCCCTGATCTGGATTTGAACAGTGACCTCCTGATTCAGAGGCCAAGTCACATGGCCTTTTCCACCCCTGAGTCTGTGTCTTCTCTCTCTCACTCTCTCTCTCTTTTAAGAAAATATATATCTTATTGATTTTTCACAAAGAGGAAGGGAGGAGGATAGAGTCAGAAACATCAATGAGAGAGAAATATCTATCAGCTGCCTC
The DNA here is from genome assembly GCF_964339955.1 of Pipistrellus hanaki. Lineage (NCBI taxonomy): Eukaryota > Metazoa > Chordata > Mammalia > Chiroptera > Vespertilionidae > Pipistrellus > Pipistrellus hanaki. The sequence goes on along the minus strand of NC_140517.1, from coordinate 43,369,852 downwards.
CTGCACACCTCCCACTGGGGCTGTGCCCCCAACCAAGGCACATGCCCTTGACCGGAATTGAACCCGGGACCTTTCAGTCCGCAGGCCAACACTCCATCCACTGAGCCAAACCGGCCAGGGCTGTATCTTCTCTTTATTTTATTTTTATTTAAAAAAATATATATTTTATTGATTTTTACAGAGATGAAGGGAGAGGGATAGAGAATTAGAAACATCAATGAGAGAGAATCATTGATCGGATGCCTCCCACACACCCACCATTGGGGATGTGCCCACAACCAAGGTACATGCCCTTGACCGGAATCAAACCTGAGAGACCCTTTAGTCCGCAGGCCAAGGCTCCATCCACTGAGCCAAACCGGCCAGGGCTGTGTCTTCTCTTTATAAGGACACTTGTCATTGGGTTTAGGGCTCACTCAGATAATCCAGTTGATTGCATCCTCAGTCACACCTGCAAAGACTCCTTCTCCTAGTGCAGCCACAGCCTCAGGTCCCGGCGTTAATATTTGGGGGGCCTACCATCATTCAAGCCCCCGACGGCGGGAGCTTGGAAGCAAGAAAACCTACCTTGTTATCTGGTTGAGTTTGGTAGTCAGTCGGCACACGCAATGCCAAACAGGCTCCTTAACCAGCCCGGGCATCTCCAGCTATGGCTACCGGGGCCGAGACTGCCGCGCCAACCTCTACCTGCTGCCCACGGGGGAGATCGTGTACTTCGTGGCCTCCGTGGCCGTGCTCTACAGCGTGGAGGAGCAGAGGCAGCGGCACTACCTGGGACACAACGATGACATCAAATGGTGAGGCCTGGGAGGGCCTGGGGAGACGCTGCGGGGACGGTATTGGGGTGGGGTGGGGGTGGGGACAGTATTGGGGGTGGGGTGGGGGTGGGGACAGTATTGGGGTGGGGTGGGGGTGGGGACAGTATTGGGGGTGGGGTGGGGGTGGGGACAGTATTGGGGGAGGGGTGGGGGTGGGGACAGTATTGGGGTGGGGTGGGGGTGGGGACAGTATTGGGGGTGGGGACAGTATTGGGGGTGGGGACAGTATTGGGGTGGGGTGGGGGTGGGGACAGTATTGGGGGTGGGGTGGGGGTGGGGACAGTATTGGGGTGGGGTGGGGGTGGGGACAGTATTGGGGGTGGGGTGGGGGTGGGGACAGTATTGGGGGTGGGGTGGGGGTGGGGACAGTATTGGGGGAGGGGTGGGGGTGGGGACAGTATTGGGGGTGGGGTGGGGGTGGGGACAGTATTGGGGGTGGGGTGGGGGTGGGGACAGTATTGGGGGAGGGTTGGGGGTGGGGACAGTATTGGGGGTGGGGAGGGAGTGGGGTGGGGTGGGGTTGGGTACAGTATTGGGGGAGGGTTGGGGGTGGGGACAGTATTGGGGTGGGGTGGGGATTGGGGACAATATTGGGATTGGGGTGGGGGTGGGGACAGTATGGGGGAGGGGTGGGGGTGGGGACAGTATTGGGGTGGGATGGGGGTGGGGACAGTATTGGGGGTGGGGTGGGGGTGGGGACAGTATTGGGGGTGGGGGTTCCTTGGTGACCTGCCGGCTGAATTCAGAGCGGAAAAGTGTGGATTGATTATATTTCAGATGTTGGTTAATTTTCTCAAATGCCAGGATATTTCACTTCCTTTGAAAACTAGCTGGCACCCCAGATAATCCAGCCGTCTGTTGGACCTACTTGGTGTGGCCACTCATTTTTCTTTTTACTTATTTATTTTCATTGATTTCAGAGAGGAAGGGGGAGAGAGAGAGATCGAAACATCAATTTTGAGAGAACCATTGGTCGGCTGCCTCTTGCACCCCCCAGCCTGGGGATTGAGTTCGCAACCCTGGGCATGTGCCCTGACCAGGAATAGATCCTGACACCCGCCAGTATGCCAGCCAACACCCTAACCGCTGCATATACCGGCCAGGGCAGTGGCTGCCCCTTCAAGTGGGTGCCCTCTCCTGGCCATTTGTGGTACAGGCCTTAGCCCTTGGGCCCTTGAATTGGAGACCACAGGCCCAGGTCTTGCTTCTGAGCTGGGGTACCCAGAGGGTACCTCCTTATTGATACTGTGTATTGACTAAATAACTCAGTCAAACAAGTGTAGAATGAATAACCAGGCATTATGCCCTTGACCGGAATCGAAC